>NC_073626.1:90257481-90898981 GCF_029407905.1 Bubalus kerabau
TGTCTAAAGGGAATCTGTCATTAATCCACACATTTTCTCATTTCTCTTTAATCTTACTAGTAATGACACCACTCCCCAATCAGATTTTCAACTGTTCTCTACTACCGTAAAAATTAAGTCTAAATTCTTTACCCCAGTAACCAGAATTCTAACCCACCTTTTCCACTTAACTTTCAAATTGCTGTTGTTAAGTCACAATGTCCAACTCTTTTGCCATCCCATGGATTGCAGCCTGCCAGGCTCCTCTATCCAGGGATTTCCCAGGCAAGAATATTTGAGTGGGATGTCATTTCCTTCTGTACGGGATCTTCCCAACCCAGGGATGGAACCTCCATCTCCGCGTTAGCAAGGCGGATTCTTTACCGCTGAGCCACCAGAGAACTACCACCTTAAAATAATGCGGGAGACCGGGGTTCCATCCCTGGGTTAGGAAGATCCCCCTGGAGAAGGAAATGGCAACCCACTCCAGTACTCTTGCCTGGAAAATTCCATGGACGAACTGAGGAGCCTGGTAGGCTACAGTCCATGGGGTGGCAAAAAGTCAGACATGACTGAGCGACTTCACTTTCTTTCTTTCCAGTTCACCCTGGTGGAGAGGAGGTGACAGGGGTCTGGGAAAAGGAGATAAATCTTGGGACCTCCCCACCTCTGAGGATCAGGCACTTACAGCCTGCCTAAACTCAAGAAGAATGCATAAAACTAAGAACACCTCCTTTCCCATTGACTTTCCTCCAAGTATCTAAGAAGGTATAGCAGTTTACTGTTTAGGGAGTTACAACAGCCTTCGACTTGTAGGCCTCTCTGTAGTGCAGATATGCAGGGCCTATAGAAGATGAGGTTAGTGAAAGAATACTGAAATAAACCCTCCAGCATTCCAGCTTCACACTGAGCACCATGCAGAAGCAGTCAAAGAGTACTCTGAACGTTCAAACCCAGCTCCACTACAGACTAAACCAACTCAATCTACCACACTAACAGTCTGACAAGATATGTCCATATCCAGGCATAAAAATTATGACCTCAGTCTCCACTGTTCTTTAATTTGTAACATTTCACCATCAATCAAAAATTTTAAGACACAAAACTACAAGGAACCAATACAACACTGTAAAACAATTATCCTCCAATTAAAAATAAGTTTAAAAAAACAAGGGGGAGGAGGGAGGAGGGTTCAGGATGGGGAACACGTGTATACCTGTGGTGGATTCATGTTGATATATGGCAAAACCAATACAATATTGTAAAGCTAAAAAGTAAAATAAAAAAATTAAAAAAACATGGAAAAAAAGTTCATCATCAAGAGATATCAATCAACAGAACCAGATGAAGAAATGGCTCTAATGTTAGCAAACTGGGAAATTGATGCATTTATCAGTAGCCTAGGCAAAACTAAGAAAACCAGAGAACTGGGAAACAGGCTAGAGGAAAACTATCCAGAATGAAGGATGGAAAAACAGATGATGGCAAATACAGGCAAGGGTTTAAGAGAAACTGAGCAAAGAGTAAGAAAGTCTATTGTACTTACAGAAGGAAAGAACTAGAGCACAAAAAATTTGAAGAGAAAGTGGCTGAACTGATTTAATAGGTGATTCTGCTTGTAAAGCAATCTCTCAAATAACATGTACCCTTTCCCATTACTCTATAGATCACTGTGTTCCCTTTTAAAATAGTCTTGTTCAACATGTCATGAGTCACATAGTAATCATAAACCAAATGACGAGACTATCAAAAAGGCCCCAACCCCATTCATACTAACAGCCTATACCTAAGATACTCCCTTTACTTTAAATGTATATATTAATAAAGGCAATTTTTTCAAAACAGTAAACAGGATAAAAGCAAGATAAACTAAGTGCTGCCCAATTTTCAGCATATGCACCAACTTCTACTTGTAAATACAATATTTGAGACCACAAGCTTTGAAGTCTGTCCCTTACTTGGTGTGACTCCGGGCTTAATATCACTAATGCTTTATTTTTTTCACCTACAAAATGGGAATAACAATAGTACCAATTTTACAGATGTATCATGAGCTTTACTGGCACACCGTATATAGTTAGTAAATAATAGCTAGTATTAAGCAATACCATCAGGTGGTAAAAAATTTCCATATAAACAGCTTTAGTAGGCATTACTTCCGGCCTCCCCAGGGGCTCAGTGGTCAAGAATCTGCCTGCCTGAATGCAGGAGATGCAGGTTTGATTCCTGGCTCAGGAAGATCCCCTCGAGGAGGAAATGGCAACCCACTCCAGTATTCTTGCCAGGAAAATCCCATGGAGAGAGGAGCCTGGCTGGCTGTGGTCCATGGGGTCGCAAAGACTCAGACATGACTGAGTGACTGAACAGGCATTACTTTAACTTTTTCATTATTTGAAATTTGTCTTTAACACATAGTAGAAAGATTTTTTAAAGTCATTCAGATTTTGGTACTAGAGGATAATCATTGTAAAGATAACTTATGTACCTTACTTATATTAAGCAAATGCATACAATATTGGGGGAAAATAGATATTATTAACATTTTACTTTATGTCTGGGTGGGTTTTCCTTTAACTTTTTCAAAATGTTTTTACTCTAACTTTGATAATTAAGGGAAACAGTTACTGGCAGATGAAAAGATATTTTTTATCTTACAATAAAATCTATAAAGAACTCCTAAAAATAATTTCCTTTCTAAATTGCAGCACTGCTGGTTTATACCTCTTAGTGTCTATACACCACAAAAGTAGCAAATTCTGGTACATAATAAATGGAAACTAAGGTCAGAATCACTTTGCAAAATGGAGTTTAGATTATCTGAGTATGCCGTAAAAATTTTATTTTTACTATGAGAAAATTTCAAACATGCACAAAAATCAAGACAATAATAAACCTCCACATGCCAAACAACGGTCTTCAACAATTATCAACATTTGACTATTTCACCATCCTCTATTTTAAAACAAATCCCAGTCATGATATCTTTAAGAATGTCTGTTCTCAATAAAATATTCTAAGCCACCTGTGGTAAATTAAAAAGTATGGTTACAAAATATCCATGGCCCTTCGCACTAATGGTGCTGATCTGCCTGGGGAGAGAATGGAATCTATTTCCCCACCCCTTCAATGTGGGCTACCTTGTGAAATTTATTGTGACTAAGAAAGTATTAGTCATTCATCCGTGACTGATTCTTTACAACCCCAAGGACAATAGCCCATCAGGCTCCTCTGTCCATGGAATTCTCCGGGCAAGAATACTGGAGTGGGTAGCCATTCTCTTCTCCAGGGGATCTTCCACACCCAGGGATGGGGCCCACGTCTCCCGTACTGCAGGCAGATTCTCCACCGTCTGAGCCACCAGAAAGTAATGTGACACTGTATGATTTCCAAGCTTATAAGAAGTCTTATAGCTCCCCTTTTCACTCCCCTCGAATGCTGTTTTGGAACCCTCATGCCATAAAAGACCACAGTGAGCAAAGCCTAAACGTTAACCAACACCAAGTGCCTGAAGTGTGAAGGACGCCTGCCATCTTGGACCTGCTAGCCTTAAAAATCTTGCATGAGTGAATCCAGGCAAAACCAACAGAACTACCCAACAGGCACAAAGAACTGTTATAAGACTGTAAATACTATTTTAATCCAGAGGGTTCTGAGGTGGTGTGTTATGTAACAATAGAGCAAAGCTTAGTTACTTATTCCTTTTTCTACAATTATTATCACGCACCTAGTCGCATGAAAAATCTAATCGTTTCAGGGTCTAACTTAGACTTTTCCTTACAATCCAGGGGAGTTACAGTCATTGAATTACCAAAAGCACAACAGTACTCTGCAATGAATTCCTGGCATGAAGATCAGAGTTATTACAGAAAATACCAATGTATTTCAACAGCCAACAGTCTCCCAGAAATATAAACATAGTTAAAAACCTCTACATGGTATAGTCTTTGTTTAAAACATCTGCTTCCGAGGAAAATTTTTTTTCTTAATGGGAAATCCTAGCATTCTACTGATATTAGTGAACATGGAGACATAAAATCTAGGGGTAGTCACAAGGAAAACACTATGAAAGCACAGAAGTTTTGGGGTCTTTAAAAAAATCCCTCTTGATTTTCAGCTGACAGGTATTTAACACACACAGATACACCAAAGTCTTAAAAAATAACTGGAAAAACTTCAACATCTTCATGAGAAAATGTTAGGTCTACGTTAGAACACTTTGAAATAATCTGTCCTCCTTTGAAGTATATTTAATCTTTGTCAAGTTTCAACCTTCATTGAGTAACTGGAAACTATTTTAGAATTATTCTGAAACCGGCAAACATAACACTAAAGTGAGATGATCATAACAAAGAGATGAAAACTAGTTTTGAAGGTTCAAGATTTCTCTTCTCAAAGCTGTTGACTAAAGGGTGTATCAGTTCAGTTCAGTTCAGTCACTCAGTCGTGTCGGACTCCTTGTGACCCCATGAATCGCAGCACACCAGGCCTCCCTGTCCATCACCAACTCCCGGAGTTCACCCAGACTCACGTCCATCAAGTCAGTGATGCCATCCAGCCATCTCATCCTCTGTCGTCCCCTTCTCCTCCTGCCCCCAATCCCTCCCAGCATCAGAGTCTTTTCCAATGAGTCAACTCTTCGCATGAGGTGGCCAAGTACTGGAGTTTCAGCTTTAGCATCATTCCTTTCAAAGAAATCCCGGGGTGTATACCAGTAGGTAATTTCAAAACCAGGCGTTTGACTTATCTAGTCTAACCAGTAGAGCCAGAGAAATACTTCTGAGAACAAGAAAAACCAGCTTTGACATCAGGAGTTCAGACCAAAGAAAAGTTAAAAATTAAGAGCATAAAAAGTAACCCAGCCAACTCTAAAATTATAACTTTACCCTGCTCTCCCTCTTCGGCTTCATCTTATGATTATCAAATGTATTAAAAATAGAATTTTTGTAAAATAACAACTATGAGAAAATAAACTATTTCCCTATAATCCTGCTTCATTGAATTCAAGTAGATCTTAGTAAGAACTCAAAATCTTTACTCATTTTAAATTGTAATTATACTAATGTGATCAGTTTTTGACTCAGTTACTAAACAGCTAAAAGGTTCACTAGTTAAATTTAATTTGTTGGTTAAAAATGAGGTTTGCTACAAGGTTATACATTTCACTTATCCATTTCGCACTGTTCTTTATTACTAACACAATTATTTGTAGTAACAGAAGGATGTATCAAGAACGATAATTTAAAGTCATTCCTTATTTGGCTTAGGGACACAAGAGCTCTTAAATCCCAAAAGCATAGAGCACTAACCTTCTAAAACAGTACAAGTCTTTTCCCGTCATGCTCTAACCTTCCACTCAACTGTTTCAGCTATGGGGAACAAACTGTACATTCCTAAACAAACCATGATACCATGACTTACAGGTTTCTTACCAAACTTTTAACCATCCTTCACATCTCAGTTCAAGTAATACTTCCTGTAAAAATTTCCCCCAAGATTAAAGACCTGTCCTCAGTGCTCCCACAATAGGAGAATGTATCAATACTTACATTAAGATAATAGTAATTGTTTACACATTAGTCTAAATGTATAATTATTTGTAATGGCTCAGACAGTAAAGAATCTGCCTGCAATGCAGGAGACCAGACCAGAGTTTGATCCCTGGGTCAGGAAGATCCCCTGAAGAAGGAAATGGCAACCTACTCTAGTATTCTTGCCTGGAAAATCCCATAGACAGAGGAGCCTGGAAGACTCCTGGCAGAGTCCATGAAGTCGCAAAGAGTTGGACATGACTAAGCGACTTCACTTCTTCACACATTAGTCTGATGATTAAATGGTGAGTTGTGCAAGGCAGAAGCGGTGTCAAGCTTCTTGTAATGTAAAGCCCTAATCTAGAATCTAGTAGCTAAAATACAACAAACTATCAAAAATTGTTTTACATTTTTTGATAGTTTTGCACTACTTAAAATTATTTTCCTGAAATTAAGTGGGCAACTCTTGAACATATATCAGATGAAGAGTTGTGTGAAATGGATATGTAGCTGGTTAAAAATTGGAGCTATGGATGTCTTTTTATAGTCAAGCTGATTATCTTACATCTTCACATAGAACATATGTGTGTGCCTATACAAGGAATCTTTGTGCTTTATCTGGGAATATTAAGCTCTCTTGCCAATGTGGTAGAAACAGAAATTACCTATACTTAAGAAAGGACTCTTTAACCATCCTTATTCCAGACCTCTGACCCACCATGCAGCTTCGAAAAAAAAGACTCAGGACTATACTTACCGACCACGCTGACATTACATCTGTGGTATGATTTAGGGCACAGAAAAAGTTGTAAAAAGTTCTTGTCTAAAGTAAGAACTTTTATAAATATAATTATTATGAGTGTGAGAAGCATTCAGTACCCTATGAGGAACATATTGCAGGGAGAGTAAAATTTGAAAAATGCATGAATATAAACTGGACTTTGGTATGGATTCCAATTGTTTACATTTATCAAAAGTTCACTCTGCAAGTATGTCCCCCAGCGTGTTGACTGCTACACACACTGTTAAATCTAATTTAATCCTCACTTCAACTCTAGGAAGGTTAAATAATTCCGGCGAAATCAAGACTCAAACCTGTATGTCGATCCCTAATGCCTCCATTTGTGTCACTGCTATTTCACAAATGCTGTAGAGCTGTGAATGAAATACTGACCCCATTTCTGAAACACAATTTTATTTCACGGAAAAAAAAACAAAACTAGTTACAGTATGTGTCTGCCTTTTAAACAACGGTATAGCGTTTGATTTTCAAATTTAAAATTCATATTTAACTTCATCTCTTAGTTCCAGACAGAAACAGATTAACGCAAGAAAAAGGGAGATTTTAAAATTACTTTAATAATGAAAAATACCTAAAACATCCTACAAAATAAAAAAAAATAATCTTAGGAATGCAATTTCACTTCGCACTTTGCTCTTAATAGCGCCAAACGACACCAGTTGTGATCAATTTATCAGTATTACCAAGACAGAGATGTTCCTTACATATTTACATCTGCTCGTAGGAAGAGTTACAGTATTTTTGGTGTGCGTACACATTCATCTTTACTACGCAGTTTCATTAAAATGAGGGAGTACTGTATTCAACTACTTGTGCCTTCCTTTTACTTCTTAAGCCAACAGGTACGCTGTTAAACATACCACCACCTATCTCTATCTGAAGAACATACAGTATACTACAATACTAAAGAAATCCCAAAGTATCATGATACTCAAGACCAGGGATGATCAATGAGCAAATCTTTACCCTTACATAAAGGGCTGGCAAGGTTCCTTCAATTCGAAATTGGTCTGGCAAAGCCCTAAATCTCCCCGCCTTTAACACCTCGATCATTAAATACCTCACTCGTGACACTCCCTGCCCGTGAGGTTCCGGAGGACCGTCCGTACCCCGATCGAAGAGAAGGCTGCCAAAGGCCAAAATCAGGGCTCAAACCCCTTCCCCTAGGCCGCCATACGTCCACAAGGAAGACGCACGGCCTACCCCCGCATCCGTCACAAACCCCACCACGGGACGAAAGGCCACAGGCAGAGAAGGCCTGCGCCCGGTTCGCCTTATCACCCGCGGTCCCGGATCAAGCGCCTGCACCTGGATATTGAAAGAAGGAAGGGGCCTCGGTGTCCCCAGTCCAGCACTTCGTTTCCTCCCCTCCCCCACCCGCGGCCTCGATTGGAACCACCTCCCCTAGAGCCAGAAACCCGAGGTCCGCAGTTTATTACCCCTGCCCCTGACCTGGCACTGAACAGGGTTTGTCCCGCTCCCAGCGATCACACCACCGCCTTCCTCCTCGGAGTTCTAGGCCTCTACCTGAAGCAGAACAGTAGACCACGAAGCACAATGGCGTCCGCCCAGCTCCCGGATCCGGCGCAGAACCAGCCTCCACCGTTAAATGCCCCTCCCTTCTCCTCTCGGCGACTTCGCGGACTCTGCCGAGTTCTCGCGAGATTGGTGGAGCTACGCGGATCCGAGAGCTGCGGGCGGGCTCGACGTACCCCACCGCGGGGTGGTGCTCTGACTGCGGCAACCGTTGAAGGGCTGCCCCCGGGGAGGCAGCGAGGCGCCACCGGTAAGCGGCTGCGGCTGATCGGCCGGCGGGCTGGCGACTGGGCCGGCGAGTTTGCGGGCATTGGGAGCGGGGCACTAGAGGCCCGGCCCTGGATGGCCGCCCTCGCCTGGCTGGTGAAGGGCTCAGAAGCCCTGCTGCTGCCCAGCGCCCGAGTCCGCGCCACAGGATATTGGCCCCTTCGGCAAACCTGCAGGGCCCACTGCTTGAAATACCGCCCATCTTTTTTTTTTTTTTCCTTTTGCGCTGGGTGAGTGGCGCAGTGAATGTTTATTGACTTGAATCAAACACTGCCTTTCCGACCTCCCCTCCTCCCATTCCCTGTTCACCCTCTGTGATGGCAGCGAGCCCTCTTCTTTAAGGGTCGGAGCCGATTCGTCCCAGACCATTCGTTCCTTGTGGTAGTTCAGTGTTGGTAGTAGTGTATTTCTCCAGTCATGTCTTTTAAAATTGTGGCACTAATCTTTGGTAGTGTAACTACAGATTTTGCGGCAAAAATGCATCCACTTAGAAAGAGGGAGGAAAACTGTGTGATAAATGGTCTGATGAGAATGAGACGAAACTTTTAAAAAACTGTAAATGTGGTAAACCAAGATGTTAAGAGAATACTAAGGGAGTAGATTAGAGGGAAAAAACCACCATTTCTGTGGATTTAGGTGATATGTGGCTTTTGAATAAGGTATCAAACATGTAAGTTACTCACCGGTAAAAATAAGTTATTGAAACTTGGGAGGCATACTGATGACACTTGTAAACTGACTTATTTTATTGGTTTGCTTAAGGAATTCATTGGATACAAATGATTTCAATAAATTAAGTGTGAAGTTTATGTGTATTTCTTTGTCATTTTATCTGGTGGGTGTGCACGAACCAGTATCATCTCTGTTTCACTCTGTTGGAGACTTAACAGACTGTCCATGCTTCACTAACGTAAATTCTAAAAATCATTGTTGTTTAAAGTTGGTACATAAATGCCAGTCTAACTTTTTAAAATGTGATTTGAAGATTAACTATCTGGTGTGGGATAAAGTGAACAGAGACTAAGTTTGCGAAAATTGATTTGCCTTGTGTAGAAAACTTTTTCTTCCCCCAACCTGTTTTGTACCTGTAGCATTATGGTTATGGGTATACATATCCTGAAGCACCGTACTGCATAAGTTCAAATCCCAACCCTACCTCTCACTACCTTTGTGATCTTGAGCGATTCTGTGGTGTTTTTTTTTTTGTCTGCTGGGCATGTGGGATCTTAGTTTCCCAACCAAGGATCAAACCCGCGCCTCTTCTATTGGAAGCAGCGTCTTTAACCACTGGACTGCCAAAGAAGTCCTTGAGCATTTCTTTAACCTTGCCAAGCTTAGGTATCCTGTTTTTGTTTTTAGTCACTAAGCCCTGTCCTACTCTTTACTATCCCATGGACTGTAGCTCGCCAGGCTCCTCTGTCCATGGGATTTCCTAGACAAGAATACTGGAGTGGGTTGCCATTTCCTTCTCCAGGGGATCTTCCCCACCCAGGGATGGAACCCAGGTCTCCTGCATTGCAGGCAGATTCTTTACTGTCTGTAAAATGAATACCCACTGCTTTTTAAAAAGGATTAAATGAGATAATGCCTCAGTTCCTAGAACATAGCATACCATAATTGTTAGCTATTACATTCCATGTCTAAATCACTACTAATATTATCTTTCTAGGGCTTATTACATAAGTCCCTTAAACATCTTCTGAGGTACATTCTGCACTAGAAGGATTGTCTACCATTTTCCTGAGCTATGGCAGTCAGACCTGGTAGAGGTAACTTCTCTACAGAAACCCCAAACCTGTCAAGAATGGTTCAGGTTTTGGCAGACTGTGACTTCATCCCTACCCAGCCCTGATAATATCAGAAGAGGTGAGTGTGGCACCAATTTCTTAGGCTAAGCAGACCTTCCAAATTAGTGTCTTGTTGATGCTAGTAAATAAAGACTACTAGTAAGTATTTTTTTTGTTTAAGAATTGTTAGTTGATACTGTTTTTTAATGTACTTTCTCTGATTTGAGTTTCCAGATAATTCTCATTATCAGAAAATAATTATTGAGATTTTCTACATTAAAGAAAATTTGATAGAGATTGTAGATACAAATAGAGTGACTATATTTTCTGAACTTAAAATCAGGACCAATGCTTTGACAGGGAAATTATTTGAAATTAGAACTTTTCTGACCAATTTAGACCCCATGATTATCTTTTTATGCACAAATTTCCCCCTTTTGACCTTTTTCTGCTGAACTTTTTATCCTTATGATCAACTCTGACATACCTTTTTGTGTATAAATATCTTTGTTCACCACTTGCCAAACCAACCCATTAATTTCCATTTTTGAACTTGGCTTCTTCTGTAAATTAAGGTCTTCTTTACTATTATTAATTTATCCCCTTTTACTTTATAAATTTGTCTATCATTTGGTCATGGTCATAACAACTCTCTGCTCTTATGCTTGAATATTTCTTCAACTACTTGATAGGTTAGAATTCTCTTTCAGATACTGAATTTTAAAGTTTCTATTTTCCCTATATCTTATCACTCACAACCTAACCTTCCAAGAAGCTTCTCTATGGTAAGGGCAATTTTATAAATATTCTCCACTTTGCATAAAAGATGTGATCTTGAAAAGATGTGGTTATATTTACTTTTTATAAGTCAACTTATTTTTAAATGTAGTCATTTCTTAAACTTTTGAGGAACAACAGGTAATACCTAGGATCCTCTTACGCGGGGTGGGAGGGGGAGTGTCCCTAAGTTGAAAACAAAGGATGCCAATTTCTTCTTAAATGGGAATTTTATTAATTCTAGAGAAGGGAACCTTGTGGCATCAACCAAATTGAATATCTACTATTTAAAGTTATAGCTAACTCTTAAGTATACAGTACTTATTATTATTGAATAACAGTCTATAGTTTGAAGATTCTTCCTTCTAAGGAACATGTTACTTAAAAGGTCCTTAGCTTTAAATCTTTGCTGTAAAAAATTCTTTTTATTCCAAAAGTAAAAACCTTTGATTTAGTGAATTAAAAATTTCCCCTCTTCAGGAACAATTGAAAGGTGCTCCATTTAATAAATAAGCATCCAAGACATGTTCTTAGTTGACTTCTGTTGGATTAGCAGTAGCAATAACTTTTGATCTCCAAAACCAGTAGAGAAAACAATATAAAAACCAAAAAAAAGAATACCATCTTGAAACCTTCTCTGAGAAACTCTTTCTTAAGCTTAAGCTTATGGTCTAACTGGTTCTAGGAAAATTATTCCTGCTCACATTGCTGCTCCAGAATATCTGGCCTGGTCAGAAACAATTCTCAGTTGATCGGACACTTGGATCCATGTATGAAACACCTTTCACAGTGTCAAAACATAGAGCTTTTAATAAAAGCAACTGTCTTTTATTATTGATAGTTCTAAAGGTTGGATTCACTGCTTGTTACCATAAATAGTTTTATGGGAACACAACCAGGCCCATTAGTTTATGTATTGTCTGTGTATAAGTCAGAGTTCTCCATAGAAACAGAACCAATAGTATATGATACATATCTCTCTATCCACAATTACAAAATATCTTCACTACAGTGCCTAAATTAGAATTTGATTAAATGACTTGATATTCTAGCCTCCCCAAGTTAGCACATAAAATTAACCATCGCAGTCTATGACTGTTTTTACATACAGTGGCAGAGATAAGTAGTTATGATAGAGATGATATGGCCCAGAAAGCCTGAAATATTTACTAGTTGGTTTTTTGTAGAGAGTTTGATCAGCCCTGGAATAAATCATAAAACCAGATTGAACTGACCCCTGTCCCTTTAGTACAGTCAAGCTGAACACATAACAACTTCAGATTGATAATAACCAAGACTATATATACTCTGCCTCATGTCCACGTTGGACTACATTTTGTGAGACTTCAAGCAGAAGGGCATCTATTAATAAATACTGATACGAATTCCTTGGATATGCCCTCTGGTAAAATGTCCTTTATAATCTTAATTTTTTTCTTGTCTACATTTGTTTGTGATTTTGTAACAATGTGTCATACATACTAGCTATTTTAGTATAGGCTGGGTTTTTTTTCCCCCTTCTCCTTTTCTTCCCTTTCTACTTAGCTCTCTTTTTTATTTACCTGTTTTATTTAGCTCTCTTACCTCTATTTACTATTTCATAAACATTCTTGCATATTTAGTATTCTTCATTTTTTTCTTCACACAATACAATATTAAAAGAATAGTTAACACACATGCAGAGAGAAAAATATACAGATATTTTTTCCATTTATTTGATAAAACAGCATCAAATTTCATGTGCATATGCATCTAATTTTGCAATCAGAGATATCTTTTTCTCTAAATCCTTATATCAATTATCCTTTCTTTTTATTTATGTATTTATTTCTAGCTGTGCTGTGTCTTTGTTGCACATGGGCTTTCTCTAGTTGCAGTGAGCAAAGGAGAGCTACTCTTGTTGCGATTCATGGGCTTCTCATTGCAATGGCTTCTCTTGTTGTGGATCACAGGCTTTAGGTGTGCAGACTTCAGTCATTGTGGCATGAGGGCTCCGTAGTTGCAGACTGCGGGCTCTAGAATGAGGGCTCAACAGTTATACACATGAACTTAGTTGCTGCACAGCACGTGGAATTTTCCTGGACCAGAGATCAAACCTGTGACCCCTGCATTGGCAGGTGGATTCTTAACCACTAGACCACAGGGAAGTCCTATCATTTCTTTTCAGTGTCACAAATATTACTACTCTGTCCTGCCTTCACCGTATTTCTTTAACTGTCTTCTGTCTGTTATTAAGTCGCTAAGTCGTGTCCTTTTCTTTGCAACCCCGTGGACTGAGGCGTGCTAGGCTCCCCTCTCTTCCACTATCTCCCAGAATTTGCTCAAACTCATGCCAGTTGAGTCAGTGATGCTATCTAACCATCTCATACTCTGCCAACTCCCTTCTCCTTTTGTCTTCGATCTTTCCCATCAGGAGGATTTTTTCCCGTGAGTCAGCTGTTTGCATTAGGTGACCAAAGTATTGGATCTTCAGCTTCAGCAGCAGTCCTTCCAGTGAATATTGGGGGTTGATTTCCTTTAGGATTGACTGGTTTGATCTCCTTCGGTCCTAGGGTTTGGACCAAACTTAGTCCAAGTACCACAGTTTGAAAGCATCATTTCTTTGGCACTCAGCCATGTTTATGGTCCAACTCTCACATCTGTATACGACTACTGGAAAAACCATAGCTTTGACTATACGAACCTTTGTTGACAAAGTTATGTCTGTGCTTTTTAATATGCTGTCTTGGTTTGTCATAGCTTTTCTTTGAAGGAGAAGCGTCTTGCCGTTTATTTTATTTTGCCATGTGTTCATAGATATGTTCATATGGTAAAATATGTCTGTGATTTCTTTATAATTTTGGGCTTGCTAGCTAAACTTAAATATTACCTATTCCCAGATTGTATCATGTAATACCCTAGATTTTCTAGACTGTGTTTAATTAAACTGAAATAAATGTTTATTTCCACAATAAAAATCAAAGAAAAATCCCATCAGGCTTCTGGGATGGAGAGAGAGAAAGGAATCAGTTTGAAATATACCAGAGCAGTCCATTCTTAACAAACAGTGACCTCAGGAGAAACTAGTTAAGTTGACAGAGTATAACACAACATTGGAAATCGACTATACTCCAATGTAAAATAAAATTTTAAAAAAGAGAGAGAATGTAGAGTCCCCTAGATGAGAAAGATTTTTGAAAATGTTCTTTTACTCCTAGAAAGCATCAATTTCATATAAATTTTGTAGGAATAACCAAAAAATTAGCAAGAAATAAAGACATTTTAAGGCAGTTTTTTCCAATAGAATGCTGTCATATTATCTCAATATTTCTAAAATATTTTAAGAAAAGTTATTAATAAAAATAATAAATTCTGGGGGATAAAATATAAATTATATTATTAAAAGAAAAAAAGAGAAGATCAACGTCTTCATCCCTTAGGTTCCTGTTGATCTGATGGTTGAGCACTTTAGGCTAATTTTTACCACTGAAACAAAATTGGGAGTTTGCTATTGTTACTTCTCTTGCCTGATAACAGTTGTTTGTTCCTCCTCTTTTAAGGTGATTAATTACTGAGACCTGTTCAAAGGCAAGCATTGTGGCCAGGATTAGATCACAAAATGGTTAATGTAAAAAATGTCTTCCCTTATGTGAAGAAAGCCATGCCTCATTCTCTTTCTCCAGGGACCCCCACCCTGTCTGCTTACACAAAGACTGTGGGACAACTAGAAAAGGTTTAACGTGGATGTAATGGGACTATCAGAAGGAGAAGAAAGAAAAGAAGAACTATTTGAAAGAAAAATGACTGCGAATTTCCCCCAAATTAATGTTAGACCCCAAACCACAGATCCAGGAAACTCAGAGAATACCAAGCAGGATAAATATCCCCCACAACTATACCGTGGTATATCACTTTCAATTTTAAAAAGTCAAAGATTTAAAAAAAAAACAAAACCTGAAATAGGACAGAGTTAAAAAAAATTTTACCTATAAAGGAACAAAATAATTACATCCAACACCTCCTCAGAGGCCACATAAACACAAAGACTGTGGTGTGGACTGAAATATCAAAACTGTTGGGAGAAAAAAACACCACCAATGTAGAATTCTGTATTATGTGAAATTACCTTCAAAATTGAAGGGAAAATTGACAAAAATTAAGAGAGTTTGTGGCCTGTAGACCAGCCTTGCTGAAAATAGAGAGAAATTCATTAGAGACAAGGAAAGTAATACAGTTCAGAAACTCAGATCTACATAAAGAAAGGAAGAACATCAAAGAAGGAAAAAGTGAAGATAAAATAACTTTTATTTACTTTATTCTTAATTGAGCTCACAGCACTGTGTTAAAAATAATACCAACAATATATTCAGTTATGTATATGTCTTATCTATGTATATGCTTGTGTGTGTGTGTGAATACTAAGTTGCTCAATCATGTCCAACTCTTTGCAGCCCCGTGGACTGTAGACCATCAGGCTCCTCTGTCCATGGAATTTTCCAGGCTAGAGTATTGGAGTGGGTTGCCATTTCCTACTCCAGGGGATCTTCCTGACCCAGGGATTCAACTTGCGTCTCTTGCATCTTCTACATTGGCAGGGGGATTCTTTATCACTAGCGCCACCTGGGAAGCCTACATATATGCTTAAGTATTCTCATATGTTGGCATAGGAAATGACAACCCACTCCAGTATTCTTGCCTAGAAAATTCCATGGACAGAGGAGCCTGGCTAGCTTCAGTTCGTGGGGTCACAAAATGTCAAACACAACTCAGCACAGCACAGCATTCTCATATATGTTTGTTTTGTTTTAGTCTCTTAAGTCATGTCTGATTCTTGTAACCCCATGGACTTTAGCCTTCCAGGCTTCTCTGGAAGAGAAGTCCATGGGATTTTCCAGGCAAGAACACTGGAGTGGGTTGCCATTTCCTTCTCCTGGGGATCTTCCCAACCCAGGGATAAGTGAAATGAATAACAGCAGTGAAACAAAGGATAGGAGGGAGAAATTAGAATTATTTTGTTATTATGAGATATCCTACATAGGAAGTGGAATAGTGTTATTTGAAAGTGCATTTGGACTGTTGCATATTAAAAACTCTAATAAAACCAATAGAAAATCAAAATATGAACTATAGCTGATGGACTAGGAAAGGAGACAAAGTGGAATCCTATAAAATGCTCATTTAAAACCACAAGAGAGACATGAGTAGTAGCTGCAGCATTGGAAAAATGGTGGAGGAAGAGCCAAGAAGAAAGATCCCTTTGGTTCCAGAGACTCTCCTGAAGAAGAAGGCTTATCAGGCCCTCAAAGCCACCCAGGCAAAACAGGCACTTTTGCAAAGGAAGGAGCAGAGGAAACGAGAAGATATCAAGTTTAAGTGACTAGAGTGGTTCATGCATGATTCCAGGCAGCAACTATGGGACAGAGTGCAACTCAGATGGCAAAAAGTGAAACCTTGTGGCTTGGAAGTGCCAGACAAACATTCCTTGGCCTTTGTTGTGCATATTGAAAGGATTAATGGGGTGAGTTCTCTGGTGCAGAGGACAATTGCAAGACTTTGCTTGAATAAGATTTTTGGTGATGTCTTTATGAAAGTGACCCCTCAAACCATAAAGATGCTTTGTATTGTGGAACCTTATGTGACCTGGGGATTTCCAAATCTGAAGTCTGTTCAGGAACTCATCTTGAAACATGGACAAGCCAAGGTCAAGAACAAGGTCATCCCTCTGACAGACAACATAGTGATTGAGAAGCACCTGGGGAAGTTTGATGTTATTTGTTTAGAAATCCTCATTCATGAAATTGCCTTCCCAGGGAAGAATTTTCAGGTGATCGCAGGGTTCCTGCACCCTTGCCAACTCTTAGTGGCTGATCACACTACAAAGAATAGAGTGGGCTTCATCAAGGAAGTAGGCTTACCTGGCTATTGAGGTGAACCCATCAATCAGCTCATCTGGCAGCTGAACTAAACCCAGTGTACCTGAAGACAGAGTGCACTGGAAGTGTGTGTTTTTGTTTTATGAAATTTTCACTCAGTATCTTCAAGGAAGATTGTTTTCTGCTAGAATATATCTTCAGAAACTTGTGGCAAAGGGTCAGGGAAAACATAGTGATGTTCACAACAGACACTTTTCATCCCACCTCAGTTCCAAGGAAAAGTTCCTGTGTGTTTTCTCTGATAACCACTGTCCACCTCTGAAACCACCGAAGGGCTCATGCCATGAAGAAGGAAGTTCTGTTTTCTCACATCTATCCTGGGCTTTACTGTTGGTGAATAAACACCTACCTGGGAATACAAGACAGCAGTGGACCAAGCCTAGGAGCATATTGAACCTGGAATTTCCTGGGGCCTTGTTTTTGGAAAGAACTTGAAATTAGAATTAAATTAGAACTTGAAATTAAAATTAGAAGCATGCACACACACACACACACACACGACCATAAGAGACAGATAAGAGAATACTGTGAATGGTTATATGCCAACAAATTGGACAACCTAGAAGACATGAACACATTTGTAGAAACATACATCCCATCAAAACTGAATCAAGATGAACTTGATAATTTGAACAGACCGATCACTAGAATTAAAGTAGAATTTGTGATTTTAAAACTCATTCCACCAACAGTCCAAGACTGGATGGCCTCACTGGGCAATTCCACCAAATAAAACTTATATCTGTTCTTCTCAAACTCTTCCAAGAGATTGAAGAGGCGGGAGCTCTCCCGAAATCATTGTGTCAAGCCACCATCACCCTGATAACAAAGCCAGACAAAGACACTACCAAAAAATAAAATTACAGGTCAATATTTTTGATGAATATAGATGTAAAAATCCTCAACAAAATTTTAGCAAACTGAATCCAACAACATATAAAAGGATCATGCTCTGTGACCAAGTGGGTTTCATTCCAGGGTCACCAGGATGTTCAACATATGCAAATCAATTAATTTGATATGCCACATTAACAGAAAAAAGACAAAAATTACATGATCATCTCTACAAATGGAGAAAAAACATTTGATAAAATTCAACAACAAAAATCAACATTTATTCCTGATAAAAACTCTTCCTAAAGTCAGTATAGAGGGAACATACCTCAACATAATAAAAGCCATTTGGGACAAGCCCACAGCCTACAAAATACCAAATGGTAAAAAGCTGAAAGTCTTCCTGGTAAATTATGGAATAAGACAAGGATGCCCATTCTCACCATTACTATTCAACATTGTATTGGAAGTCCTAGCCATATAAGTCAAAGAAGAAAAAGAAATAAAAGGCATCCAAGTTGAAAGGGAAGGGGTAAAATTTGTCATTTGATACAGATGCCTGATACTCTATCTAGAAAACCCTAAAAACTCCACATAAAAACTATGAGAACTGTTAATTGAGTTCATCAAGAGAGCAGAATAAAAGAGTAATATATAGAAACCTGTTGCATTTCTTTACACTAGCAATGAAATACCAGAAAGAGTAAGCTAAAATTCTCTTTAAAATGGCATGAAAAAAGAAAATAGTTGTAAATGTAGTAATCAAGGAGGTACAAGATACATGTTTAGAACTATAAAAATTGGAAATTTAAGAGGATTCAAGGAAATGGAAAAAATCTATGCTCTTGGATTGGAAGAATTAATACAGTTAAAATGGCTGGACTACCCAAAGCAATCTACAGATTTAATGCAATCCCTATCAAATTACCCATAACATTTTTCATAGAGCTAGAACAAATAATCCTGAAATTTATATGGAATCAGAAAAGACCAGTAATTGCCAAAGCAATCATGAGGAAGTGGAACAAAGCGGGTGGCATAATCCTTCCAGACTTCAGACAATACTACAAAGCTACAGTAATCAAAACAGTGTGGTATTGAGACAAAAACAGACATATTAATCAGTGGAACAGAAAAAAAAGCCCCGAGATGAATCCACACATACTGTGGTCGATTACTTGTGAACAAAGGAGGCAAAATGTACAATGGTGAAAAAACAATCTCTTTAGCAAGTGGTGTTGGGAAAACTGGACAGCCACATGTGGATCAATGAAGTTAGATCACCCACTCACAGCATACACTAAAATAAACTCAAAATGATTTAAAGACTTAAATATAAGACATGATACCATAAACTCCTAGAAGAGAGCATAGGCAGATAGCCTCTTACATAAACTGTAGCAGTATTTCCTTAGCTCAGTCTCCCAAAGCAATAGAAATAAAAAATAAACATATAGGACCCAATCAAACATAGAAATTTTTACACATCAAACAAAAATCATAAACGAAAAGACAGTTAATGGGAGAAAATGTTTGCAAACAATGCAACCCACAAGGGCTTAATTTCCAAGATATATTAACAGTTTATACAACTCATTGATGGAAAAAAATTCAAAAATGGGCAGAAGGAACTTCCTCAGTGGCACAGTGGATAAGAATCTGCCTGCCAATGCAGGGGACATGGGTTTGATCCCTGGTCCAGGAAGATTCCACATGCCACGTAACAACTAAACCTGTGCACCACAGCTACTGAACCTGTGCTCTAGAGCCTCCAACCTGTAACTGCCAGGCCCTGGAGCTGAAACTACTGGAGTCTGTGTCCCCTAAAGCCCATGTGTTGCAACTACTGAGCCCGTGTGCTACAACTACTGAAATCTGAATGTCTAGAGTTGGTGGTCCACAACAAGAGCAGCCATTGCAATAAGTCCATGCCCTACAACAAAGAGTAGCACCCACTTGCCACCACTAGAGAAAGCCCATGCAAACCAATGAAGACCCAGTGCAACCAAAAATAAATAAATGCAATAATAAAAAAATGAACCAAAAAATGGGCAGAAGACCTAAATAGACATTTCTCCAAATGACATAAAGATGGCTAGCAGACACATGAAAATATGCTCAGTATTGCTAATTATTAGAGAAATGCAGATCAAAACTATAATGAGGTATCACCTCATTCCAGTGAGAAAGACCATCTTCAAAAAGTCTACAAATAAATGCTGAAGAGAGTGTGATGAAAAGGGAACCCTTTTATGTTGGTGGGAATGTAAATTGGTGCAGTTACTATGGGAAGCTCCTTAAAAAACTGAAAATGAAGTTACCATATAATCCAGCAGTTCCATTCTTGGGCATATATCCAGAAAGAAATATAAACTCTAATTGGAAAAGATACACGCACCCCAGTGTTCACAGCAGCACTATTTACAATAGCCAAGATATGGAAGCAACCTAAGTGTCTATCAACGGATGAACAGATAAAGAATATGTGATATATATATACACACACATATACATGTAGTGAAATATTAGTCATTTAAAAAAGAGTGAAACAATGACATTTATAGCTACATGGATGGATGTAGAGATTATTAAGCTAAGTGAAATAAGTCAGATATAGACAAATATTGTATGCTATCACATATATGGCTTCTAAAAAACAGTAGAAATTGATCTATTTACTAAACAGAAACAGACTCACAAATGGAAGACAAATTTATGGTTACCAAAGGGGAAGAGGGGAGGAATAAATTGGGAGTATGGAATTAACAGATGCTCACTACCAAAGCATATATATGCACACTATATAAAGTAAATAATAAAAGTTTTACTGTGTAGCACAGGAAATGATATGCAATATCTTGTAATAAGCTATAATGAAAAAGAATTTTTCAAAAAGAGTGTAGGGGCTTCCCTGGAGGCTCAGTAAAAAGAATCTTCCCACCAGTGCAGGAGACACGGGTTTGATACCTGATCCTGTAAGATTCCACATGCTGCAGAGCAACTACTGAGTCTGTGATCTAGAGCCTGAGAGCCATAACTACGGAGCCGATGTGCTGCGGCTACTGAAGCCCACATGCCCTAGAGCTGGTGCTCCGCGGTAAGCAAAGCAACCACAATGAGAAACCCTAGCACGTCAATAAACAGTAACTCACACTCATGGCAAGTAGAGAAAAGCTCATGTACCAACAAAGCCCAATACAGCAAAAATAAATTTTAAAATTTAAAAACGAGTGTATATGTGTGTGTATCTCCAAATCATCACTTTGCTGTACATCTGAAACTAATGAAATATTGTAAATCAGCTATACTTCAAACACACAAGGCAGAAAAGGAGTTCAGTTCAGTCACTCAGCCGTGTCCAACTCTTTGTTATCCCATGAACCACAGCATGCCAGGCCTCCCTGTCCATCACCAATCCCCGGTGTTTACCCAAACTCGACCACTGAATCGGTGATGCCATCCAACCATCTCATCCTCTGTCATCCCCTTCTCCTCCTGCCCTCAATCTTTTCCAACATCAGGTCTTTTCAAATGAGTCAGCTCTTCGCATGAGGTGGCAAAAATATTGGAGTTTCAGCTTCGACATCAGTCCTTCCAATGAACACCCAGGACTGATCTCCTTTAGGATACACTGGTTGGATCTCCTTGCAGTCCAGGGGACTCTCAAGAGTCTTTTCCAAAACCACAGTTCAAAAGCACCAGTTCTTTGGCACTCAGCTTTCTTTATAGTCCAACTCTCTCATCCATACATGACTACTGGAAAAACCATAGCCTTGACTAGACGGACCTTTGTTGGCAAAGTAATGTCTCTGCTTTTTAATATGCTATCTAGGTTGGCCATAACTTTCCTTCCAAGGAGTAAGCATCTTTTAATATCATGGCTGCAATCACCATCCGCAGTGATTTTGGAGCCCCCCAAAATAAAGTCTCTCACTGTTTCCCCATCTAATTTTCATGAAGTGATGGGACTGGATGCCATGATCTTAGTTTTCTGAATGTTGAGCTTTAAGCCAACTTTTTCACTCTCCTCTTTCACTTTCATTAAGAGGCTCTTTAGTTCTTCACTTTCTGCCATAAGAGTGCTGTCATCTGCATATCTGAGGTTATTGATATTTCTCCCAGCAATCTTGATTCCAGCTTGTGCTTCTTCTAGCCTAGTGTTTCTCATAATGTACTCTGCATATAAGTTAAATAAGCAGGGTGACAATATACAGCCTTGACATACTCCTTTTCCTATTTGGAACCAGTCTTTTGATCTATGTCCAGTTCTAAGTGTTGCTTCCTGACCTGCGTACAGGTTTCTCAAGAGGCAGGTCAGGTGGTCTGGTATTCCTATCTCTTTCAGAATTTTCCACAGTTTATTGTGACCCACGCAGTCAAAGGCTTTGGCATAGTCAGTAAAGCAGAAATAGATGTTTTTCTGGAACTCTCTTGCTTTTTTGATGATCCAGCGGATGTTGGCAATTTGATCTCTGGTTCCTCTGCCTTTTCTAAATCCAGCTTGAACATCTGGAAGTTCACGTTTCACGTATTGCTGAAGCCTGGCTTGGAGAATTTTGAGCATTACTTTACTAGCGTGTAAGATGAGTGCAATTGTGTGGTAGTTTGAGCATTCTCTGGCATTGCCTTTCTTTGGGATTGGAATGAAAACTGACCTTTTCCAGTCCTGTGGCCACTGCTGAGTTTTCCAAATTTGCTGGCATATTGAGTGCTGCACTTTCACAGCATCATCTTTTAGGATTCTAAATAGCTCAACTGGAATTCCATCACCTCCACTAGCTTTGTTCGTAGTGATGCTTCCTAAGGCCCACTTGACTTCACATTCCAGGCTGTCTGGCTCTAGGTAAGTGATCACACCATCGTGGTTATCTGGGTCGTGAATATCTTTTTTGTATAGGTCTTCTGTGTATTCTTGCCACCTCTTGTTAATATCTTCTGCTTCTATTAGGTCCATACCATTTCTGTTCTTTATTGTGCTCATCTTTGGATGAAATGTTCCCTTGGTATCTCTGATTTTCTTGAAGAGATCTCTAGTCTTTCCTAATCTATTGTTTTCCTCTAATTCTTTCTATTGATCGCTGAAGAAGGCTTTCTTATCTCTCCTTGCTATTCTTTGGAACTCTGCATTCAAATGGGCTTAGGAGATAAAATAGGAACAAAGAACAAGGGCAACAAATATAAAACAGTAATATGGTAGATATTAATCCAAATATATCAGTAGCCATGTTAAATGTCAGTGGTTGAAATGCACCAATTGAAAGACACAGAGATCATTATGGTGGATCAACAAATAAGACCCAGATATAAGTTGTCTACAGGAAGATACTTATGAAATGTAGATTAAAAGTAAATGGATAGAGGGTTTCCCTGGTGGCTCAGTGGTAAAGAATCCTTCTGCCAGTTGGTCCCTAGTTGGATTTGGGTTTGGTCCCTAATCCGGGAAAATCCTGCATGCCTAGGAGCAGTTAAGGCCGTGCGCCACAACTATTGAGGGTATGCTCTAGAGTCTTGGGACTGCAAGTACTGAGTCCATGTTCCACAACTACTGAAGCTTGTATGCCCCGGAGCCTGTGCTCCACAACGAGAAGTCACAACAATGAGAAGCTTGAGAACTGCAATTAGAGAGTAGCCCCAGCTTACCACAACTAGAGAAAAGCCCGTGCAGCAACAAAGACCCAGCACAGCCAAAAAAGCAAATATATAAAATTATTTTAAAAAGTAAATGGATAGAGAAAAATATACCATAAAGCAGGAGTTAGCTATTTTAATTTCAGACAAAGCAGACTTTAAAGTAAGGAAAGTTAAAGAGGAGGATTACATAATAATAAAGGGCTCAGTTCTTCAAGAAGATACAACAATTTTTAATGTATATGCATCTATTAACATCAGATGAGGCAAATGCTGATAGTACTGAGGGAAAAATAGATTAATTCCCTGTTACAGTCAAAGATTTCCACACACCTCACTCAGAAATGAACAATCCAGCCAGCTGAAAATCAGTAAAGACTATTTGAACTCAACAACACTTTCACTCAACTGGATATAATTGACATTGATAGATTGTTTCATTCAAAACAATAGAATTTACATTTATCTCAAGCTTAAATAGAATATCTACCACTTTCTGGGACATAAAACACACCTTAGAATTTCTTAAAGACTAGAAATCATAGAGTGCTTTGGTCTCAACCATAGTGGAATAAACTAGGAATCAATCACAGAAAGACAGTTGGGAAGTTCCAAAATATATGGAGATTGGAGAGTGAAAAAGTTGGCTTAAAGCTCAACATTCAGAAAACGAAGATCATGGCATCCAGTCCCATCACTTCATGGGAAATAGATGGGGAAACAGTGTAAACAGTGTCAGACTTTATTTTTGTGGGCTCCAAAATCACTGCAGATGGTGACTGCAGCCATGAAATTAAAAGACGCTTACTCCTTGGAAGGAAAGTTATGATCAACCTAGATAGCATATTCAAAAGCAGAGATATTACTTTGCCAACAAGTGTTTGTCTAGTCAAGGCTATGGTTTTTCCAGTGGTCATGTACGGATGTGAGAGTTGTACTGTGAAGAGGGCTGAGCGCCAAAGAATTGATGCTTTTGAACTGTGGTGTTGGAGAAGACTCTTGAGAGTCCCTTGGACTGCAAGGAGATGCAACCAGTCCATTGTGAAGGAGATCAGCCCTGGGATTTCTTTGGTGGGAATGATGCTGAAGCTGAAACTCCAGTACTTTGGCCACCTCATGCGAAGAGCTGACTCATTGGAAAAGACTCTGATGCTGGGAGGGATTGGGGGCAGGAGGAGAAGGGGATGACAGGATGAGATGGCTGGATGGCATCAGTGACTCGATGGACATGAGTCTGAGTGAACTCCGGGAGTTGGTGATAGACAGGGAGGCCTGGCGTGTTGCGGTTCATGGGGTTGTGAAGAGTCGGACACAACTGAGTGGCTGAACTGAACTGAAGCAATAAACTTCTACATAATATGTGGATCAAAGAAGAAATCTCAAAAGAAGTTTAGAATTTTAAATTTATACATTTTAAACTTAATGAAAATGAAAATATGACTTATTAAAATTTGTGGATTCAGTGAAAACTTTGCTTAGAGGGAAATTTATAGTGTTGAAAGCCAATACTAGAAAAGAAGAAAAATCTAAAATTAACATTTCCACCTTAGGAAACTAGGGGAAAAAAATTAAATTCCAAGTAAAACTAAATAAATGGAGATAGATTCCATAGTTAGAAGTAGTAAATATTGTCAGAAAGTCAGCTTTTTCCAACTTGATCTATTAATACAATACTATCCCAGTTAAAATCTCAGCAAGTTATTTGGGATGTGAACAAGTTAATTCTAAAGTTTATATGGAGATGGAAAAAAAAACTCAATAGCAAACTCAGTATTGAAGGCGAAAACAAAGTTGGAGGACTGCTGCTATTCAACTTCAAAACTTATTCTAAAGCTGCAGTAATATCAGAGAAATAGATCAATGGAACAGAATGGAGAGCTCAGAAATATACCTTCATAAATACAGTCCACTGCCTTTTGACAAAGGAATAAAGCAATACAATGGAACAAAGTCCCTTCAACAAATGGATATCTATTAATACATGCAAAAAAATAAATCTTGACACAAACTAGAATTCGTCACCTAAGAATGAACTCAAAATAGATCACGTACCTAAATGTAAAACGCAAGATTGTAAAACTATAGAAGATAACGTAGGAGAAAACTTACATGATACTTAGCATGGTAATGTCTTATTAGGTGTAACATCAAAGAGATGACCCAGGAAATAAATAATTGATAAAGCAGGACTCCATTAACATTTAAAACTTATGCTCTATGAAAGAACAATCACAAAATAATGATGGATGCCCCTGGTGGTCCCATGGTTAAGAATCTGCCTTCCAGTGGTTAAGAATCTGCCTTCCAATGCAGGGGACATGGATTCAATCCCTAGTCAGGGAACAAAGATTCCCACATGCCCTGGAGCAACTAAAGGACATCTTGGAGTCTGCAGGCTGCAGGCTGCCCTTACTACTAAGTCCAGGCTCAAGTGCTGCAATGAAAATACAGCACAGCCAAAATTAAAAAAAAAATTTTTTTAATTACAAACAAAAAAACAAGAGAATAAGAAGTCAAGCCATAGATGGGGAGAAAATAATTAACAAAAGACATTTGATGAATATGTTATCCAAAATATGCAAAGAATACTTAAACCTTGATGGTAAGAAACAACTTGATTTTTAAAATGGGCCAAAGTCCTTAACAGACACTTCACTCAAGAAGGTATACAGATAACAATCATATGAAAAGATGTTCCGCATCATATAGAAAGAATTTGTACATGTCATCAGGGAAATGCAAATTAAAACACCAGGAAAGTGAAAGTGAAGTTGCTCAGTCTTGTGAAGTCGCTCAGTCGTGTCTGACTCTTTGCGATCCCATGGTCTGTAGCCTACCAGGCTCCTCAGTCCATGGAATTTTCCAGGCATGAGTACTGGAGTGGGTTGCCATTTCCTTCTCCAGGGTAAGATACCACTATATACCTATTAGAATGGTCAAGGTCTAGAATACGGACACCACCAAATGCTGGCAAGTATGTGGAGCCACAGTCACTGTCATACAGTGCTGGTGGGAATAAATGTTGCAGCTACATTGGATGATAATTTTCTTACAAAATGAAAATGATTTCTTAGAAAATGCAATATATTCTTATCATGTGATCCAGCAATCACACTACTTTTTATTTACCCAAAGGAGTCCACAGAAAAACTGCATGTGAATGCTTATAGCAGTTTTATTCCTAATTGCCAAATCTTTAAAGCAACCAAGACGTCCTTTAGTAGGTGAATAGAGAAATAAACTGTACAATTAGGCAATACAGAATTAAAAAGAAATGAACTATCAAGCCATGAAAAGACATGAAGAAAACTGTAATGCTCATTGCTATGTAAAAGAAGCCAATTTGGAAAGTCTACATACTGTATGAATCCAAGTATATGACATTTTGTAAAAGGTAAAACTGGAGACAATAAAGATTAATGATTCTGTGAAGTAGGGGGTGGGGAGAGTTGAATAAGCATACCGCTGAGAAGTTTTAGGGCAGTGGAAGTATCTATATGATACTATTATGATGTATATATGTCATTATGGTGCTAAGTCTCTTCAGTCATGTCTGATTCTTTGTGACCTATGGACCATAACCTGCCAGGCTCCTCTGTCCATGGGACTCTCCAGGCAAGAATACTGGAGTGGGTTGCCACTTCCTTCTCCAGGGATCTTCCTGACCCAGGGATTGAATCTGCCTTTGTACAAATCCATAGAATAAACAACACCAAGATTGTAAACAATGGACTTTGGGTGATGATGATGTAGGCTCTTCCTTGGTTAAATAAAAAAAAAAAATGATGTGCCATTTGGTGAATGAGGTTGGTGATGGGGGAAGCTCTGCATGTGTGAATGGTGGGTGGTGTATAGGAAATATTTATACCTTCCTCTCAATTTCAATCCTAAAATTGCTCTTAAACCATTAAGTCTTTTTTTTAAATCAAGAAGTGTATTAGAATAACCATAATTACTTACAGAAAAATTTGTTACTTAGAGAAAAAGAATTAAGAATCAGCAGATTCTGTGTAACTAGAATAGTCAGATATATTCAGTTATATATGTAACTAAATGCCACTTTAGTATTTGCTCCGTAAAATTTATATATATATTTAATTTTACAATAGCTGTCTTTTTCTTGGTGGCTGATGACCCAGATTAATTACAATTAGTTTAATTTATAGAATACTTTATAATAATCATTCCATTAGTTATAGACTGAATGCTTATATTGCCCCAAATTCATATGTTGAATCCCTAACCCCCTAAAGAAGAAGGCTGAGCGCCGAAGAATTGATGCTTTTGAACTGTGGTGTTGGAGAAGACTCATGAGAGTCCCTTGGACTGCAAGGAGATCCAACCAGTCCATTCTGAAGGAGATCAGCCCTGGGATTTCTTTGGAAGGAATGATGCTAAAGCTGAAACTCCAGTGCCTTGGCCACCTCATGCGGAGAGTTGACTCATTGGAAAAGACTCTGATGCTGGGAGGGATTGGGGGCAGGAGGAGAAGGGGACGCCAGAGGATGAGATGGCTGGATGGCATCACTGACTCGATGGACGTGAGTCTGGGTGAACTCCGGGAGTTGGTGATGGTCAGGGAGGCCTGGCGTGCTGCAATTCATGGAGTCGCAAAGAGTCAGGCACAACTGAGCAACTGAACTGACTGACTGACTGACAGGAAGTGGTGACCAAAACCATACCCATGAAAAAGAAATGTAAGAAGGCAAAGTCGTTGTCTGAGGGGGCCTTACAAATAGCTGAGAAAAGAAGAGAAGTGAAAGGCAGAGGAGTAAGGGAAAGACATACCTGACTGAATACAGAGTTCCAGAGAATAGCAAGGAGAGACATTGAGTGAACAATGCAAAGAAATAGAGGAAAACAGAATGGGAAAGTGTGGCGATCTCTAGGAAAATTGGAGATACCAAGGGAACATTTCATGCAAAGATGGGCACAATAAAGGAAAGAAACAGCAAAGACCTAACAGAAACAGAAGAGATTAATAAGAGGTGACAAGGATACACAGAAAACTCTACCAAAAAGTTCTTAATGACCCAGATAACCATGATGGTGTGGTCATTCACCTAGAGCCAAGCATCCTGGAGTATAAAGTCAAGTGGGCCTTAGGAAGCATTACTAAGAACAAAGCTAGAGGAGGTGGTGAAATTCTAGGTGAGCTATTTCAAATCCTAAAAGATAATGCTGTGAAAGTGCTGCACTCAACCTATAAACAAATTTGGAAAACTCAGGAATGGCCACAGGACTGGAAAAGTTCAGTTTTCATTTCAGTACTAAAGAAGGTCAATGCTAAAGAATATTCAAACTTCCGTACAATTGTGCTCATTTCACATACTAGCAAGGTAATGCTCTAGGCTATAGCAGTATGTGAACTGAGAACTTCCAGATGTACCAGCTGGATTTAGAAGAAGCAGATGAACCAGAGATCAAATTGGCAACATCCATTGGATCATAAAGAAAACTAGAGAATTCCAAAAAAACATCTGCTTCATTGACTCCGCTAAAGCCTGTGCCTATGTGGATCACAGCAAATTGTGAAAAATTCTTCAAGAGATGGGAATACCAGACCAGCTTACCTGTCTCCTAGGAAATCTGTATGCAGGACAAGAATGAACAGTTAAAACCGGACATTGAACAACGGATTGGTTTCGGATTGGGAAAGGAGTACATCAAGGCTATATATTGTCACCCTGCTTATTTAACTTATATGCAGAGTACATCATGCAAAATGCCAAGCTGGATGAAGCACACACTGGAATCAAGATTGCTGGGAGAAATATCAATAACCTCAGATATGCAGATGATGTCATTCTACTGTCAGAAAGTGAAGAGGAACTGAAGCGGAACTCAAGAGCCTCTTAATGAGGGTGAAAGAGGAGAGTGGAAACACCTGGCTTAAAACTCAACATTCAAAGAACTACAATCATGGCATCTGGTTCCATCACTTCATGGCAAATAGAAGAGGAAAAAGTGGAAACAGTGACATTTTATTTTCTTGGGCTCTAAAATCTCTGTGGATGGTGACTGCAACCAGGAAAGATGTTTGTTCCTCGGCAGAAAAGCTATTACAAACCTAGACACCTTGTTAAAAAACAGAGACATCACTTTGCTGACAATGGTCCATGCTGTCAAAGCTGTGGTTTTACCAGTAGTCATGTACAGATGTGAGTTTTGAACCATAAAGTTTTGAACCAGGCTGAGCACCAAAAAATTGATGCTTTCTAATTGTGATGCTAGGGAAGACTCGAGAGTCCCTTGGACTGCAAGGAAATCAAACCAGTCTATCCCATAGGAAATCAACCCTAAATATTCACTGGAAGGACTGATGCTGAAGCTGAAGTTTCAGTATGTGGTCACCTGATGCAAAGAACCAATTCATTTGAAAAAACCCCGATGGTGGGAAAATTTGAGATCAAGAGTAAAAGGGGGCTACAGAGGATGAGATGGTTGGATGCCATCACTGACTCAATGGACATGAATTTGAGCAAACTCAAAGATAGAGAAGGACAGGGAAGCCTGGCATGCTGTGTAGTTCATGGGGTTGCAGAGTCAGACATGACTTAGGGATTGAACAGAAACAGCAGTGGGATCCTCATACTGGAATTAGTGCCTCTGTAAGGAGAGGAAGAGAGTCATGTGAGCATACGGTGAGAAAGGAACTGTCTACAAACCAGAAAGTGGAGCCTCATCAGTCACCAAATCTGCAGGTAACTTGGTCCTGGACTCCCTAGCCTCCAGAATTGTAAGAGATGTCTGTTGTTTAAGCCATCCAGTCCATTTGTCCTAGAAGCCCAAGCTAATTAAATAAAATAGTATAGAATAAATAATAAATAGTAGTAATAAATAGTATGAAAAGATTCTGTTAAATGGAAATTACAATTAGTCACAGTTATTCTTTTATAGTTATTTTATAAATTGCTTGTCTGATATCAGGGAAAAAAGTAGTATCTTTGAATTGCCAGACTTTATTATTCAATTAACAGTCTTTGGGGTAGAATTTGCCATCTGCAAATAAATTGTCAATAGCAAGTGAAATAAAACAAACTATTTATTTTATATTATACATGCATGAATAGCAATTCATTGAATTATGGTATCTTCATATAATTTGAAAGGAGCAAAAGGACATTTAAAAAGTTTATAGATACCTGTTTTGAAAAAGATTTTTAACTGATTCAGTTGAAGGTATGCATTCATTCTCTCAATTTCTTTCAAGTAACCATTATTGGGAATTCCCTGGTGGTCCAGTGATTGTGCAATGTGCTCAGTTGTGTCTGACTCTTTGCAACCCTATGGACTGTAGCCCACCAGGCACTTCTGTCCATGGGATTCTTTGCAACCCTATGGACTATAGACCACCAGGCTTCTCTTTGGATTTTCCCTGCAAGAATACTGGAGTGGGTTGCCACTTCCCTCTCCAGGGGATGTTTCTTACCCAGGGATGAAACTGGTGTCTCCTGCATTGCAGGTAGATTCTTTACCACTGAGCCACCAGGGAAGCCCAGTCCAGTGGTTAGGACTTGGCATTTTCACTGCAGAGGCTGGCACAAGATCCCTTATTGGAGAACTAAGATCCTACAAGCTGTGCTAAATGGCCAAAAAAAAGGTCTTTATTATAATTTTTTCAGATGCACTATTGTTCTTTTTTTATCTTCTTGGGAGAGGTGTATTTTTTACATCTTAATTAGAAAATGCAGACTTCATAATACATGAATAAAACTTTCTATATATCATTCAAAATTATTACAGATGTTTAAAATATGATGTAGAAATATAGTATTAATGCCAAATTCTCAAAGCTTTTTTTTAAAGTTAAATTTTTTTGTTTTAATTGGAGGTTAATTACTTTACAATATTGTATTGGTTTTGCCATACATCAACATGAATCCGCCACAGGTGTACACGTGCTCCCCATCCTGAACCCCCCTCCCACCTCCCTCCCCATACCATCCCTCTGGGTCATCCCAGTGCACCAGCCCCAAAGCATCCTGTATCCTGCATCAAACCTGGACTGGCGATTCATTTCTTATATGATATTATACATGTTTCAGTGCCATTCTCCCAAATCATCCCACCCTCTCCCTCTTCCACAGAGTCCAAAAGACTGTTCTATACATCTGTGTCTCTTTTGCTGTCTCGCATACAGGGTTATTGTTACCATCTTTCTAAATTCCATATATATGCGTTAGTATACTGTATTGGTGTTTTTCTTTCTGGCTTACTTCACTCTGTATAATAGGCTCCAGTTTCATCCACCTTTCTCAAAGCTTTTTAAAAGATCATTTATCTAAAAGGTGAACAGCTGGCTATCTAGCATTACTTATATTTTTGATTTATTTAAAATAATTTTAAGGTGAGTTTGATAAATTTAAGATAGATTCCTTAGTTTAAGACAGGTGGCAAGATAAAGAATTTGAGAACTTTATGTCCATATCCTTTGTGGTGTTATAATCTAACATGTATGTAGTATGCTATTCATTGATATTTTAAAAGTATCTTGAAATAGTTTTCTATTTTAAATACTTTGAAAATTTTATTACAATAACTTGATTAAGTGATTTTTGCTAATAATAAAAGATAGTATTCATAGCTCAAATATTTCAGACTCAAGACAATTTGAAGGTGGATACTTTTTCATTACTTCACATTTTTTAAAGATTTTTTTTTATATGGACCATTTTTGAAAGTCTTTATTGAATTTGTTACAATATTGACTCTGTTTCATATTTTGTTTTTTCAGCTACAAGTTATGTGGGATGGTAAAGGATCCGCCTGCCAATGCAGGAGACATGTAAGCCGCAGGTTTGATCCCTGGGTCTTGAAGAGCCTCTGTAGGAGGATATGGCACCCCACTCCAGTATTCTTGCCTGGGAAATCCCATGGACAGAGGAGTCTGGTGGGCTACAGTCCATGGGGTTGCAAAGAGTCTTATATAACTGAGCATACATGCAACAACAATGTGGGATCATAGCTCCAGACCAGAGATTGAACCTGAATCCCCTGCATTGGAAGGTGAAATCTTAACCACTGGACCGCTGGTGAAGTCCCATTCACAGCTTTAAATGTTGAACAGTTTCTAAAGATTATTATCTGTTTGGCCTTTTTCTGCCAGTAATGAGTTTGCACTGTAATGCCACGAGTAAAAGTGCCTGGACTGTTGGCTTCTGTGGTTGAGATAAGCAGCTAAGGTTCTAGCAATTATGAGTTGATAGAAAGTGTTGTAATACAAGATGAATCAAATCAGTTGTAGGCTTTGTGGATGTGACATCGCAACTGGACCTAGCAGTAGAGGTGAGATTCAAATAAAAAGAAGTGATAAGTAGCATTTGGGATGATTGATTAATCAAAATGTGGTAGCAAAATACTAAAGGATATGTATCCACTGAAATTTATTACAAGCTCCATGAAGAATAGAATTTGAAAATTCTGTCTTCTGATCAGAAGACAGTCCTTGCAAGATGTAGGCACTTAGTAAATGTTAAATAAATGGGCCAACGAGGAGATACTGGGGTTTTGGTTTTTGTAAGGTGCTTAAAGTGGTAATTATCTGGTAGTAGTACATATGCCTTAAATACATTTTAGACAGATAGAGTAAATATTGTTGCTGAGAAGTCTTTAGTTCAGGATACTATTTAATTATGTCAGAAATGTTTATTGCCACTGGAAATTTTTAAATGTATCATTAGTGCCTTCAGATACAGCTATAAAATGAATAGACAGATTTTAATTCCCAGGAACATTAAAAAAGAAAGCTTTGATTCAAGGTAGTATTAAAAGTAGACTCACCATTATAAAGAAATATGATAGGAAGGGCTAAACATTTTTATTATGTGATGCAGCAATAGCTTAGATTAAAATATTTTATATTTAGAAGAAAAAGACTGTAATACTTTATATAATATATAGTGTTTGATAGAAAAGGATAAATATTGTTATATATGATAGAGGAATATCTTTTAGTGAAATATTTTTATATTGAGAATAGTAGATTTTTGGAGATACTCTTAGCTTCATAGGATACCATGAATGCTCTTGCAGTGATTGTTAGCATAGTAACATGTACTAGGCAAAATTATAATTACTGGTAATTTGCTTTGTGTCTTTTCTTTTTAATATATCAGAGTATTTTACAAACACTAATTAAACCTTTCAAAACCTCTCATAATAGTTATCAAATTAATGACATATCTTATTACAAAAGCAAAAGCTGAGAGTGGCAAAAGTATTTAGTTATGATCACATACTATGTAGCTGATGGAAAAAGAGAAGTCCCAAATTCTCAGTAATCATTTCTAACTCCTATATGAAAGAAAGGCAGTACTTTAAAAAAATAAGAAAAAAAAAATCAGTATAGTGATACCTAAGGAATGCTATTGTAGTTTCAAGTATAAAAATACTAAGTCACAGCAATTTAAAGAAATATCTTTACAAATAACAAATGTTGGAGAGGATGTGGAGAAAAGGGAACTCTCCTACACTGTTAATGGGAATGTAAATTGGTGCAGCCATTATGAAAAACAGTACAGAGGTTCCTCAAGAAACTAAAAATAGAACTACTTTAGGCAGTTCCACTCCTGGTGTATATCTGGAAGAAACAAGAACACTAATTTGAAAAGATACCCCAATGTTTGTAGTAGCACTGTTTACAATAGCCAAAATGTAGAAGCAACCCAAATGCCCATTAATAAACGAATGGATGAAGAAAGTATAGTATGTGTATACAATGGACTGTTGCTGTGCTTTGCTATGCTAAGTCACCTCAACCATGTCCACCAATTTGTGACCTCATGGGCTGTAGCCCACCAAGCTCCTCTGTCCATGGAATTCTCCTGGCAAGAACACTGGAGTGGGATTGGTTGGGTTGGATTGCCATACCCTCCTCCAGAGGATCGTCTCAATCCAGGGATTGAACCCACATCTCATGTCTCCTGCATTGGCAGGCAGGTTCTTTACCACTAGCGCCACCTGGAAAGCCCACAGTAGGCTATTACTCAGTCTTAAAAAACAATGAAATTCTGCCATTTGCAACGTGGATTGACCTTGAAAATATTATGCTTAATGAAATAAGTAAGAGAGAGAAAAACAAATGCTGTGATATTACTTATATTTGAAATTTAAAAATAATACAAATGAATGTACATGCAAAACAGAAGCAGATTCACTGATACTGAAAGCAAATTAATGATTATCTTATGGGAGAGGGAAGCAGAGGGGCAGTGGGATTAAGAGTATCAACTACAGTGTATAAAATAGATAAGCAACAAGGATATATTGTATTTAGCACAGGGAATTACACCATTATCTTTATTTTTTTAATAATTTTATGTATTTTTGGCTGTGCTGGATCTTCGTTGCTGTGCGGACTTTTCTCTAGTTGTGGCAAACGGGGGCTTCTCTCTGGTTGTGGTACACGGGCATCTTATTGTGTGGCTTCTCTTGTTGCATAGTACAAGCTCTAGGGCACATGGGTTTCAGTAGTTGTGGCATGTGGGCTTGAGCAGAGGATCCATAGTTGTGGTACAAGGGCTTAGTTGCTCTGCGGCATGTGGGATCTTCCCAGACAAGGGAAGGGATCAAATCCATGTCTCCTGCATTGGCAGGCAGATTTTTTTTTCTTTTTTAAGCACTGGGACACCAAAGAAGCCCTTAGCCATTATCTTATAATAGCTTTTAATGGGATATAATCTGTAAAAATACTACATCACTATGCTATATACATGAAACTAACATAATATTATAAATCAACTGGATTTTAATTAAAAATAATAAAAGAATAAATATATTTACTAAAATAAGTATTTCAACTTAATTTCTGTTAAATACAGATAAATGTATGTAGGTGTTTGTATTTTAAAAGATAGTAATTTCAGATGGGCTCAGTGGTAAAGAATCCATCTTCCCATGCAGTGGATATAGGAGGGGTGGCTTTGATCCCTGGATTGGGAAGATCTCCTAGAGAAGGAAATGGCAACCCCTCTGGAGTGTTACCTGGGAAATCCTGAGGACAGTTGAGCTACAGCCATGGGCTCGAAAGAGTCGAACATGAGTTAGTGACTAAACAACAACAGCAATTTCATTTTTTTAAATTTAGTTTTAATTAAAGGATAATTGCTTTACAGTATTGTGTTGGTTTCTAGCAATTTCATTTAATATTTTATTTTTAATATCATGGTCATTAGGTTTTTGACATGGGCTCTACTCTGGTAAGCAAAGCTCAAGAAAAGTCAAAAGTAGCATAGACTGTGAATCAAATAGTCTCTCATATAGACAGTATAACAAACTACTGATTTATTAAGCTTGAATATTTAAAGGAAAAATTTCCTGGTGGAAAGAGAACTGTAAATGAAAAAATATAGCTCCTTTTGGGTATAGAAGTTTTGCTTTGTTTTGTATTTTAGTTAACAGGATTTTTTCTTCCACTATTGTCAGCACTGATTAGATCACATCATTTATTAGTTGTTTGAATATCATGGTAGAAGAAGTGCAGTATCTTTAATAAGAATTCACCATATAGTATATTCACCATTGAGTCAATGAAGATTAGCTATTTGCAATATCATCCTCAAGTACTATTACTTGAGTAAACATAACCCAAACCACTAAGAACCCTACAGTCCTTCATCCAGAAATAAACAAACAAAATGTTTATAAAAATATTAAAGGATTGATTGATAATATCGTATGTGAAATGAATCGCCAGACCAGGGTCGATGCATGATACAGGATGCTTGGGGCTGGTGCACTGGGATAACCCAGAGGGATGGTACGGGGAGGGAGGTGGGAGGGGGGTTCAGGATGGGGAACAAGTGTACACCCGTGGCGGATTCATGTTGATGTATGGCAAAACCAATACAATGTTGTAAAGTAATTAGCCTCTAATTAAAATAAATAAATTTATATTTTTAAAAAATTAAGTATTGATTGGGTAACTGAAGTAATGACAAATACACAAATCTGAATTTCCCCATGCATCCTTCAAAAAAACAGTAAAGAAGAACATAAAGCTACATATAACCTAGGTCTTACTATAACTAGAACACAGAGAATATTCAAATTTGAGATTATCTGTAAGTAGAAAAATTAATAAGAAATCATTCACACTCTGTGCAAGCCTTGGTGGAGAGCCATGGTGGTCTGGGTAAAATTGCACACGATAAGAGAGAAACTAATTATAGGCTTTAAGGCTGATCTAAAATCACTTCCAGGAAAATTAATTTCTCCCCAAATACTGAAAAACATCCTGATAGACAAGAATTAATACAGAAAACGGACTTACAAGTTTGCATAGGACTCAAAGAGACAGTTTTGGAAAGTCAACTCTTGGAGAGAAGCGGGTTAAAAAGGAAGGGATAAATGCCTTTTGGAAACTAAACAGTTAAATTTAGGGTCCTGCAACACAGAAGGATATTTTTAAAAATAAGAGGACAAATTGTTCACAGAACCCAGCCCCTGAATCTAATCAGTAAAGAAACCATACTTTACCTAAAGCAGAGGACATTTTTGAAACTAGGAATCTTATAAACTTCCCCAAATGGGCAGTTCTTTTCACAGACATGCAGAAGTTGACAGCAACTTGAAATATATAAAAAGAAAATGAAAAGTGGGGATAAAAAGAGTTTAGTTCATGAAAATATCTGTCACCTACCCCCACATTCCCAAAAAAGGCATACAAATAAGCACATATGTTCATGGAATAAAATCGAAGGTCTAGTAATTAATAAACACTTATCTTTATGATCAGTTTATTTTTACTAAGAATGCCAAGACAATTCAATGGGGGAAAATAGTGTTTTCAACAAATAGTGCTGGGACAAATGGATGTCAACATGCAAAGATAGTATATGTGGAAAACCCTAGAGCAAAAATCAGCAAAGTAGCCAGACAGCCACATCTGGTTGTATCATTTTGTGTGTTGGCTGTAGCCATTTTTGCCATACACTGACAGAGTTTATAGCTATGATAGAAGTGATTTGCCCCATAAAGTTGAAAATATTCTATCTGATATTGTACAGAAAAAGTTTGTGGACTCATGCCCTAGAGAATTAATCATAAAATTAACACAAATAATAAAACAATTTAGTAACTAGCAGGCTATAAAATGAACATTCAGAACTCAATATTCTTTATATGTGCAGATATTTACCAGTTAGAGGATTATAGTTTTAGGGAAAACCCCAGTTAAATAACAAAAAGATAAATACTTGGGAATAAATGTAACACATGTAGAAAAACTATTGAGAAAAACTTTAAAACACTTCTGAAAGACACAAAACTTGATCTGAATGATGAAATTAATGAAAACACAATTCTCCCTAATTTATAATTTTCACATAATTTCTATAAAAAAATAGCTACTGCTTTTTTTTATAGAACTAGACAAGTTGATAGAGAATTCACATGGAAATACAAACACATAAAAATAGCCAGGAATTCTTGCAGGCAAGAATCATCAGTGGTTCCTACAACTAATGCCTGAAGAGGTGATAACAAGAAGGATGTTTTTGCAGTGTCAAAGTAACTTCCCCACAAGGTACTTACTAATCATTAATAGAAAAAAATAGTAAGTTTACAGTGGAGATATCACCTTTACTACTGTCAGAGTTAATGTTGTTATTAATGGGACAAACAGATATCATGCATCCTGATAGAATGCACTGAAAAGAGCATAACATCACTTCTGTGGCATTCCTGCAAAAACATATAACCTGAAACATGAAGCATCAGTCAAACATGAAACATCAGTCAAACTCAAATTGAGGGGCATTTCACAAAATAAATGGCCTATATTCTTCAAAAATATCAAGGTCAAGAAAGACGAAGAATGAGGAACTTGTTCCAGATCAAAGAATACTAAAAAGATATGACATTAACTACAATTCTTACCTGGGAATAGATCATGGGTCAAGACAGAAACATTTATTTTATCATTTTATTCTTTTCTTGTTATCAAGGACATTAGTGGAACAATTGGTAAAATATGAAGGTCTGTAGTTTGGATAGTACTGTATTAATGGTGATTACCTTATTTTGATAAATATACTTTTTAAGGAAATACACTGAAATATTTAGCAGTAAAGGGGAATGATATCTTCAGCTTATTATCAAATTCAGAAAAAAATCTGAAGGAGGAGAAAAAGACTGATAAAGCAAATGTGCTAAAATGTTAAGGAGTTTGGGAAATCTGAAGTATATATGAAAATTCTTTATACTTTTTAAGAAACAAACTTTTATTTTAGAATAATTTAACATTTACAGAAAATTCGAAAATGTGGTACACCCTTTACCCAATTTCAGTTTCCTCTAACGTCATTTTAAGTTACTGTGGTACATTTTTCAAAACTAAGAAACCAATATTGGTACATCATTGTTAACCTCAGACTTTATTTAAATTTCACCCATTTTCCATGAATTTTCCTCCAATCTCCAGACTTCAATCACATTTCACTAATTTTTCTTTTAATGGCCTTTTTCTGGTATCCAATCAAGGACACCACCTTGCATTTAATTCATCATCTCTCCAAATCTCTTCTGGTCTGTGACAGTCTCATTCTTTCCTTATTCTTCATGATTTTAATATTTTTGAGGAGTCTTGGTGAAATATTTCTAGGATAGCTCTCAATTTTGGTTTTCTTATTGGGTTTTTTGTTTTTTTTTTTTAAGAGTACTACAGAGGTGAAGTACCCTTCTCATCTTACATTATGTCAGAGAGAAGATGCTATCAATAGGGTAATGCTAGTGATGTAAACCTGATACCTTGGCTAAGGAAGTATCTTCTAGGTTTCTTCTCTACAAAGTTCCAATTTTTCCCTCAGTCTATTTGTAGGGGAGTCACTAACTCCAGCCCACTCTCAAAGGAAGGGGCATGGGGCAGGGGGCAGGTTTAAAACTGACCTTCCGTCGCCAGTCCAGGTTTGATGCACGATACTGGATGCTTGGGGCTGGTGCAATGGGATGACCCAGAGGGATGGTATGGGGGGGAGGAGGGAGGAGGGTTCAGGATGGGGAACACATGTATACCTGTGGCAGATTCATTTTGATATATGGCAAAACCAATACAATATTGTAAAGTTAAAAAATAAAATTAAAAAAAAAAACACTGACCTTCTGGATAGGAGAGTTTCTGTATATTATTTGAATTCCTCTGTAGGGAAGATTTGACTATTCTCCCCTACTTATTTATGTATCATTGGTTTATATTTGTACAGCTTCACTTACTTTTATTTTGGGGGTTATACCCCAATAAACTGGAGAAGGAAATGGCAACCCACTCCAGTATTCTTGCCTAGAGAATCCCATGGACGGAGGAGCCTGGTGGGCTACAGTCCATGTGGTTGCAAAGAGTCGGACACGACTGAGCGACTTCACCTTCACTTTCACGTTCACTCTAATAAACTCTTTGTTGTGTCACTTTGATTTGTGTCGGCTTTGATTATCTGGAGTTCTGATAGACTTTTTTTTAATTTTATTCATTTATTTTTGGCTGTTTGGGGTCTTCATTGCTATCCAGGCTTTTCTGTAGTTGAGCGATCAGGAGCTACTCTCTAGTTGTGGTATGTGAGCTTCTCATTGCTTTGACCTCCCTTGTTGTAGAGCATGGGCCCTAGGGCACGTGGGCTTCGATAGCTGCTGATCGTGAGCTCAGTAGTTGCAGCTCCCAGGCTCTAGAGCACAGACTCAATAGTTGTGGCACACAGGCTTAGTTGCTCAGTGGCACATGGAATCTTCCTGGACCAGGGATCAAACCTGCATCTTGTGTGTTGACAGGCAGATTCTTTACCACTGAGCCACCAGTGAAGCCCCTCTTGTGGCCTTTTAATATGTCCCCATCCTTTTGGTTTGTGCGCATTCTCTTGCTTTCTGGTGGTACAAAATTCTTCTGCTTTGTCTTGTATTTTTCCTGCTCCAGCTCTATAATCTGCTGTTTCTTCCAAACCCTTAGCTTTTTTTTTTTTTTTTTTTTAATGATATTTAGAAACCACTTTCTTGGCACTCAGTGGTTGTACTGTTTTGTAACTATCCTTTAAGTCTGAAATTATTTCAAAATCAAAAAATTGAGTTAAAAGTTATAAAATGCACATCCTGTTTATTGTTATAAGTATTCTACCTTAGTTAAACTATTATGTCAAATATCAAATGTTATATATTAAAATTCATAGATATGCATTCTTAAATAAATTATATTTTTCTTGGTGTCTATAAATTATTAATAAAGATTCTACAACCTCAGTAGAACATTTTTGTATGTTTCAGTTACACCTTTTAAATAGAATGGAAACACTGTCATATTTCCCTCTTCTTATGATAAGTATAGAGCCCTGTGATTGAATTCATAAACATTTATATTGCAAAACTACTGAGCAATCTAGTTCAACATGCATATAGGAAAGGGCCTAGCTGCAGCATAAAGATCTTGACATTACTCATAATTCTTTCAAGCGATGATAGCTCCACCCTCAAATTCCACATTAGTGAATAAGCATGATGTGGACAGCTTGGACTTTTTGACAGGAAATTCTGTATATGTAAACGTAGAATTTCTTAGGGAAGGATTTAAGATACTGTTTTTATCTATGACATATTAGAAGGTTACTACTAAACCAGATGCTTCTAATTTTGTATCTTAGAAAGTCATTTTTAGAAAATAATTTCTTCCAGAATATAAGAATGAATAGGAAAAGTATGCAAATGAGGATATTGTTGTTTAGTCACTAAGTCGTGTCCAACACTTTTGCAGCCCCATGGACTGTAGCCTGCCAGGCTCCTCTGTCCATGGGATTTCCCAGGTGAGAATCTTGGAGTGGGTTGCCATTTCCTCCATCAGGGGATCATCCAGACCCAGGGATCAAAACCGGTGTCTCCTGCATTGCAGGCACAATCTTTACTGCTGAGCTATTGGGAAACCCTTCAATGAGAATATAGCTATGTTTTAACTCTTGGTGACACTAAGAGTATATTAACAACAAATGTAAAAAGGAACAAGTTACAATGTGTATAATCTCATTTTTATATGAAAAGGATGTACAGTTAGTTGTTTCTTGGTATCCCCAGGGGATTCGTTCCAAGACCACCTGAGAATACCAATATCCACAAATGCTCACATCCTTTATGGAAAATAGTATAATGTTTTATACCATTTTAGCAGAAAGAGTCAGACATGATTGAACAACTGAGTACACACACACACACACACACACACACACACACACAATGTGTGCATGCACATCCTTCTCTATACTTTGTCATCTCTATATTACTTTTTAATACCTAATAAAGCAAGAGAGTTCCAGAAAAACATCTATTTCAGCTTTACTGACTATGCCAAAGCCTTTGACTGCGTGGATCACAATAAACTGTGGAAAATTCTGAAAGAGATGGGAATACCAGACCACCTCACCTGCCTCTTGAGAAACCTGTACGCAGGTCAGGAAGCAACACTTAGAACTGGACATAGAACGAAAGACTGGTTCCAAATAGGAACAGGAGTACGTCAAGGCTGTATACTGTCACCCTGCTTATTTAACTTCTATGCAGAATACATCATGAGAAACACTGGGCTGGAAGAAGCACAAGCTGGAATCAAGATTGCCAGGAGAAATATCAATAACCTCAGATATGCAGATGACACCACCCTTATGGCAGAAAGTGAAGAGGAACTAAAAAGCCTCTTGATGCAAGTGAAAGAGGAGAGTGAAAAAGTTGGCTTAAAGCTCAACATTCAGAAAAGGAAGATCATGGCATCCGGTCCCATCACTTCATGGGAAATAGATGGGGAAAGAGTGGAAACAGTGGCAGACTTTATTTTTGTGGGCTCCAAAATCACTGCATATGGTGACTGCAGCCATGAAATTAAAAGATGCTTACTCCTTGGAAGGAAAGTTATGACCAACCTAGATAGCATATTGAAAAGCAGAGACATTACTTTGCCAACAAAGGTCCGTCTAGTCAAGGCTATAGTTTTTCCTGTGGTCATGTATGGATGTGAGAGTTGGACTATGAAGAAAACTGAGGGCTGAAGAATTGATGCTTTTGAACTGCATTGTTGGAGAAGACTCTTGAGAGAGTCCCTTGCACTGCAGGGAGATCCAACCAGTCCATCCAAAGGAGACCAGTCCTGGGTGTTCATTGGAAGGACTGATGCTAAAGCTGAAACTCCAGTACTTTGGCCACCTCATGTGAAGAGTTGACTCATTGGAAAAGACTCTGATCCTGGGAGGGATTGGGGTCAGGAGGAAAAGGGGACGACAGAGGATGAGATGGCTGGATGGCATCACCGACTCGATGGACGTGAGTCTGAGTGAACTCCGGGAGTTGGTGATGGACAGGGAAGCCTGGCGTGCTGCGATTCATGGGGTCGCAAAGAGTTGGACATGACTGAGCAACTGAACTGAACTGATAATTTAAATTGTATGTAAATAGTTGCTAGCACATGGCAAATTCAAGTTTTGCTTTTTGGACCTTTCTGGAATTTTTTTTCAGATATTTCTTACCCATGATTGTTTGAGTCCATGGATGTGGAACCATCAGTTGTGGAACATGAACATGAATGTGAAGTCGCTCAGTTGTGTCCGACTCTTTGCCACCCCATGGACTGTAGCCTACTAGGCTCCTCTCCATGGGATTTTCCAGGCAATAGTACTGGAGTGGATTGCCATTTCCTTCTCCAGGGGTTCTTCCCAACCCAGGGATCAAACCCGGGTCTCCCGCATCGTAGACAGATGCTTTACCGTCTGAGCCACCAGGGAAGTCCAATTTCAGTTGTGGAAAACTGATTATATATACATGCATAGATTTCTCAGTCCTTGTCAATCTGCAGGTTGCTACTGTTGGTGTGTCATGAAATCAATTTAGTAAGTAAGTCACAACAAGGATTTTTTCAAGTTGAGTAAAACAGGGTGGAAAATGTCAGTGTTTAGCACTGTGTAATTAGTATTACTGCAGCATATATTTCAAATGTATATGTGTGTGGGGGTTGTAATTTCTGGGTTGTGATGTAAAATACATTTCTTATTTTGAGTGTGAATCAAAAAAAGTAATTGAAAAATATTTCTAGAAGTGCAGACCAAAAACACTTAAGATTGGACCTCAAGATTGGACCTCTGGGTAGTAGAAGAAGGATTTTTGAAGTTAAGAGCTCTGGGAGAAGAGGTATGGAGGCTTTAACTTCTTTATTTGTTATGCATAAGTAGTACAGAGAAACAAGGTAACAAAATCATGCAAATTAATTTGCGGTTTCCAGACAAAATTAGTATAGATTGTCACATCTTCCCTGAGGTGATGTCCCTAGCTCTTTGTAATTGCTCTGGAAGCTTCTGGAACCTATTGTCATCTCTCTTCCTCTCACCTTGCTACTTAAGCCTTGGTCCTCAGAGCTGGCTAAATTTGCTATGTAATATACAGTATATGGACCATATTAATTTTCTAACATACTCTCGCCTATGAAATTTGAATTCTGAAATATTTCTGGTCTTAATATTTTGCATAAAAATTTGTTGATTTATTTATTTATTCTTGCCTGGCTATTGATGAAATGCCTGGTATCAGTCTTTGTTTTCATTCTTTTAGGTAATCTGTTTGTACTATCTGATTCAAGATTTTTATTTATCTTTAATATTCCATATTTTCATCATAATGTATCTGGTTGTGACTGTGTTTATTCTGTCTGTGCATTATCAATCTGTGGATTTAAATATCTTCTCTGTTCTGAAAAATTTTCAACTATTATCTATTCACTATTGCCCCTCTATTATTTTCTAAGTAATATCTAGAATTATTATTAGCTCTATATTTTAGCCTGTAGAACTGTCTATCCTGGCTTTTAAGTATACTTTTCTATTTTTACCTCTGTATCTTTTTCTATTGAGAATTAATCCTATCACTTTGGCAAACAGTGTTGTGTAACCAAGATCTATTTCCTCCACTTTTTCTTTATGAACACTTTTTCATTGTTTATTCGTTGGGTGACTGTGTGCTTTAGAAAAGACATAATGAGTACAGCCATATTGGAATGTAGTTTGGCAGTTTCTTAGAAAGTTAAATATTCACTTATCATTCAGCCTGGCAGTCCTATTCCTAGGTATCTACCCAAGAGAAAAGAAAACTATGTTCATACAAAAAACTGCACAAGAGTGTTTATCAAAACCTGGAAACAACACAAATGTCTCTCAACTTGTTAATGGATAAACATAGGATGGTACGTCCATGCAATGGAATACTTCTTGGCAATGAAAAAGAATGAACTAATGATAAGTGTAATAATATGAATGAATCTAATGTGCATCTTACAAGGGTGAAAGAGGAGAGTGAAAAAGCTGGCTTAAAACTCAACATTCAAAAAACTAAGATCATGGCATCCATTCCCATCACTTCATGACAAATAGATGGGAAAAAAAGTGGTAACAGTGACAGATTTTATTTTCTTGGGCTCCAGAATCACTGCAGATGGTGACTACGAAATTACAAGATGTTTGCTCCTTGGAAGAAAAGCTATGACAAACCTAGACAGCATTTTAAAAAGCAGAGACATTACTTTGCCAACAAAGGTCTGTATAGTCAAAGCTACGGTTTTTCCAGTAGTCATGTACAAATGTGAGAGTTGGACCATAAAGAAGACTGAGTGCTGATGCTTTCAAACTGTGGTGCTGGAAGAGACTCTTGAGAGTCCCTTGGACAGCAAGGAGATCAAACCAGTCAATCCTAAAGGAAATCAACCCTGAATATTCATTGGATGTACTTAGGCTGAAGCTGAACCTCCAATACTTTGGCCACCTGATGTGAAGAGCCGACTTATTGGAAAAGACCCTGATTCTGGGAAAAATTGAGGGCAAGAGGAGAATGGGGCAATGGAGGGTGAGATGGCTGGATGGCATCACTGACTCAATGGACATGAGTTTGAGCAAACTCTGGGAGATAGTGAAGCACAGGGAAGCCTAACTTGCGGCAGTCCATGGGGTTGCAAAGAGTTGAACACAACTTAGCCACTGCACAACAGCAATGTGCATCTTGGTAAGAAACTAGAGTCCAAAGGCTGTGTACTGTAGTAATTGTATTTATATGACATCTGGAAAAGGCAAAGCTCTAGAGACAGAACTAAGAGACAGTGGTTGCTGGCAGCTGGATGGAACAGGAGTTTACTACTGTGGTGCACTGAATAATTGCCCCCCAGAGATATCTACATCTTGATTTGTAGAATGTAAAATGTTGCTGTATATGCAAAAGGGACTTGCAGATATGATTAGGTTAAATGATTTGAGATGGGGCATTTATCCTGGTGAACCCTAAATATTATCACAGGAGATTCTGTAAGAGGGAGGCCAGAGGGTTGATCGAGAAGGTGGCACCAGGACAGCAAAGCGGAGATTAGAGTGATGCGGCCAGCCGTCACAGATACTGGCAGTCTCTAGAAGCTGAAGGAAGCAAGAGACAAAGTCTTCTTTGAAGTCCCCAGAAGGTACCAGACCTGTCAATACCTTGATTTTCATCCTGAACAACTCATTTCAAGCTTCTGACTTACAGAATTTTAAATTTGTGTTTTTAAGGCATCAGGTTGCCACATCTTGGGTATTGTGAATAGTGCTACAATGAACGGTGAAAGTGAAAGTTGCTTAGTTGTGTCCAACTCTTTGTGACCCCATGGACTATACAGACCATGGAATTTCCAGGCCAGAATACTGGAGTGGGTAGCCTTTCCCTTCTCCAGGGGATCTTCCCGACCCAGGAATTGAAGTGGGGTCTCCTGCATTGCAGGCGGATTCTTTACCAACTGAGCTATTAGGGAAGCCCACAATGAACTTTGGGGTGCATGCAGATGTCTCTTCCAGATCCTGTTTTCCTTTCTTTAGATGTATACCCAGTAGTAGAATTGCTGGATCATATGGTAATTCTATTTTTAATTTTTTTGAGAAACCTCCATACTGATTTCCATAGTATCTGTACTAATTTTATTCCCATCAACAATGCACAAGGTTTCTTTTTATCTACACACTATGTTAGTTTAAAGATTTGACAGTTTTATATTTTTTTTAAAAAGAGTGTTTAATTTTATTTATCTTTATTTTTTCTGGTTTCTGTTTCATTTATTTCTACTCTACTCTTTGTTATTTCCTTCCTTCTGTTTAGTTTGTTGTTGTTTTTCTAGTTCTTTAGGGTATAAAGTGAAGTTGGGTTTTTTAATTTTTTTTTCTTATTTCTTAATTTTGGTCTTTACCACTTTAAACTTCGCTCTTAGAACTGCTTTTTCAGCATCCCACAGGTTTTGATATGTTATTGTTCCATATTCTTTTTTTCAATCTGCAGGCAAACCTTGTTTTATTGTACTTCACTTTATTGTGCTTTCCACATACTGTGTTTTATACAAACTTAAGGTGTGCAGCAACCCTGGCTTAAGCAAGTCTATTTGCACTACTTTTTCAAAAGCATTATTTTTAAATTAAGGTATGTACTTGGTGTTTTCAGACAATGCTCTTTAACACAGAGTAGACTGCAGTATAATGTAAACATAACATTTTTAAAATTTATTTTTATTTATTTACTTATGTGGCTGTACTGGGTCTTAGCTGTGACGTGTGGGATCTCCAGTTGCAGCATGTGTTATCTAGTTCCCTGACCAGGGGTTGAACCTGCATCCCCTGCATTGGGAGCATGGAGTGTGAGCCACCGGGGGACCAAGGAGGGCACACAATGTAAAAACTTTTATTTGTGCAAGGAAACCAAAAAATTTATGTGACTCACTTTATCACCATTTTTGCTTTATTATATTGGTCTGGAACCAAACCCACTATATCTCTGAAGTATGTCTGTATTTTTTAATTTCCCTTTGGATTTATTCTTTGTCTCATTGGTTATTTAGGAACATATTGCTTAATGTCTGCAATTTGTGAGTTGTACAGCTTTCCTCATGTTATTGATTTCTAGTTTCATACCATTGTGGTCAGGAAAGATATTTGTTATGGATTCTAGGCGCTTTTGGAGAAGGACATGGCAACCCACTCCTGTATTCTTGCCTAGAGAATCCTGTGGACAGATGAGCCTGGTGGGCTGCTGTCCATGGGGTCGCACAGAGTAGGACACAACTGAAGCGACTTAGCATGCATGCATACATTGGAGAAGGAAATGGCAACCCACTCCAGTGTTCTTGCCTGGAGAACCCCAGGGACAGAGGAACCTGGTGGGCTGCTGTCTGTGGGGTCTCACAGAATCGGACACAACTGAAGTGACTTAGCAGCAGCAGCAGCAGCTAGGTGCTTTTGCCATAATCATCTTTGCCACTTCTGTGCCACATGTGTTTCTGCAGTGTAACTGATTGACGATAAGTCAGTTTTCCCATGAAAGATAAAATAACTGGTTGACGATTTGGGGGTTGACAGTTTGGTTTCAGCCTGTTGAAATGCATTAGCATTTCTTCTAGTTATCAACATTATTGATGGTTTTATTGAGCTAACAGTGATTTGCCCCAAGAGTTGTTTTTTTTTTATTTAGAAGCACACTGTATTGAAGAGAATAAGAGCACAGGCCTTGAAAGCACATAGTTGAACCCTCATTTCCCATAGAACTTTGGAATATCTATCAAGAGACATATGGCAATACACTAAGAACAGCTAATAGTGTAAAAGGCTTTCACTATGCAATACAAATCTCTTTTACAAATATGGAGTCTAGTATATGGAAAAAGCAAGAGAGTTCCAGAAAAGCATCTATTTCTGCTTTATTTACTATGCAAAAGCCTTTGAATGTGTGGATCACAATAAACTGTGGAAAATTCTGAAAGAGATGGGAATACCAGACTACCTGATCTGCCTCTTGAGAAATTTGTATGCAGGTCAGGAAGCAACAGTTAGAACTGGACATGGAACAACAGACTGGTTCCAAATAGGAAAAGGAGTTCGTCAAGGCTGTATATTGTCACCCTGTTTATTTAACTTATATGCAGAGTACATCATGAGAAACGCTGGACTGGAAGAAACACAAGCTGAAATCAAGATTGCCGGGAGAAATATCAATAACCTCAGATGTGCAGATGACACCACCCTTATGGCAGAAAGGGAAGAGGAACTAAAAAGCCTCTTGATGAAAGTGAAAGTAAAGAGTGAAAAAGTTGGCTTAAAACTCAACATTGGAATGGGGAGGGAGGAGGGAGGAGGGTTCAGGATGGGGAACACATGTATACCTGTGGTGGATTCATTTTGATATTTGGCAAATCTAATACAGTTATGTTAAGTTTAAAAATAAAATAAAATTAAAAATAAATAAATAAATAAATAAAATGAAGGCAAAAAAAAAAAAAAAAAAAACCAAAAAAACTCAACATTCAGAAAACAAAGGTCATGGCATCCCGTCCCATCACTTCATGGGAAATAGATGGGGAAACAGTGGAAACAGTGGCAGACTTTATTTTTCTGGGCTCCAAAATCACTACAGATGGTGACTGCAGCCATGAAATTAAAAGACGCTTACTCCTTGGAAGGAAAGTTATGACCAACCTAGATAGCATATTCAAAAGCAGAGACATCACTTTGCCAGCAAAGGTCCATCTAGTCAAGGCTATGGTTTTTCCTGTGGTCATGTACAGATGTGAGAGTTGGACTGTGAAGAAGGCTGAGCGCCGAAGAATTGATGCTTTTGAACTGTGGAGTTGGAGAAGACTCTTGAGGGTCCCTTGGACTGCAAGGAGATGCAACCAGTCCATTCTGAAGGAGATCAGCCCTGGGATTTCTTTGGAAGGAATGATGCTAAAGCTGAAACTCCAATACTTTGGCCACCTCATATGAAGAGTTGACTCATTGGAGAAGACTCCGATGCTGGGAGGGATTGGGGGCAGGAGGAGAAGGGGAAGACAGGATGAGATGGCTGGATGGCATCACTGACTCGATGGACGTGAGTCTGAGTGAACTCCGGGAGTTGGTGATGGACAGGGAGGCCTGGCATGCTGCGATTCATGGGGTCGCAAAGAGTCGGACACGACTGAGCGACTGATCTGATTTGATCTGATCTTATATGGAAATTGGTACCTCTCAATGAAGGGAAAAAATTTAGCAATAAATAAAAATACAATGCCAAAGCAGATGAATCAAAAGCAAAAAAAAATTATAAAATAGTATAACAAAAGACTTGAAAGACAAATGCTTAGGTGCAGTCCAGAAAATAAAATCAGTTATTTGCATAACATTGCCATGAATCTGTACACATTTTAAACACTTGCAACTACTTTGTATTTTGCAAGGAAGTCTTTATAATTTTTAATTAATTTATCATGTTTTTATGTCATTTTTAATGCCCCCTTTTATTTTATTGCAAAATTGCCTTGTAGGCAATTAGTTATATGGAAGAAATATTTATGGCAAAGATGTCTATGGCAAAGATGCTTGTACTGACAGTACCAGACATACTAGATAGGATTTCAAACTTCTTAGCTAAGCCTTGCTTTTTGATGTATTTGTGATATATGCTGGAAAATGTTCCTTGTAAACTTGAGAAGAATGTGTATTCTGCTGCTATTGGATGGAATTTTCTCTATGTCTGTTAGTTCCATTTGGTCTAAAGTATGGTTCAAGTCCATCATTTCCATGTTGATTTTCTGTCTTGATGATCTATCTATTGTTGAAAATGGGATATTGAAGTCCCATTCTGTTCTTGTATTATCTATTTATCTCTTCAATCCATTAGTATTTGCTTGATATATTAGGTGCTCTGATGTTAAGTACTTATATATTTATGATTGCTATATCTTCTTGATAAATTAACCCCCTCATCATTATATAATGATCATCTTTGTCTCTTGTTACCATTTTTGACTTAAAGTCTATTTTGTCTGAAATATGTATAGCTACGTCTTTTCTCTTTTGGTTTCTGCTTATGTGGAATGTCTTTTGCCATGTCTTTGCTTTGGGCCTATGTGTATCTTTAAAGCTGAAGTGAGTCTCTTATGGGCAGCATGCAGTTGGGTCTTTTTTATTCATCCAGCCATTCAATGCCTTTTGATGGGAGAATTCAATCTAATTACATTTAGAGTAATTATTAATAGGAGAGGACTTAGTAATGCTGTCTTCTCATTTTCTGGCTATTTTATAGCACCACTATTACTTTATTCTTTGTTACTGCCTACCTTTGTGGATTAATGATTTCCTGTAGTGATTTACTTTAATTCCCTTCCCTTTATCTTTTTCTGTATCAACTGTAGGTTTTTGCTTTGCGGTTACCATGAGGGTCACATAAAATATCTTTACAACTGTCTATTTTATAATGATGGCAATTGAACACACTGAAAAACTCTATCCTTTTATCCCCCTCCTTTTATGTTTTTGATGTCACCATTCATATCTTTTTACATTGTATTTCCCTTAACAAATTCTAGAAGCAATAGTTGCGTTTAATACTTTTGTCATTTAACCTTTATGTAAATTAGTTGACATATCACGTAATACATTATTTGGATATTCTGAATCTAGGTTTAGAGAGTTTTATTAAACAGAAAAGGTTGTTTTCTATTGAAAATTTGAGATGACCCCATGAACTTGGATGTCCAGATATTTCCCCAGATTTAGGACATTTTCATCCATTTTAAAAAATATATTTGTTTTAATTAGAGGCTAATTACAATATTGTGGTGGGTTTTGCCATACATTGACATGAGTCATCCATTATTTTTAAAAATTAGCTTTCTACTCCTTTCTCCCTCTCTTTCTCTTCTAGGACTGCAGTGATCATTTCCTTGATGGTATCCCATACATACCATAGAGTTTTTCTTCATTTGTTTTTTTAATTTGCTCCTATGAGTGGGTAATTTCAGTTGATCTGTCTTCTAGATGTTTCTTCTGCTTGTTTAAGTTTACTGTTGATACTCTCCACTGAAGTCTTCAGTGTAGTCATTGTATTCTTCAACTCCAGAATTTTTTCTGCTTCTTTTTATGTTTTCTATATCCTTGTTGAAGATATTTTTTACTTGTCTGTTGTTTTCCTGATATCATGAAATTGTTTTTGTATGTTGTCTTGTAGCTCTCTAAGCATCTGTAGAAAAATTATTTTGAATATTTTGTTTGGCAATTCCTGCATCTCCATTTATTGGGGCTTCTCTGATGGCTTAGTGGTAAAGAATCCACCTGCCGATGCAGAGGCTGTGAATTCAATCCCAGAGTCACAAAGATCCCTTTGAAGAGGAGATGGCAACCCACTCCAGTATTCTTGCATGAGAAACTCCTTGGGCAAAGGAGCCTGATGGGCTATGGTCCATGGAGGTGCAAAAGAGTCAGATGTGACTTAGCAACTAAACAACAACAACAAAATTGAAGATTTACTATATTCCTTTGGCAGAGATGTGTTTCCTTGATTCTTCATAATTCCTGTAGCCTTTCATAGGTATCGAAGTGTTTGAAGAAGCAGTCACCTCTTAAGACTTTAGGGACTAACTTCAGTAAGGGAAGTCTTTGACCTGAGGGATGCAGTAGATTGAGTTGTGACCCTGGTTCTAGTGGTGTGGAGTATCAAGTGTTGGTACCAGGTACAGCAAGGGCATGGTGTCCTTTTGACTCAGGGTGTTGGAATTCAGAGCATCAGTAACTCTGTGGGCCTTGGTGGGCACTGTAGATGATTTACAGTGGCATCAAGGGCTATTAGTCTTAGCAATTCTTTCAGGTCCAGCAACTAGGGACTAGGGCAAGCAGAGGTGGGAGCTAGAGTCAGTAGTGTGCTTACACTTGGCTATGGGGGTTAGCTGCAAGTGCCTATACAGTGGCAGGGGACAGTTGCAGACATTTTAATGTAGAGACCAAGGCAGGCAGCAAGGGTCCAGGTCCAGTGAGGTATGGCCTTATTGGCAGCTATGGTGGCCCTGACTGTTGGCATGCTCTCCTGTGACTGCCACTCTTATACCAGGTGTGCAAATTGCAATGGATGCCAATGATGGGGGTCAGGCTGGGAGCATTCAGGTGCACAGCTGAAGGCACTCACTACACGTGAGCACTGTGGTGCCAGCTAGTGACAGCAGACGGCCTGATCTGGCCCCACAGCAGTTGTAGGGCCCTGGCTCTCTGCGTGCTCTTCTGTGAGTGCTCTCCTTGGTCATGTGCACTGTAGTGGAGGCTTATGACGGGTGTCAAACCTGTGGCGTGCATGAGCACACAGATGGAGGGTTTAGCCCTGAGCATGGCACTGGGGATCTAGGCTTATGTCTTATACTTGTGTAGCTGTAGAAGCCCCAGCCAGCTGCAGATGTGACTACCAGACTCTGGCAGGGACTGGAAGGGACTCAGGTGGCTAGTGACAACACTTGTGCAGCTGCATTGAGCTGTTTTTAACACATGCTGATTCCTGTGAGGCAAAATCTGGCGAAATCTGCCAGGGGTCTTCAGAAGCTATGCTGGCTATTGACTTTGTCAGTAGTGAAATTTGCTTAATTTGACTACAGGGCAGATCCTATGAATCTAGATCACTCCTGCTGCTTGTCTGTTAGTAACTGCTTCTGCTTTTCTTCCTAATACCCAGCTGTCTCTATACGTCTCAGCTTAGCTGGTCTGGGCCAAGTGAAACCAAAGCAGTACCTTCATGGAGTGCTCCAAGAGTCTGGAAAAGCTGGCTATTCAGCCAGCTCTTCTTTTCCTGGCAAAAAGAACTCATTCTATCTGGAAAGTTCCTTCTTGGTGCTGAATAATACTAGCTTGGGGGATGGGATGATACAGCCAAAATGAAGCTGTCTTCTTTCTCTTCTTGTGTGATTATTTTGTTCCATTGTGTTGCTACAACTTTCTCAGTGACTATAGAGATTTCTCAGAGCTGATTTTGTTTTTTGATAGCTGTTCAATCCTTGATCTTTCTTGTGGGTAGTGGGTGGGAAAGCTGGGTTCTCCTATGTTGCTATTTTTTCCCACAACCTCTCCTGAAAATTTTATCTTTTATTTTTGAAATGTAAGAAGGGAGTCCACTTTTACAGTCTAACGTTGATATCTAACAAATAGGAAGTATGCAGGTATAAAAACACAGAATCATTATCAAGTGCCAGACACAGAACTAGGAGAATTAGCTTGATACAATGGAATGACAAATAAGATTTTAACAATTTCTCAACTATAACATTTTCCTCCCCCTCTTCTTCTTTATATCCTCCTCCTTCTCTTCCCGTCTCCCCTTCTTTATCTTCTTCCTTTTCCCCCTCTTTTGGAAAAAGGAAATGGACTCCTTTCCTTTATATACTTTAGATTTTGTTTTGCTACTAATAGCTGCCTGGAACTACCCCGTCTGTGTTTCTCTTGCTCTGTTTTGTGAAAAATCATGCATTTGGAAGGTAATAAGCCTAGGATTAAGAGTGCTACAGAACATTATTTTTTCCCTAAAATAATTTTATACAGATTACATTTTGTTGAGAATCATTTCCTCTAAAGCAGGGATGGTAAATTTGTTGCAACTGGAGTCCCAGTTCTGATTATGTAGTAATGGCAACCGAGATCTGAGTACTGAGTATACTGAGACCACATAAAGGCTGTATAGCCAAGTGTGCCTTAATTAATTATTGACCTATGCCATGAGCAGAGGAAGAGGAAATAGTGGACCCATTATTTGCCATTCCCTTCCTAAGTGTTTAAGTAAATTATATATGCCTGTGTTTAAAGAAGGTTAGATTATCCAGTCTTTCTGTTTCATGTTTCCCATGTATAAGTAGAAATAATTGTCCTCTTAATGTTACCTGAATACTGAAGTAATTAAAACATTGAAAGTATTTCTTTAAATTCTTATCCTTCTGAAAGTTGTATTTTTGTGTCACAGTTTCTGTATGAATAAGTATCTGACAAATGAAAGACTTCTAATAGTAAATCACTTTCATTTAAAAATTAGAAAAGAATCTGGACACAAATATTTATGGACTCTTTATTCATAATCACCCCAAACTAGAAACAACCCAAAAGTTATTCAATGGCTGAATGTGTAAACAAACTATGGTCCTCCTCTCCCTGCTTATTCTGTACTATGTACCATCCCATATATTATATAGTATACTGTAGAATACCCTTCAACAGTAAAAAAGGAATGAACTGTGGGTACATGAAACAGTGTGAATGAATCTCAAAGGCAACATATGGAAATGATGAAGCCATTCTCAAGAATGGCTTCTTAAATTCTGTATGATTCCTTTAATAAACTATTATTGAAAAGACAAACCTCTGTTGATAGAAAAACAGGTCAGTGGTTGCCGGTAACTAGGGATTGTGGGAGGAGGAGGAGGGTTATAGAAATGCACTGTATCTTGACTGTGGTGTTAGTAACATGAATCTATACATGTGTTAAAATTCATAGAACTATTTACTCTTAAGGAAAATCAATTTAATATAATTTTAGGAAAATTTTAGAAAAGAATGTAGACTAATACTTTGAGTTAGCTTCAGGTTGTAAGTGTGCTATAGTATGAAGTGGAAGGAAAATTCTGAGGATACAAAAATCTAAGAAATTTTATTTCCAAACTCCCCCAAACTACCCACCAGTGTATAATTGGCAATTAGGGTTATTATTACTTAGTATCTTATGAACTTGATTTGTGTTTGGTATGTACTTAATGGAAAGGTTATAAAACATCTACATTATTGATACAACTCTATCTGGTTGAATAAGCTTGAGCAAGTCATTTAATTGCTCAGGTCATCAGGTTTTTTTTTTCTTTTTCCTATAGAATAAGTTTGGATCCTGTGCTTTTTACACTGCAATACTTCTAATAAGAACTTTACTCCAGAATATGTGTTTGCCTTAATATATAGCATTAAGTAAAATAGAGGCTCTAGGAGATTCTTCATATTTTTTTTTTTTCTGATAGCTTCACATAGTTCCTGACATCACATTATATCCTCTAGTTGAAATAACATAAGACTAGATAATCTGTCTCTCTCCTAGCTGTAAATTTTTGGTTTATTTTAGTTTTTTCCAGATACATTTTTGAGTTCTCATTTTGTAAGTATTCAATTTTTAAATACTATGCAGAACAGAAATTTAAAACCACTAGGTGGGGATGTAAACAATATACTGTTTGTTGTTTGTCTTCTGCTCAGAAGTAACTGGATGAAGTCCTAAGCATAAGTCCCTGAAAACAGTTGAGAAAACAAAGAACAAAGCCATACAAATGCTTGTTTTTATCTTTCTAAATGTCAGTAATACAGATTTTGGAGAAATTAACCTTCTGAATTAAGAACAAAGTCGTCTGTGCTCAAGTAGTAATTGTGAAATCATAATTTCTTTGAATGACTCTCCATGGTTACAATATGTGATATTCATTGTTTTATGACTTTGTTTTGTCCTGTTACATGTTTAATGATAGGTATAAAATTAGAAATAAAGTGTAATAATTACAATTACTTGTGAGTTATTCCATCCTCTTTTTGATTTAAAAAAGAGTGATCATTTGTCTCTTTAAATATACATCTAAAATTATGTTAATTTCATGACATCAGTAATCTTTGGTTTTCTACACAACTATACAAACATTACTCGGAGAAGGCAGTGGCACCCCACTCCAGTACTCTTGCCTGGAAAATCCCATGGACAGAGGAGCCTGGTGGGCTGCAGTCCATGGGGTCGCTGAGAGTTGGGCACAACTGAGCGACTTCACTTTCACTTTCCACTTTCCTGCATTGGAGAAGGAAATGGCAACCCACTCCAGTGTTCTTGCCTGGAGAATCCCAGGGACGAGGGAGCCTGGTGGGCTGCCGTCTGTGGGGTCGCACAGAGTCAGACACGACTGAAGCTACTTAGCAGCAGCAGCAGCTCCTTCATTGTATGCAGATTCTTTACTGACCTAGCCAGTAAGGAAGCTTTTGGTATCTATTGTTGTTGTTGTTTAATCGATAAGTTGTCTTTGCAACCCCTTGTACTTGTAGCCTTCCAGGCTCCTCTATCCATGGGATTTCCCAGGCAAGAATATTGGAGTGGGTTGCTATTTCCTTCTCCAAGGGATCTTCCTGACCCAGGGATCAGACCCAGGTCTCCTGCATTGCAGGCAGACTCTTTACCATCTGAGATATAGGGAAGTATCTATACATCATCACTGTTGAAGATTCCCTTTAAACACAATATAGGACTTCTATCCAATAGGGCTAATACCTTTTTTCTTTGATGCGTCTGTCTTAAGTTTTTAGTTGTTCATTTAAGTTTTTAGGTTTTGGCACATTCATAATAGTTAAATGATATATCCAACAAGGAAAACTATGCCAGCTTCTGGAATAATTGGGATGAATCATAGATTATTACATCTCTGTGAAATTCTCAGTTAGCCCAGAAATGGAGGTCTGAGACTATGATATATTTAACATTTACATCTTAGATGAGTAAATGTAACAATTTTTATGGGAATACCCCTTATTGTAAGTGATTGTCCACTTTTTAAGGCTGTGATTAAAATATATATAACATAAAATTTACCATGCTAACCATTTAAAAAAATTGTGTTGATAGACATAAATTTTACCATTTTCCTCATGTTTAAGTGTACAGTTTTTGGTATTAAAGATATTCACACTGTTGTGCAACCATCTGCTGTTTCCAAAACATTTTCATCACCACAAACAGAAACTCTGTAACTATTAAGCAATAACTCCCCATTCTTATGCAGCTAATGACAACCTCTAAACTAAACAACCTCTAAACTTTCAGTCTCTGAATTTGCCTTGAATGACTTAATTTTAATATGATTGCATATTTTTAATTTTTCTTCTTGGATGAGTGATAGAGACTACTATTGTCATTTAGAAGAATAAAATATAACACTGAACAGTTCTGTGTTACATATATACAAACACACAAATACCAATAAAACATCACAAAGAAATGAGCCCCTAATATCTGTAAGTTTACTAAACATCTTATTCATTTTTAGGATTTCCTAAGTATTTTCAGGATGAAGAGAGCTTACATTTCTTTTTTTTTTTTTTAATTGTATTTTATTTTTAAACTTTACATAACTGTATTAGTTTTGCCAAATATCAATTTGTATTATGATGTACTTTATCTTAAAAATCAGGAAATCTGTATACACACATACATACCTACTTATATGTATATACATACATACATATATAATTAAGGTCCCCATATTAGTCACACCAAGGTGACAAATAAAATAGTATAACATAGAAAAAATAGAGGGATAAGAATTAGAAAGATACAGAATTTTTAAAACATAATTTTACAGGTGTTTCCATTTGTTTAACTGTTTTAGATTGTACACAAGATATATTCGTTTAAAAATATTAGCAAAAGCAGCAAATAAATAGTATAAAAATATTTTTACTGATCTTAAGAAACTGTCTCTCAGAGGAAACTCTCTTAAAGAAAGTACTTGCACCACAAGCCGCACATAGCCACAGGAATTTTTCTGAACAAGAATCATTAGAGAATTATTAAGACTGGTGTCAACAATTAACTGTTCATGCCTAGAATTTTCTGAAGAGGATATTTATATATGATTCATAATTTAATCAAAGGCTTCAGATTTTGGTGCTGCTAAATGGGAAAATATACAGTAAGTAGATCAACAGGTAAACAGAATCCTTGTAGAACTTTCTGTGCTAAAATTAATATTTGATTCATGTCATGAATGTAGAGTTGAACCATAAAGAAGGCTGAGTGCTGAAGAATTGATGCTTTTGAACTGTGGTGCTGGAGAAGACTTTTGAGAGTCTCTTGGACAGCAAGGAGATCAAACCATTCAATCCTAAAGGAAATCAGAAATTTTACCTGAGAATTTCACAGATAGGTAATAATCTATGATTCATCCCAATTATGCCAGAAGTTGGCATAGTTTTCCTTGTTGGATACATCATTTAACTATCATGAATATGCCCTGATATTCACTGGAAGGACTGATGCTAAAGGTGAAACTCCAATACTTTGGCCACCTGATGCAAAGAGCTGACTTCTGGACAAGACCCTAATGTTGGAAAGACTGAGGGCAGAAGAAGGGAGCTACAGAGGATGAGATAGTTGGATGGCATCATTGATTCAATGACCATGAGTTTGAGCAAACTACGAGAGATAGTGAAGGACAGGGAAGCCTGGCATGCTGTAGTCCATGGGGTTGCAAAGAGTGGGACATGACTCAGCAACTAAACACCTATATAAATAATGTATGTAGAGGGCTTCCCCTGTGGCTCAGCAGTAAAGAATCCACCTGCAATGCAGGAGATGCAGGAGACATTTGTTGGATCCCTGGGTTGGGAAAATTCCCTGGAGGAGGGCATGGAAACCCACTCAAATACTCTTGCCTGGAGAATCCCATGGACAGAGGAGCCTGGCAGGCTACAGTCCATAAGGTCATGAAGAGTCGGACACCACTGAAGTGACTGAGCACAAATGCACACATGTGTATAGCTGAATTACTTTGCTGTAACCTGAAATCAACACAGTATTGTAAATCAACTATATTTCAACAACAACAAAAAAATTGTAAAGACTGTAAAACACAATACAGCTACTATAATGAAACAATGTTTCCAACTTGCTAATATAATAGAAAATCCGTAATCAGACCTAGTCTGTTAAAATAGCTTCTAAAATCAATGGGGAAAAGAAGGACTTTTAAACAAGTATTGTTGGTATAAACTAGATATACATAACATATATAGGAAAAGCTAGAGGTGAAATATTTCTCAACCATATACCAGAATAAATCCAAAATTGAACTGTGAAAAATTGAAGTACAAAGAAAAGTCATACAGGTAGTAGAAGAAAGCATGAATTCATTTACCACCTAGGAGTGAGTGAGTCTCTCTAAACATAATAAACTGTTGATGAAGCTGACTATACAAATGTTTTAAATCAATAGCTTATGATAATAAAACAATTGATAAAATTTATTATAGAAAAACAAAAAACAGCATTTTTCAAAAAACAAATTTTTTGGAAACTAAAAAGTTCAACTTTCAAACTTACAGAGGTTTTTCCTTTATACTTCTAGCCTCAATTTGTAACTGTTAACATTTTCCATATTTGCTTTCTCTGTCTTTCTATAACAGACACATTGTTACTATTATTCTTATTATTTTTTTGTTTTGATGGAATATTTAATAGTAGTTGTAGGTATCATGAGCCCATGCCTTTTTAAAATTTTTTTTTCATTTATTTTTTATTGAAGGATAATTGCTTTACAGAATTTTGTTTTCTGTCAAACCTCAACATGAATCAGTCATAGGTATACATATGTCAAACCTCCCTCCCAACTCCCTCCCCATCCCACTCCTCTAGGTTGATGTAGAGCCCCTGTTTGAGTTTTCTGAGCCATAGACCAAATTCCCGTTGGCTATCTATTTTACATATGGTAATGTAAGTTTCCATGTTACTCTTTTCATAAGTCTCAACCTCTCTTCCCCTCTCCCTGTGTCTATGTCTATTCTCTATGTCTCTCTCTCCATTGTTGCCCTGTAAATAAATTCTTCAGTACCATTTTTCTAGATTCCGTATATATGGATTAGAATATGATATTTATCTTTCTCTTTCTGACTTATTTCACTCTGTATAATAGTTTCTAGGTTCATCCACCTCATTAGAACTGATTCACATGTGTTCCCTTTTATGGCTGAGTAATTTTCCATTGTGTATATAAACGACAGCTTCCTTATCCATTCATCTGTCAGTGGACATCTAGGTTGCTTTCATGTTCTAGCTATTGTAAATAGTGCTTCAGTGAGTGAACAGTGGGATACATGTGAATGTTTCAATTTTGGTTTCCTCAGGGTATATGCCTAGGAGTGGGATTGCTGGGTACTATGGTGGTTTTATTCCTAGTTTTTTAAGGAATCTCCGTACCATCTTCCATAGTGGCTGTATCAATTTACATTTGCACCAACAGTGCAAGACTGTTCCCTTTTCTCCACACCCTCTCCAGCATTTATTGTTTGTAGACTTTTTGATGATGGCCATTCTGACCGGTGTGAGGTGATATCTCATTATAGTTTTGATTTGCATTTCTCTAATAAGGAGTGACTGGAAAAGGTCAGTTTTCATTCCAATCCCAAAGAAAGGCAATGCCAAAGAATGCTCAAACTACCGCACAATTGCACTCATCTCACACGCTAGTAAAGTAATGCTCAAAATTCTCCAAGCCAGGCTTCAGCAATATGTGAACCGTGAACTTCCTGATGTTCAAGCTGGTTTTAGAAAAGGCAGAGGAACCAGAGATCAAATTGCCAACATCCGCTGGATCATGGGAAAAGCAAGAGAGTTCCAGAAAAACATCTACTTCTGCTTTATTGACTATGCCAAAGCCTTTGACTGTATGGATCACAATAAACTGTGGAAAATTCTGAAAGAGATAGGAATACCAGACCACCTGATCTGTCTCTTTAGAAATTTGTATGCAGGTCAGAAAGCAACAGTTAGAACTGGACATGGAACAACAGACTGGTTCCAAATAGGAAAAGGAGTACATCAAGGCTGTATATTGTCACCCTGCTTATTCAACTTATATGCAGAGTACATCATGAGAAACGCTGGACTGGAAGAAACACAAGCTGGAATCAAGACTGCTGGGAGAAATATCAATAACCTCAGATATGCAGATGACACCACCCTTATGGCAGAAAGTGAAGAGGAACTAAAAAACCTCTTGATGAAAGTGAAAGTAGAGAGTGAAAAGTTGGCTTAAAGCTCAACATTCAGAAAACGAAGATCATGGCATCTGGTCCCATCACTTCATGGGAAATAGATGGGGAAACAGTGGAAACATTTTCAGACTTTATTTTTGTGGGCTCCAAAATCACTGCAGATGGTGACTGCAGCCATGAAATTAGGGAACCCTCTTAGTTGGTGGGAATGCAAACTAGTACAGCCACTATGGAGAACAGTGTGGAAATTCCTTAAAAAACTGGAAATACAACTGCCTTATGATCCAGCAATCCCACTGCTGGGCATACACACTGACGAAACCAGAAGGCAAAGAGACACGTGTACCCCAATGTTCATCGCAGCACTGTTTATAATAGCCAGGACATGGAAGCAACCTAGATGCCCATCAGCAGATGAATGGATAAGAAAGCTGTGGTACATATACACAATGGAGTATTACTCAGCCATTAAAAAGAATACATTTGAATCAGTTCTAATGAGGTGGATGAACCTAGAACCTATTATACAGAGTGAAATAAGCCAGAAAGATAATCACCAATACAGTATACTAACGCATATATATGGAATTTAAAAAGATGGTAACAATAACCCTGTGTACGAGACAGCAAAAGAGACACTGATGTATAGATCAGTCTTATGGACTCTGTGGGAGAGGGAGAGGGTGGGGAGATTTGGGAGAATAGCATTGAAACATGTATAATGTCATGTATGAAACAAGTCGCCAGTCCAGGTTCGATGCACGATACTGGATGCTTGGGGCTGGTGCACTGGGATGACCCAGAGGGAGGGTATGGGGAGGGAGGAGGGAGGAGGGTTCAGGATGGGGAGCATGGGTATACCTGTGGCGGATTCATTTCAATGTTTGGCAAAACTAATACAATATTGTAAAGTTTAAAAATAAAATAAAATTAAAAATAAATAAATAAAAGATGCTTACTTCTTGGAAGGAAAGTTATGACCAACCTAGATAGCATATTCAAAAGCAGAGACATTACTTTGCCAACAAAAGTCCGTCTAAAGGCTATGGTTTTTCCTGTGGTCATGTATGGATGTGAGAGTTGGACTGTGAAGAAGGCTGAGCACCAAAGAATTGATGCTTTTGAACTGTGGTGTTGGAGAAGACTCTTGAGAGTCCCTTGGACTGCAAGGAGATCCAACCAATCCATTCTGAAGGAGATCAGCCCTGGGATTTCTTTGGAAGGAATGATGCTAAAGCTGAAACTCCAGTACTTTGGCCACCTCATGTGAAGAGTTGACTCATTGGAAAAGACTGATGCTGGGAGGGATTGGGGGCAGGAGGAGAAGGGGACGACAGAGGATGAGATGGCTGGATGGCATCACTGACTTGATGTACGTGAGTCTGAGTGAACTGAGTGAACTCCGGGAGTTGGTGATGGACAGGGAGGCCTGGCATGCTGCAATTCATGGGGTCGCAAAGAGTTGGACACGACTGAGCAACTGAACTGAACTGAATAATGAGTGATGTTGAGCATCTTTTCATGTTTGTTAGCCATCTGTATGTTTTTGGAGAAATGTCTGTTTAAGTCTTTTTTTTTTTTAATTTTATTTTATTTTTAAACTTTACAAAATTGTATTAGTTTTGCCAAATATCAAAATGGATCCGCCACAGGTATACATGTGTTCCCCATCCTGAACCCTCCTCCCTCCTCCCTCCCCATACCATCCCTCTGGGTCATCCCAGTGCACCAGCCCCAAGCATCCAGTATCGTGCATCGAACCTGGGCTGGCAACTCCTTTCATACATGATATTTTACATGTTTCAATGCCATTCTCCCAAATCTTCCCACCCTCTCCCTCTCCCACAGAGTCCATAAGACTGTTCTATACTTTTTGATTGGGTTGTTTGTTTTTCTGGCCTTGAGTTGTATGAGCTGCTTGTATATTTTGGAAATTAATCCTTTGTCAGTTGTTTCATTTGCTATTATTTTCTCCTATTCTGAGGCTTGTCTTTTTACCTTATAGTTTCCTTTGCTGTGTAAAAGCTTTTAAGTTTAATCAGGTCCCACTTGTTTACTTTTGTTTTTATTTATGTTAGGCTAGGAGGTGGTTCATAGAGGATCTTGCTTTGATTTATGTCATTGAGTGTTCTGCCTTTGTTTTCCTCTAAGAGTTTTATAGTTTCTGGTCTTATATTTAGGTCTTTAATCCATTTTGAGTTTATCTTTTTGCATGGTGTTAGGAAGTGCTCTTATTTCATTCTTTTACATGTAGCTGTCCAGTTTTCCCAGCACTATTTATCAAAGAGGCTGCCTTTGCCCCACTGTATATTCTTGCCTCCTTTGCCAAACATAAGGTACCCATAGGGCATGGGTTTATTTCTGGGCTTTCTGTCTTGTTCCATTGGTCTATATTTCTGTTTTTGTGCCAGTACCGTACTGTCTTGATGACTGTAACTTTGTAGTATAATCTGAAGTCAGAAAGGTTGATTCCTCCAGCTCCATTCTTCTTTCTCAAGGCTGCTGTGGCTATTCAGGGTCTTTTGTGTTTCCATATGAATTGTGAAATTTTTTGTTCTAGTTCTGTGAAAATGCCATTGGTAATTTGATAGGGAATGCATTGAATCTGTAGATTGCATTTGGTAGTATAGTCATTTTCACATATTGATTCTTCCTACCCAGGAACATGGAATATCTCTCCATCTGTTTATTTCATATTTGATTTCTCTCATCAGTGTCTTATAATTTTCTTTGTACAGTTCTTTTGTGTCTTTAGGTAAGCTTATTCCTAGATATTTAATTCTTTTTGTTGCAATGGTGAATGGGATTGATTCCTTAATTTCTCTTTCTGATTTTTCATTGTTAGTATATAGAAATGCAAGTGATTTCTGTGTATTGATTTTGTATCCTGGAACTTTGCTAAATTCACTGTTCAGCTGTAGTAATTTTCTGATACTACCTTTAGTGTTTTCTATGTACAGTATCATGTCATCTGCAAACAGTGAGAGCTTTACTTCTTTTGCGATCTGGATTCCTTTTATTTCTTTTTCTTCTCGGACTGCTATAGCTAGGACTTCCAGAACTATATTGAATCATAGTGGCGAAAGTGGACACCCTTGTCTTGTTCCTGATCTTAGGGAGAATGCTTTCAGTTTTTCACCATTGAGAGTAATGTTTGCTGTAGGCTTATCATATATGGCCTTTACGATGTAGAGGTAGGTTCCTTCGATGCCCATTTTTTAAAGAGTTTTAATCATAAATGGGTGCTGAATTTTGTCAAAGGCTTTGTCTGCATCTATTGAGATTATCATATGGTTTTATCTTTCAATTTGTTAATATGGTGTATCACACTGATTGATTGGCATATATTGAAGAATCCTTGCATCCCTGGAATAAACCCAACTTCATCATGGTGTATGAGCTTTTTGATGTGTTGCTTAATTCTGTTTGCTAAAATTTTGGTGAGGATTTTTGCATCTATGTTCAGTGACATTGGCCTATAGTTTTCTTTTTTTTGTGTTGTCTTTGTCTGGTTTTGGTATCAGGGTGATGGTGGCCTCGTAGAATGAGTTTGAAAGTGCTCCTTCCTCTGCAGTTTTTTGAAAGAGTTTTAGAAGGATAGGCATTAGCTCTTCTCTAAATATTTGATAGAATTCTGCTGTGAAGCCATCTGGTCCTGGGCTTTCGTTTTTTTGGAGATTTTTGATCAGAGCTTCAATTTCAGTGCTTGTGATGGGTTGTTCATAATTTCTATTTCTTACTGGTTCAGTCTTGGAAGATTTAACTTTTCTAAGAGAATCTGTCCATTTCTTCCAGGTTATCCATTTTATTGCCATATAGTTGTTCATAATAGTCTCTTATAATTCCTTTGTATTTCTGCATTGTCTGTTGTAACCTCTCCTTTTTCATTTCTAATTTTGTTGATTAGATTCTCTTTTTTCTTGATTAGATCAGATCAGATCAGTCACTGAGTAGTGTCCAACTCTTTGCGACCCCATGAATCACAGCACGCCAGGCCTCCCTGTCCATCACCAACTCCCGGAGTTCACTCAGACTCATGTCCATCGAGTCAGTGATGCCATCCAGCCATCTCATCCTCTGTCATCCCCTTCTCCTCCTGCCCCCAATCCCTCCCAGCATCAGTCTTTTCCAATGAGTCAACTCTTCGCATGAGGTGGCCAAAGTACTGGAGTTTCAGCTTTAGCATCATTCCTTCCAAAGAAATCCCAGGGCTGATCTCCTTTAGAATGAACTGGTTGGATCTCCTTGCAGTCCAGGGGACTCTCAAGAGTCTTCTCCAACTCCACAGTTCAAAAGCATCAATTCTTCGGTGCTCAGCCTTCTTCACAGTCCAACTCTCACATCCATACATGACCACAGGAAAAACCATAGCCTTGACTAGATGAACTTTTGTTGGCAAAGTAATGTCTCTGCTTTTGAACATGCTCTCTAGGTTGGTCATAACTTTCCTTCCAAGGAGTAAGCGTCTTTTAATTTCATGGCTGCAGTCACCATCTGCAGTGATTTTGGAGCCCCCAAAAATAAAGTCTGCCACTGTTTCCACTGCTTCCCCATCTATTTCCCATGAAGTGATGGGACCGGATGCCATGATCTTCCTTTTCTGAATGTTGAGCTTTAAGCCAACTTTTTCACTCTCCACTTTCACTTTCATCAAGAGGCTTTTTAGTTCCTCTTCACTTTCTGCCATAAGGGTGGTGTCATCTGCATATCGCAGGTTATTGAGATTTCTCCCTGCAATCTTGATTCCAGCTTGTGTTTCTTCCAGTCCAGTGTTTCTCATGATGTACTCTGCATATAAGTTAAATAAGCAGGGTGACAATATACAGCCTTGACGTACTCCTTTTCCTATTTGGAACCAGTGTGTTGTTCCATGTCCAGTTCTAACTGTTGCTTCCTGACCTGCATACAAATTTCTCAAGAGACAGATCAGGTGGTCTGGTATTCCCATCTCTTTCAGAATTTTCCACAGTTTATTGTGATCCACACAGTCAAAGGCTTTGGCATAGTCAATAAAGCAGAAATAGATGTTTTTCTGGAACTCTCTTGCTTTTTTGATGATCCAGCGGATGTTGGCAATTTGATCTCTGGTTCCTCTGCCTTTTCTAAAACCAGCTTGAACATCAGGAAGTTCACGGTTCACATATTGCTGAAGCCTGGCTTGGAGAATTTTGAGCATTACTTTACTAGCGTGTGAGATGAGTGCAATTGTGTGGTAGTTTGAGCATTCTTTGGCATTGCCTTTCTTTGAGATTGGAATGAAAACTGACCTTTTCCAGTCCTGTGGCCACTGCTGAGTTTTCCAAATTTGCTGGCATATTGAGTGTAGTACTTTCACAGCATCATCTTTCAGGATTCTAAATAGCTCAACTGGAATTCCATCACCTCCACTAGCTTTGTTCATAGTGATGCTCTCTAAGGCCCACTTGACTTCACATTCCAGGATGTCTGGCTCTAGGTGAGTGATCACACCATCGTGATTATCTGGGTCGTGAAGATCTTTTTTTGTACAGTTCTTGTGTGTATTCTTGCCATCTCTTCTTAATATCATCTGCTTCTGTTAGGTCCATACCATTTCTGTCCTTTATTGAGCCTTTATCTTTGCACAAAGGTTCTGGCTAAAGGTTTGTCAGTTTTTTTATCTTCTTAAAGAACCAGCTTTTAGTTGTATTAATCTTTACCATTGTTTTTTCATTTCATTTATTTCTGCTCAGACCTTTATGATTTCTTTCTTTCTCCTAATTTTGGAGTTTTTTTGTTCATCATTTTTCAGTTGTTTTAGTTGTAAAGTTATGTTGTCTATTCGATGCTTTTCTTGTTTCTTGAGGTAGGATTGTATTGCTGTAAACTTCCCTCTTAGCTTTTGCTGCATCCCATAGGTTTTGAGTTGTGTTTTCATTGACCTTTGTTTCTAGACATTTTTTGATTTCCCTTTTGATTTCTTCAGTAACCTGTTAGTTATTTAGAAATGCGTTGTTTAATCTCCATGTGTTTTTGTTTCTTACAGTTTTTTTCTTATAACTGATACCTAGTATCATAGCATAGTGGTCAGAGAAGATGCTTGATACGTTTTCAATTTTCTTAAATTTACTGAGGTTTGATTTGTGACCCAAGATGTGGTCTCTCCTGGAGAATGTTCCATGTGCACTTGAGAAGAAGGCGTATTCTGCATTTGGATGGAATATCCTGAAGATGTCAATGAGTTCCATCTCATTTAATGTACCATTTAAGACTTGTGTTTCCTCGCATATATATGGAATTTAAAAAGATGATAACGATGACCCTATATGCGAGACAGCAAAAGAGACACAGATGTAAAGAACAGACTTTTGGACTCTGTGGGAGAAGGCGAGGGTGGGATGATTTGAGAGAATAGCACTGCAACATGTATATTATCATATGTGAACTAGATCGCCAGTCCAGGTTCGATGCATGAGGCAGGGTGCTCAGGGCTGGTGCACTGGGATTACCCTGAGGGATGGGATGGGGCGGGAGGTGGGAAGGAGGGTGAGGATGGGGAACACATGTATACCCATGGCTGATTCATGTGACTGTATGGCAAAAACAACCACAATATTGTAATTAGCCTCCAATTAAAATAAATTTAAAAGAAGAAAAAAAAATCCTTAAAAGCAAAACAAACAACAACAAAAAAGACTTGTGTTTCCTCATTAACTTTCTGTTTTGATGATCTGTTCATTGCTGTGAATGAGGTGTTTAAAGTCTCCTACTATTATTGTGTTATTGTCAATTTCTCCTTTTATGTCTGTTAGTGTTTCTCTTATGTATTGAGCTGCTCCTATGTGGGGTGCATGCTGCTGCTGCTGCTGCTGCTGCTAAGTCACTTCAGTCATGTCTGACTCTGTACGACCCCATAGACGGCAGCCCATGAGGCTCCCCCGTTCCTGGGATTCTCCAGGCAAGAACACTGGAGTGGGTTACCATTTCCTTCTCCAATGCATGAAAGTGAAAAGTGAAAGTGAAGTCGCTCAGTTGTGTCTGACTCTTAGCAACCCCATGGACTACAGCCCACCAAGCCCTCTGTCCATGGGATTTTCCAGGCAAGAGTACTGGAGTGGGGTGCCGTTGCCTTTATTTACAATTGTTATGTCTTCCTCTTGGATTGATCCCTTGATCGTTATGTAGTGTCCTTCCGTATCTCTTGTAATCTTCTTTATTTTAAGGTCTATCTTATCTGATATGAGGAGTGCTGCTCCAGCTTTCTTTTGCTTCCCATTTGCATGGAATATATTTTTTCATCCTCTCACTTTCAGTCTTTGTGTGTCTTGAGGTCTGAAGTGGATTTCTTGTAGACAGCATATATATGGGTCTTGTTTTTGTATCCCTTCAGCCAGTCTGTGTCTTTTAGTTGCAGTGTTTAATCTATTTACATTTAAAGTAATTATTGATATATATGTTCCTATTGCCATTTTCTTGGTTGTTTGGGGTTGATTTTGTAGTTCTTTTTTCTTCTCTTGTATTTCTTGACTATATAAGTCCCTTTAACATTTGTTGTAGAGCTAGTTTGGTAGTACTGAATTCTCTTAACTTTTGCTTTTCTGAAAAACTTTTTATTTCTCCATCAATTTTGAAGGAGATCCTTTCCAGGTACAGTAATCTTGGTTATAGATTTTTCCCTTTCAGTACTTTAAATATATCCTGCCATTCCCTTCTGGCCTGCAGTTTCCGCTGAAAGATCAGCTGTTAAGCATATGGGGTTTTCCTTGTATTTTGTTGCTTCTCCCTTGCTGCTTTTAATACTCTTTCTTTGTGTTCAGTCTTTGTTAGTTTAATTAGTTTGTGTTTTGGCATGTTTCTCCTTGGATTTATCCTGTATGGGAGTTTTTGTTCCTCTTGGACTTGATTGACTATTTTCTTTTCCACGTTGGGGAAATTTTCAACTATAATCTCTTCAAAAATTTTCTCATACCCTTTCTTTTTCTCTTCTTCTTCTGAAGTGAAGTCAAAAGTGAAGTCACTCAGTCATATCTAACTCTGCGACCTCATGGACTACAGCTTCTCCGTCCATGGGGTTTTCCAGGCAAGAATACTGGAGTGGGGTGCCGTTTCCTTCTCCAGGGGATCTTCCCCACCCAGGGATCGATCCCAGGTCTCTGGCATTGCAGGCAGATGCTTTACCTTCTGAGCTACCAGAGAAGCCCATATAGAGGTCTTCTTCTGGGACCCCTATAATTTGAATGTTCCTGCATTTGATATTGTCCCAGAGGTCTCTGAAACTATCCTCATTTCTTTTCATTCTTTTTACTTTATTCTGCTCTTCAAAAGTTATTTCCACCATTTTATCTTCCAGCTCACTGATTTGTGCTTCTGCTTCAGATGTTCTGCTATTGGTTCCTTCTAGAGTATTTTTGTCTCTGTATGTTGATTCTTTAATTCTTCTAGGTCTTTGTTAATTGATTTTTTCATTTTCTCCATTTTTTTTCAAGGATTTTGATCATCTTTGCTATCATTATTCTGAATTTTTTTTTCAGATAGTTTGCCTATTTCCTCTTCATTTATTTGGATTTCTGTGTTTATAGTTTGTTATTTCATTGTGTAGTATTTCTCTGCCTTTTCATTATTTTTTTCTTTAACTTATTGTGTTTGAAGTCTCCTTTTCCCAGGTTTAAAGGAAAGTTGAATTCTTTCCTTGAAGAAGGTTGACTTCTTTCTTCCTTTTGGTTTCTGCCCTCCTAAGGTTGGTCCAGTGGTTTGTGTAAGTTTTGTATAGGGTGAGGTTTGTGCTGAATTTTTGTTTGTTTGTTTGTGTTTCCTTTGATGGGCAAGTCTGAGTGAGGTGATAATCCTGTCTGGTGATGATTGGATTTGTATTTTTGTTTTGTTTGTTGTTTAGATGAGGCATCCTGCACAGTGTGCTACTGGTGGTTTGGTGATGCTGAGTCTTGTATTGAAGAGGTTTCAGTTGTGTGAATGCTCAGTATTTGATACACCCTAGGGTTAGTTCTCTAGTAGTCTATGGTCTGGAAGTCAGTGCTCCCACTCCAAAGGCTCAGGGCTTGATCTTTTCTGTTTTCCAGTCTGTCTTGGACTCAGCCAGTGAGGCATGGAAGGTTTTCCAGTGAACAAATTAAAGACAAACACTTTCTCCTCAGGGTCAAGGGCCCCTGTCTTCTCTCCCTGTAAATTCCTGGAGAAATGGAATGAAGTTCAGCTCACGAAAGACAAGAATGAACAAGCAGCATGCATGTCAGTCCATCACTGGATGTCTTCAGGGAGACAAGTGATGCCAGAGAACACTTAGAACTGTCTTGATCTCTGGCTCATTACAAAAGATTAAACTCAGTAACAGCCACATGGGAGAGGTGCAGAGGGCAAGGTTTGAGAGGAGAGGGCTCTTTCCAGGCTGCCATTCTCCCCAAACCTCCACATGGTCACCCAATCCCATACCTTTATTCAATGTGTATCTGATATTAAAAAAAAAGGATATTCTGTTATATTACTATAGTATAATTTTAAAAATCAGGAAATTCGCCATTGATACAATACTACTATCTAATAATATGTAGTTTTTTAAAAAAATTTTGTTACTTTTGTCTCAGTTGTTCTTTATAACAATCATTTTTCACATGAATAGTCATATTCTGTAAAATGTCATGTCGTATTAGTCTAATTGGGAATATTTCCTTAGCTTTTGTCTTTCATGAAGGTTACATTTTTGAAATGTATAGCCCAATGAAAGTGAAAGTCACTCAGTCATGTCCCTCTCTTTGCCACCCTATGGATTATACAGTCAATGGAATTCTCTAGGCCAGAATACTGGAGTGAGTAGCCTTTCCCTTCTCCAGCGTATCTTCCCAACCCAGGGCTCAAACCCAGGTCTCCCACATTACCGGCAGATTCTTTACGAGCTGAGCCACAGGGGAAGCCCAAGAGTACTGGAGTGGGTTGCCTATCCCTTCTCCAGCAGATCTTCCCAACCCAGGAATTGAACTGGGGTCTCTTGCATTGCAGGTGGATTCTTTACCAACTGAACTATCAGGGAAACCCCGTATAGCCCAATAGTTCATCAAATTTCTTTGCCCAGTAGTTCATCAAATTGAATTTGCCTTGTTTTCTCATTAAATTCAGGTTATGTATTTTTTCATAGCTTTATTGAAATGTATTTTACATACCACTGAATTGATCCACTTAACTTGTACAGTTTAGTGGTTTTTAGTATATTCAGAGTTGTACAACCATCACTACTGCCTAATTTTAGAATATTTTCAAACACCAAAATGACATTAGCAGTCTTTCCCAATTCCTGTTTCTCTCCCCACTCCTACCATCCCAGTCCTAAAGGCAACCTCTAATTTATTTTGTGTCTATAAATTTGCATATTCTAGACACTACATATAAATGGAATCATAAAAATTTGGATTATTGTTTTTTTTACTGGCTTCTCTCACTAAACATAATGCTTTCAAGTTTCATCCTTGATGAAGCATGTACTGATATGTCATTCTTTTTTTATTACCAATTAATATCCCACTGTACAGATATACCCCATTTTGTTAATCAGTTCATCAGTTGATAGACATAGGTTGTTTCTACTTCTTGCCTATTGCAAATAGTGTTTCTGTGAACATCCATGCACAAGATTTTGTGTTTGCATGTATATTTTAATTCTCCCGGGCATATACCCAAGGGTGGAATTTTTGGAGCACATGGTAAAAGGCAAAGGAGAAAAGCAAAGATAATACCCAACTGAATGGAGAGTTCCAGAGAAGAGCAGGGAAAGACAAGAAAGCCTCCTTAAGTGAACAGTGCAAAGAAATTGAAGAGAACAATAGAGTGGGGAAGACTAGAGATCTCTTCAAGAAAATTAGAGATACCTAGGGAACATTTCATGCAAAGATGAACACAATGAAGGACAGAAATGGTAAGGACCTAATAGAAGCAGAAGAGATTAAAAAGAGGTGGTAAGAATATACAGAAGAACTATACAAAAAAGGTCTTAATGACCCAGGCAGCCATGTTGGTGTGGTCACTCACCAGAAATCCTGGAGTATAAAGTCATGTGGGCCTTAGCAAGCATTGCTACAAACAAAGCTAGTTTAGGTGATGAAATTCCAGCTGAGCTATTTCAAATCCTAAAAGATGATTCTGTGAAAGTGCTGCATTCAGTATGCCAGCAAATTTACAAAACTGACCAATGGCCACAGGACTGGAAAAGGGTGGTTTTCATTCCAATCCCAAAGAAAGGCAATGCCAGAGAGTGTTTTAGCTACTGTATTGTTGCTCTCATTTCACATGCTAGCAAAATAATACTCAATATCCTTCAAGCTAGGCTTCAACAGTATGTGAACCAAGAACTTCCATATATGCAAGCTGGATTTAGAAAAGGCAGAGGAACCAGAGATCAGCTTGCCAACATCTGTTGTTGATGAATTGCCAAACTGTTCAAAAGCAGCTACACCACTTTTCCTTATCACCAGCAATGTATGATGGTATCAGTTTCTCTACATCTTCACAAGTCTGTACTTTATGTCTTTGTCTCCTTTGCTGCTCTGCAAATAGATTCATAAGTACCATCTTTCTGGATTCCATGTATATGCGTTAATATGTGATACTTGCTTTTCTCTTTCTGACTTAACTTCACTCAGGATCCCTGGAGAAGGGAACAGTTACCCACTCCAGTATTCTGGTCTGGAGAATTCCATGGACTATATATATAGTCCATGGGGTCACAAACAGTCAGACACAACTGAGCAACTTTCACTTTTCCTTTGATATAATAGGCTTAAGGTTCATCCACCTGTTTAGAATTGACTCAAATGTGTTCATTTTTATAGCTGAGTAATATTCCATTGTATATATGTACCCCATCTTCCTTATCCATTTGTTTGTTGGTGGACATCTAGATTGCTTCCATGTCCTAGCTATTGTAAATAGTGCTGTGATGAGCACTGGGGGTACATGTCTTTTTCAGTTATGGTTTCCTCAGGGCATATGCCCAATAGTGGGATTGTTGGGTCATGTTGTTCAATCGTTGAGTTGTGTCCAACTCTTTGTGACCCCATGGACTGCAGCATACCAGGCTTCCTTGTCCTTCACAATATCCCAGAGTTTGCTCAAAGTCATGTCCATTGAATCAGTGATGCCATCCAACCATATCATCCTCTGTCATCCCCTTGTATGGTGGCTTTATTCCTAGTTTTTTAAGGAATCTCCATACTGTTCTGCATAGTAGCTGTATCAGTTTACATTCCCACAAAAAGTGCAATAGGCTTCCCTTTTCTCCATACCCACTCTACCATTTATTGTTTGTAGATTTTTGATGATGGTCATTCTACTGGTGTGTGGTGATACCTCATTATAGTTTTGATTTGCTTTTCTCTAATAGTGTGCAGTGTTGATCATATTTTCATGTGTTTATTAGCCATCTATATGTCTTCTTTGAAAAAATGTCTGTTTAGGTCTTCTACCCACTTTTTGATTGGGTTGTTTGTTTTTCTGGTATTGAGCTGCATGAGCTGCTTACATATTTTGGAGATTAATCTTTTGTCAGTTGTTGCATTTACTATTATTTTCTCCCATTCTGAGTGTTGTCTTTTCCTTGTTTATAGTTTCCTTCACTGTGCAAAAGCTTTTAAATTTAATTGGCCCCATTTGTTTATTTTTGTTTTTACTTTCATTACTCTAAGACTTGGGTCAGAGAGAATCTTGCTGTGATTTGTGTTAAATAGTGTTCTGCCTATGTTTTTCTCTAAAAGGTTTAGAGTTTCTGGTCTTAAATTTAGGTCTTTAATCCATTTTGAGTTTATTTTTCTGTATGGTATAGGGCAGTGTTCTAATTTCATTCTTTTACATGTAGCTGTCCAGTTTTCCCAGCACCACTTATTGAAGAGACTGTCTTTTCTGCATTGTATATTCTTGTCTCCTTTGTCAAAGATAAAGTACCTATAGATGTGTGGGTTTATTTATGGGCTTTCTATCATGTTCCATTGGTCTGTATTTCTGTTATTGTGCCAGTACCATACTGTCTTGATAACAGTACCTTTGTGGTATAGTCTGAAGCCAGGAAGGTTGATTCCTCCAGCTCTGTTTTTTTCTCAAGATTGCTTTGGCTGTTCGGGGTCTTTGGTGTTTCCATATGAATTGTGGAATTATTTAGTTCTGTGAAAAATATCATTGGTAGTTTGATACAGATTACATTGAATGTATTGATTGCTTTAGGTAGAATAGTCATTTTCACACTACTGATTCTTCCAGTCCAGGAGCATAGTGTATCTCTCCATCTGTTCATGTCATCTATGACTTCTTTCATCAGTGTTTTACAGTTTTCTGCATGCAGGTCTTTTGCCTCTTTAGGTAGATGTATTCCTAGGCATTTTATTCTTCTTGTTGCAATGGTGAATGGGATTGTTTCCTTAATTTTTCTTTCTGATTTTTCATTGTTAGTGTATAGGAATGTTAGGGGTTTCCCTGTATTAATTTTATATCCTACAACTTTACTGTATTCATTGATTAACTCTAGTAATTTTCTGGTACCACTCTTAGGTTTTCTATGTATAGTAAGTATCATGTCATCTGAAAACAGTAAGAGTTTTTTTTTCCAATCTGCATTCCTTTTATTTTTTTTACATCTCTCATTGCTGTCACTAGGACTTCCAAACTATGCTGAATAACAGTGGTGAGAGTGGACATCCTTATTTGTTCCTGATTTTAGAGTAAATGCTTTCATTTTTTCACTGTTAAGAATAATGTTTGCTATAGGTTTTTTGTATATGGACTTTATTATGTTGAGGTATGTTCCTTCTTTGCTTACTTTATGGAGAGTTTTTTTTTTTAATCATAAATGTGTATTGAATTTTGTGAAAAGCCTTCTCTGCATCTATTGAGATGACCATATAGTTTTTATCTTTCAATTTGTTAATATAGTGTATCACATTGATTGATTTATATGTATTGAAGAATCCTTAAATCCTCAGATAAAGCCCAGTTGTTCATGATGTATGATCCCTTTAATGTGTTGTATTCGGTTTGTAGAATTTTGCTGAGAATTTTTCATCTATGTTCATTAGTGATATTGCCCTGTAATTTTCCTTTTTTGTGGTTCTTTGTCTGATTTTGGTGTCAGGGTGATGAGGCCTTGTAGAATGAATTTGGGAGTTTTCCCTCCTCTGCAGTTTTCAGGAAGAGTTTGAGCAGAAAAGGTGTTAGCTTTTTCCTAAACTTTTTGTAGGATTTGCCTGTGAAACCATGTGGCCATGGGCTTTTGTTTGTTATAAGATTTTTGATTACATTTTTTAATTCCATGCTTGTGATTGGTCTATTAATATTTTCTATTTCTTCCTGGTTCAGTTTTGGAAGGTTATACTCTTCTAAGAATTTGTCCATTTCTTCCAGGTTGTCCATTTTATTGGCATATAGTTCCTCATAGTAGTCTTAATGATCCTTCATATTTCTGTGTTGTCTGTTGTAAATTTTCTTCTTTTGTTTCTAATTTTACTGATTTGAGTCTTGTCTCTTTTTTTCTTGATGAATCTGATGAGTCTTGAGTCTTGATGGTTTGTCAATTTTGTTTATCTTCTCAAAGAACCAGCTTTTAGTTTTATTGATCCTTGCTCTGTCTATGCCTTCATTTCTTTTTCAGTTATTTCTGCTCTGATCTTTATTATTTATTTTCTTCTGCTAACTTTGGAGTTCTTTTATTCTTCTTTTTCTAGTTGCTTTGGTGTAAGGTTAGGTTGTTTATTTGTTGTTTCTCTTGTTTCTTGAGGTAGGGTTGTATTACTATAAACTTCCCTCTTATCACAGTGTAGTGAAACACTACATTCAATAGGTTTTGAATTGTCATGTTCTCATTGTCATTTGTTTCTATGTATATTTTGATTTCCTTTTTGATTTCTTCAGTGATCTGTTGGTTATTTAGAAGTGTGTTGTTTAGCCTCTATGTGTTTTTTTTTTCTTCAATATATAATATACAAGCATTTACTGTATAGCACAAGGAAGTACAATATATTCAATATCTTGTAGAAAAAAACTATAATAGAAAAGCATTTTTAAAAGAATGTAGATATCTACATATATATTTATAACTGAATCACTTTGCTGTACACCTGAAACTAACATTGTAAATCAACTTTGTGTGCATGCATGCTAAGTAACGCCAGTCTTGTCTGACTCTTTGCAATCCCATGGACCATAGCCTATGAGACTTCTCTGTCCATGGGATTTTCCAGGCAAGAATCCTGGAGTGGATCAACTATACTTGTTTTTTGTTTTTTTTTTTTTATTGTATAGTTGATTTATAATTTTTTTTTTAAACTTTACAAAATTGTATTAGTTTTGCCAAATATCAAAATGAATCCACCACAGGTATACATGTGTTCCCCATCCTGAACCCTCCTCTCTCCTCCCTCCCCATACCATCCCTCTGGGTCGTCCCAGTGCACTAGCCCCAAGCATCCAGTATTGTGTTTTGAACCTATGTGTTTGTTTTTTATAGTTGTTTTTTTTTTTTCTTCTGTTCAGTTCAGTTCAGCCGCTCAGTCATGTCTGATTCTTTGCGACCCCATGAATCGCAGCACGCCAGGCCTCCCTGTCCATCACCAACTCCCGGAGTTCACTCAAACTCATGTCCATCGAGTCAGTGATGCCATCCAGCCATCTCATCCTCTGTCGTCCCCTTCTCCTCCTGCCCCCAATCCCTCCCAGCATCAGGGTCTTTTCCAATGAGTCAACTCTTCGCATCAGGTGGCCAAAGTATTGGAGTTTCAGCTTTAGCATCAGTCCTTCCAATGAACACCCAGGACTGATCTCCTTTAGAATGGACTGGTTGGATCTCCTTGCAGTCCAAGGGACTCTAAAGAGTCTTCTCCAACACCACAGTTCAAAAGCATCAATTCTTCGGCGCTCAGCTTTCTTCACAGTCCAACTCTCACATCCATACATGACCACTGAAAAAACCATAGCTTGACTAAATGGACCTTTGTTGGCAAAGTAATATCTCTGCTTTTTAATATGTTATCTAGGTTGGTCATAACTTTCCTTCCAAGGAGTAAGCATCTTTTAATTTCATGGCTGCAGTCACCATCTGCAGTGATTTTAGAGCCCCCCAAAAATCTTCCAGCGTTGTTTTCAGAAATGGCACTTGAAATTATTTCAGTTTTTAAAAATTTACCAAGGCTTGATTTGTGACCCAAAATGAGATCTATCCTGGGGAATGTTCCATGTGCAATTGAGAAAAAAATGAAATCTATTTTTTTTTCTTTCAATGAAATGCTCTGTAGATATCAATTAGGTCTGCCTGGTACAATGTATAATTTAAAGCTTGTGTTTCCTTATTTTGTGTGGATGATCTGTCCATTGGTGTGAGTGGGGTATTAAAATCCTCAACTATCATTGTATTATTGTCAGTTTTCCCTTTAATAGTTGGTAGTATTTGCCTTATGTATTGAGGTGCTTTTAGAAGGTGAATGTATAATTGTTATATCTTTCTCTTAGATTGAACCCTTGGTCATTATGTAGTGTCCTTCATTGTCTCTTGTAATAGTTTTTATTTTAAAGTCTATTTTATCTGATGTGAGTATTGCTACTCCCACTTTCTTTTGATTTCCATTTGCATGGAATATCTTTTTCCAGCTCCTCACTTTGTACATGTCCCCAAGTCTGAGGTGGGTCTCTTGTAGACAGCATATATAGGGGTCTTCTTTTTAGCCAATTAGCCATTTAGCCAATCTGTGTCTTTTGGGTGGAGCGTTTAGTCCATTGACATTTAAAGTAATTATTGATATGTATGATCCTGTCGCAATGTAGTTTATTGTCTTGTGTTTGTTTTTTATGCCTTTTGTTTCTATTGTGTTTCCTTTCTGAGAAGTTCCTTTAGTTTTTGTTGTAAAACTGGTTTGGTGGTGTTGAATTCTCTTTATTTTTGCTTTTCTGTAAAGCTTCTGATTTCTCCTTTGAATCTGAGTGAGATCCTTGCTGGATAGATTTATTTTGGTTGTAGGTTTTTTTCCTTTCATTATAAGTATATCCTGCCATTTTCTTCTGGCCTGGAGAATGTCTGTTGAAAGATCAGCTGTTAGCCTTAAGGTTATCATTTTGTTTGCTATTTGTTGCTTTTTCCTTGCTGCTTTTAACATTTGCTCTTTGTGTTTAATTTTTGTTAGTTTGATAAATATGTGACTTGTCATGTTTCTCCTTGGGTTTATCCTCTATGGAACTCTCTGGGCTTCCTGGACTTGGGTGGCTATTTCCTTTCTCACTTTAGGAAAAGTTTTTACCTATAATCTCCTCAAATGTTTTCTCATACCCTTTATTTTGTCTTCTTCTGCTGCTGCTGCTGCTAAGTTGCTTCAGTCGTGTCCAACTCTGTGTGACCCCATAGACGGCAGCCCACCAGGCCCCGCCGTCCCTGGGATTCTCCAGGTAAGAATACTGGAGTGGGTTGCCATTTCCTTCTCCAATGCATGAAAGTGAAAAGTGAAAGTGAAGTCGCTCAGTCATGTCTGACTCTTAGCGACCCCATGGACTGCTTCTTCTGGGACCCCTATAATTCAAATGGTGTGCTTAATATTGTCCCAGAGGTCTCTGAGACTGTCCTCATTTCTTTTTATTCTTTTTTCTGATCTGGTTCAGTTATTTCCAGTCTTCCATCTTTCAGCTCACTTATCTGTTCTTCTGCTTCAGTTATTCTGCTAATGGTTCCCTGTAATGTGTTTTTAATCTCATTTATTGTGTTGTTCATTGCTGATTGTCTGTTCTTTAATTCTTCTAGTTCCTTGTTCAGCATTTCTTATATCTTCTCCATTCGTGTCTCCAGTCTATTTATCTGTGCCTCCATTTTATTTCCAATATTTTGGATCACTTTTACTATCATTACTCTGAATTCTTTTTCAGGTAGATGGCTTATTTCCTCTTCATTTGTTTCATCTTTTGTGTTTTTACCATATTCCTTCAGCTGCTGTATGTTTCCCTGTGTTTTCATTTTGTTTAATTTACTGTGTTTGGGTTCTCCTGCCTGCAACCTGGAAGGTTGTAGTTCCTCTTAATTGTGGTGTCTGCCCCGCATGGGTGGGTTTGGAACTGTGCCTTGTGAAGATTTCCTTTTTGAGGTTCTCATGCCTGTGTTCCGGTGGAGAGAGCTGGATCTTGTCTCTCCGAAGATCAGTGCCACATCCAGTGGTGTGTTTTGGGGTGTCTGTGGGCTTGTTATGGCTTTGGGAAGCCTTTCTGCTAATGGGCAGGGTTGTGTTCCTGTTTTGCTAAAGGTTTGGTGTGAGCCATCCAGCAATGGAGCTTGCTGGCCTTTGTGTAAGGCTTGATGTTGGTGTTGATATGGATGCGTTTGGGAGGGTTCTAACCTATTAATGTTCCATGGGATTGGGAGTTCTCTGGTGTTCCAATGTCCTGGACTTAGGTCTCCCACCTCAGGGGTTCAGGCCTGCCCCCTTTCTGTAGCACCAAGACTTCACAGGCTACATAGCACAGAAGACAAAACCCCAGGACTAATGGTAAAACAACACTCAACAGCCAAGAACACCCAAGGAGACTCTCAGACTCATTCTGAGGAGATGGCTTGGTGTTTTGGAAGTCTGGGGTCCTCTGCCAGTGTTCAGAAGGTATTCTGTAGGACTTGTTCCATTTGCAGATGAGTTTTTGATGTATTTTTTGGGGAAAGGTGATCATTTCATCTTATTCCTCCACCATCTTGAGTCCTCCCTACATCTTTTATTATTTGAGCTTATTTGTCAATGAAATCTATTAGAAGAAACACTAATATAGTGATTGGCTTGTCTAACTCTTAGATACAGATATGTCATTAACTTGCTGAAAGATTTTGGAAGTCACTGAACTTTTATTTGTAATTACAAAATAGATCATATAAACTAGCTGATCTAGGTTTCCTTCAAGATCTATTTCAGTTTTATATTCAGTTCCAAATAGTTTTCATTTAACATGCCAAGCAAAGACTACTTTAAGTTCTCGTGAGAAGTACTAATGACACAAAGCTTGTAAGATGTGAGTCTTTCCAGCTCTTTCATATATTCTTTTAAAGGAATTATAGAATATCTATCTCAACAGTGCACTGTTGAGATTATTTACATATTAGAACAAATTCAAGAATAGTTTAATAGGATAAATCTTACAGAAATGACATCTTTAAGAAACCCCTAATGTCAAATGTTTATCAGGTATTTGTTAGTTAAAATTTTAAACATCTGTTATAGTGGTAGTGTAGGAGGCTTGTTGAAATGCCATCTTGTACACTCAACATCATTAATTATGATTAAATGTAAACAAAAGGCACTTTACCCTCTACACTTATTAGAGGTGATTATAATATCAAAGAGAGAGAACAGTTAATAATGGTGAGGATGTGGATAAATTGTAACCTCATACGTTGCTGGTGGGAATACATACATTATAGCCACTCTGGGCAGTAGTTTGGCAATTCCTCAAAAAGTTAATGTAAGTTAAGTTTGGCAGTTTTACTCAAACACAAGACCAGGAGCTGACTGTGGCTCAGACCATGAACTCCTTATTGCCAAATTCAGACTTAAATTGAAGAAAGCAGGGAAAACCACTAGACCAGGTATGACCTAAATCAAATCCCTTATGATTATACAATGGAAGTGAGAAATAGATTTAACGGCCTAGATCTGATAGATAGAGTGCCTGATGAACTATGGAATGAGGTTCGTGACATTGTACAGGAGACAGGGATCAAGACCATTCCCATAGAAAAGAAATGCAAGAAAGCAAAATGGCTGTCTGGGGAGGCCTTACAAATAGCTGTGAAAAGAAGAGAGGCAAAAAGCAAAGGAGAAAAGGAAAGATATAAACATCTGAATGCAGAGTTCCAAAGAATAGCAGGAAGAGATAAGAAAGCCTTCTTCAGCGATCAATGCAAAGAAATAGAGGAAAACAACAGAATGGGAAAGACTAGGGATCTCTGCAAGAAAATCAGAGATACCAAAGGAACATTTCATGCAAAGATGAGCTCGATAAAGGACAGAAATGGTATGGACCTAACAGAAGCAGAAAATATTAAGAAGAGATGGCAAGAATACACACAAGAACTGTACAAAACAGATCTTCACGACCCAGATAATCACGATGGTGTGATCACTGACCTAGAGCCAGACATCCTGGAATGTGAAGTCAAGTGGGCCTTAGAAAGCATCACTACGAACGAAGCTAGTGGAGATGATGGAATTCCAGTTGAGCTATTCCAAATCCTGAAAGATGATGCTGTGAAAGTGCTGCACTCAATATGCCAGCAAATTTGGAAAACTCAGCAGTGGCCACAGGACTGGAAAAGGTCAGTTTTCATTCCAATCCCAAAGAAAGGCAATGCCAAAGAATGCTCAAACTACCGCACAATTGCACTCATCTCACACGCTAGTAAAGTAATGCTCAAAATTCTCCAAGCCAGGCTTCAGCAATATGTGAACTGTGAACTTCCTGATGTTCAAGCTGGTTTTAGAAAAGGCAGAGGAACCAGAGATCAAATTGCCAACATCCGCTGGATCATCAAAAAAGCAAGAGAGTTCCAGAAAAACATCTATTTCTGCTTTATTGACTATGCCAAAGCCTTTGACTGTGTGGATCACAATAAACTGTGGAAAATTCTGAAAGAGATGGGAATACCAGACCACCTGATCTGTCTCTTGAGAAATTTGTATGCAGGTCAGGAAGCAACAGTTAGAACTGGACATGGAACAACACACTGGTTCCAAATAGGAAAAGGAGTACGTCAAGGCTGTATATTGTCACCCTGTTTATTTAACTTATATGCAGAGTACATCATGAGAAACGCTGGACTGGAAGAAACACAAGCTGGAAATAAGATTGCCGGGAGAAATATCAATAACCTCAGATATGCAGATGACACCACCCTTATGACAGAAAGTGAAGAGGAACTAAAAAGCCTCTTGATGAAAGTGAAAGTGGAGACTGAAAATGTTGGCTTAAAACTCAACATTCAGAAAACGAAGGTCATGGCATCCGGTCCCATCACTTCATGGCAAATAGATGGGGAAACAGTGGAAACAGTGGCAGACTTTGTTTTTGGGGGCTCCAGAATCACTGCAGATGGTGACTGCAGCCATGAAATTAAAAGACGCTTACTCCTTGGAAGGAAAGTTATGACCAACCTAGATAGCATGTTCAAAAGCAGAGACATTACTTTGCCAACAGAGGTTCATCTAGTCAAGGCTATGGTTTTTCCTGTGGTCACGTATGGATGTGAGAGTTGGACTGTGAAGAAGGCTGAGCGCCGACAAATTGATGCTTTTGAACTGTGATGTTGGAGAAGACTCTTGAGAGTCTCTTGGACTGCAAGGAGATCCATCCAGTCCATTCTGAAGGAGATCAGCCCTGGGATTTCTTTGGAAGGACTGATGCTGAAGCTGAAACTCCAGTATTTTGGCCACCTCATGCAAAGTGTTGACTCATTGGAAAAGACTCTGATGCTGGGAGGGATTGGGGGCAGGAGAAGGGGATGACAGAGGATGAGATGGCTGGATGGCATCATTGACTCGATGGACGTGAGTCTCAGTGAACTCCGGGAGTTGGTGATGGACAGGGAGGCCTGGCGTGCTGCGATTCATGGGGTCGCAAAGAGTCAGACACAACTGAGCGACTGATCTGATCTGATCTGATATGCCTAAGAGCACTGAAAATACATGTTCATGCAAAAAACTATATATGAATGTTTATAGCAGTATTATTCATAACAGCCAAAACCTGGAGACAATGAAAATGTCCATTATTGGACAAATAGAAAAGTAAAATGTGATATATCTATGCATTGAAATATTATTCAACAATAAGATGCAATGAACTACTGATATATGCTACAGTATAGGTGGAAATTAAAGAACATTTTGCTGTGTGAAAGAAATCAATCACAAAAGACCACATATTGTATGTTTCTTATATATGTAATGTGCAGAATAAACAAATCCAGAGAGAGAGCAAGTGGATCGGTGGTTTCTAGGAAGTGAGTGAGGAGGGGAATTGGTAGTGACTGCTAATAGGTATGAGATGTCTTTTTAGGGTGATGAAAATCTGGAATTAGACAGTAGCGATGATTTCACAAATATGTGAGTATACTAAAAAACATGGAATTGTATGCTTTAAAAAGATGCAATTTATTGTAAGTGAATTATATTTCAATAATAAAAAACATCTAGGGACTCCCTGGTGGTCCAGTAGTTAAGACTCTTGTGTTTCCACTGCAGGGGGTTTGAGTTCAGTCTCTAGTCCAGGAACTAAGATCCCACGGGCTGAGCAGTGCACCTAATGATGATGATAAAGATCTAAAACACAACAAGGTAGATCATCATGAAATTGTTCAAAACCAGTGATAAAGAGAAAATCTTGAAAGCAGTTTGAGGAAAAGAGACACATGACTAGAGAGCAACAAATATCAGAATTTAAGCAGATATATCATTAGAAACAATGTAAAGAAGACCATAGACCGTCATCTTCAAAGCAGTTAAAGTACATACTTTTCACCCAGAATGCTTTACTTGCAAAAATCTTTCAAACATGAAAGTGAAGTTTTTTCTAGATGTATAAAAGTTGAAAGACAAGTGACTTTTTATAAAGATACAAAGTCAATTTAATGGAGAAAGGATTGTCTTTTCCTTAGTCTGAACTAAGAAAATTGGATACCCATATGCCAGAAACGCATTTTCATCTATACTTTGCATGCTATGTAAAAAGTATCTAAGAATGGATCATAGACCTAAATGTAAATGAAACCTCAACTATAAAACTTCTAGAACAAAACATAAGGAAAGGAGAAAATCTTCATGATTTTCTACTAAGATTTCCAAAACCTGGATATATAAAAGTAAAAATTGATAAGTTAGTTTTTTTTAAGATGAAAAATAAACTCTGCTCTTGAAAATATACCCTTAAGGGGATGAAAATATTTACTCATTTCACTGACTGCTCCTTAATTTATTTTTGTGGTTTTCCCTCGTATTTCCAGCTTCAAAGTATTGCAGTATCACAGAACTTAGTCTGTGTGCAGTCACTCTTTGATGATGTCACCATTTCATATTTTAAATACTAAAAGCATGTAACTCCCAAATGTGTATGTCCAGCCAGAACCTTTCCCTGGACTCCAAACTTACATAGCTCTCTCCGTACTTAACATCTCCACCTGGATATTTAGTTAGTATATCTTCAACTTAACAGTCTTAAACAAACGTACTGATTTATACCACACCAAACTGCAATTGTCTCACCCCAAAGCAGCTCTTCTGAAGTCTCTATGTACATAAATGCTGACTTTTGCCTTCTAGTTACTGAGGACAAAAATTGTGGAGTCATCATTCATTGGAAATCTTTTATAGCACACACGCAATCCATCAGCATATCCTTTACCTCTAACTTCAACATGTATAAACAGTCTGACCACTTTCTACTATTTCAGTCACAACCAGCAGTTCTAAGCTTGGTCTGATCATCTTTTGCTTGGAAGTTTGAGCAACCTCCTATAAAGTCTAACTTCCATTCTTGTTTCACTATAGTCTGTTCTCGTACTAAAGCCAGAGAGAACATTTTCAAAGTTAAGTCAGACCATGTCTTTTCATTGCTCAAAGCTATTGTGCAAAGTGGTTTCCTACTCCGGGTAAAAATTCATCATTTTGTATAATGGCTTCAAAAGCCCTGTAAAATATGATACCATCTATGGCACTCTTTTGACCTTAACTCTTAATGCTTTTATTCTTAACCACATCAGCCTATTTACTGTTTGTTGAGTTGTGGTGCTGGGGTACACTCTTCAAGAGTCCTTGGACTGCAGGGAGATCAAATCAGTCAGTTCTAAAGGAAATCAACCCTGAATATTCAATTGGAAGGACTGTTGCTGAAGCTGAAGCTCCAATACTTTGACCCCCTGATGCAAAGAGCCAACTCATTGGGAAAGACTCTGAAGCTGTGAAAGACTGAAGGCAGTAGGAGAAGGGGGTGGCAGAGGATGAGATAATTAGATAGCATCACCAACTCAGTGAACATGAATTTCAGCAAACTCTGGGAGATAACGGAAGACAGAGGAGCCTGGCATGCTATATAGTCCATGGAGTCGCAAAGAGTTGTACATGACTTAGGAACTTAACAACAAGACAAACATGCTCCTGCCACAGGACATTTGTAAATCTTTTCCCCTCTGCCTGAGAAGCTCTTCCCCTATATGTCTGTGTGCCTTATTCCCTCCCTTTTAAAAAAGTCTAAGCTCAGATGTCTCATGAGTAAGGCCCCTTTTCAGCTTTCCTAGAACTTCTGTACATATTGCTTTCCCTACATTTCTCCATAATATTTATCAAAATTATATATAGCAGGAATGCACAAAGCATGGCCAGTAGGCTAAATTTAGCTCTCACCTGTTTTTGTATAAAGTTTTCATGGAACACAGCTATGCCCACTTTTAATATGTTGCCTATGACTGGTTTTTCATTACAGTGACAAAGATAAGTAATTTTTACAGAGACACATGGCCTCCAAAGCCTAAAACATTTACTATTTGACCCTTTACAGATCAGCCCTTGGTGATCCTGATATATACTATGTGTTTGCTTGTGTGTTCATTGCCTGTCTCTCCCCACTAGAAAGTCAGTCCTATGAAGGCAGGTTATTTTTTTTTTAACTGCTTCATCTTCAGCACCTAGAATAGTATCTGGCACATATTAGGTATTCACTAAGTAATCTAGGAACAATTAAATGATGAAGAGAATACATGATATGATCTAGTAATTAGAGGATGTATTAAAGGATTTTAGGCTCTAAAGACAAAAGTTCCTCAAGATTATAAATTTTGTTATTATGTGTCATTATCATTTAAATATAATTAATATGCCTTCAATTAAGCATGTTTGCAATTAAGAAAAGAGACTCCTGTGTAGGCGGAGTTTCCTGGTGGCCTAGTGGTTAGGATTCCAGGCTTTCACTGCAGTGGCCCAGCACCCGGCCAAAAAAATAAGACTGTGTAAAGATGGTAGAAAGAAACTACAGAATTTCCCTCTGATACCTATTCATATGATCTTCAACAATTAAAAAAAAAAAAGGAGCAGAACCAGAGGAATGAAGAAAACAAAACATGCATCAGTAGTAATCAGAAATAAATGATAGAATCTCAATGTCATATGTTTCAAAAGATGATAGTTGAGGAAAGAAACATATTTGCCAAAGCTTAGAATGGCATCCCGGAGAAGGCAATGGCACTCCACTCCAGTATTCTTGCCTGGAAAATCCCATGGGTGGAGGAGCCTAGTAGGCTGCAGTCCATGGGGTCGCTAAGAGTCAGACATGACTGAGCGACTTCACTTTCTCTTTTCACCTTCATGCATTGGAGAAGGAAACGGCAACCCACTCCAGTGTTCTTGCCTGGAGAATCCCAGGGACGGGGGAGCCTGGTGGGCTGCCGTCTATGGGGTCACACAGAGTTGGACACGACTGAAGCAACTTAGCAGCAGTAGCAGCAGAATGGCATCCAGCCCCACATTTACTCCCCAAATCTTATCTTAATGTCAAGCTTAACTGTGATCTTGAGATTTATCATTAACACAAATGAAGTAGTAGAGGAATAACTCTATAGAATCTCCTTACATTTTTTTTTCTTTTCTTTTTTTTTTTTTTTACTATGTTTAATAGAAAAAGCTGCTGGGAAGAAATGTCTGAAAGATGATATGTGAGGATTAGGGATATTTCCTGGCAGAAGCAGAGGCTTCAGGAGTCCTGAAATGAGGGAATGGTCAAAAACTCAAGGGTTCTTCCCCTAAGAAAATCTGAAAAGAACTGAACCCAGTTCCTCCAACAAAAGCCACACATAAAAGCTACCAAAAAAGCTCCTCTCTTCTGATTCTTTGGCCATACTAAATAATTCACAGTTCATAAGGTTTTTTTTGTTGTCATTTTTAAAGATTCAACATAAATTGTTTCCAGGTGCTTCTATCATTTGATTTGCCTCTCAGAGGATAATTTCACTCTCCAGTTGCCTCTCTTCAGTCAAGAATGGAAAAGAGAGTAAGGTTATAAATATATTGCGGGGGGGTGTGGAGAGAAGTACTAAAATATATACTGCATATATATATATATATACACAGACATATATATCTATATCTATACTTAAATGTGTACATAGTGTGGCAATATATATATGTGTGTGTGTGTGTGTGTGTGTGTGTGTGTGCTATGCTTAGTCGCTCAGTTGTCGCTGACTCTTTGTGACTCCATGGACTATAGGCCGCCAGGCTCCTCTGTCCATGGGGATTCTCCAGGAAAGAATACTGGAGTGGGTTGCCATTCCCTACTCCAGGGGATCTTCCCAATCCGGGATTTGAATCCAGGTCTCCCACATTGCAGGCAGATTCTTTACCATCTGGGCCACCAGAGAAGCCCATTTATACACACACACACACACACACACACGTCACACTGTGCAGCATGCAGGATCTTAGTTCCCCAACTAGGGGTGAACTGTGCCTCCTACAGTGGAAATGTGGATTCCTAACCACTGGACTGTCAGGGAATTCCCTGGGCTAGGATATTTTAAGGTCATTGATTCTCTTTTAAAGAAAACACAATGGCTTTTTTTTTTTTTTTTTGGTAAACTATTGTGTTGAAATAACGAAAGTATCCCACAGATACAAAATAACGCCTTCCAGTATTATTTTCTCTAAAGATGGAGAAGACACTAAAGCGAAGGAAGTTTTAATTCAATATTGTACTTCTCAGAGCAAAAGCAGATATAAAACCATACAGTGCCAAGTTTATTAAACCAGCAGCAAAATAATAAATATTATGTCTAGTGAGAACTCAGAATCAACTATTGGCAAAATTCCTTTAATGTAGTACTTTGAGACACTATAATATCAATGATATATAGTAAGAAAGCATAGTCTATCTGTTCTATAACATGCTAATCAAAACTTTATAGTCAGATGACACCTTCTATATAAGGAGCACACATGAGCCTTTTATTATTGATGAGCGAGAAGTCCTAGACAACTTGTTTGTTTTTATTTTTAGTCACTAACTATTCATGCTTAAAGGGGAAGACATTTTTAAAATTTGCTTTATGATTATTTTTTGAACCAGAGATTTTTCTGGAAAAGGTTTGTTGGATTCAGTGTTGACAGAGTACAAGCAGAATACAGAAACATAACTACACTAAAAGTTAGAGTTGACTGTTGAATATTAATTCTCATAGTACATTATTCCCAGAGCACAATTGTCTATAAACAATATGGACTTTGATCTTGATTCAGTTTTTAAAGGAAATCATGAAAATTGTGCTTATGACTGAATTTTGGTCCTTGAGTATATATTCTTCAAAATGCTGTGAAATAGAAAACTTATTTTTCGACCTGAAACAGGCTAGCTGTCAAGAGGGCAGGTAGTCGTGAATTTTTGAAATCAGATATGAGATTAAAATATTTCTTCATGGGAATACCCTGGCTGTCCAGTGGTTAGGACTGATGCTTTCACTGCCTGACCCAGGTTCAGTCCCTGGTTGTGAAACTAAGATCCCACAGGGCATATGGATAAAAATAAAATAAAATAACTTTCATGACCCTAAAAAATACTGTTTCTGTGATTTCAGATGGCTTGCCCCAAGGCATGTATCAGTACCTTGTAGAGCTTAAAAACTGCCTTTCAGAGCTAAATTATTACAGAGTTTAGTGCTGAAAATAATACATAAGGACAGACTATAATGCAAAGAAGCTTTTATTACTATGAGATGGATTCTTTCACAAGTCAGGATATGCATTTTCCTTCCCCTATCTCGACCAGAAAAAAATAACCACTTCTAACAGAGAAGCCCGGCAGGGTACAGTCCATAGAGTCACAAAGAGCTGGACATAACTGAAGCCCTTTAGCACACAGGCGCATGCAATGTGTCCTCCTTTCACTTTCAATACCTCTGTTAGAGTATTTAACACGTTGTTCCAGGTATTTTGGAGTATTCTCATTTCTCAGTTGGACGGAGCGCTCCTCAAGGTCTAGTGACTGTGGTCCTCCCCAACAAAGGTGTACTGGTAAATCTTTCTGGATGTAAAAATATATACAACTTACAAAGAATAGCATATACAATACTGTATTGTAAAATCTGTATAGCCAATTGATTCTTACAGAATGCTTTGGTTGATTTTTACCAAATTCTTGTTTCTGTAGCCCTATTTGTAATCAGCCTATAGTTGTGCAGTTGTTGAAGAATGTAGTGCTAACATACATAGTCATTGATATTTTTGTCTAAGAGTAAGATGAAAATGAAACAGTCCTTACTTTTTTCATCAATGATGTGACTTCTCACAATTTGTTAATAGTTTTAAAATGGTTTATAAAATTATTTCTCCATTTTTGTGCTATTTCAGTGTTATAATTTAAATTTAATTTTATTAACTTTTTAAAAACTACTTTTTAAAGTCTACACTATTAATAAAACATTAAGCTTATGCCCTGATTTGTAGTGTTTGCTGATTTCTAGATTGTAAACATTTCCACGGTGGTCTATTTCAAGCTACCAATGTGACGTCACTGGTAATAGAGTTGGGAAGAGATGGGCAGTGACACACCATTGTATCATTTTTTCTGCGTATTACAGTTGGCATGAATAACCTTGAGGACATCAATACTAGTAAAGCATAATAAAATAAGTGATGAGTTGTATTTGTTTTTAATATGTTTGAAGATATTACTTTTTAGTAATAGCTATGCTTAAAAAGTTGTTCAGTCGCTAAGTCTTGCCTGACTCTTTGTGACTCCACGGACTGCAGCATGCCAGGCTTCCCTGTCCTTCACTGTCTCCTGGAGTTTGCTCAAACTCTTCTCCATTGAGTCAGTGATGTTATCTAACCATCTCATCCTTAAAAAGTAGCTTGCAAAATTCCTAAAGATTTAACTTTTGACTACATGTGGTTGTATGATTTCGATTCATTATGCTGCTGCCCCTGTAGTGATCCCATGCATAACCTACATAGCCTTATATGACTGACTTGTTAATTATTTAATGCAGTGAACTTAATTATAGTCATCCATGCCCTTGGCTTTTACAGAGTATTACTATGAGAAAGACCATACAGATGATGTTTATGCATTGGCTATAAGATTGGGTTCAAACTTCGATATTTTACTCCAAGGTTTTAAGTTTGTCTTAATGAATTGCTTATTTTCTTATTTACCAGACAATAGTATCCTGAACCCTCTTTGTTTCATTTTCCTTGAAACTCACAGGTAGATCATATGCTTGATCACAATATCTGTTAGTACAGGCAAATAACATTTCATTTAAAAAAATGTTAAATCTTATGTTCAAATCTTGTTACATATATGTATGTACACAAGTACATATATATATATACATATACACACCTTTATACATATATATGAATACATACAAACACAATTTCAAATTAGGTTTCCTAATGTACATTTGGAAAACTCAGCAGTGGCCACAGGACTGGAAAAGGTCAGTTTTCATTCCAATCCCAAAGAAAGGCAATGCCAAAGAATGCTCAAACTACTACACAGTTGCACTCATCTCACACTCTAGTAAAGTAATGCTCAAAATTCTCCAAGCCAGGCTTCAGCAATACGTGAATTATGAACTTCCAAATGTTCAAGCTGGTTTTGGAAAAGGCAGAGGAACCAGAGATCAAATTGCCAACATCCACTGGATCATGGAAAAATGAAGAGAGTTACAGAAAAACATCTACCTCTGCTTTATTGACTATGCCAAAGCCTTTGACTGTGTGGATCACAATAAACTGTGGAAAATTCTGAAAGAGATGGCAATACCAGACCACCTGTCCTGCCTCTTGAGAAACATATATGCAGGTCAGGAAGCAACAGTTAGAACTGGACATGGAACAACACACTGGTTCCAAATAGGAAAAGGAGTTCGTCAAGGCTGTATATTGTCACCCTGCTTATTTAACTTATATGCAGACTACATCATGAGAAACGCTGGGCTGGAACAAGCACAGGCTGGAATCAAGATTTCAGGGAGAAATATCAATAACCTCAGATATGCAGATGACACCACCCTTATGGCAGAAAGTGAAGAGGAACTAAAAAGCCTCTTGATGCAAGTGAAAGAGGAGACTGAAAAAGTTGGCTTAAAGTGCAACATTCAGAAAATGAAGATCATGGCATCCGGTCCCATCACTTCATGGGAAATAGATGGGGAAACAGTGGAAACAGCGGCAGACTTTTATTTTTGGGGGTTCCAAAATCACTGCAAATGGTGATTGCAGTCATGAAATTAAAAGACGCTTACTCCTTGGAAGGAACCAAGCTAGATAGCATATTGAAAAGCAGAGACATTACTTTGCCAACAAAGGTCCGTCTAGTAAAGGCTATGGTTTTCCAGTAGTTATGTATGGATGTGAGAGTTGGACTGTGAAGAAAGCTGAGCGCCTAAGAATGGATGCTTTTGAACTGTGGTGTTGGAGAAGACTCTTGAGAGTCCCTTGGACTGCAAGGAGATCCAACCTGTCCATTCTAAAGGAGATCAGTCCTCGGTGTTCTCTGGAAGGAATGATGCTAAAGCTGAAACTCCGATACTTTGGCCACCTCATGCAAAGAAGTTGACTCATTGGAAAAGACTCTGATGCTGGTGCAGGAGGAGAAGGGGACGACAGAGGATGAGATGGCTGGATGGCATCACCGACTCGATGGACATGAGTCTGAGTGAACTCCAGGAGTTGGTGATGGACAGGGAGGCCTGGCTTGCTGCAATTCATGGGATCGCAAAGAGTCAGACATGACTGAGTGACTGAACTGAACTGAACTGAAAGGTACATTTGGTATGAAATGTTGAATAAAGACTTAAATTGTTTCCTTTATTTACCAGTTTTCAAAATAATGAGTTGGTTCTCTAGCATTCTTCAAAGGTGAATAATGAGTTTTTTTAAAGTATCATTATGAAATTATGTATTAAGTTGTATGTTACGTTGCAATCCATTTTAGTTATTCTTAAGAAGCTTAAATTGTCTCATCTTTGGCCAGTGGGAACCAATTCAAGTTGGCTTTTTCACATTTATTCTCAAGTCCTTTTACATTACCCCAGTAATCTTTGATAGTTTTCATGATTAATAGTATGATAGGATATTTTAGGCTTACCTTGAACATTTCCTATCCCCAAACTAGAATCAGCCTTTGCTTCTAGGGATCTGTTTCAGGGGCAAATGTTGTTTACTGTCAATAATTGGATACAAAAGTATGTGCTTGTTGCTACTGCATAGTCCCTGTTTTTAGGCCTTTACAGTGGGCAGAACTAAGAAATACATATATTTTTAAATGTAAAATATTATAGTTTATTCTGATATATCCAGTTCAAATTCATGATCACATAATTTTTATGTAACTCACTGATTTTACATCTGTCCTTTTTTGTCCCACACCCAAAACACCAACTTAATTATCCATTTGCTTTTTCTCAGACTATGCATGCAATATAATTACAATAATGTGCTTGTGTGTGCGTGCTCAGTTGCTTTAGTCATGTCCAACTCTTTGTGACCCCATGGACTGTAGTCCACCAGGCTCCTCCATCCCTGGGATTATCCTGGCAAGAAAAATGGAGTGGGTTGCCATTTCTTCCTTCAGGGGATCTTGCTGTAGACGCAGGAGACTGAACCTGTGTCTGCTGTGGCTCCTGTATTTTAGAATTCTTTACCACTTGAGCCACCTAAGAAGCCCCTAATTACAATAACACCACCAATTAATATCACAAAACTGTGGCTGATGATAACAATTTAAGTTCTTGTTTTGTTGTTGCTGCTTTAAAGTTTATTTCTTAGTTTAAATTGTATGAGGAAAGTACTGTTAAGTGTTTGAACATGGTTTTTAAAAATTCCTGGGACTTCCATGGTGGTCTACTGGTTAAGACTCTGTGCTTCCAATGCAAGGGATGCAAGTTCAATCCTTGGCCAGGGAACTAAGGTCTCATATGCTGCATGCTGCTGCTGCTGCTGCTAAGTCACTTTGTATCTGACTCTGTGCGACCCCATAGACAGCAGCCCACCAGGCTCCCCTGTCCCTGGGATTCTCCAGGCAAGAATACTGGAGTGGGTTGCTATTTCCTTCTCCAATGCATGAAGGTGAAAAGTGAAAGTGAAGTCGCTCAGTTGTGTCCGACTCCTAGCGACCCCATGGACTGCAGCCTACCAGGCTCCTCTGTCCATGGGATTTGCCAGGCAAGAGTACTGGAGTAGGGTGCCATCGCCTTCTCCACACATGCTGCATGGTGTGGCCAAAAAAGAAGATAAAAAACTACTATGTTTAATGTCACTTAGAATATTCTCTGTATGGTTATGCCACCAATTCCATATATAATTAAGTTCACTTATTTCATTTAGATGGGATCATTTTAAAATTTTAATGTATTTTTGTTTTATAATTTGTAAATTATATTTATATATATTCTATGTTTCTGAAGTCACATTTTTATGAGAAAACTTCCTGTTATTCCATCTTTGCTCCTCTGTTCCCTTCTTTTTCACAGGTAACCATTTTTAAGGGCTTCCCTGTTGGCTCAGGTGGTAAAGAATCTGCCTACAATTTAGGAGACCTGGGTTTGATCCCTGGGGTTGGGAAGATAACCTGGAGAAGGGAATGGCAACCCACTCCAGTACTCTTGCCTGGAGAATTCCATAGACAGAGGAGCCTTGCAGGCTACAGTCCATGGAGTCACAAAGAGTTGGACACGTCTGAGCCACTAACACTGTGTTTTAAGGTTTTGACTTTTCATTTAATTAAAAAAGTGAGATAGATGAATGGTAATATGCCATAGATGCTTTTTCCCACTTTGATATTTTTACTCAACAATATATACTGGAGTTGACAGTGAATTACTTTATATTGCATATATTCTTTATTCCCTTTTAAAACTTGCATAGTACCTCACTGCATGTATGTATAATAATTATTCAGCCATTTCACTATGATGGACTTGTGGGTTATTTCCATATGTTAGCCTAAAACAATGAAAAACCAGTTATTTTACCAGCAAAATGGGGTTTCTTAGGGAGCAACACAGAATTGCAGTTTGGGAGATGCAACTGTGTGAAGAACCACAATCAAGTTCAATAAAGCAAAGGAAAGAAAATTCTTATAGAGGAGATGGGGGAGTCAGGAGAGATGTTGATAAAAAGTCCATTGAGGAAACCGAGAGTGCAAAGTGTAACAGCTCTTAATTGACTGAGTTGTGACAGTCCCATTGGCTGAGCTGTTGCCAGGAAGGAAGAGATGTCTTCTTCTTGCTGGCATTTGTAGTAAAAACATATTACTTCCAGCTGGAGATGCATGGTGTCTCTTTCTGTTGGGATCTGTGTGGACTTTAACTGGAACATGGGTGACAGCTCCTTCTTTTGACCTTCAGACTACATTTTATTGAGGCTTCTGTATTAATTTTCATAGAAACTTTTGCTATAGGAAACAATGCTTCAATGAATAACTTCTTTTTTGGTCAGATTCTTGGAAGTGGGATTTGCCAGACAAAAAATAAAATGTATATGTAACTTTGCTAGATTCCATGAACATCTCTCTTGTTGGGCTTTTTCTATTTTTCAGTTTAACAAGCAATATTTGAGAGTGTTCCTTTTCCCCACAACTGCCTTACTAACAGGCTGTGCTGTGAAATTTTTGAATTTTTGCCAATTTGTTGGGTGAGACACAGTATATCAGTGATTTTAATTTGCATTTCTCTTATGAAGAAGGTTGAGAATGTTTCTATTTAAGGGGCATTTGCATTTCTTTTTCTGTGAAATGTCTGTTCATATCTCTTGCCATTTTTCTCTCAGGGTGTTGGTGTTTTATTCATTTTTGGATACTCTTTATATGTAGGGTTATTAAATTGTCTATGTTACAATGTTTTTCATATTTTCACTTCATCCAGTTTTGACCATTGCCAGGAACATTTTCCCTATTCTTCACTTACAGAGGAATTGACTTGTAATTTCTCCTAGTACTTGAATGGTTCAAATGTTTATATTTAAATATCTGATCTTTTTGAAATTTATTCTTGGAACAGATCCAAATTCATCTTTTTCCTTATGACTACTCAGTTATCTCAACACCACTTATGAAAGAGTCCATCTTTTCTTTACTGCTTTGAGATACAGCTTTTATCTATGTTAAATTTCCATATATAGGCACTTGGGTAATTTCTCAACTTTCTATTTTATTAGTCTTTTTTTTTTCATGTGCCAATGCTACCATTAAATTATTAAGCCTTTATAGCATATTTAATATCTGATATGACACCCCCCTCCACTCTCAATGTTCTTTTTCAAGGTTTTCTAGGCTTTTCTTGTTTTTTTTTTTTTTTTTTTTTTTAATTCCAAATGAATTTTATAATCAATTTATGCTGGTAGCAGCATTCTTTTTTTTTTTTTTTTTTTTTTTTTGGCTGCCTGGCTTGCAAGATCTTAGCACCTCCACCAGGAGGAACCTGAGCCCCTTATGGTGGAAACATGGTCTTAACCACTGGACTGCCAGGGAAGTTCTGTAACAGTGTTCTGAATCAGCAGTGTTTATTGGAAGCACTATCAAGAGTTTTTTTTTTTAAAGGAAAATAAACACTTGACCCCACCCAGACGTAGTGAGTCTCTAGATATTGAGCCTGGGTATGCACATTTTGAAAAAACTGTTCAGTTGATTTTAATAATCCCATTTAAGAATGACCTATATAGCATAAATTCAAGTTCTAATTCCAGATCACCTTATGATTTGTTTTCCCTTATGTATTCTGTATTCTGGACCTGACTAAATGACTGCAGCATTTGCCCAGTTCCCTAAGCCAGAAATTTAGTTTTCCTTTGATCCTTCCTTTTAACTCAGTTTGTCACAAAATCTACATTTTACTTTGCTTTAAACCTCCAGTACCACTGTCTTTTACCGTTTTCTCATGGTCTCTTAAGATAACTCTTCATAATATAGTCTATCATCTGCACTATCTATACAGTTAATTTTTTCCTAAAAATAATGTTGATCATGTTACTTCTTTGCTGACCTTTGTTGGCTTTCAGGATAAATTCAACCAAGGGACATAAGGCCTTGTCCCTGGTTTTCCTCCTTAGTCCCTGTTACTCTACAACTCACACTGAGTATTCCTGTTACACTGAATTTCTGACTACTGGATGGACATCAGACCTGGTAGCTTTTATAATTTAAATTTATGGTTTCTTTCTTTCACTTAGAATTTGCTCCTGTCTTCTTTGCCTGGTAAGCTCTCGGTATTTGAGATGCAGTTCAAATGGCCTTTCTTTGATAAAGCTTTTATATAGACTCTTAGTCAGAATTAGTAGATCCATCCTCTTTATTCTAGCAAAACTTTATTATTTGTATCTTTATAATGTGATTTTTGTAAGTCTCTGATCTCCCAGAAATTTCACACTTTCAACATCAACTAGAATGTGAGCTTTCATGTGTTTTCCAGCCTCTAGCAGAGTGCATAGCATATAGCAAGCACTCAAATGTTTGTTCAGTGAATGAAAACAAATAAAGCTTCATTAGTCTGTACTGATTGAAACAGAAACAAGACATGACAGTGGCCAGGTGGTTCTACTATTAAGATCTCTCATTCGTTTGGCTTTTTGTAGTTTGTAGTCAGCCTAGACTTTGTTCTCTGCACATGACAGTTCCTTACTCTCTGAAGGTCCATGTAACCGAACCGACAATAGGATACCTGTCCATCTTTATCTCTTCCTGTTTATGAAGTTCTGTCTTGGTCCTAAGAATAGATAATGCTTTATAAAAAAAAGTACAGTTTAGTCTATAGAGGTAGAATAATTATTTTATGGTACTAATTTAGAATAATTATTGGTATGAATAATTAGTCTAGGTGTATATCACATATAGGATTTTACTAATATTGGAAAAGATCTATTTGATCATTCTTTTATAATTCTGTACATGATCAAGTACTAATTTAAATGATGAACTTAAGTAGAAGACTAAGTGCTCTGGGAGCCAAATTATTTTATAACTTATAATTATTTTTTCTCCACCCCCCAACTCTATGACTATGTTGTCATCTTTGAAATAATCAAATGTGATAACATGGAAAAGGGAAAGAATCATATTTAAAAATAATTTAACCATAACTTCCTAGTAAGCAGGTATCAAATACTAGAGTAATCCAGTTTAAAATTTTTAATATTTCATTATTTTAAAAATCAGTCTTAAAGGTATAGATTAAATTGGATAATAATATATTTGAATTACCAAATAACACCAAATTATTTTAAACATATTTTAATATAAAAATAGAAGTTATTAAAATACGTAAATTCATTTTATTATATCAATCTATGAGTTTTTCACTTGTCAACTGTATTTAAAAAATATCTTTCAAACTATGTAAAGAGCCCTTGATGATAATAAAAATACAGTTTTTAAATGTCTTAAACACACCAAAATCAAATTCTTTATTATTACCACATTTACCCTTTATTTCAACATTTGATGACACTCTTTAAGTTACTTCATTATTCAACCAAGAGAAAAAAAACTTTGTGTTATATATGGCTTCAACTTGAAATTATACATATATATGTAAGTTAGTCACTTGCATTATCTGTGTACCATTTTTTCTATTGATTAGGCATATATTAAAAATTTTAATTACTAAATAAGTTTTCTTATGTTAAACAGTTTTCCCCACAGGTGCTTTTTTGTAAAAACTAGGCAATATAAATTACATATTCTTATGAAACATTGTCTGGAAAGCCAGTGTGCCATCTTCAAAGCCAGTATTATTATTTCAGCATTTTACTGGAACCAAACTTTGAATTATGCTTTGCAGTCTATTTTAAAAGTATTTAAGTAAAAGATATATTCTTAGTTATCTAAGTTATTCAAGTGTGCCACAACTTTATTTCCAGAGAAATGTTTTAAGAGAATTCTTATATGAAAATTCAAACAATTTGAATCTAGCTATTTCTTTTTATCCTTCCAAAATTGAATATTTTCAGCAGTAATGCTAATGATTAGACAAAATGTCTGAAATGGATTGTTGAAATATTAGTATTAAAATACTTTATTTACACACAGAAATACCAGTGAATTGTCCTGTTTACTTCCAAATATTTAAAAATACTGTTATAAGTAATGACCCCTATTATATAAAATGCATCATATTTTTTACATGTTACTTTGCTGAAGTAATATCTAAATGCTAGCTTTCCACACTTATACTGGAATCTGTAGTTTCCTTTAACATTATTAGTAAATTTTGATATTGTGGAACTGTTGACCCAGTCATACATGTACAGAACCTGGCCTTTGAGTTAATTAAATATGAGTTAATAATATATTATAAGGAAATTATTATCCTTATTACAGTTATTAGGTAGTTACTCAAATTATAGCTTCAAAGGAATGCAGAGCATGGAAAACTCAGGATTAAATTATGCATTTGAACCTTAGGCCAGCTTTTACTGTGGAGACAGTTTTCTGCTAAGACCAGAATTGTATGTCATTGAAATTAAATGGTTTTCTGGGGATGGAAGGTTCCAGTTTTTAATGAAATTACTGAGTGTGGTGTAGTGAAATGATTAAAATCTGTATTCCGGGAATGTGGCAGGGAAAAAAAATCAATAAGTGCTAGCACAGCTTTGCTGCTCAATGTGAATCCTGAGAATGAAATAAACTATTACAAAAATAATAATTAAAAACATATCAGCACATTAATTTATTTAGCATCAGTCTCCTGAGACATCATCTTCACTAATTTTTAGCATACATTTTACTATGTAATGAGCAGCCTTCTTTTCAGATATCCCTATTAGACAGGCAGTATTTCTGCCCTTCCCCCAGTGCTCCTGCATTGCAATCATTGTACTTGCACTTATTATGTTACAAATGACCGAGGTAAGGCTGACATTCTCAGTGCATGCAAAAAGACCTAGTCTGCCAAGCTTTTTTTTTTTTCCTAATGAAGCAGCTTTGTGAAATCTCCCCATGTGTTAATACTAATGAAGATCCTCCAGCACAATTAAAATCACAGCCAGTGGCTGAAGAGGAAACATAAAACAATAGCATCTTTTAAGATACATTTATCCACATATGCATGTACAAAATACACATATATGGTCAAATTATTTTTCTATAGGTTGCCTTTCACTTACTATTCATCCTGAAAATTAAATTACGCAGTTTTTAGTTATATGAACTTTTGGGACTTTTAATGTGTTCCAGGGGAAAAACACTACCTCAATGAAAAAAAAAATTATTTATCTTCTTTGGTAATAAAGCATTACTAAGGATAAGGCCTTTAAAAAAATTTTTTTTTAGGAAACTATAGGGTGGTGTGCTGTAGGAGGGGATGGGGTGTACTTCACCTTTAGTTCAACTTTATTGGTTTCAGGATGTTGAAATTGGTGGAGGAAAATGGAAGGGTAAAAATAGGAAGTTAGAAGAAATTGTGGGGTAGACAAATAGCATACCTCGTGTGTAATTTAAAGATGGAGCAATAGGTTACCTAGTCTTAACTTGGTATTTTAAGTGTTCTAATTCCTACAATTAGCTATCCTCTCCCCACCTTTTTTGCCTTCTCACAAGTGTGTGTGTAGGGGGGACTATTGAGGTTACCTTTTGAAGTTTTAACGTATAACTTTAAAACGACTTATTATTTTAACGTTTTATTTAAATTTTAACTCAGTGCATAAACATTACAGCAGCTTAACCTTCCCGGGTTAGGGAAGTAGCATTTTATCCTGGGACCATTTTGCGTCCTGCTTTTTATTTTGAGTTCCAAACATATTACATTTAGTTGACTTTTAGATTTTAACCAAATTCTGAGTTTACAAAGTTTAGGTGAACATTGTTAATCTATGCTCCCTATTCGCCCGTGTACTTTTTTAAAAAAATTACGTTTTCAATCCTATTTTCTGTCTTCTCTACTTTTAAAAGTAAAACAAAACATGCGAGTTCCTTAACTTTTTCCTGGAAGAAGAATCGGTGCAAACTCAAAGCTACAGGATTCTTTGGAGGAAGAAGCCACCCCCTCCCCTCCCTTGGCTACTTTAGGAGCTGATGGGTCATTTATTATTGGAACTGAAATGGTATAAACAATTCTCTCTCTTTTTTCCCTTGTTAACAGCAACTTTCATTGTTAGAGAGAGGAGAGAGAGAGAAGCCTTGTTGGTTGACGTCACTTGGTTCATGAAGCCTTCGCCTAGAAGTGAAGCTGCTGAACAAACCTTGAGAAGAATCATCTCCTGCTTCAATCTGCTGCTGGATAGGAACTAATCAGAGAGAGAGAGGCGGAAGACGGAGAAGGAGGGCGTCCAGGGCTTTGCCGATCACAAATCTCACCTCCACTCCAACTCTCCTTATACTTTTCTTGCAAAAATAATAATAGAAATAAGGAGGTGGTGGGGTTTCCAAAACAAAAATCGTAACCTTTAACCATCTGGGGAAGGCAAAAATCCCATCCACCGCAACTCTCAGTTCGAAAGTAAAGGTGAGTTTAAAATCCTCGGGTGTGAGGGGTGCGGGTGAAGATGAAAATTCCAAATATTGTAAAGCCGTTTGAAACCGAAAAAGAGAAGAAACTGCGCTCCTGCGAGTGGGTTAGACTCCGGAGTTGCTTATCTGGAAGCGCTTGCCCTGCCCGCCCTGCCCGCCCGGCCGCGGCTGTTTACCCTCGCCGGTCGGTGTGTCTCTTTGTTGTGCTGGCTGGAAGGCTGGGGTGGTGCTCGGGGTCCCGATTGCAGTTTGGGGGAGGAGGACGCGGAGATGCGCGGTCCTGGGTGGGAAGTGGGGAGTGCGGTCTCAGGAGAACGTAAACTTTATTCGTAGCCGCCAGTGCGGGACTTCGGTCTAGCAGGGCCGCGGGCCGTGCCTCCCCCGGCGTGGGCAGACGCTGCCGCCGCGAGTCCGCCTCCTTTGTGCCGGCCTCCCTGCTCGGCCGCCGGCGCTTCGCGTGTCCTTTTTCCTCCCTGCGGCTTCCAGCGCTCAGGTCGCCGCCAACAGTTTGGCTTCTCAAAAAATCACCTCTGGCACGGTTGAGATCGCCGTTCCTACCCGGGAATAACCGCTGCTCCCCCCATCCCAGCCGGGGTAGTTTCAAGATTACCCCCCCACCCCCCCAGTCCGCCTACTGCTGCCCTTTTCTGCCTCCGCCCCCTCTTCCCTGTAGGACTGATAAGCTGCGCCTGCCACCCCCCACCCCCCAATTCTGGTCTCTTTTGCTCTCTCTCCCCGAGTAGCTTGGGGCTTGGGAGTTTACAGAAAGTGAGCTGGGTGGGGTGGGGTGGGAGTAGGGGCAGGTGGAACTGGGAAAAGATCTGGATACCTGGAAAGTCTGTTTCAGTACGTAGAGATTAGAGGAGCATAGCTTTTCCTACAGTAATGTCCGTCTCCTAGCAGTTCTTCCCCGGGTGCTGCCTCCTGTTCTCAACTCTTCTTCGCTCTTTTAATCTTTTTGCTCCCCTTCCCCCGCTCCCTTCCCATTCGCGGCTCCTCTTCTCTTAAAGTAATTCCACGAACCCCAGAAATGGGACTTGGGAAAGGAAGGACATGTTTGGAGAGTCAGAACTGGCCCTGCTGTTTGGGAGATTTTCCCTTCTTTTCTCTCCTTCTGTATTTATCTTTTGTGTGTTGCTTCCTTATAAAGAGAGAAGCAGCTGCAGTCCTTGGCCGAGTTGCTGAAATTTATCCCTTTGTGTATATTACAATATCCTCCATTTTTTTTCCCTCTGCCCTCTAAACAACAAGCGTTTCGCCATCTTGGGCAATTTTTATTCCCAAGTCTCTCTCTCTCTTTTTAATTTTTATTTTTCAAAGACTGGGAAGAAACCTCAGAAAGTCAAAAGGTGTGTCTGGTTAAGATTCAAAGTTTAGGGAATGTTCAGGGGGCCCGGTGACGTCATGTAAACTTTATGAAGAAATTTTACCAGGAGTAAAATTTTCGCTTAATTTTTTCCCTGTTTTAAGCGACCATGTGAAGGACCATGTAACTTACAGGTTAAGGATAAGCTGTTCTGCTTATTTTTGTGTCCTGCTCTCAAAATGAGCCCTCGGTGTCTGCACATTTTATGTTTTGGTAACAGGTGGAAAACTGTGCGAAAAAATAGTGGAAACAGTGGTCTTTGGTATTTAGCAGGCTTTTGTGTATATGTTTTTTATACTTTAAAGCATTTGAATATTTGCATGTTTCCTTTTTTATTTACTCCATTCCTGTGGATTTTTCTTTAATCAGCTTGGTTAATATTTATGTATACTTATTTTAGATGACCTAGATCACTTCTTGTAATTAACTGTTCTGTTTTTTTACATATTTCTATGCATTTTGAAGGTACAGTTTTCAAAAAAAGCTGGAGATACTGGATACTTTAAAAATATAGTAGCAGATATTAAGTAAAATGATTGGTGAAAATATAGTTAGTGTTTAAAAGGCAACATTGATTTTAAAATATATTTTATAATTTCAAGTTATATGCTCTTTTGTCAGCCATTATGAAAAGATAAACAATAAAAACTTGTGGTGTTTTAATTTGCTTGTCTAAAATAGTTTTTCCCCTCACTAAAGTTAGGTTGGTCACATGATCAAACTTAATGATATACTGACTGGTATATAAATAAGAGGCAATGCAAATTGAATGGGAAAGTGGAATTCTATCTCCTGTAGTCATTTTCAGTCAGCATATTTACTTCTCTTCTAACAAGGACATGAAACTGTCTGTATTTAATTTGCATTCTCTTTGTCTTCTGGGTTGGGGAAAAACATTGACTACCATTAACTCAAAAAAAAGCTAATAGAAACAATTCCAAGTACATTGAAAGATTTGTCTAGCACATAAAAACTTAGGTTGTATATGGTATGTTTCTATCGCTGTAGCAGTCTTATTTGGTGTTATCTGCTATGCTATTTATTTAGAGATTTGCTTTATGTAAAACGCAATACAGAAAGCTTGACTGAATTGAATGTCTGACATTTATGTGAATCGTAGGTAGGTGAAAAATGTTTAAATAGTTAAAAGCACATAGAACAGATGGTTCTAAATTATACATGCAACAAAGGACTAGAAGATTTGGCAGATTATAAATGGCAAGCACAGAGGATAAGCAGTTTAAGAAAATGGGAGTTAAGTACGTTTGATGTCTCACACCTATTGTAAACACTGTACATATTGTCACTCTGCTGCATAATCAATAACTTCCACACATTGAGGCTCTTGTAAGTTTCAGACAGAAAAAAGCAGATTTTATAGATGTTTGAAATGGTGAATGTAAAAGTATGTAAAGCCTGTGATGATGAGTTTTTCTCTTTCTTTTTTTAAAGAAAATAAAATTATATGCTTTAAAATAGGGAATTATTTGTAAGAACTTAATGTTGTATTCATATAATGGTTTGGACAGAAATAGGAGTATATACATATTTTGAAATACAGGGGATAGTATATTTGCTGTTATCTGTTATACTAGGGCTGAACTGTAGCAGCATTTACTGTTTCAAACACTCTTGAACAATTATTTTTAGACTCTTCAGTCTTGAAAATGCATTTATTAGAATACTATTAGCATAAGTTACTAAACACATTAAATGAAAGAAGGGCATATGTTAGTAATACTTTTTGAGTTTTGTATGTAAAATAAGATTTTACTTGGTAACTATAGTTTACTCTCAGTTTTAAAAATGGAACAATTTATATGTAGTTTTGCCTTTCTAGAAGAATCTGAGTAATATTTTGCATTTTCAAAAGATTTAAAATAACTTATTCAACTTGGCAGAAATTTGTTTTTATTTTTGTAAGCCATTTATTTAAAATGCATATGAGACTGTAATGGAAACCTTGGAATTTTAATTCTGTTGCCCTTTTTCCCATTTCTTTGTTTGCATGTTTATTATAGAACTACAGTGTAAAGGAGCAGATGTTTTGCCAAACATCCTGATGTGTTGCTTTTTCTTATGGGAGTGCATAACTGTTCCTTCTGATGCATCAACTTGACAGCTGGTTGATTTCATGGAACTGCTAAGAAGCCATTAGTGGTGTCATTGAATTGAAACAGAACAGTCACTCCCAGCTTGAACTGCAATTGTTAATGTCTTTGTTGCTACTTTTGTGTTACTATACAAGATGTAGGATATTACAGTTGCACAAAAGTTTAGTTTTTTGTCTTATCCCTTGAATTAGTCAAAGTATGTGATAAAACTTGATTACTTTTAAGTGTAAAGATTTATCAAAGAAGGATTTTGAGCTGTAGTTCGTGAGTTTTTGAACTAGTCCTGGTTAGACCTATCAAAGGAAGATAGGATTTAGCACAAAGTGATGTGGTGATTTTGATCCCTGTAGGAAATAATTTTATCAAGGTTTAATGATTTTGAATTAACTTGATATTCTGAGGGATTAATTACCTTGTGAGGTTAAGAAATTTTTGATTCCATTTAATTAAATATTTTATATCATGAGTCTTTAAAAATACTGTGCTTTTAAATTGTTGACTTGTTTGATTAAACATTTCTTTAAACTTTTGTTATAGAAGATAATCAGAAGAGAGAATAGTTATTGACAAAAAGGGCAATGTAGGGTTTAATTTCCTTTATGAGGAGGTAAAATAACATTCAGTAATGGACTAGCAATCATTTAAGATTTTAAAATTTGAAATTATATTTTTATTTTATTAGTAACTTTTATTGGTAGTTGCAACTATCATACCGTGGTACTAAAATGGTGTCAGATCATCCCATTGGTGCCAAGGCATTTTCAGCTTTTTCTAATTACTTGCTTTTTTTTTTTTCTCTTCAGAGGGAGAGGAGATAGGAGAGGGGGAGAATAGGAGTGATAATCTCAACAGAAGAAAACAAATTTTAAAAAATTTGTGTAAAAAACTTAAGGATGATGAGTTTAAGGATAAAATGTAACTTATCACTATGTTAAAAGATATTTTTTAGTTCCAATATTTATTGATTTTTAATTTTAAAATCTTTAGACTAACAGCTTTTCAGAGCATGACATTTGTAACATACTTAAAATAGTTTACCTTTAAAAGAAATTCTTAAAATGTGAAATTGATGATTAGAATAGATAATTTGCTGAGTTAAATCCCATTAAAAGGACTTCTTAGACAATATAAACAAATTTAAACACTTAAAATACACTGCTGAGTGATTCCTGAATTATGATTTCCTGAAATCATAAGTTTATGAAAATGCTTTTCTTTTAAATAGATCATACATTACTGAGACTAAAGGTAAAATTTATACTCAGGTAATAATAGTTACTTTTATATAACCATTTGATATAATCATCATGCAGTTTCTTAAAATTATTCTATTACCTTAGCCTATGATTCAAATTTTAAGAAATATATTTACTCATAAAATATTTGTATCATGTCAGATATTCATATACTCTAAATGGTAAATTGAGCTGTATATTAAATTAAACTTTTTTTAAGGAATATCAGTGCTTAGCTCATTTTTAGAAATGATATAATTTTAATTGTAGTGCAAATAAGCATCTCAAATTTAAGTAGGAATTTTTCCACATTGGGTTTCTTAAAGGAAAGCAGTTCTAAACAGAAGAGTCAAAAAGTTTTTTGTAAGTTTATTTGTTGACTCTGTTAACTTTGAATAATGAGCAATAAATATATTTGATTAATTTACAATTACATATGGAGCTTAAACAAAAGTGAATTTACATGACTTTTAAATCTGTTTTAAATGTGATATGATTTGTGGCATTATAGTCTGAGATGTAAAATATTTAAGAGATCTGATATTTTTAAGTTAAACACTGAACTTTTTTAAATGAATGGCTCTTAAGAACATAAGATGAAACTACTGGTTTTATCTTACATATTTAAAAATTTACTCTGTAAGATAGTGTTTTTAATTTTTTTAAAATAAAATTAATGCTTTAAAAAGTTATATTTATAATTTATGACATTTGGCTTGTAGTTTGGTTTTTTAATGCCTTTCAAATGAAAATTAAATGTTAGAGATAATAATAATGGAGCTAATACATAGATCAGAACCTTTACTGACTATGTGTATACATGTGTACATGCTTATGTATGTAAGAAAAAAGAAGCATTTTGTTTATAGATGATTATTGTACTTTAGTGATGTGTAGACATAATTGTGTGTTTTTCCTCTGTTTTCTCCTCTTAACACTTTTCCACAAGCATGCACTCATTAATCAAAGACGGTGCACTCCTGCTGAGGGCAGAAAGGTTCATCAAATTGGCAGTCAGTTTGGTGTAAGGAACGGTGTCCTGAAGCTCTTAACTCGCTGGGACATAAATAAATCTAAGGTCTTTGTATGCAAACCCTGGAGGTTAATACTGTATAATTCAATGTCCTGTCTTTGTTTTTATGATTGATGTTTTTAAACGTTTCAAGCTTGATGCAAGTCTTCTTGTAGGTCAGGTCTGACAATCTGATTGGCTGAAGTCAGAAAGCATTAGGTTGTCAGAAGGACTTTGAGTATACTGCAGAGATTTTGATTTTTTTCCCTACTAGATCATTGTCCTATTGCCTGAGCTGTTATAGGAATGTACCAATGATTGACATCCCCTGCTGTGATAATGGACCCAGTGCATGAAATGCCAATAGTTTGGTCCTATTTGTTCAGAAGCTTACTGCTATTTGTATCCTTAACAGAGCTAACATGTAGAACAAGCAAAACTACTGGGATTTCTCTGTAGAAATAGTGCTGGGATTTGGCTTTAACATGAATTGGTTGCATATTCATAATTTAAGAACAGCTGGTTACAGCAAGCACATAGTCATTTGCAAGCTATTATAAACCATTCCACTCACACATGGAGCCTGTGCTTAGTGGATATTTTTTTTTTTTTTTATTGATCTACCTGCATTTAAAATCTGGTCACTGCTGCTACAGCAGCTCTTCATTTTAGCTGTGTTTGCAACATAGAACAGCTTCAATTTTAAATATTTCATTTAAGCTAAATGCTGAATAAAGTAAAGAAGCTTTGAAGGAACTAAATGTAAAAGGTCAATAATGTATATTACTCATCATATGTCTCATTTTGGCCCCAAACAAAGATTATACAGACATTGTATGTTTTGGACAGTATGTTTTATGATTTTGTCCATAGATGAATAATCAAATTATCTTTGATATGAAAATATCATTAATTATATTTTACTAGTTAGGTATAGTTTTAAGAAACAATGCAAACAATAAGTTGTGATTAACCTATAAAACAGTTTCATCTTATATGTAGAAAAATGATAGTACTTTTAGTTTTGAGTGATATGAGGCAAGATAGAAAAGAAAATCAACAAGACATTATAATTGGATTAGAATAATGCTAACTCTAAAAAAATTTAGGAGTCTTTTCTGCCTTTAGGTCACTTCTGGAATATAAAGCACAGCTGTGCTATTACAGTATTGAAATGACATGCGTAAGCTAGTCCAGCTTTAATAGTTTCCTACATGTGCTGCCTAGTAGTGACTGAAAAGAGAGAAGAAAACCACTGTATCTCAAGCTTTCAAAGAGAACTGTAGGAGGAGAAAACGTTAAATGTGATTTCAGATATCCTGGTAGGAATCACAGGGCGCTTTGCCTTGATTTGTGTATGTTAAAATAAGTGATACCTGAGTGATTTACAGTGGTGGTGATTATATTGAGCTTCCCACACAACACAGTTTTAGATTCACATGTGCTTGCATGTGTTTGTCCCCACACTAGATGATAAAGTAGCTTTCAGCACTTCAAGGTTGAGTACCAATCCTAAGAGTGCATTTTACTCTTTCTTGCCTTCACAAATGGCTGGATATGTTGGTAATATAACAGAATATATGGCCAAATTTAATCTAGCTGATAGTAGGCTGCACTTTTTTCTAAATAATAAATTGTAAGGTTATTAAAGGACGATGTGTTAAGTTTCAGTTTTGCATTTTGTAGGATAATGACTTTATATAGTTAATTTGCCATTATTTGAGTTTACATTGATCACGTTGTGAATTATTCTATGCCTTTTTTTTCTCTCTGCCTTTCGACTATTGACCTTTCAGTTATTTCCCTGCTCTTTCACAGTCTAACAAAGAGTAAGCTGAGTTAGTGTAAAAGGAAGTAAATTTCAAATGAGTTTAGTTTCCCTTCCTTCTTCACTTCTTGGTAGATCAGATAGAGCGAAGTCCTCAGATTTTCACCAAAATGAAGGTTTAGGATTTTGTCTCCCTTTTCTGATTCTCATTATATAACAGGTAATTATATTTAGATAAAAAGAAAGGCGAGGTAATGGATTCATTTTTAAAAATATTAGAAGCTCAACAAAACAGTAGAAAAGTTAGACTTTACGTGAAAACTGAATTGACTCAGTACCTGCAACTACAGGAGAATCAGGCATTTGATGCACTTTTATTCCTCTACTACTAATAATTTGGGAAAAGGACGGCAGCTGCCTTCATTCATCAACTCTGTACTGTATGCTGCCTTCAAGCATACTTTTGGTGAGCCATAGAACAAAGTTTGTGAAAGCTCATAGTAGGATAGAGATAACTTTTGTCTGGAATCATTAGAAAAGGTTATTTGGTTTAGACAGCTTTGAATTAGACCAAGAAGATGAATAAACTGAATATTCAGGGATCTGGAAGAAGTATCCAACTAAAACAGGACAGCATGAGCCCCCTATGGGACAAATTAATTCAAACTAGGTCTATTGGGCATGTGGAGTAGTTGTGCAACATTATTGGGGTCACCTTTGAAGGAAAAGAGAATGTTACGGGGTCCTGCTTTTCCATTGCTTTCAAAATTGACTGCTTGGCTTTCTCTGGAGAAGGTGGGTTAATCAGTTTCAAATCATCCATTTCAATGATAGGGTTGTTGTTTGTGGAAGCAAGGTTAAAACTGACAAAACTGCCCTTTCTGGTCAGAGTTACTCAAATATTGTGCTTAATCTAAGATTAACCAGAACCGCTTTCTTCTCCCTCATTCTTTTCTTATGCTCTTATAAGTGTTTTTTCTTGAAACCTAGTGCATTGAACATTGCTAAGAACATTGAGCAAAGAGAGGACATCACTGCTGTTTCCCTTTTTTAGATTTGGTGGTAAGGAACTAGCTTTCCAAGGGGGTTTGATGCCTCTGACTCAGAAAACACTTTTACTTCTTTTAGTTCCTTTGGATAAATGAAGACAGCCAGACAGACCGGCTGCACTGTCAATAATAGGAATATCCATAAGGGCAAAAAGTAAAAACATAAGCCCTTACTTTAAATTACATCAGTACTGAATTTCACTTATAATAGAAAATTCCACAAAGAGTAGAGAATATGAAAAAGAAAAATTAAAAAATTCATACTCAAATGTAAAAGAAAGTCTTCATTTAAAGTCTTCATTTTCCGTGATTAGACTTTTCCTAACTTCATTGTTGTTGTCCTAAGATAATTACATTCATTTCATTTCCCTTATTTGCAGTACTGTGATCAACATTTTCTTGAAGGGATGTGTTAGAACAAAACTTAAAAATTTCTATGTAGTCATTTCTTATCTTGATGATGGTGAGTTTTGAGTAAATTAAACGTGGAAATAAAAGGCTATCTAGTATCTGAGTTTGTTACCTTTTCTGGTTTCCATGATGACGTGATTGTTGAAACAACTTCTGGACTTCCCTGGGAAAAGGGTTATTATTAACAAAAAACCATTACAGTGATATAGGAAGGAGCAAAGCCTATCTTGAGCATCTGAAAAAATGAGGAAGCAGCCTGTAAGTCATAGGATAATATATTTCTCCTTTTATGGGTTGTTAGTGTCACATACTGCAAGACAAAGTAACAGAGACTGTGGATCAAATCTGTTTTAGAAGAAGAATACTGTAGGGGATTTCCCTGGTAGTCTAATGATTAAGACTCCCTGCTTCTGCTGCTAGGGTTGCAGGTTTGATCCCTGGTCAGGGAACTAAGATCCTTCATGCAGCACTGTTCGGCCAAAAATAAATGGAGTACTACAGAGCTAAAGGAAATGTTGGGGATAGGCAATAACAACAACAAAAAGAGCAGAGTTGTAAAGAAGGCTTTTAAATGGGGATGCGGAGGAGTATAGCATTATTATGTAATTGAGTCCTGTTGGAAAGTATCAAGAATTTCTTCATTCTGGGCTGAGTATCTTAACATTAAATTCTTGTATGTTGTTACTGATATTTTTAGTAGCTTGTTGAGAAAATAACTTATCTATGATCATACCTTGGGGATTTGAAGTAGGAAGTTGAAGGGTTAGGGAAGGGCTGTGTAAACAGTAAGATATTTGGTCCAGGAAGAGAACCTGTAATAACTTTGGCCAGTTAGGTAAAACCTCTTTCCACTTCCTTCTCCAGAAAGAAATGTACTTGCCAAAATTCATAAAAGAGAAGAACTGGTTTAAAGAGTATGTAAATGCTTTTGTATGAAGTGTGAAATGAGACAGTAGGAATAAGGCATGCTGCAGGGAAGAAAGTAAGGATTAGGAATGTGACCAGAATTTCCCTGTTTTATTTTGAATGAAGTGTTCCGTGACATAGTATTGAATTTCACCTTTTCATTTCACCTTTTTCATTTTAGTATGAAATATGTTTTGTGAAATAGGTCATTTTTGGCAATTTATTGCAAATGTTTTATTCTTAGTTGGGAGCATTTGATATGTTGCAGCTGAAGTTCAGAGATACAACTAAATTAAGCATGTGTGCCTGAGTAAAAATGAATGTTTGTTTCTATATTTGTAATCTTAGTACTTAACAAGTGAGCTATGTGTGTGTGTGTATATATATATATTTAGCTATAGCTACCTGTAGAAACAATCACTTATTAATTTCTCATGTTTAGTACTCTTGTCATGTGCTGATAGTTCTGTATTAGGAAGCAGTGATTAGTTAAATAAATTGGTCATTAAACTGAGAATAAGAATTGGGTCAGCTTCTGTTTTTTAATAACTAGAAATAATTCAAGGTGACCAGAAATAAAATGCATGGTCCATAATATGCTCAAGGAAAGAATGTACTTAGAAAGGATGTACTTAAAGTCTTTTGTGACTGTTATATCAGAAATTATTTTAATCAGGGAAACAATTGGGGGTAGGAAAGGAAAAACAGTTTCAATAGCCATCGTTAACTCAGTGAACTTATGCTCCAAGTGGGATACATGTCAGGTGCTCTCTGTTCCTGAGTAACTTTACAGCGTGGCATCTTAACACTCAATGTGATTCTTAATATAAATATTATTTTGTGTATCTTAGCTTCTCAATGTGGGCTAGCTATGGCTATCTGGTGCTCAACTACACAAATGACATCAACTTTAATGTTGATGGTAAAACTGGCTGTGTTGGACTTAGGAGGGACAGTAATTTGTCTCCAGTGTTGTCCATGTCCATTTTATATATATATATATGTGTGTGTGTGTGTGTGTGTGTATGTATATTTAAAATTTTAGTGATATTGGAGTATAGTTGATTTATGATGGTATTTTTATTTTAATACATTGTATTGAATAGAAGCTACCATACTCCCCAATCCACCAATAAGATGAGTTTCTACTGTATAGGAAGGTTGCATGGTTTGAGATAGTTTATATGCTTAAGTATTCCTGTCACCAAGATGTTAAAAAAAATTGCTTTGGAATTGTTGGGGGAGTGTGTAATTTCCTCTGTTCTGTCTCGCCACAGCAAAGATTTGAAATGGCGGATCAGTGTTACAGCTCGTTTATAGCTCAGAGTTTTATTTGGCAAACAAAGGAGAGTATACCCTCAAGACATGAGGGTGGGCTGACCCCAAAGGAGAGGCTGTCTTGGCTTCCTCCTTTTATACATTTGTCTCCTCCCCACCTTGAGCCTGCCCTATGCAGATTGGGGTGGCCAAGAAGGGGGTGTGTTTGTTTCACCTGAAGTTCTCACTCCGGTCTGTGGATTTTTTTTTGTTCCATTTTCGTAGGTTTTTCCCTTTCTTTGTCTTTTCTCCACAGCTGTTTTGGACTCCTTTTTCCTGTTCTAACTACCTAACAGAATTAAAACATAAAACAGTTCAAGGAGACAGTGAAACTTCAGTTGGACTTTGAAGGAAGTAGTATCTATTTTAGCTTGGAACAGCAGCCTGACCAGATAAAGAGGATAGAAGGAAACACCTACCCAACTAAAATTTGTTTGAAAATAATGGGAGATTAAGTAAGAAAAAAAGATTGGGCTAGCTAATAGATTTTCAAGCAGAGGCATGACATTAAAAAGTTGTTTTAGAAAGATTTGGAAGAAGTCTGTTAAATTCATGGAAAGAAGAGGCTATTAGAAAGAATGGTAATTTATTACAGAAATTCCAGTGTTAGGTGGTAATGACTAGACCAATAGCAATGTGAATGGGCAGAAGGATTGATATGGGGCTTCCCCAGTGGCTCAGACAGTAAAAAATCTGCCTGCAATGCAGGAGACCAGGGTTCAATACCTGGGTCAGGAAGATCCCTGGAGAAGGGAATGTCAACGCACTCCACTATTCTTGCCTGGAAAATTCCATGGACAGAGGAGCCTGGCAGGCTACAGTCCATGGGGTTGCAAAGTCACACAACTGAGTGACTAACACTTTCATATAATTTAAAGAAATGGTGTTGAGCTAGTTGGGGGAGGTAGGAGATGGTATTACCTTACATTTGAATTTATTTTGTATGACCGTAATAATTTGATGTAGTTGAACACTTACTTCCTCCTTTTCATATGATGATGTGAAAACTAGAGAAATTGGCTGTGGCTTAACACTTGGAATGGTTAGATATTCTTTCTAATACATCATACAATCTCATGATGAGTTTAGCTTGAGATAAACTCTCATCTGTTTTTTTAAACCCCTCTACTTCCCTCCTGATATATCACATTATATATAGATGCACAAAAGAGTGGGACAAGACTTAGCAACTAAACAACAACTTACCCCCTGATATTATCACGTTATATATAAATGAACAATCAAGTTCACTTAGCCTAATATTTTTCATTTGCATTTATTTTTATAGCCTTGTATGTGTTTATACCACTGCCAAACATCAATATCTGACAACAACTGGGAGATAGGAGGTAGCATGTTCTAAACATATTAGAGATGTACTGTATTGTAGATTTTGTAGACAATCAGGATCCTGATTGTAGACTTTGATGACTCCATGGTTTTGCATATGATGTTCCCTGTATCCAATTATTATTTTCTCTCTTTTTGCTTGATAGAATCTGCTTAAATTTTCTTATATCCTTCAGAAGAGTTACTTTCCTGAAATCGTCCCAACCTTCTACCTCCCCACAAGATTATCTGATTCTTCTCTTGTGCCCCAGTTGAGTGCAAATGGTGGAATATATGGCTGTGCAAATAGATTCCTCCCTTCCTGCCTTTTCAAATAATGGTTCAGTGAGCATTTTTTATTCATAATGCTTTTATTTGTTGTTGTTTGACATTATTTCATAGCCTGAGTTCCCAGAAATGCAATTGGTGGATCAAGCTCTAGGAATATTTAAAGCCTCTTAATATATGTAGTGTAAATTTGGCTTTTGCAAAGATTGTATGAATTTATATTTCAGTAGCAATATATAACTTTTCATATTTACCACACTTTCATTGGATTTGGTATATTAATTATTTTAACTTTTGCAAAAAACTGTACTTTATTTTATATTTTACTTTTTTGGCCAAGCTGCATGGTTTGCAAGATCTCAGTTTCCCAACCAGGGATTGAACCTGAGCCCTTGGCAGTGAAAGCAGAGTCCTAACCAGTGGACTACCAGGGAATTCCCAAAATTGTACTTTCTTTAATCAGCATTTCTGTGACTAATAAGAGTGACCATTTTTCAGTGTCTTAACCTGTTGTGTTTTTCTTTTGTAATTTGTCTTTGACATTTACCTGTTATTGCACTGATTTCTCAGTGTGTTTATTATAAAGTATTTATAAATTCTTCAAAGTATTAATGATACTATGTTTTTATTATATTTACTAGCCTTAATTTTGCTTTATAATATTGTTTTAATTTTTAGAAATGTGAAATCTTAAATTGTCAATTTCTTAGATTTTTGAAAACATTTTATTTCCATTTTAAGCTGAAATTGTGCTTCTTGACATAGTTTTTATAGTCAGTTCTCTTATTTTTATCTTATTTATTTATTTTAAAAAGTAGATTTTGGAGGACTAATATTTTATCCAAAGAGTTGGACACGACTGAGGGACTGAACTGACTGAACTGAATATTTTATCAATGAAAGTAGAACTCTTCAAATTGAAGAGAAGCAGAGTTTTTAAAATTGAAGTATAGTTGATTTATAGTATTTTGTTTCAGATATACAATAAAGTGATTCAGTACATATATATATGTTTGTATTATTTTTTATTATAGGTTATTATAAGATGTTGAATATACTTCCCTGTGATATATAATAAATCTTTGGTGCTTACCTACTTTTTGTATAGCAGTTTGTATCTATTAGTTGTATACTTCTCATTTATCCCTCTTCCCCTCCCATTTGGTAACTATAGTTTGTTTTCTAAGTCTGTGAACCTGTTTCAGTTTTACATATAGATTCATTTGTAGTATTTTTCATATTCCACATATAAGTGAGATTATGTAATATTTGTCTTTGTCTAACTTCACTTAATATGATATTCTCTGAGTCCATCCATACTGCTGCAAATGGCAATATTTATTCTTTTGTATGGCCAAGTAATATTCCATTGTATATTTGTACCACATCTGAAACGAGTCATCTGTTAATGAGTACTTGGGTTGCTTCCATGTCTTGATTGTTGCAAATAATGATGTTGTGAACATTGGGGTGCATGTATCTTTTTGAATTAAGAGTTTTCATTAGAGAATATACCTGGAATGTATTTACCCCAGGAGTGGGGTTGCTGGATCATATGGTAACTCTATTTTTAGTTTTTTTCAAGAAGCCTCCAGACTGTTTTCCGCAGTGACTGTACCAATTTTCATTCCCACCAACAGTTTAGGAATGCTCTCTTTTCTCTATGCCATCTCCAACGTTTATTATATGTGGAGTTTTTGATAATGGCCATTCTGAGCAATATGGGCTTCCTTGGTGGCTCAGACGGTAAAGAGTCTGCCAGCAATGGACGACCCAGGTTTGTCCCTGTGTCGGGAAAATCCCCTGGAGAAGGAAATGGCAACCCTCTCCAGTATTCTTGCCTGGAAATCTGTCAATGGGGTAGCAAAGAGTCAGATACGACTGAGTGACTAACACATACAAGCATGCACACACACACACACACTCACACATTCTGACCAGTATGAAATGATAAGTCATTGTAGTTTTTTGATTCTAATTTCTTTAATAGTGACATTGAACATCTTTTCATATGCCTCTTGGCCGTTTGTATGTCTTCTGGAGAAATGTCTGTTTAGGTCTTCTGCCCATATTTTGATTAGGTTATTTGTTTTTGATGTTGAGTTATATGAGCTGTTTGTGTATTGTGGAAATTAAGCCCTTGTCGGTCGCATGGTTTGTGAATATTTTCTCCTAGTATATAGGTTGTCTTTCTAGTTTGTTTAGAATTTCCTTTGTTGAGCAAAAGCTTTTAAGTTTGGTTAGGTTCCATTTGTTTATTTTTGCTTTTATTTTTATTGCTTAAGAATAAATCGCTACAATTTATACCAGAGGATGTTTTGCCTATATGAATTTTATGGTGTCCTATCTTATATTTACATCTTTAAAACATTTTGAGTTGATTTTTGTGTATGGTGTGAGGGTATGTTCTAATTTCAGTGATTTACCCGTATTATAGTGGTCTAACTTTCCCAATACCACTTGCTGAAGAAACTTTTTTCTTCCATTGTATGTTCTTGCTTCCTTTCTCTTAGATTACTTGACTGTAAGTGTGTGGGTTTATTTCTGGTTTCCCTATTCTGTTCATTGATACATATGTCTGTTTTTGTGCTAATATCACTGTTTTGATTACTGTAGCTTTGTAGTATTGTCTGAAGTTTAGAATGGTTATTCTTTCAAGTTTCTTCTTTTTCCTTAGGTTTAAAACATTTTTTTGATTCAAGTGTAGTTTATTTACAATATTAGTTTCAGATGTACAACATACTGATTCAATATTTGTATAAATGATATTCCATCTAAAGTTATTATAAAATAAAGGCCATATTTTCTGTGCTGTACAGTATATCCTTGATTTTATTTATTTTGTACATAATAGTTTATACCTCTTAATCCATATCCCTGTCTTGCCTCCTTTCCACCCGCCCCCCGCCACTGGTAACCACTAGTTTGTTCTGTATTTTATTTTTGGCATATAATTATTCCCCATTCTTTTTTCCTAGTAAAACTGTCTTTTAATGCCCGTATTTAAAAGCCTCTTGATGAAAGTGAAAGAGGAGAGTGAAAAAGTTGGCTTAAAGCTCAACATTCAGAACACTAAGATCATGGCATCTGGTCCTATCACTTCATGGGAAATAGATGGGGAAAGAGTGGAAACAGTGTCAGACTTTATTTTTTGGGGCTCCAAAATCACTTCAGATGGTGACTGCAGCCATGAAGTTAAAAGAGGCTTACTCCTTGGAAGGAAAGTTGCGACCCACTTAGGTAGCATATTCAAAAGCAAAGACATTACTTTGCCAACAAAGGTCCGTCTAGTCAAGGCTGTGGTCTTTCCAGTGGTCATGTATGGATGCAAGAGTTGGACTGTGAAGAAAGCTGAGCACCGAAGAATTGATGCTTTTGAACTGTGGTGTTGGAGAAGACTCTTGAGAGTCCCTTGGACTGCAAGGAGATCCAACCAGTCCATTCTGAAGGAGATCAGCCCTGGGATTTCTTTGGAAGAAATGATGCTAAAGCTGAAACTCCAGTACTTTGGCCACCTCATGCGAAGAGTTGACTCATTGGAAAAGACTCTGATGCTGGGAGGGATTAGGGGCAGGAGGAGAAGGGGACGACAGAGGATGAGATGGCTGGATGGCATCACTGACTCGATGGATGTGAGTTTGAGTGAACTCCGGGAGATGGTAATGGACAGGGAGGCCTGGCGTGCTGTGATTCATGGGGTCACAAAGAGTCGGACACAACTGAGCGACTGAACTGAACTGAACTGAAGGCCCAGCTTCCCATCAGTACTTACTATCTATCCTACGTTTCCTCAAAATATCTGTGATAAGGAATACTAAACTAAATAAAGGTCAGCTTTTTAATGCACTGTCAGTTTTTTTTCCCCATTGTTCTGTTTCTACCTCTTGTGGAAGTACGCTTTCTAAAAAATATTAGTTAGTACTAAACATACAAAAATAAATTTTCATTGATAAGTTAAGGTTGTCATCCTGGTAAATGATTCTATTACTTATTAGATGCCTAAATTAAGATTACTTGAGAATATAACTTGACATTTATTGATTTGGCTGTGTCAGCCCACAGTTGTGGCATACATGATCTTTGTTGTGTCATGTGGGGTCTTTGTTGCGGCACCCAGACTCTATGGTGGTCTGTCATGAGTGGGCTCCAGAGTGCACGGGTTCAGTATTTGTAGCATGTGGGCTTAGCTGGTCCGAGGCATGTGGGATCTTAGTTCCCCAACCAGGGATAAACCCTTGCCACATGAATTGCAAGGCAGATTCTTAATCACTGAACCATTTGGGAAGTCCCTAACTTGACCTTTAAAAAATAAATTTTCACATTATATTTGCACTGTTTGCTTGTTTATGGTAAAAGTCAGTTGTAAATGCTACCTTGCAATTTGACTGTTATTCCTTCTTGCAGTTTATATTTATTTCCCTTTGATTTTCCTTTTCTCTTTATATTAATTTTGTTGTTTATTTTCTAACTTTTTAAGAAATTGAAGTATAATGGACATATTACACCATATTAATTTCAGAAGTACAATATGACTTATCTTAAAATTAAAAATATATTTTTTACTAAAAAAAAATTCTCAAAGTTTTGGAACAAACATCCCTAAATTTTTATGCATATTATAATTTATTTCCTTAGGATACGTTCCTGAAGGTTGAATTGCTTTGGTGAAGCATATGAATATTTTACACATGTAAAGTGGTATTCTGGTAAATATTAACAACTGGTGTGTGTGTCTGATAGACAGAGCTCTGATAGATGGTATGTGCTATTTTCTTTGATAGAAATGCTCCAAACATGGTCTCTTTCAATCCAGCAGCTTAATACCACTGAACATATTTGAGATGTGTAGTCATATAACCATTATATAGTATTTGCATGAAAGTAATACAATAAATTTAAGCAACCTCAACAGTGTAGGCCATAATAAAATGTAGTCAAATGATGGGAGTGATTAATTAGGGAGTGATAAATTTTAAGTGTTTATTACCTTATTTTTAATATTATTTACTGTATGGTAAGTTTATATAATTTAATTTTTAAAAAGGACTGTGTTTAATACCTGGGTTGCAAAATTCCTGAATTTTAACAAATGTCTCTTGTGAGCTACTATGAGTAAGCTCTAGTGAACCACTGCTAGGTTATCTTTTTTTTTAATTGTCCTCTTCCTTTTCTTTTCTCCTTACTTCTTCCTTTAGTTATGTTTGTGTTGTTTTCAATATAGAAAGTAATATCAGTACTTTAAGATGAATGTTTTATTCTTTTTCTTTATGATTTCAAGTTTTATCTTGCTTTACACTTAAATTTTATTATAGATGAGCTCTTAAGTGAAATAACTCAAAATTCTCCAAACCAGCCTTCAGCAATACATGAACCATGAACTTCCAGATATTCAAGCTGGTTTTAGAAAAGGCAGAGGAACCAGAGATCAAATTGCCACCATTCGCTGGATCATTGAAAAAGCAAGAGAGTTCTAGAAAAACTTCTATTTCTGCTTTTTTGACTATGCCAAAGCCTTTGACTGTGGATCACAATAAACTGTGGAAAATTCTGAAAGAGATGGCAATACCAGACCACCTGACCTGCCTCTTGAGAAACCTGTATTCAGGTCAGGAAGCAGCAGTTAGAACTGAACATGGAACAACAGACTGGTTCCAAATAGGAAAAGGAGTATGTCAAGGCTGTATATTGTCACCCTGCTTATTCAACTTATATGCAGAGTACATCATGAGAAACTCTGGGCTGGAGGAAGCACAAGCTGGAATCAAGATTGCCAGGAGAAATATCAGTAATCTCAGATATGCAGACGACACCATCCTCATGGCAGAAAGTGAAGAAGAACTAAAGAGCCTCTTGATGAAAGTGAAAGAGGAGAGTGAAAAAGTTGGCTTAAAGCTCAACATTCAGATAGCTAAATAAGATCATGGCATCCAGTCCCATCACTTCATGGGAAATAGATGGGTAAAAAGTGTCAGACTTTATTTTTTTGAGCTCCAAAATCACTGCAGATGGTGACTGCAGCCACGAAATTAAAAGACGTTTACTCCTTGGAAGCAAAGTTATGATCTACCTAGATATCATATTCAAAAGGAGACACATTACTTTGCCAACAAAGGTCCGTCTAGTCAAGGCTATGGTTTTTCCAGTAGTCATATATGGATGTGAGAGTTGGACTGTGAAGAAAGCTGAGCGCCAAAGAATTGATGCTTTTGAACTGTGGTGTTGGAGAAGACTCTTGAGAGTCCTTGGACTGCAAGGAGATCCAACCAGCCCATCCTAAAGATCAGTCCTGGGTGTTCATTGGAGTGATGTTGGAGCTGAAACTCCAATATTTTGGCCACCTCATGCGAAGAGCTGACTCATTTGAAAAGACCCTGATGTCGGGAAAGATTGAAGGCGGGAGGAGAAGGGGACGACAGAGAATGAGATGGTTGGATGGCATCATCGACTCAATCGACATGAATTTGGGTAAACTCTGGGAGTTGGTGATGGACAGGGAGGCCTGGCGTGTTGCGATTCATGGGGTCACAAAGAGTCAGACATGACTGAGCTACTGAACTGAACTGAACTGAAGTGAAAGAAGTGAAGTGTGGATTCTCAGATATGTTTTTTCCCTGAAAGACCATTCAATTTTCTCCCAAACTCTCTTATTTTTTCTAATAATTTTTTAGTTGATTGTATCAGATTTTCTGCATATATAATTGTATTATTTAAATAAAGATTATTCTGCTGCCTCAATTCTAATATTTGTAACTTTATTTTTCTGTGTTAAGAATAAAGTAGGTGAGTACCTACAAAGCAGTATTAACAAATGAAAACAATACCCAGTTGTGGTTGTGACTGGTAATAGAAGCAAGGTCTGATGCTGTAAAGAGCAATATTGTGTAGGAACCTGAAATGTTAGGTCCATGAATCAAGGCAAATTCCAAGTGGTCAAACGGGATGGCAAGAGTGAACGTCGATTTTCTAGGAATCAGCGAACTAAAATGGACTGGAATGGGTGAATTTAACTCAGATGACCATTGTATCTACTACTGTGGGCAGGAATCCCTTAGAAGAAATGGAGTAGCCATCATGGTCAACAAAAGAGTCCAAAATGCAGTACTTGGATGCAATCTCAAAAACGACAGAATGATCTCTGTTCGTTTCCAAGGCAAACCATTCAATATCACAGTAATCCAAGTCTGTGCCCCAACCAGTAATGCTGAAGAAGCTGAAGTTGAACGGTACTATCAAGACCTCCAAGACCTTTTAGAACTAACACCCAAAGAAGATGTCCTTTTAATTATAGGAGACTGGAATGCAAAAGTAGGAAGTCAAGAAACACCTGGAGTAACAGGCAAATTTGGCTTTGGAGTACGGAATGAAGCAGGGCAAAGGCTAATAGAATTTTGCCAAGAGAATGCATTGGTCATAGCAAACACCCTCTTCCAACAACACGAGAAGACTCTACACATGGACATCACCAGGTAGTCAACACCATAATTAGATTGATTATATTCCTTGCAGCAAAAGATGGAGAAGCTCTATCCAGTCAGCAAAAACAAGACTGGGAGCTGACTGCGGCTCAGATCATGAACTCGTTATTGCCAAATTCAGACTTAAATTGAAGACAGTAGGGAAAACCACAAGACCATTCAGGTATGACCTAAATCCGATCCCTTATGATTATACAGTGGAAGTGAGAAATAGATTTAGGTACTAGATCTGATAGACAGAGTGCCTGATGAACTATGGACGGAGGTTCATGACATTGTACAGGAGACAGGGATCAAGACCATCCCCATGGAAAAGAAATGCAAAAAAGCAAAATGGCTGTCTGGGGATGCCTTAGAAATACCTGTGAAAAGAAGAGAAGTGAAAAGCAAAGGAGAAAAGGAAAGATATAAACATCTGAATGCAGAGTTCCAAAGAATAGCAAGGAGAGATAAGAAAGCCTTCCACTACTATCAGTGCAAAGAAATAGAGGAAAGCAACACAATGGGAAAAACTAGAGATCTCGTCAAGAAAATTAGAGATACCATGGGAACATTTCATGCAAAGATGGGCTCGATAAAGGACAGCAATGGGATGGACCTAACAGAAGCAGAAGATATTAACAAGAGGTGGCAAGAATACATTGAAGAACTATACAAAAAAGATCTTCACGACCCAGATAATCATGATGGTGTGATCACTCACCTAGAGCCAGACATCCTGGAATGTGAATTCAAGTGGGCCTTAGAAAGCATCACTACGAACAAAGCTAGTGGAGGTGATGGCATTCCAGTTGAGCTATTTCAAATCCTGAAAGATGATGCTGTGAAAGTGCTGCACTCAATATGCCACCACATTTGGAAAACTCAGCAGTGGCCACAGGACTGGAAAAGGTCAGTTTTCATTCCAATCCCAAAGAAAGGCAATGCCAAAGAATGCTCAAACTACCACACAATTGCACTACCACACAATCTCACATCCTAGTAAAGTAATTCTCAAAGTTCTCCAAGCCAGGCTTCAGCAGTATGTGAACTGTGAACTTCCAGATGTTCAAGTTGGTTTTGGAAAAGGCAGAGGAACCAGAGATCAAATTGCCAACATCCGCTGGATCGTCAAAAAAGCAAGAGAGTTCCAGAAAAACATCTGCTTTATTGACTATGCCAAAGCCTTTTACTGTGTGCATCACAAGAAACTGTGGGAAATTCTGAAAGAGATGGGAATACCAGACCACCTGACCTGCCTCTTGAGAAACATATATGCAGGTCAGGAAGCAACAGTTAGAACTGGACATGGAACAACAGACTGGTTCCAAATAGGAAAAGGAGTACATCAAGGCTGTATATTGTCACCCTGCTTATTTAACTTATATGCAGACTACATCATGAGAAACTCTGGGCTGGAAGAAGCACAAGCTGGAATCAAGATTGCCGGGAGAAATATCAATAACCTCAGATATGCAGATGACACCACCCTTATGGCAGAAAGTGAAGAGGAACTAAAAAGCCTCTTGATGCAAGTGAAAAAGGAGACTGAAAAAGTTGGCTTAAAGGTCAACATTCAGAAAACAAAGATCATGGCATCTGGTCCCATCACTTCATGGGAAATAGATGGGGAAACAGTGGAAACAGTGTCAGAATTTATTTTGGGGGGCTCCAAATCACTGCAGATGGTGATTGCAGCCATGAAAGTCAAAGACACTTACTCCTTGGAAGGAAAATTATGACCCACCTAGATAGCATATTGAAAAGCAGAGACATTACTTTGCCAACAAAGTTCCGTCTAGTCAAGGCTGTGGTTTTTCCAGTAGTCTTGTATGGATGTGGGAGTTGGACTGTGAAGAAAGCTGAGCACCGAAGAATTGATGCTTTTGAACTGTGGTGTTGGAGAAGACTCTTGAGAGTCCCTTGGACTGCAAGGAGATCCAGCCAGTCCATTCTAAAGGAGATCAGTCCTGGGTGTTCTTTGGAAGGAATGATGCTAAAGCTGAAACTCCAGTACTTTGGCCACCTCATGCGAAGAGTTGACTCATTGGAAAAGACTCTGATGCTGGGAGGGATTGGGGGCAGGAGGAGAAGGGGACAACAGAGGATGAGATGGCTGGATGGCATCACCGACTCAATGGACGTAAATTTGAGTGAACTCCAGGAGATAGTGATGGACAGGGAGGTGTAGCGTGCTGTGATTCATGGCATCGCAAAGATTCGCACACGACTGAGCGACTGAACTGAACTGAGCCTTATTTTTTCCTGACTGTGGGTGTGGTTCGAATAGTGTATCATTGTGTATTGACTTCTTTAATGATGGCATTTCTCCCAGTAGGTTTGGTCCTTTTGGTGACTTTTAGCTGATTATATATATGTTTGAAAATCACATTAAGCAAGTATTCACTTATTTGTATTTTATTAAGAGTTAAAAATTTTATTAAGTTTAATTTTACTTAATTGCGTGAGCAGCTGCATAATTCTTCATGACCTTCTCCATCTATCTTAGTGTTCTAAGTTTGTCTGGTTGTGTTTTTGTTTTCTATTTTGTGCTGGAGATTTAAATACTGATGGTTTTGATATTTGAAGTAAGCAACAAGGTGACCTGAGCAACAGAAAACATAATTCAGGTATATTTTCCCTTAGAGCTTTTTCTCTGACTGTTGAGATCTGTGTTGTGGGTGTGTCTGTGATCCTGTGTTTGAGGGTCAACCTTTGATTTTAGCAGTTCTGCTTCAGACCAACCTGCCCGGGGATTAGGCCACGGTAGGGGGAGTGGCAGCAGGAGGAGAATGGCCAATCTACGACTGTGGTTTATGAGTTTTTTATGGTGAGTCAGTCATTGCTTATTAATGTCTGCCTAGTCAAACTTGTTCCTCACCTGCAAAAAGCTGGCTTTTTTCAACCCTAAGGACTGGTTGAGGACAATTAAAACAATTGAGGTCAAAGTGTAGCCCATGATGTCTTTCTGCTATGCAGACATGAGTCCCAAGCTCTGTGATTCCCGCTTCTCTTATAGTCCCTAAACTTTAATTCTACAAGTTATAAATTAGAACATTTAGGAATATTCTCGCTGCTGCTGCTACTAAGTTGCTTCAGTCGTGTCCGACTCTGCGACCCCATAGATGGCAGCCCACCAGGGTTCCTCGTCCCTGGGATTCTCCAGGCAAGAACACTGGAGTGGGTTGCCATTTCCTTCTCCAATGCATGAAAGTGAAAAGTGAAAGTGAAGTCGCTCAGTTGTGTCCAAGTCTTAGTGACCCCATGGTCCGCAGCCCACCAGGCTCCTCCATCCATGGGATTTTCCAGGCAAGAGTACTGGAGTACATTTACTGCTTCCTAAAATCTGCACCTTGCACTCTGGGAACATACATATATAAAATAAAAATCTTGTTATAATATTGATATTTTCCCTGGCTTCTTTAACGATGGCATTTATCTCACTAGTTTTGATCCTTTTTGATAGATTTTTGGGAGTGATTATGTGAATGAATGCTATTTATTCATATTTTAAAGCTCTTTTCACATATTCAAAAAATTCTCCTTAGAAAAGGTTATACCATTTTAAATGATTGCTGCTGGACTTTTGAATTTTTTCATTGTATTCTTAGAATAATTTCCTTTACATTTTTATATCCTTAATTATTACAGATAATTGCATGTTTCTAAATATATTGGGGTATGGTATTTGTGTTTGAACTGTTTAGAAGGGCAGAGACATTACTTTGCCAACAAAGGTCCATCTAGTCAAGGTTATGGTTTTTCCAGTAGTCATATATTGATGCGAGACTTGGACTGTAAAGAAAGCTGAGTGCAAAAGAATAGATGCTTTTAGAATAGAACTGTGGTTTTGGAGAAGACTCTTGAGAGTCCCTAGGACTGCAAGGAGATCAAGGAGATCCAACCAGTCCATCTTAAAGGCAATCAGTCCTCAATATTCGTTGGAAGGACTGATGCTGAAGCTGACACTCCAATACATTGGCCACCTGATGCAAAGAGTTGACTCATTGGAAATGTTGCTAATGCTGGGAAGGATTGAGGGCAAGAGGAGAAGGGCATGACAGAGGATGAGGTTGGATGGCATCACCGACTCAATGGGCATGAGTTTGAATAAACTCTGGGAGTTGGTGATGGACAGGGAGGCCTGGCGTGCTGTAGTCCATGGGATCACAAGGAGTCGCATACGACTGAGCGACTGAACTGAACTGTTTAGAAGTAGTGGTTTTGTTAAGATTTTTGGAGTGATGTGGTAATAGTAATCCCATAACAACTGGTCTCATTATGATGTATGACTGATTATTTTCAAAGGTGCAACAAGAGTGTTAACTACATAGGCCTTGAGTTTGCTCTTGCAAATCTAGAGCCTATACACTATCATACAACTATTAAGGCTACGACATTAACTTGACTATAACTTTTTGTAGGGAATCTCAGGTAGGACATTTAAAAGCTACTGTTAATTGCTTTCTTCAGGCTAGGACTGCAAGCCCAGGAGACTACCACATTTCACCTAGTACCCTTAAATATCCCTTGAATTTCTTAAGATTCCTCGTCTGCTGGGAAGTGACCTTCCTTATCACTTACAAAGCTGAGCCCTTATACTCCAGGACAAGTTCAGGTTTTCTGCAAGGGCTCTTAGGCTTTGGCTCCTTAATTAAAGCCAGCCATAGTTAGGGGCTTCCCTCATAGCTCAGTTCGTAAAGAATCGGCCTGCAATGCAGGAGACCCCGGTTTAATTCCTGGTTGGGAAGATCCACTGGAGAAGGAATAGGCTACCCACTCCAATATTCTTGGGCTTCCCTTGTGGCTCAACTGGTTAAAAATCTGGTCGCAATGCAGGAGACTTGCGTTCGATCTCTGGGTTGGGAAGATCCCCTGGAGAAGGGAAAGGCCATCCACTCCAGTGTTCTGGTCTGGAGAATTCCATGGACTGTATAGTCCATGGGGTCCCAAGGAGTTGGACATGACTGAGCGACTTTCACTTTCACTTTTCAAAGGTCTTGAAAATTAACTTCAAGCTGCCATGCTACAAAATAGTTACTGTTGAAAAAACATTTTGCCAGAATAATAATTTGATATATTTGAGCATAAGAATTTTTCAAAATTACAGACATTGTATGGGATTAATTTTAGCTTATTTTGTAAAAGCCATAACTTAAAAAAATGAAATTTATTAATTTACCAAAGATTTGCCTTAATTTTGCAAACTTGGGTTATTAAATGGTCCTTGCTTTGTTTTTCTAAGTATTTTTTAAAATTTGTTTTCTAATGCACGTTTAAGATATTAGAAATTCTGTTTCTTTGATTTCTGAGAAATCTGGTTTAAAGACAGTGAAAGGCTTAGAAATAGATGGTGGTGGTACTGTACAATATTATGAATGTACTAAATGCCACTGAAATGTACATTTAAAAATTGTTACAGTGGTAAATGATATGTATATATTTACCACCAAAGAAAAGATAATGAAAGGCACAGATAGCTTGATAAGATGTTCTAGGTAGAATAACAACAATCTTGCTTTGCTTTTGCTAAAGTCTTCCACATGTTTTCCTCTTAGGAACATTTTTATAAGAGAGGTAAGATTTGGATACACAAAATGAAAGATACATTTAAGATTGTCTGTAGATAAAGATGCAAAAATGAATGTTCACTGTGGAAAACAGTGGTAGATAGAGTTGAAGTATAGATTTTGGACATACTGTTTATTTTCTGATCTTTACAGATTAGACATCATATGTTTTATAAATGAACATTAAAAAAATTATTCCATTTGTTACAAGGAGATGAAGGCTTATAATTTTTCTGTTTCCTTTAGCAGTGGTACAAGTCCATTTGGTAGGAGTTTTGACCAAACTGAATTATATTTTTGTGCCTTATTTTGTCATATATTTGTTAAGTATTTGCTAAAAGCAAGAAACTCTTAGAGTTGCAATGCGAGAAAGTAGATGAATAAGACACTTTATTATCTAATTAATTCTGTTTAGCAAAAAATTTCTAAGATTTAGCAGCTTAAAACAACAACTTTATTTCTATGGGTCAGGAATCTGGGATCAGTTTAGTTGGTTTTAGCTCAGGTCTTCTTGTGAGGTGTCTGTCCAGTCTCCTGTTGAGATGACAGTCATCTCTAGTCTTAACTGTTCTGTAGGATCTGCTGCCAAGCTTACAGGTTACTTGCAGGGCTCAGTTCCTTGTTGGCTTTGGCAGGAGGCCTCAGTTCTTTGTCACATGATCATTTCCACAGTGCTGCTTCTAATGTGGCAGTTTGTTTCTCCTAGAGTGAGTGATGATGTTTATATCACTTCATATTAGTATTAGCAGAAGGTTTATTTTCATTCTTGAAGATAGCTGCTTTGCTTGACTTAAAAAGTCATTAGAATTACTATTTACAAGAAAAAGTCTTGAAGTTCTATTTAGGATCACAAAATATACTATCATATTTAAAACCCATAAATCTAATGCTATGAATTTTGCACTAGAAAGTGAATCCACACTTGGTTATCCTCAGTTCAGTTCAGTTCAGTTTAGTCGCTCAGTCGTGTCTGACTCTTTGCGACCCCATGAATCGCAACACGCCAGGCCTCCCTGTCCATCACCTACTCTTGAAGTTCACTCAGACTCACATCCATCGAGTCAGTGATGCCATCCAGCCATCTCATCCTCTTGTCGTCCCCTTCTCCTCCTGCCCCTAATCCCTCCCAGCAACAGAGTCTTTTCCAATGAGTCAACTCTTTGCATGAGGTGGCCAGAGTGTTGGAGTTTCAGCTTTAGCATCATTCCTTCCAAGGAAATCCCAGGGCTGATCTCCTTCAGAATGGACTGGTTGGATCTCCTTGCAGTCCAAGGGACTCTCAAGAGTCTTCTCCAAAACCACAGTTCAAAAGCATCAATTCTTCGGTGCTCAGCTTTCTTCACAGTCCAACTCTCATATCCATAGATGACCACTGGAAAAACCATAGTTTTATTTATTTAGTTTCTTGGCCACCCATGGTGGGAGTGGAATCAGATTGTTAGAAAAGGTAAAAGTAAAGTATAAATACTTTTCAGTCACACCAATCAAGAGAAGAATACTGGACTGGTAGGATCCTCCCTTTGATTGTATGAACTGGAATTTCCTTCTTCCTTTTTACATTTAAATTTTCTTAAAACTAAATTACTGCATATGCCGTTTAATACTTGACTCTCCCCAGTTATCTGTTACCTTAAATTATTTGCTTCTGCTTCCTAATTCTACCTTTGTTACCATAGTAACAAAAGTGGACTAGGGAACTTTCAAGACAACCAGCAACTGAAATTAATGAGCATTCTAACTTATTACCTGTGGTTGTCGTGTCCCATCACTATTCCTATTTTAACAGAAATAAGCAGGCAGCATAAGGCCTGTTGACTCAGAGTGGGGAGAAAGTCAGAAACTTGACTCTCATTTGCTTCAGATTTATTTGCTAGAAAGAAAGAGCTTTTCTGATAACTTGGAAAAGAGCTCTTCATTCTTGTGAAAATGTTAGACACTTTCCACTCCACACAGTTATACATTAAAATGTTTATAATATGCTTTTCATAGGTATTAAAATAATAGATGTCTAGGGAATGAGTTTTAATATTATTTGATGTTGGCCTACCATGATCAAATTTTTTTTTACACATTATTTAAGTGAACCTTGAAAAACAGATATAGATCTTAAGCTCTGAGAAGAAGGAATTAAAAATATTATTAAATTTAATCAGACTGTTATTTGTTTATCATTTTAATAAGTAAATATTTTGAAATAGTTAAATTTTAGGAACTTCCCTCGTGGTTCAGTGATTAGTTAGGACTCCATGCTTTCACTTCTGGGGGTGGGTTCAATTCCTGGTCAGGGAACTAGGATCCCACAAGCCACAAGGTGTAGCCAAAAAAAAACCAATTAAAATGTAAAATGTTATGTTTTAAGGCTAGTTAGCAGTTTTAAAAAAGTGTTTCTTTGCATTTTTTGTTTTCCTCATGAAATATAGATATATTTGGTAATGTCCATATTGGGAATAGATTAATTACTAGCGTTTGCTAGAAGTTTGTTTCCTTCATTTTTCTCCCCCCGCCTTTTTTTTTTTTTTTTTTTGGCAATTAACAAATAGTGTACCTTTTAGGACTTTTTGCTTTATAAATCTAAATTAAAGTTTCCTTCCTCTGGTGATTAACTTTAAAAATTTTATTTCTTTTATTAAATTATTCTCAAAGAAGTGATAATTGTTTGGTTTTGAAGAACTTCCACCTTATTATCCTTTGAGTGGGTGATTAGCAAAACAGTGGTTCCTAGCTTGGGCAGTGTTCCTAGGACCTTTGTGGATATCAGAATCTGTGGATGCCTTCTGTAAAATAGCATAGCGTTTTCATACAGTCCATGCATATCCTTCTGTATACTTTAAATCATTTCTAGATTACTTATAATACCTAATGCTATGGAAATGCTATGGAAATAGTTGTAAATATGATATAACTGCTATGTAAATAGTTGCTGGATTTGGGGCAAATTCAAATTTTTCATTTTGGAACTCTGGAATTTTTTTTTCCCCAAAGATTTTTTGATCCTCGGTTGATGAATCTGTGAATATGGGACCTGCAGATGTGGAAGCTGTGGATACTGAGGGTCAACTGTAGTTGTTTCTTCCTGGGTGACCTTTGTTTGGATATTGTCTTTAACTCTGGTTTGCTGTAATTCTTCTAGACTACATGATTTTTAGGCTCCCGTCTTCTGTATTAATGGTCTTACTATGAAGTATTTTTGATTGTGCTTCCCTATCAGTAAAAATGTTTTGTAGCATAAATCATCCATATATGTAAATTTATGTTAATGAATCAAAAATTTAATATGATATACAATGTACTAAATAATGTAAATGAAAATAAGAGGAGATAAAGATGATATGAATAGGCTCATGAAATATTTTGCTAATGATGACTTTATATTATTAACCAATTTCTCAAAGTACATTGAACATTTAGGGGGATAGTTGTTAACAATAGTCAGTATCTATATTTTAAATAATGTATTGTTAAATCATAGTTAGTTATGACTGAGATCATCCTAGTTTTTTCCTCATAATGTGGCTGATAACTTGGAACAGAGGCATCAGCTTTGGCATTTTTATGTTCTTATGCTTTTCTTGCTAATATTATATTCTTAGTCCGTTTAGCCTGCTATAATAGAAAACCGTAGACTGGGTGGCTTATAAAAAACAGAAATTTATTTCTCACAGTTCTGGAAGCTGTGAGATCAAGACTGAGGTGCTGGCAGATTCCAAGCTCTGCTCCCTGGTTCCATAGACTGTGGCCATCTTTGTTTTGTTGTGTCTCCTAGTGTGGAAGGAGCAAGGGAGCGCTCTGGGGTTTCTTTTCATATAGGCACTAATCCCATTCGTAAAGGCTCTGCCCTCATGTCCTAATGTTACCTAGTACAGGGTCACTGCCCAAGTCACATAGTAGCTGATATTATGGTTCAGGTTTTTGAGAAAAGAAAAAGCTTTATTGTGATGTCAGCTGGCAAAGAGACAGGAGGCAGGCAGGGCTCAACTCAAATCTATCTCCCAGATCTGGGGGTTTGGTCAAGCTTTTATGAGTTAACTGGTAGTGTTGGTATGTGGATCTTTCATGTGGGGGCTTTGGAACCTGGCTATTATGATAAAGGGGCTTCGACATCAGATCTTCCTGGATAACGAACCCTTTGCTTCTGAACTGGTTCTGGTGTTCAGGTTCCGGTCATGTCCTTTGGTTTCGTAGTTCCAGGTGAATTTGAGATCAGATTTTCTCCTCTTCACATGCTTCAGCTGCATGATTGGTGGTTCTTTACTTTCTTAAAAAGCAGCTCAGTATGTTTTTAGAAACAGGATAGGGTCAGTTTGGGCTAGTAACTAATTATCTCCCAGAGGCCCTCCTTCTAAATACCGTCACCTTGTGGGTTAGAATTTCAACATAAATTTGGAGAGGGTGGCAACACAAACATTTAGACCATGGCTATTTAATCCATCAATTTTTTTTTTTTTTTAAGGAATCTTTTATGCCCCTCTTATTTTGTGACAGTTGGTTTAAAATACAGTCATGTCGCAGTATCTGGTGGGGATTGTTTTCAGGACCTCCATCAGTTCCAAAATCCATAGGTGCTCAAGTCCTTTAGTTAGCCCTCTGTATCCACAGATTGAACCAACCATGGATCATACATACAGATGTGGTCTGGAGGCTATGGAGGGCCCACTGTAGATTATATAATTTGTAAAATCTGGTTTACCATTGTGATGTGGTGACCAAATAATTAAGGATAACACTGTGAACTATTCTACCGTGTGCAACTCAGTCTTCCCACAGAATAGCCTGGATAACATATGTGATGCATAAGGCCTAACATTCAACCCCATGGAGGTGTCTCTAGTCTCAATTCATATATTAAATATTAGTGTTAGTATTTAGCAAAATTTTCTTATTTTTCCTTAATAAATTGTACTTTTGAGGGGAATTAATTGGCTTTTTTAGGCAGTTCATGAATTGGACAGCATCCCATTAGCAACTAGAAGGGCACTCCAAGGGGTTGTACAAAATGAACGGTTTTTATAGGAAGAAGGGTGGGGCAAGGAAGCAACTAACACAAGAAAAGAAAGAATGTTTTTAGGCCAGGACATCTTTTTGATGTCAAAGGAAGGCAGGGATTTTTTTATGGTGCAGATTGCTTCTTTTTCTTCTGAGGAAGGTGTTAGATGGAGAAGGCTCATGTGACAGAACACCTCATTGGTGCAGACTAGAACATTATGAACTGGTTAAGATTGTATTTCTGGGGAAGTGTATAACTTCCAATGTCAGGTCTTAAGTCTAGGTTTGATATTATGGGCTTTAGCACAAGCAATGCCATTTTGGGCCTGTGGTTTTCTCTTTTAACAGTTCTCTCCCCTTTGATAAGACTCTCAGCTTAATAGAGAGATTTGAATAAAAATTAATGTATTAGGGTCACTCTCAGCGAATTTGCAGCTTTGTTGATCTTTGGTGTGGCGTGAGGTTTTTGGTTAATCTCCATGACATCTACGGATCACAGTTCCAGGTTATGGATTTTAAGTTGGTTGTTCTCTTGGTTACTTTTCTGACATTCCAGGCTTAGGGATATCATTTGCTTGGCAGTTAGCTGCTTCAAAACGCATTTAAAGTTTTTGAGAGAATACAACATCAGGGAGATTATTATGATTTAACTGTAAGCAGGATATTTGCCACTGTATGGAGTGCACTTCGGAGCCCTGATTCCCAAGACCCAAACCAATCAAAGAAAGACTTCTTTAAGGAGTCACCCTTTTAAGTCAAGTGGCTTACTCAGTGGTCTTATGTAGCTGTGTTTTAACTTGCCCAGAATTATCAGTCCAGATACAACATGTGGTGTTGGCCATAGCACACATACCTTTCTTGCTTAGCTAGAAGGTAATCAAGGGCTATTATATTATCAAGAACAACTTTGGCCAGAGAGTGTTAGGATCTTTTCTGGGCAGCTAATGCTTTATCAGCAGCAAATTCTGTAGTACTTTCAAGAGTTAAGGAGAGATTTCTGATTATATTCTCATTCATATTTACTCCTAACCAGGGAAATATATGCCTGCCAAAGGAAGCAAACCCTGTATCATGAAAATCCTCCTGGTAGGTTGTTTTTTTTTTTTTTCCTTTTTAGAACAGTTAAGGACATAGTTAAATAACCTGAGAAGCATTCCCCAGCCTAGCACCAGCCATCTAAGCATTCATAAGCCCAAGTAGGAGAATAATCACAGACAAATATAAATTCTATCAGAGCATAATTGTCTGTTCAAATCAGAAGGAAGTTAGATTTTTTTCTAGCCTGAAATAAAAAGTTATTCTAAATTCCAGAGATCTGCTTCCCTTAGCAGTAGCCTGGGAGGTACAGATGAAGGTGTTATCTTTAAGGCCAATGTCAGCATAAAGGAAAGAAAGAAAAAATGAAAGGATTTCATGTTTAGCCAGACTAGGGAGTCTTGATCAGGCATCTTGGGCAGAAGCGGTCTACATTGATATCAACAACTTCTCTTTGTCAGTTTAATTTGTAGGTCTCCATTGTTTGTTCGGGATCAGGTATCAGGTAGGCCCTTTTTCAGCTGTGTACCCAAGGCTCAATACCTTCTAATTTTATAGCAATATCAGTGGTTAGGAGCAGTTGGTGTTTGGGACTCCAGGGTTGACTTTATTCTTAGTGATTCCAAATCAGAGGTGTGGGAGAAAATGGGAAATGTTTGGTAAGTCTAGCCAAATGTTGAGGAAACTAGAATTCAGATCTAGTCCAATCTATACACACATACACACACACACACACACACATATATGTATGTATGTATAAAACAAAAGCTCAAAGACATTAAGAGGACTGTAAAGTCTACAAAGGTACAAAGATAATTTTTCTCTCTATAATCACTCCCACTTTTCCCCAGATATAATCATTCCCCAGAGATAATACAAATTGCAAATTTGTATTAAACTTGGCCTGAGTAATCTATAAGTACAGCAAGAATAGTGATTGACCATATAAGTTTACTTAAAAAATTACTTTGCCTGGAACCTTATAAGCAAGATACCAGGTTGATTTTTCCAAGCAGTTCCTTGAAGCTGTCTGGTCACATCTGAGTCTATGCACATCTCTCTCAAATTATATTCCAGTTAAATCCTTGGTGCTGCTGCTGAGTCGCTTCAGTCGTGTCCGACTCTGTGCGACCCCATAGACGGCAGCCCACCAGGCTCCCCTGTCCTTGGGATTCTTCAGGCAAGAACACTGTTGTGAGTTGCCATTTCCTTCTCAAATGCATGAAAGTGAAAGGGAAGTCGCTCAGTTGTGTCCGACTCTTCTCGACCCCATGGACTGCAGCCCACCAGGCTCCTCCGCCCATGGGATTTTCCAGGCAAGAGTACTGGAGTGGGTTGCTATTGCCCTCTCCTTGGTAGATACCCAGTATTTTCCCCCAAATTGGACTCTCTATGATTTTTCCTGCATTTAAATAAATTGTTTAGTCTTTTTTGCTTATGTATATCTCCTTAAGATAGAGGCTAAATATTAAATCTATACCTCATATATGATTTAATATTAATCTTTTTATATTACATGTATTTTAAATTTTAGTTTTAAATATGCATAGCAACTGTTTTCAGTGAAGTAGATTTATTTGCAAATAAAGTTGAACAAAGTCACAAAATTAAGCAGGCGTTATCATCTCAGGGGAGAATCATTCATCTAGGGACACTTACAAGTATGTAGGACGTTTTGATTTCACAGTGACTGAAGGGGAACTATTGACAGTGTTAACCATCTGTAAGGTTTGGAGCAGCCTCACTCCAGTGAATTGTCCCATCTAAGATAATAGCAGTAACTGTGAAACACAGGGCTAAAGTCATATTTTAGAGTTATCGTGTTTTAAGAAGACTCACAATTAATTCATAGATTAGTTGCTCAGTTGTGTCCAACTCTTTGTGACCCCATAGACAGTAGCCCATCAGGCTCCTCTGTCCATGGGATTTTCCAGACAAGAATACTGGAGTGGGTTGCCATTCCCTTCTCTAGGGCATCTTCCCGACCCAGGGATCGAACCCAGGTCTGCTACATTGCAGGCAGATTCTTTACCATCTGAGCCACCAAGAAAGCCCAGTAGGAGGAAAGAGTTATATAAATAATTACAATGAAGTATGATAAGTACATCAGAACACTTAGATTTCTTGTAAAGAGGTAGCTGTGAGAGGGGTAAGGGTTTAGGGAGCAAGTCATCATTTTGTTAAACTCTTTGAGGGCAAGGACTGCCTGTGTTTTTTCATCTAAAAGTTATATATTTACAACAAATAGCACTGGACCTTAAACTTGGTAGTATAACCATAGTTAATAAATATTAGTGATCAAATAAGTTGATATCCTAGCATTTATTTGGGTGGGTGTACCATCTGAACAAATTTTTTTTAAGTTCTCTTTTTTAAGTCTTTATTGAATTTGCTATAATAGTATTGCTTCTGTTTTATGTTGTTTTTGTCTGGAAGACATGTGAGATCTTAACTCCCAACCATGGGTCAGATCTGTACCCCCTGCACTGGGAGACGAAGTCTTAACCATTGGACTTCTGGGGAAGTCCCCTGATCAAATTTTGAAGAATTAATTGATGTATGTCCAGGTAGAAAAAGAGAGAAGGCACAGACAGTCTTAAAAGAACTCAGGCGTTGTAGGAAGTGTTAGCAAATAATGTTGGAAGATGACGCTTAAATAAAGCATTGAAGAATCTTGCAAGTATTTAGAAAGGGGGAAAATATGATTAGATTTAGTTAGATTTAGGTTTCAAAAAGGTATCTCTCTTAGCACTGTGGAAGATGTAGAGGGAGAAGAGAGAGACATTTTCATTTCTTAGGCATGAACTTAACACATGTAAGACCTTGTAGGATTGAAATATTACCTGAAAATCAAGTTGTTATACTTTAATTTATATTACTTAGAGTTTATAGTGGGGCTTCCCAGGTGGCTAGTGGTAAAGAATCCACCTGCCAATGTGAGAGACGCAGGAGACATGGGTTCAGTCTCTGGGTTGGGAAGATACCCTGGAGTAGGAAATGGCAACCTGCTTCAGTGTTCTTGCCTGAAGAATTCCGTGTGCAGAGGAACCTAGTGGCTGCAGTCCATGGGGTTGCAAAGAGTTGGATAGGACTGACCTACTAAGCACGCATGCACAATTATATTATTCTAGTCTATATTTTGTATTGAATAATTTTAATTTCTTAATGCATTTTTGGTTATTCTTTAAAACTGACTAAATTTTTTAATGTTCAAAATAATTCACTTATGCCCGTGGTTTTTGGATACAGATAGGGAGAATAATTAGTAATTTTGCTTAATTTTTTTTTTAAGTAAGATATTTATAAGCCTAAAGTTACTAAACTGGTTCAACTAAAGATTAGTTACATTTTAAGGTAGTTTGAATAAGCTTAGTAGTAATTCTCAAGAAAAATTCTGAGCTGTATATAGAATTAGATTATTTGATTACTTCTACTCAGCAGATTTGTATAAAGCCTGGCACCTTCCACACAAAAACCCAAACAAAGTCACAAAATGAAAGCAAGTATTTTTCAGAGTCAAGTAATAACTTTTACTTTTGAGATCCTCTACACCCTCAAATTCTTTTTTGCTATGCTGATTGTAACTTCTGATCATAATATAATTACCACAAACTCTAGATCCTCAATAACTTATTAGTTAAATGTAGTAGAACTTTCTTAATGTGATTTTTAATGTTAAAGTTGGAACCGTGAAATACATATATTACTGTAAAAACAATAATTACATATTTGCCATGCAAAATTACTTATTAATACATTTAAATTCTGAATATTAAATCTGCTTTCCTCATACTTAAAAATAAAAAAGTTTCTTAATGAGAAATGTAAAGGTGACTTTTGCTAAAATGTGGGATGAGTGGGATGTAAAGAAGAAAGCCGTTTATTTAGGTCAGTAAGACTTTAGGTAAGCATTCAGGCAAGAAGGAGGTAGAGCTGACAAGCCTTCTCATAAGAAGAGAGAACTGGAAAACTTCAAAGCCATCTGGCTGGTGCCATTTAATGTAGGGACAAAGTCCTAGTCATTAATGACAGCATTACCATATTCTAGCCATAAAACTAATACATGGGAAGTGTCTAGATGTGTTAGGTGATTCTGAGTATCAGAAAAAAGATAGACTCTTATTAAAGGAAGAAGGGAAAGTATCTTAACTTTTATTTAGAATATTTAGATATGGATAATTAAATTTCACTTGTCATGGGGTTTTCAAGGCAAGCATGCTGAAGTGTCTGCCATTCCCTTCTCCAGTGGGCCACGTTTTGTGCTGCACTCAATATGCCAGCAAATTTGGAAAACTCAGCAGATTGGAAAAGGTCAGTTTTCATTCCAATCCCAAAGAAAGGCAATGCCAACGAATGTTCAAACTACCACACAATTGCACTGTCTCACATGCTAGCAAGATAATGCTCAAAATCCTTCAAGCTAGGCTTCAACAGTACGTGAACAGAAAACTCCCAGATATACAAGCTGTATTTAGAAAAGCCAGAGGAACCAGAGATCAAATTGCCAACATCCACTGGGTCATAGAAAAAGCAAGAGAATCTAGAAAAATATGTGCTTCATTGACTACGTGAAAACCTTTGACTGTGTGGATCACAACAAACTGTGGAAAATTCTTCAAAAGTTGGGAATACCAGACCACCATTCCTGAGAAATCTGTATGCAGATCAAGAAGCAACACTAGAACCAGACGTGGAACAACAGACTGGTTCCAAGTTGGGAAAGGAGTACATCAAGGCTGTATATTGTCACCTTGCTTATTTAACTTATATGCAGAGTACATCATGTGAAATGCTAGGCTGGGTGAAGTACAAGCTGGAATCAAGATTGCCGGGAGAAATATCAATTACCTCAGATATGCAGATGACACCACACTTATGGTAGAAAAGGAAGAGGAACTGAAGAGCTTCTTGATAAAAGTGAAAGAGGAGAGTGAGAAAGCTGGCTTGAAACTCAGCATTGAAAAAACTAAGATCATGGTATCCGGTCCCATCACTTCATGGCAAATAGGTGGGGAAACAGTGGAAACAGTGACAGGCTTTGTTTTTTTGGGCTCCAAAATCACTGCAGATGGTGACTGCAGCCATGAAATTAAAAGATGCTTGCTCCTTGGAAAACAAGCTATGACAAACCTAGACAGCATATTAAAACCAGAGACATTACTTTGCCAACAAAGGTCCATCTAGTCAAAGCTATGGTTTTTCCAGTAGTCATGTATGGATGTGAGAGTTGGACTGTAAAGAAAGCTGAGTGCCAAAGAATTGATGCTTTTGAACTGTAGTGTTGAGAGTCCCATGGACTTGCAAGGAGATCAAATTAGTTAATCCTAAAGTAAATCAGTCCTGAATTGATGCTTTTGAACTGTGGTGTTGGAGAAGACTCTTGCGAGTCCCTTGGACGGCAAAGAGATCAGTCCTGGGTGTTCATTGGAAGGACTGATGTTGAAACTGAAGTTCCAATACTTTGGCCACCTGATGCGAAGAACTGACTGTCTTTTCTAATGGAAAAGACTCTGAAGCTAGGAAAGATTGAATGCAGGAGGAGAAGGGGATGACAGAGGATGAGATGGTTGGATGACATCACTGACGCAATGGACATGAGTTTATCAAGCTCCGGGAGTTGGTGATGGACAGGGGAAGCCCGGCATGCTGCGGTCCATGGGGTCACAAAGAGTCCGACATGACTGAGCAACTGACCATACTGTACATTATATCCCATGAGGTTTATATACGATTCTCTTCATCTGTTTTAAGCACCCCCTTTCCCCCCACCCCCTGCCTCATCTATTGCCTCTGGCAACCACCAATGTGTTCTCTGTATCTATAAGTTTGGTGGTTTTTGTTGTGTATGTGTTGTTTTTTCTTTTTTAAAATTCCATGTATAAGTGAGATCATACGGCATTAATCTTTGCCATATTTTAGTTAGCATAATGCCCTCAAGGTACATACGCATCACAGATGGCAGGATTTCCTTCTTTTTTATTGCTGAATAATCTTATCTATATATATTTTTTTATTTTTTTTCTTTAACCATTGATAGTTGACACAGGTTGTTTCTATGTCTTGGCTGCTGTAAATATTGCTACAGTGAATATAGGGATGCATATATGTGGTCCAGTTAGTATTTTCATTTTCTTTGGATAAATACCCAGATGTGGAATTGTTGGGGCATATGGTGGTTCTGATTTTAACTTTTAAAAAATTAATTAATTAATTTGGTCACAGCAGGTCTTTGTTGTGGCGTCCGGAATCTTTAGTTGTGGCATGTAGAATCTAATTTCCTTATCAGGGATAGAACCCAGGCCCTCTGCATTGGGAGCCTGGAGTCTTAACAACTGGATCCCCAGGGAAGTCCCTTTTCTTTTTTTCTTAATACTCTTTTCTATTATGGTTTATCACAGGACACTGAATATAGTTCTCTATGCTATACAGTAGGACCTTGTTGTTGTCTTAATTTCTCTGATAGTTCATTTTTAGTGTATAGAAACACAACAGAATTTTGCATATTGATTTTGTATCCTGAAGTTTTACTGAATCTCATTTTTCAATTGTGATTGGTTTTTTTTTTGGTAGAGTCTTTATGGTTTTCTGTATATAATATGTCACCTGTAAGTAGAGACAGTTTTACTTCTTCCTTTTTTATTTAGAAGTCTTTTTTTTCTGTTTCTTATCTAACAGCTCTGGCTAGAGCTTCCAAAACTAACTACAAACTGCTTTAAAGAAATAAAGTCTATAAAAACCAACCAACCTATATTAAAATCCTTGCAATAACCTGTAATACCCTGCACGATCATCCGGGTTTGATTTCCAGGTTGGGAAGATCCCCTGGAAAAGAAAATGGCAATTCACTCCAGTATTCTTGCCTGGAGAATCCCATGGACAGAGGAGCCTGGCAGGCTATAGTCCACGGGGTCACAAGAGCTGGACACGACTTAGCAACCAAACCACCACTGATCATCCTTATAGCCCCTTAGCTTTTTTTCCATCATGTGACATGACTGCGCAACTACACTTTCTTTCTTTCAGATAACCTCTTGGCTTGTTCTTATTTCTTTCAACCACTGCTTGAAAGGGTTGGTGATTCCTTCCTTTAATACCCTAACCAAAATTGAAAACCCTTCACCTTTCACTTACTCTTTATCCCCTTTTATGCTCTGTTTTTTCTCATGGCACTTACACCCTTCAAATATTTTTATTATAGTTTTTCTGCAGAAGAAGGCGAGAATTATTTTTGTTTTGGTTCACTAGCAAATAGTATCTAGACAGCACTTGGCACCTGGTAGGCACTGAGTACATTTTTCGTGGAATAAATGAATCTCGTGTTGTTATAATTGATTTACTTGTCTCTATTTCACTTGCCTGTAAGCTTGATAGGCAAGTGCTGCAACTTCTCAGTCTGTTTCTTCAGGGTTTAGCACACATGGTTGCATATATTTGTTTGATTTATAAAAAAATGCTTCTCATTTTACAGAAGTATAATCATAACAAAATAACACTGGAAATTTTTCACTTATGTTTACAAGTATGTTTTTAGTTGCTATGGATACTTCATAATTGTACATATCATTTTGTTGAGTTAACTTTCAAAATTCTTATGAAAGTATGTAGGAATTAATAAAATCAATAGCAGCAAAAAATTCTCTAGGGCTGATCTTTAGTCCTCAACTGTTTATTATTATCAGAATTTAAGTTTTTTGCAATTTGTATTTATTACAGGTAAGGTTTCAATTAATAGTTTAGGAAGGCTTTTAATTCAGTAACTTGGAAATATAACATGTTATAAAAAATGCATGAAAATTCGCATTTAAACAGCCAGTATATTTCTGTTGTGAAAAGATTCACTTTTAAGTAGTGCAAACTGCCCTAGTGCATTTATATTTTTTCTTGGTACTTGTTTTTATTACAAATATACTTTTATTTGGAAAAACTCAAATCCATCAGTTTATAAAGTAAATGTATCCCCTTTGGCCCTGTCAATTGCCATTTCGAAAATCATTCTTAAAAATGTTTGCTCTGTATCCTTTCAAACCTTTTTATTTGCATATGACTTGGTGCTTCCCAGGTGACTCAGTGGTAAAGAATCTGCTTTCCAATGCAGGGGACCTAAGAGATGTATGTTCAATCCCTGGGTCAGGAAGATCCCCTGGAAGAGAAAATGGCAACTTGCTCCAGTATTCTTGCCTGGAAAATTCCATGGACAGAGGAGCCTGGTGGACTACAGTCCATTGGGTCACAAAGAGTGGAACATGACTGAGCATGAATGCACATATATAAATAAATGTATATATATGGTTGGCCCTCCGTATACATGGGTTCCACATCCGTGGATTCAACCAGCCTTGGACTGAAAATATTTAGGAAAAAGAAATTCCAAAAAGTACCAGAAAGCAATTTGAATTTGTTGAACTGGCAACTATTTACATAGCATTTACATTGTATTTACTACTATTTACATAGCATTTACTTTGTGTTAGGTATTATAAATAATCTGGAGAGGATTTCAAGTATACTGGAGAATGTGCATAGATTAGCAAATACTATGCCATTTTATATCAAGGACTTGAGCCTTTTCAGATTTTAGTATCCTTGTGGGTCCTGGAACCAGTTCCCTGTAGATACAGAAGGACAAGTGCATACGTAAAAACTAAAATAAAAAAAAAGTTAATGTCTAAGTTATCCTAAGATAAGTAGTTTATCTCTTTGAACTTGTGTCACAAAGATCTGCTACTGCTACTGCTAAGTCACTTCAGTCATGTCCGACTCTGTGCGACCCCATAGACTGCAGCCCACCAGACAAGAACACTGGAGTGGGTTGCCATTTCCTTCTCCAATGCATGAAACTGAAAAGTGAAAGTGAAGTCACTCAGTCGTGTCAGACTCTTAGCGACCCCATGGACTGCAGCCTACCAGGCTCCTCTGCCCATGGGATTTTCCAGGCAAGAGTACTGGAGTGGGGTGCCATCGCCTTCTCCGCACAGAGATCTAAAATGTCAATAAATAAAGTGTCTTCTTTGTAAAATTGCACAGTGATGTTTAATGTTTTAATAATTTTTTGACAGTTTATCTCTAATTATAATTAACAGTCAGTTCAGTTCAGTTCAGTCGCTCAGTCGTGTCCGACTCTTTGCGACCCCATGAATCGCAGCACGCCAGGCCTCCCTGTCCATCACCAACTCCTGGAGTTCACCCAAACTCATGTGCATTGAGTCAGTGATGCCATCCAGCCATCTCATCCTCTTGTCGTCCCCTTCTCCTCCTGCCCCCAATCCCTCCCAGCATCAGAGTCTTTTCCAATGAGTCAACTCTTGGCATGAGGTGGCCAAAGTACTGGAGTTTCAGCTTTAGCATCATTCCCTCCAAGGAAATCCCAGGGCTGATCTCCTTCAGAATGGACTGGTTGGATCTCCTTGCAGTCCAAGGGACTCTCAAGAGTCTTCTCCAACACCACAGTTCAAAAGCATCAATTCTTCAGCGCTCAGCCTTCTTCACAGTCCAACTCTCGCATCCATACATGACCACAGGAAAAACCATAGCCTTGACTAGACGGACCTTTGTTGGCAAAGTAATGTCTCTGCTTTTGAATATGCTATCTAGGTTGGTCATAACTTTTCTTCCAAGGAGTAAGCGTCTTTTAATTTCATGGCTGCATTCACTATCTGCAGTGATTTTGGAGCCCAAAAAAGTAAAGTCTGACACTGTTTCCACTGTTTCCCCATCTATTTGCCACGAAGTGATGGGACCAGATGCCATGATCTTCGTTTTCTGAATGTTGAGCTTTACGCCAACTTTTTCACTCTCCTCTTTCACTTTCATCAAGAGGCTTTTTAGTTCCTCTATACTTTCTGCCATAAGGGTGGTGTCATCTGCATATCTGAGGTTATTGATATTTCTCCCGGCAGTCTTGATTCCAGCTTGTGCTTCTTCCAGCCCAGCGTTTCTCATGATGTACTCTGCATATAAGTTGAATAAGCAGGGTGACAATATACAGCCTTGACGTACTCCTTTTCCTATTTGTGGGTTATACAAATTTAAATATTTTCTGCCCTAGAGTGTATTATGAATCTACAAAGAGGGTAAATTATGTTCAGAATTTCCTGAACTTATATGACTAATATTTTCATGAGGCTTGTAATTCTTTCAAAGTGCATGTCATTTTACTGATTCTCTATTAAAAGTATTTGTAGCTGTGGTCAGTCTTCTTATGTTACTTTTAAGGAAATTGAGACTCAGGTAGTAGGAAATTGAAACCATACCCTTTGTTTCTTAATTCTTGTCCCATGTTGCTCCTGTTGCTTTCAATTTAATCTTCATTTAGTACTTTTCTGAATTCAAATATAAAAGTTAGAGACTGGAATTTTTTATAAGGAAAATATGTTTTGTATATTGATACTATGATAAGGTAACATTGGTATGTCTTTAGGTTTTTCTTTATGTCAGTATTGCTTTGTCTTGGTAGGCAATTCTTTGCAAGGTGAGGAAAAGTTAGGATTCAGTCAAGTTTCTCTTTGAAGTGTACAGGCTTCCCTGGTAGCTCAGCTGGTAAAGAATCTGCCTGCAATGCAGGAAACCCTGGTTCGATTCCTGGATTGGAAAGATCCACTGGAGAAGGGATAGGCTACCCACTCCAGTGTTCTTGGGCTTCCCTGGTGACTCAGCTGGTAAAGAATCCGCCTGCAATGTGTGAGACCTGGGTTTGATCCCTGGGTTGGGAAGATCCTCTGGAGAAGGGAAAGAGGCTACCCACTCCAGTATTCTGGCCTGGACAATTCCATGGACTGTATAGTCCCTGGGATTGCAAAGACACACAACTGAGCAACTTTCACTAATGCAGTTTACTGCAGAAAAGAAAGTATTTAACTTTGTGTAACCCACTCTTTTTCCTTATTAGAGACAAAAGGAATTATGAAAAATTACACAGCTTTCCTTACGTCACTTAAGTCCTCTGATATAAATGAACTACTAGTTCCTTTCTCATGTTGAATAATTCTTTCAATTACTTAAAGTTACTTTGAAAGTAGTATGGAGTTTGGATGTGTCTAGTAAATTTCTTAGCTACTTCTTTTGCCTTAGTCTTCATCATTCAAGTTACCAGTTCTAATTATTGTGTGTATAGAAAGAGTCTAGTCAGTCTTGGTTAATTCTAGGTATGTTTTAAAATAGAGATAATGTTGAATCTTGTCACCTTAATTGGTCATACTTTGGCCATTCCCTGAACTAAGTTCCTTCCCTTTTTCTGTGGATATATTCTTGGTTAACCCAATCTCTTTATCAGGAAATAGAAATTTCTTTTTTTTTCACTGTTAAAGATGTTTCTGTGAGAACTCTCTGTGTCTGATTATTTCCTTAAGATGAAGTAGAATTATTGGATCAAAGAGTGTATACATTAAATTTTATTAGTTTGGCAGATTTCCTTACAGAAAAGTTGTGCCAATGTCTATTTTCATTAACTGTGTGAGAGTATGCATTTTCCCACCATTTTAATCCTTACCAATCTGATAAAGAGAAAACTATATATTATTTAGATTAATGTTTATTAGAACATTAGATGTAAATCATCATCAGTTTTCTTTGGTATTTATGTTTTCTTTGCAATTACCTGCCTGTATATTTTGTCCACTATTCTTTTAAGTGGATGTCCTATTTTATTTATTCATGAGAATAAAAATTTTACACATATGTTGCAAATATATTTCTCACAGTTCGTTGTTTACAAACTGTTGTTTAACCTTATATAAATAACTATCAATTTAATTGTATATATTGTTGTATGAGATTTTCATTTTGTAAGTACTAAGATCTTTTTTCCCTGTATATTTTACAGCTTTGATATTAAAATATAAGCTGACTTGCTATAGCTAAGAGAACAAAACTGCTAAGTAAGAGAAAACTTTATTTATTTTACATATAATAGGCCAGAGGGGAGTGATTGAGGAATGGCTTTTTTATCCCAACCACATAAATTCTATATGAGAGTCCAAAGTGACTGCACTATTTGTTGCTTTGCTTTCTCCCAGCATCACAAAGGGAGAAAGAAGTGGAAAGTAAGCCTGTTTTAAGAATATAACTTGGAAGTTGCACAAAGCACTTTGTTCATATCAAGTTGTCCAGAACTTAGTTGCAGGCTACGAGAGAGCTTTGAAAGATGAAACTGACAACTGACCGTTAAGTGTCCAGGTAAAATGTGGGTTTTTGTGTAGTGTTGGGGAATAGAGTTCTGTCACTTGGCTAAAAAGAAGAGATGGATATAGAGGGGATAAAAAGTAGTCTGTGACACAGGTACCATGCTTACTTAGCTGGAGGTCATTATTTGTGCCAAAGTGATTCTGCTGATATTTTTAAATGTTTCCTTTTTAATCCTGTTTGGAAATCTGGAGTTGTGTGTTATGGATTCAATTTAATTTTTCTCTTAAATTTCTGGTCAGTTGTCCCAACACTATTTATGGAACATTTATCCTTTCTTTTCACTAATTTGAAATACCACTTAAAAAATATATACTAGTTTTTTTCACAGGGTTGTTTTTGTATTCTTTGTTTTTTTCCAACTTATTTCTTCTCTAGTACCTCACTTTTAATTGCCAGTTTTTTAAGTTTTGGTATTTCTTAGGGTTAACCTCTCATCCTTGCTCATTTATTTCAGAATTCTGTTAATGATATTTTTTGGGTATATTGTGACTGTATTTGTCAAGTTCCAGAAAATAATCCTTTGCGTTTTTGATTGGGATTAAATTCACAAATTTTAATTCATTAGGTTGTTTTATTTCATTTTATAATTTATAGAGACAGAATTTTTCATTATTTTCCTGAGAATAGAGAGTAGTCATTCATTCTTGTTTCCTGACATACATCTTTTTCATTAATCTTTCATATACTGTGTTTATTTCATGCCTTTTAATGACAGAATTTTTGTTCATCTCCCTTTTTCTCAGGACAGATTTATATAGACCTATTATTTACTTAAGAATATGCAGGTGGATTCTTGATTTCTATCCCTGTTTACTTGATACTGTCTTATATCCAGAAGGGTTTGATAATATGCCTTTATTCAATCATTTAGTTCCTCATTCTATAGCCTAAGAGGGGTTAAGGAGGACCTTTGACTTTGTTGATTTTTTTTTTTCCCTTTGAAACCATTACTTTAGCATCTAGCCTCATACCTTTGAAAAAATGCCTGACGAGTCCCCAGTTCTGTTTTCATTTCCACTTTAGAGTGCCCATTTGGTAAGGAGATATTTGAAATTTTAGCCTGCTACCTTAGAGCTCTCTACCTAGTGAGACTTTATCCATCCACGCTCCCATCCCTACCAAGTGCAGCCTCTGTCATTGTTATTCTAGAGCTCTGAAAAAACTCCAGGGAGATTGGTATCTACCTCTCCTATAGTATCCTCCTTATATATTGCCAACTTGACAAATTCTCCCTCTAACCACACCCCATAATCAGAACAAGCCTTAACTACTCTTTGGAATCTAGGTCAGAGGTAAACTGTGAGGACTGGCTCTATTCATTCTCTTTCAGCTGTGCTTCTGCAGTAATGAATGCTTTTGATCAATGGCAAAAATAAGCATATCCCAGTGTGGACAGGCCATTTACTGTGAGTGACTCTCTTCCGTCTTCATTTCCTTTTCCTAATTTGATCCTTTATTTTCTTGGTTCTGGTTATAAATACAATGATTCAGGTTAAAACCTTCTCAGTGAAGAGCTTATCTTGAGAGTCAGAACTGAAACACCATTATTTATTGTTTGCTCTCCTGTTGGTTCTTCCATACTTGCTCAAAAAAAAAAGCTTTTAAAATCACTATCTGATTCCGTTTTTATATTCTCTATATATTTTTTATTCTGTTTTTATAGTGTAGTAGAAATTTTGGAAATAGTACATGTTTGCTTATTGCAAAGCATCACAAAATGAAGTGCCAAGGTGCCTATGGTTCCATAAGGTATCTAGCACATATTATATAAGATAATCTTGATGGTTTATATCTAGTAAGATAGTCACACTATCCTATTTTTGGTTCTGCATAACCATTTTCTTTTTATATTTCCCTTCATTTGCTCCTGTCACGTGATCAAGAGAAGTACTTCCAGTTGTTTAGGTTTGGAGCACACTGGTGTTTAAGTCCTCTGTGATCTGCCACTTTACTGTCTGTATAATTTTGGTAAAATCATTTAATCTCTCTCTTCACTTCAATTTCCTTTCCTGCAGTGATACTTGCTTTATGTACTTCATTAATATGTTAAGAAATATGAAAATATGTATAAATTATTTTCATAAGTTGCAAAATTTCATTCCAGTAGACAAGATTAGAGCAAGGACACCAAAAAAAATTCCAGGAGATAGTTTTGGAGTTCTATCAGAAGACTGTTTACTACTTATATCTTTTCTATAGTTAAACCAGAGCATTAAACCCTTCCATAAATATAAAGTTTCACTAACCTTTTTGTAATGTATATTCTTTATAGAGCTTATCTAGTGATGATGTAAGGCAAAAACCAAGAATAATATATAATGTGAGAAAGCAACAGTGTCCAGTCCTCTGTGTATGATATCAACACAAATACTTTAATATTGTCGAAATGAGTTTTGTCTGAATGTATGACTTCTAATTTACTAAGGCTCAGATTGATAGAAAGTTAACATAAAAATGGATGGGAAAAAAGCACTCTAATCTGCTTAGCTCATGTGTTCATGATTTGTGTTAACCATCTTAAGCCATGCTTCCTTTTCATCATTATAAACTGAGACTCAATGAATAATAATAAGATAAAACTTATAATTGAAAGGAAAAGTAAGATTAAAATATAATGAAAGAAGAAACAAAAAGGCTTCTGAAAAATTAAAACAATGAAGCAGCAAAAAGGAAATAAACCAAAAGTAAGATAAAATATTTTAAATGGATAGAATAAAAATAAAGTGCTTATAGAGTCTCATAAGTATTAGACACAGAAGTTGACATTTTATTCATTCTGCTATTACTGAATTGTAGTTGCCAATCACCACTCTGGCTGAGTCAACAGAAAACTGATTTGACCCATGAAATGTTAGTCAGCAAGAACTGAATTCAGTGACACAAAAACTTTTTTCAGCATCTGTAACACTATAAACAAATGTCAGTTCAGTTCAGTCACTCAGTCATGTCCAACTCTTTGCGACTCCATAAACAAACATAGCTAGAGGTGATTGCCCACCAGTACTGAATCTTAATCTAAATTACTGAGCAAGGTACAGAATTCCCTTATGCAAATGACCCCATTATATTTGCCCAGTTTCATGAAAGTCATGGATCTGACATTGTTCACAATTAGGTATGATAAATTGACTGTGTTTTAAATTACATATAGTTTTTAAAATTACTTTTCTAAGAGCTGTGGTGGTGGTTTAGTTGCTAAGTCATGTCCAACTCTTGCTACCCCAAGGACTGTAGACTTGCAATCCCAGACTCCTCTGTCCATAGGATTTCCCAGGCAAGAATACTGGAGTGGGTTGCCATTTCCTTCTCCAGGGGAACTTCCTGACTCAGGAATTGAACCTAGGTCTCCTGCACTGCAGACAGATTCTTTACTGATTGAGCTATGAGGGAATCCTATATGTTAAAATTCCTTGTATTCTTTAGTGTTTTGAATTAGAGTTCCATATGTAGCTTCTGCCTAAGCAAATTTTTGACTCTTTATATGTAGTTTCAGACTGCAGAAAAGTTGCAAGAATAAGAATTCTGAAGAACACCCAACATAGCCTTGATCCTTTTCCTAAATTCACCTACTTTTTTTGTTGTTGTTCTGAATCATTTGAGTAGTGACCCTTTAACCCTAATGCTTCAGTGTTTAATCCTTAAGAATAAGGATAAAGTTATAATCTCCTGTGCATATTTCTGTTTTATGGAGGGAATATTGTCCTTAGTATTTTTTTTTTTGCTTCCATTCTACACAGAATCCATTCTAGGATCAGGCTTTGAAATTGACTGTCATTTCTCTTTGGTTTCCTTTAAGCTGTAAGTTCTCTACAGGTTTCTTTAACCCTGATATGTTTGAAGAAAATATTCCCCCCACCATCCCCCATCCCACCACTTTCCTTCCAATTGAGTGCTACTGATTTAGGATTGGCTGATGTCTCCTCATGGTTAGATTCAAGTTACACATTCCAGGTCAGAACACTACAGAATACTTGCATTGTTAGTGACCACCTTTATGTTCCGTTCATTGCAGTTAACTCATTGGACTTCCTTTCTGCTTTGCCCTAGTTGTACTGCACACAATCAGGATGTCATGTAAGTGTGCTCTTAAAAGAACACATGGCGTTATGGGGATGGATGTTGGTAATAGTTGCACAACAGTGTGAATATATTTAATGCCATTGAACTGTACACTTAAAAATGGTAAATTTTATGTTTATTTTGACACAATAAAAAAGAGGAAAAAGAATATATGGTAGACATAGCTTTTATATTTTTGTGAAGCCAATCAAGAACTAGTTGCCTAGAATAGTCTTAAACATATAATACATCCTTAAAAAATACTTAGTATAGATATTTCATAGTTACTAGCATCATGATTTAAATTAGTAGATACAGTACAGGAACAAATTTTATTCCATATGTGACTTGCTTTTCTTGTGATGGTATACTGTTTTGTTTACTGTATACAGATGTTATACTGATGTTTACCAACTGTCTTGCCCTTTGCAATTTGAAATTTAAGTTTTCAGCATTAAGATGTTTTTAGTATTCCTGTGTCAGGACAAAAAGCAAAAAAATAATAAAAGTTGTTTGTTTAATACATTGCTATACTTTATAAAGAAGTTATCCATCTCTTAATGTCCCTCTGTGATCAAAATGTATATGAAATATGCTATCCTCAAATCATTAGTTATGTACCTTTTAGCTTGATTTATCGGAAAAGGCAATGGCACCCCACTCCAGTACTCTTGCCTGGAAAATCCCATGGACAGAGGAGCCTGGAAGGCTGCAGTGCATGGGGTCGCTGGGGGTCGGGCACGACTGAGCGACTTTACTTTCACTTTTCACTTTCATGCATTGGAGAAGGAAATAGCAACCCACTCGTGTTCTTGCCTGGAGAATCCCAGGTTCGGGGGAGCCTGGTGGGCTGCTGTCTGTGGGGTTGCACAGAGTCGGACACTACTGAAGTGACTTAGCAGCAGTAGCGGCAGCAGCTTGACTTATAATAGTTATATAGAATTTTTTCTATTAAGATTGCTCCTATATTGTATTAACAGTTAGTAGAAGCAGCCACATAGTCTGGAAATATAAGAAATCTAAACTAGATTATTACTATTATTATTGAATAAAAATTAGTTTATGAAGTGTGAATTCCCACATAAATATTTAAAAATTATTTTAAATAACTTTTGTTGTTTACCTTTAAGGAAGTTGTAGATCCAAAGGATTCATCTACTGCCTGTGAGGTATGACGGAAGTAGGATTAAGAGTAGAGCACCTGAGGATAGATATCACTCCAAATAATTTCCTGAATCTTTTTTTAATTATTTATTTTATTATTTGACTGTGGTGGGTCTTCATTGCTGCATGCAGGCTTTCTCCGTTCACAGTGAGTGGGGGCTATTCTCTAGTTGTGGTGCACAGGCTTCTCATTTCAGTGGCTACTCTTGTTGATGGAGCACGGGCTCCAGGCATGCAAGTCAATAGTTGCAGCATGGAGGCTCAGTAGTTGTGGCTCACAGGCATAGTAGTTTTGTGGCATGTAGTCGCACAGAGTTGGACACGACTGAAGTGACTTAGCAGCAGCAGCAGCAGCAGCACCAGTATCCTCCCGGACCAGGGATTGAACCTTTGTCCTCTGCATTGCAGGGTGAGCTTTCAACCACTGGACCACCAGAGAAGCCCTGATTTCCTGAATCTTAAGCTAGAAGAGGCATAGATATGTCCCATAATGGTTGCTTTGGTTCTGTCATCTGCTGCAGAGATTTTGAGACTGTGTCTGTTAAAGGGCTGGATGCATTTCATTTATTGAACATCTATTATGGATTATTCATTGGGAAAACAAAGATGCACAAAACACATTCTCTGCCCTCAAAGAGTGGGAAGGAATCATTAACAAATACCCACTTGAAAGATCAGGCTTCCCAGGGGGTGCTAGTTGTCCACCTGCCAATGTGGGAAACAGAAGAAACACAGGTTTGACCCCTGGGTTGGGAAGATCCCCTGGGGTAGGAAACATCAACCTACTCTAGTACTCTTGCCTAGAGTATCCCATGGACAGAGGAGCCTGGCAGGTTAGAGTCTGTAGGGTTGCAAAGAGTCAAACAGGACTGAAGCAACTTAACTAGCACACAATTGAAAAATCAGGTGATTACTGTAAGATTAGACTCCAGAGATCATAGCAATGAGGTATATGTTCTAGTTGTGTTAAGTGTAGGGCCTTTAGAAAAAATGAATTTTTATTTTATTTTGTTCTCAATTTTTATTTTAATAAATTCTAGCTATTTTCAATAGAACCATTATACAGTAATTTTGAAGTTTAGAATTTGGAAGACTTAAGAGGGTTTTCATAGATCTCCTTTAAATTGTATCAGGTAATAAAATCAAAGCATCTATCATTCAAATATTGGTATTCAGAATCCATATCACTTTCATTACTGTATCCTTGAAAGAGGTACGTTTTCTAGAATAGAAGTAACTTAAAAGTTGCTAATAGAAGCAAAATGTATCTGTATAAATTTAAACTGGGGTTTCAGAGATTTGTTTTCTATTACTATATGATTGTCTGTTTTCCAGGGTAGAGAAATTTAAGTAGAATGGTTTATAAATAGACATAATTAAATGTGTTTTTAAGAGAACATCTATCTAAAAAGACCCTGTTTTGAATCTTTCTATTTATTACTTCAATGCTATCCAGTTACTGTATTTACACTGGGAATTGTATTACTTATTTCTAATAATCTGAATGTGATACATTCTCCACAATCAAGATTAAATCTTTTTCACTTTTCTCAAGTTCTTAACCCCTTTATAGTTCCTTGCAATGTTTTTTAAAACTTAAATGTTTTTAAACATTGGAAACATACAGACTATAAAATGATACAATGAAAATGTATATACTGTACATACTATCTTATTTTAATAAAAGTTAGCCTTTTACCTCATATGCTTCAGCTTATTATTTTAAATGAATAAAAACAGATACATATGAAACCTTTTATAATGGGAAACCCAATTTCATTTTCTTTCTTCTCTCTCTCTGCAGAAGAGAGATTTATGTTGATCACTCCTATGAAAGTGTCTGTACATTTTTGTACCACACATGACTTCCCTTGTGGCTCAGACGGTACAGCGTCTGCCTGCAATGCAGGAGACCAGGGTTCAATCCCTGGGTTGGGAAGATCTCCTGGAGAAGGAAATGGCAACCCACTCCAGTATTCTTGCCTGGAGAATCCCATGGACGGATAAGCCTGGTAGGCTACAGTCCATGGGGTCACAAAGAGTTGGACACGACTGAATCACTTCACTTCACTTCACTTCTTCATGTGTATAATATGCAGTATTATTGGCATGTTTTAAAACCTCGTGTAGCGTTATACTGTATAGCAATTTCCAATCTGCTTTTTTCACTACTTTAAAAAAATAATTTATCCATTTTTATTCATGTATTGTAAATCATCATAATTGCTGAACAGTATTTCATTGTATGACTATAATACAATTATCTGTTCACCTAATACTGGATAGGTAGAGTGTTTATAATTTTTCACTGTAAATGTCACAAGGAACATTCTTGTACTTGTCTCCTTAAGCATAGCTTTGTGAGTACTGATAGGTATGTATCTAGGACTGGATTTGCACCTTGAAATGATTAGCTATTGACAAATTACTCTCTCTTTGATGGTCGTACAATTAGCCTTCCACAGACTACAGACAGGTCTATATTGTGATTTGGGACACTTATGACCTCATGACTGCTAGTGGATCACACCTGCCCACCCCTCAAGTTGTCCCCTTCACTGTTCCCAAGTGACCCCAAGCTCCCAGTTCCTGCACATGGGAGACAGGGTCTGGGGCTGCTGTTCTGGCAGTAGGTACTTAGCTTTTTAAAAAGAGACACCGATGTATAGAACAGTCTTATGGACTCTGTGGGAGAGGGAGAGGGTGGGAAGATTTGGGAGAATGGCATTGAAACATGTAAAATATCATGTATGAAATGAGTTGCCAGTCCAGGTTCGATGCACGATACTGGATGCTTGGGGCTGGTGCACTGGGACGACCCAGAGGGATGGAATGGGGAGGGAGGAGGGAGGAGGGTTCAGGATGGGGAACACATGTATACCTGTGGCGGATTCATTTTGATATTTGGCAAATCTAATACAGTTATGTTAAGTTTAAAAATAAAATAAAATTAAAAAAAAAAAAAAAATCATCATGCAGGAAAGTTGCTGTGACAAAATGCACGCAAATTTCCATTTCTTTTGGTCCTGAATGAATTTGATATGCAGACTTAATTTTTTTTTTTTTGCCAATCTGACTGGTTATTAATAATGGGATTGTTATTTTAAATTCTCAGATTTTCATAGGTTTATGAGTCATCTAGTTTTTTTTTTGTGAATTGCTTATTCATTTTTTTCAAAATTAAGTCTGTTTCTTACTGTACGTATATCCTAAATGTTTTGGAGATGTCTTCTTTCATTTGGCACCTTGTCCTTTCACTTTGATTTAAGTGTCTTTGTTGTATAGAAGCTTAAAAATTAATTAATTTTCAAAGTTTTGTTATTTTATGATTAAAAAATTTCCCTGTTGTTTCATTGCTCAGTGAGAACCCCAAACTTAGTGCCTTTAATCAACAAGAGTTATTTTATTACATCTTCTGATTCCTGTGTGTTAGAAATTCAGACAGACTATACAGCAAGGTCATTGTGTTTCTGCTGCATGTGCCTCAGATGGAGTGACTAGTAGTCTGGGATGGCTTGACTGCTGAGGGCTGGAGATAAAGTTTATTGGCGTCTTCTGGTAGTTGCTAGTTGTTGACTGGGACTTCATCTTGGTTACCAGCCAGAAATCCTACACACTTAACTTATTTCATTGAGTAGGAATTACAGTATTAGGTAAAAGTGGTAACAGCAAACATTTAGCTCCACCCCCCCATTTTCCTTTATTGGAAATGCTTCTTTATTTTACTCATCATTTGTGACTATTAATGTATTGTCATCTTAAAGAGATTGTCTGCTGTTACACTGAGTTGGATGAGAGTTTTTAATCACAGTTTACAGTTAAGTTTTATTGGATCCTTTTTTTTTGCATTTTTGAGAAGATACTATAATTTTCTCTTTTTAATTCATTAATACTGTGCCTATAATTAATAGCTTTTCAAAAACAGATTCATCATTTTATTCTGAGTGAAATCTACTGAATCATGATTTGTTAATAGTATTTTAATATTTTGTTTGACTTGATTTACTAGTTTATTTAGAATTTTGCAACTAAAATTGGTTTGGTTTTGCTTTCAAACTTAAACTGGCTTCATAAAGTGAATCATTTCCTCATTTTCATGATAAATAATATATTTTGCAGTAGTTGTTGTTTAGTCACTAAATCATGTCTGACTCTTTTGTGACTCCACAGACTGTAGGCCACCAGGCTCCTTTGTCAATAGGATTTCAAAAGTAAGAATACTGGAGTTGATTGCCATTTCCTTCTCCAGGGGATCTTCCCAACTGAGGGACTGAACCCATGTCTCCTATATCCGCAGGCAAATTCTTTACCACCGAGCCACCAGAGAAGCCCCTAAATAATATACGCTTAAAACAAGGCAGGAAAAGAAGGAAAAGGAACAAAAAACATAGGACTAACAGAAAACAACTAGCAAGACGTTGGATTTAAATCCAGCCTTATCAATAATTATATTCAGTGTAAATGACCTCAATATTCTAATTTAGAGGAAGAGATTTTCAGATTGAATAAAAATGTAAGGCTCAATTCTATGCTGTTAAAGAGAAAACTTTTTGTAAATATAAATAGGTGGATTTAAAGTAAAATGGTATAAAATGTATACTCTACAAATCCTAATTAAAAGAAAACTGGATTGATCATATTAATTTCAAGAAAAGTAGATATTAAAACAAGGAACGTAAGCAAAGTTGACAAATTATTAATAAAGGGTTGCTTTCATCAAGGATTATCAAGACATAAAAATCCTAAAAATTATGTGTGCCTAAAAAGTAACAACTAAAATGAACAACTTTATCTCAGTAAGTCTGAAATTTTATATAAAATGTATAATTTCCTAGCAAAATTGTTTCATGCATGCTTGTGTGCTAAGTCAAGTCACTTCAGTCCTGTCTGACTGTTTGAGACCCTGTGGACTGTAGCCCTCCAGGCTCCTCTGTCCAGGGGATTCTCTAGGCAAGAGTGCTGGAGTGGGTTGCCATTTCCTACTATAGGGGATCTTCAAACCTGCTGTTCTTAGACCTCCTGCATTGTTGGCAAGCTGGTTCTTTACCACTAGCGCCACCTTCACTGTGGGGGGTCTTTGTTGATTCAGCAGGTTTTCTATAGTTGAGGTGAATGGGGGCTACTCTTTGTTGCAGCATATGGACTTCTCATTGCGGCTTCTCTTGGTGTTGAGCACAGGCTCTATAAGTGTGGGCTTCAGTAGTTGCACCACACAGGCTCAGTAGTTGTGGCTTGTGGGCCCTAGAGCACAGGCTCAGTGGTTGTGGTGTATGGGCTCAGTAACTCTGTGGCATGGAATCTTCCCTGACCAAGGATCAATCCCATGTCTGCTGCATTGGCAGGCAGATTCTTATCCACTGTGCCACCAGGGCAGTCCTGTTTCAGGATTTTTAAAGACCTCAATAAATGCATAATCAAGAAAGAAACAGTATTAACAATCAAAATTACCTTCCCCTAAAATAAGAAAAAATAAATCAGTCATTAGGGAACTATACTGTATGGGCTTCCCTGGTAGCTCTGTGGTAAAGGATCTGCCTGCCAATGCAGGAAACATGGGTTCATTCCCTGGATTGATCTTCTGGAGAAGGAAATGGCAACCCACTCCGATATTCTTGCCAGGGAAATCCTATGGATAGAGGAGCCTGGTGGGGTACAGTCCATGTCGTCACAAGAGTTGGATGCAACTTAGCAACTAAAACAACAAAACAACAACAATTGTATTTTATATAAAATTTCTCACTTTGAAGCTACTACTTTTTTGTATTTTGGTTTCTGTTGTTGCTGAAGAATAGTATGTCATTATTTCTTCTGAGGTAATTTGTGTTTTTCTCCTTGACATCTTTTATGATACGCTATATCCTAATGCTTTGTGATTTTATCTAGATGTGGATATATTTTTATTTATCCTTTTTGAAACACAAAATATATTTTCAATCTAGAAACTTATATTTCCTCAACTCTAAAAAACACTTAGTGATTAGATCTTCAAATACTGTTTTTTTAAAAAACAATCATTTCCTTCATTTCTTTCCTATGGCTCTCTCCTATTTAGTTATATGTCTGAGCCTCTTAATATCACCTACAGGTGTCTTAACTTAATAAAAAAAAGGTTTATTGAGATGAAACTCATATACCATATAATTCACTCTTTCAAATACACATACAATTCAGTGGTTTTCCATATTTTCACAGAGTTGTATACCCATCACCATTGTGTAATTTTATTATTTTATTTAATTTATTGGTTGTGCCACGTGGCATGCAAAATCTTAGTTCCCCAACCAGAGATTGAACCTGGGCCATGGCAGTGAAAGGGCTGAATCCTAACTACTCGACAACCAGGGAACAACTCCCTTAGAGTGTTTTCACCATGCCATGAAGAAATCTCATTTAAACCAGCAGTCACTCCCTATTCCTTCAGCCCCTGCTGCTGCTGCTGCTAAGTCGCTTCAGTCGTGTCCAACTCTGTGCAACCCCATAGACCGCAGCCCACCAGGCTCCCCCATCCCTGGGATTCTCCAGGCAAGAACAGTGGAGTGGATTGCCATTTCCTTCTCCAATGCATGAAAATGAAAAGTGAAAGTGAAGTCGCTCAGTCGCGTCCAACTCTTAGCGACCCCATGGACTGCAGCCTTCCAAGCTCCTCCATCCATGGGATTTTCCAGGCAAGAGTACTGGAGTGGGGTGCCATTGCCTTCTCTGCCCTCAGCCCCTAGTAACCAGCAATTCACTTTTTTAAAATAATTATTTATTTATTTGACTGCATTAGGTCTTAGTTGCAGCATGCAGGATTTTAGTTGCAACATGTGGGATCTATTTCCCTGACCAGGGATCTAACCTGGGCCTCCCATACATTGAGATTCCAGAGTCTTAGCTACTGAATCACCAGCGAAGTCCCTGTAACTTACCTTTTATCTCCATTGATTTCCCTGTTTTGAACATATGAATGGAATCTTATGATACATGGTCTTCGTGACTAGTTTTCTTCATGTAATAAAGTGTTTTCTGTGTTTACCATATATCCCTACTTCCTTTCACTTTTATTGCCAAATAATCTTTCACTCTAGGGATATACCATATTTTGTTTATCCATTTATCACTGATTGACTTTTGAATAATTTTAAATACTGAAGAATTGTGAATAATGCTGATATGAACATGCATGTATAAAATCTACACATGTAGATTTTTGTGTGGACATGTACTTTCAGTTTTTTTGGGTATACACCTAGGAATGGAATTGCTGGGTGACATGGTAACTTTATGGTTAATTTACAGAGGAATTGCCAAATATTTTCCATAGTGGCTACAATATTTTGTGATCCAACTAGCAATATTTAAAGTTTTCAGCTTTTTTGTGTCTCCATCAACACTTGCTATTTTCTGTATTTTTCATTATGGCCATTCTGCTGCTGCTGCTGATGCTAAGTCGCTTCAGTCGTGTCCGACTCTGTGTGACCCATAGACAGCAGCCCAGGCTCTGCCATCCCTGGGATTCTCCAGGCAAGAACACTGGAGTGGATTGCCATTTCCTTCTCCAGTGCCATTCTAGTGGGTGTGAAATAGTATCTCATTATGGTTTTGATTTGCATTTCCCTGATAGCTAATGATATTGAGCATTTTTTCTTGCTCACTGGTCATTTTTATATCTTCCTTGAATAAATGTCTATACAAATATTTTCCCCATTTTTAAATTGTGTCAGTTATTTTTAATTATTGAGTTTTAAGAATTTTTAAATGTATATTTTGGATACAATTCCCTCATTAGATATAGGATTTCCAAGTATTTTCTCACATTACATTAGTGCCTTTTTACTTTCTTGTCCTTTGAAGCACAAAATTTTTCATTTAGATGGAGTTCAGTTTGTCTTTCCTTTGATTACTTGTGCTTTTGACTGATTGTTTTTGCTTTTGCTGTCAGATATAAGAAACTGTTGCATAATCCAAGGTGGAAAAAATTTACACCTATATTTTCTTCAAAGAGTTGAATAATTGTACCTCTTGTGTTTTTGTCATAGATCTATTTTGAGTTAATTTTTATGTAATTTTTATGTATGATGTGATATCAGTTCACTTCAGTCGCTCAGTCATGTCTGACTCTTTGTGACCTCATGGACTGCAGAATGCCAGGCCTCCTTGTCCATCGCCAACTCCCAGAGTTTACTCAAACTCGTGTCCATTGAGTCGGTGATGGCATCCAACCATCTCATCCTCTGTCGTCCCCTTCTCCTCCTGCCTTCAATCTTTCCCAGCATCAGGGTCTTTCCCAGTGAGTCAGTTCTTCACATCAGGTGGCCAAAGTATTGGAGTTTCAGCTTCAACATCAGTCCTTCCAATGAATATTCAGGACTGATTTCCTTTAGGACAGACTGGTTGGCTCTCCTTGCAGTCCAAGGGGCTCTCAAGAGTCTTCTCCAACACCACAGTTCAAAAGCATCAATTCTTCTATGCTCAGCTTTCGTTATAGTCCAACTCTCACATCCATACATGACTAAATGGAAAAGCCATAGCTTTGACTGGACGGACCTTTGTTGACAAAGTAATGTCTCTGCTTTTTAATATGCTGTCTAGGTTGGTCATAGCTTTTCTTCCAAGGAGCAAGGGTCTTTTAATTTCATGGCTGCAATCACCATCTGTGTGATTTTGGAGCCTCCCAAAATAAAGCCTGTCACTGTTTCCACTGTTTCCCCATCTATTTGCCATGAAGTGATTGGACCAGATGCCATGATCTTAGCTGTCTGAATGTTGAGCTTTAAGCCAACTTTTTCGGTCTCCTCTTTCACTTTCATCAAGAGGCTCTTTAGTTCTTTACTTTCTATCATAAGACTGGTGTCATCTGCATATCTGAGATTATTGATATTTCTCCTGGCAGTCTTGATTCCAGCTTGTGCTTTATTGAGTCCAATGTTTCTCATCATGTACTCTGCGTATAAATAAGCAGGGTGACAGTATACAGCCTTGTTGTACTCCCTTCCCTATTTGGAACCAGTCTGTTGTTCCATGTCCATTTCTAAGTGTTGGTTCCTGACCTGCATACAGATTTCTCAAGAGACAGGTCAGGTGGTCTGGTATTCCCATCTCTTTAAGAATTTTCCACAGTTTGTTGTGGTCCACACAGTCAAAGGCTTTGGTGTAGTCAATAAAGCAGAAATAGATATTTTTCTGGAAGTCTCTTGCTTTTTCAGTGATCCAGTGGATGTTGGCAATTTGATCTCTGGTTCCTCTGCCTTTTCTAAATCCAGCGTGAAAATCTGAAAGTTCATGGTTCACATACTATTGAAGCCTTGCTTGGAGAGTTTCGAGCATTACTTTACTAGCATGTAAAATGAGTGCAATTGTGTGGTAGTTTGAGCATTCTTTGCTATTGCCTTTCTTTGGGATTGGAATGAAAACTGACCCCACTGCTGAGATTTCCAAATTTGCTGGCATATTGAGTGCTGCACTTTCACAGCATCATCTTTTAGGATTTGAAATAGCTCAGCTGGAATTTCATCACCTCCACTAGCTTTGTTCGTAGTGATGCTTCCTAAGGCCCACTTGACTTCACATTCCAGAATGTCTGGCTCTAGTTTGGTGATCACACGATCATGATTATCTGGGTTTTGAAGATCTTTTTTGTATAGTTCTTCTGTATATTCTTGCCACCTCTTCTTAATATCTTCTGCTTCTGTGAGGTCCATACCATTTCTGTCGTTTATTGTGCCCATCTTTGCATGAAATGTTCTCTTGGTATCTCTTATTTTCTTGAAGAGATCTCCAGACTTTCCCATTCTATTATTTTTGTTGCATTTTCTTTGCATTGATCACTGAGGAAAGCTTTCTTAACACTCCTTGTTATTCTTTGGAACTTTGCATTCAAATGGGTATATCTTTCCTTTTCTCCTTTGCCTATAGCTCCTCTTCTTTTCTCAGCCATTTGTAAGGCCTCCTGAGACATCCATTTTGCCTTTTTGCATTTCTTTTTCTTGGTAATGGTTTTGATCCCTGCGTCCTGTGCAATGTCACGAACCTCTGTCTATAGTTCTTAAGGCACTCTATCAGATCTAATCCCTTGAATCTATTTGTCAGTTCCACTGTATAATTGTAAGGTATTTGATTTAGATCATACCTGAATATTCTAGTGGTTTTCCCTACTTTCTTCAATTTAAGTCTCTATTTTGCAGTAAGGAGTTCATGATCTGAGTCCGGTCTTGTTTTTGCTGACTGTATAGAGCTTCTCCATCTTTGGCTGCAAAGAATATAATCAGTCTGATTTTCAGTGTTGACCACCTGGTAATGTGCATGTGTAGAGTCTTCTCTTGTATTGTTGGTAGCAGGTATTTGCTATGACCAGTGCGTTCTCTTGGCAAAACTCTATTATCCTTTGCCCTACTTCATTCTGTTCTCCAAGGCCAAATTTGCCTGTTACTCCAGGTATCTCTTGACTTTGTACTTTTGCATTCCAGTCCCCTGTAATGAAAAGGACATCTTTTTTGGGTGTTAGTTCTAGAAGGTCTCGTATGTCTTCATAGAACCGTTCAACTTCAGGTTCATCAGCATTGCTGGTCGGGGCATAGACTTGGATTACTGTGATATTGAATGGTTGCCTTGGAAACGAACAGAGATCTTTCTGTCGTTTTTGAGATTGCATCCACTTACTGCATTTCAGACTCTCTTATTGACTATGGTGGCTACTCCATTTCTTCTAAGGGATTCCTGCCCACAGTAGTAGATATAATGGTGTGACTAGGGGATTCAACTTTAGTCTTTTGCATTGGATTATGCAGTTACTCACCAGTTTTTGTTGAAAAAAACATTCTTTCCACCATTGAATTGTTTTGGTATTGATGTTGGATATCAGTTGTCATAAAATTAAAGATTTTTTTCTTGGTTCTCAATTTCATTGATCTAAATATACAGAATTACGGCAATACCACACTGCTTTGGTGTAGATCTGTAGTAAGTTTTGAAAGCAAAAAGTGTGAACCCTCTGACTGTTTTTTTCAAGATTGTTTTAGCAACTCTGGGCCTCTTACTATCAGATTTCTTGCATCAGATTCTCCTTTCATGTCTTACTTCTGTGCGGTCTTGTTAACCTTTCAGGTTTTTTTTGTTTGGTTTAATCTGAAATTACTTTCTTGAGATCTACTTAAAATATTCTGTAGCCAAATTCAATCTACTCCTTATTCCTCTCTCCCATCCAGTCCTTTTTTTCCCCCCAGTTTTTTAGTAAGATCTTTCCCATAACTTTTTTCTTTTACAATATTTCTTTTTCTCTTCCAGCTAGTTGGTAAGTAACCCTCTTGTCCCAGTACTCTGTTAATCTCTGGAAAAGAAAATTCTTGGAAACACAATCCTTATTCTTAAGTTGCTTTTGATAAATAATATAAAAGGTAGGTAAGTCAGACTTAACCCATGGTAAATTCTCTTTCATAAAGTAGAATCACATTTTTGCTTTTGGTAATATGTTTTGGTATAACTTTTGGTAAATTTGAAAGTAATAATCAGTTTAAAAGAAAGTGCTTATATTAAAACAAACATAAATGATAAAAGCAAGCAAACATTGTCTATATGGAAAAACTGGATATAAAGCAATAGCAAAAAGGAAAATTAAACTGTAAAAAGTGACAAAAAATAACTATACATGTTAACAAATGTGTTATTTACTTCCTTTTTATTTGGTTTTCACTCCTTCATTGGTCCTTAATAAATGTATTGAGTATAATTGTTGATGTTTTTTGTTTTAATTTATTTATGTTTGGCCATGCTGGTTCTTCGTTTTTGCTCAGGCTTTCTCTAGATGCAGTGAGCAGGGACTTCTCTCTGTTGTGGTGCATGGTCTTCTTATTGAGGTGGCTTCTTTTGTTGTGGAGTTCAGGCTCTAGATATCTGGGCTTCAGTAGTTGCAGCACATGGGCTCAGCAGTTGTGGCTCGTGAACTCTACTTCGCAGGCTGAGAAGTTGTGGCATACAGGCTTATTTGCTTCAGGACGTGGGATCTTCCTGGACCAGGGATTTATACTGTGTCTCTTGCATTGCCCAGTAGACTCTCTACCACTGAGCCACTAGGGAAACCCTGTTTCTCTGCCCCCCGCCCCCCAAAACAACAGCGAATTCTCCAATTTTCCAGTACCAACTGGGTCTCCAGGAATTTAATTTATTTTATACACAAACTATTCATAAGTGCAGATTCCACAGATTGAGGTCTCTATCCCATAAGACTGCCCTCACTTTCAATGCCAGCTAGAAATGACATTCTTAGGGATAGACTAAATGTTTATTTGTTATTATACCACAAACATCTATTATATTTTAGATGTTGTTTAGTTGCTAAGTCATGTCCAACTCTTTTTGAAACCCCATGGACTGTATGTAGCCCAACAGACTCCTCTGTCCATGGAATTTCCCAGGCAAGAATACTGGAGTGGGTTCCCATTTCCTTCTCCAGGGGATCTTTCATACCCAGGGATTGAACCCATGTCCCCTGCATTGGCAAGTGAGTTCTTTACCACTGACTCACCAGAGAAGACTGTATATTATACCTAACCATTGCTTATATGGAACTTGAATTCTAGTGAAAGGATACATACTAATAAAAAAAAAATCCTAACAATATGAGATAAGTTAGTCTTATCTCTTGGACTTGTATGTACCACATCTTACTGGATATTAAGATTACCCTACTCATCTAGGCTGCAAGGAGTGCTGGGAGTTGGAACTGGGGTTGAAGGTAGATGACAGAATTAGAAAAGGGTTTCTGGAAGAAGTTGCTTTTTACTTGACAAAGGGAAAGAAGACAGAGAGAAAAAGAGTAAGAAATGTCCTGCTGGTATAAATGACAGAAAAAGGGTAATTTAAAGTGGTGTCACTGTCCATGGGGTCAGAGAATCCCACGGGACTGAGGACACACACACACACACACACACACACACATAATCACCATCCCCTTAGGGTGGCATATTATTCTACTTTGTTTTTGTTTTAAATCTCTTGTCCTTTTCTATGCAGTGAAATTTTCTTTAAAATGCTGGAATGAAATTGCCCATTTTCTAAAGTGAAGTTGACTTCTAAGTAAGCACATGTTAAGTTTTAAACCAAAGAGCCAGTACCTTTATCCTCCAAATAACTGGTTATTGCACCTCAGAGAAAGATGAGACAGATAAAATACTCAACTTAGTTTAACAGATGTGTATTGAAAACCTATATGTGTATTAGACACTATATAATGCCTATTATTTTATTATGGAACATTTTTTGTATCTATATGTATTCACCTGGCTTCTTTCAAATAAGGTAGATAGCCAAAAAATTATCTCCCAGAGGAATTAATTGCTTTAAATTATGACATTTTTAATTACATACCTTTTAAAAATATTATGACATTAAAGCAAATAGACACATGAAATTATGTTTAAATTTTGAATCAAAAAATACATTTTTATCATGAGAATTTTAAATATTTTTATTTTTAAAACTCTTAAATAATCCAGCTGTTTAAAAGAGCAGGCATTGTATTTGCATCTTATTATACTATTTCTGCTTTATATTAGAAAACTTGCTAATGAAGTATATGATCACAGAAGTTTAGCATTGTCTGTTTTGTGTCTTTACTGAAGCTTCTTGGCCCATTTTGTTTAGGTATAGTATAGGAATAGGAAGACCGCAGTCTACATATTTTGTGCATGCATATGTGTTAAAATTGCTTTAGTCGTGTCCAGCTCTTTGCAACCCCATGGACTTGAGCCCACCAGAATCCTCTGTCCATGGGATTCTCCAGGCAAGAATACCAGAGTGGGTTGCCATGCCTTCCTCCAGGGGATCTTCCTGGCCCAGGGATTGATCCGCCTCTGTTACGTCTCCTACATTGGCATTTGGGTTGTTACCACTAGCATCACCTGGGAAGTCTGCCGATGGTTAGTCTTTGAATTGCTCTAAAAACAGTCATCATTTCATACTGAATAGCTAACCTCATAATTGTTAGAAACTAAAGGCAGCTATATATTTGAAATATATATTACAGTTTTATGTTTGTTTAATTCACTAGCAGTTTTAAGAACAAGAATCCATTTTTCATTTAAACCATATTTTTAAATTGTTTTGAGGACAAAGCTGAATGGTATTAATATGTAATAATCATGTGTCACTGATAATATTACAAATATATGTTAGAGATATACGACACCAATTACTTGTTATGAGTTATGATGATGTATATTTAATTATTACTTGATAAATGTTGCCTGGCATTCCAAATATTGTTAGGGAGTAGGTATAGAAACCCTAATGTAAGGAAAAAAGAGGAAATAGCATAATAAAATTTATTTAGTATGATGGTAGTCAATTAAAATTATATTTAATAAAACTTAGATATTGAGGGCTAAAGAGCCTTTTGATGAAGGTGAAAAGAGGAGAGTGAAAAAGCTGGCTTAATTAAACTCAACATTTACAAAACTAAGATTATGGTATCTGGTCCCATCACTTCATGCAAATAGATGGGGAAACAATGGAAATAGTAACAGACTTTATTTTCTTGGGCTCCAAAATCACTGCAGATGGTGACTGTAGCAATAAAAATAAAAGATACTTGCTCCTTGGAAGAAAAGCTATGACAAACCTAAACACATTAAAAAGTAGAGACATCATTTTGCCGACGAAGGTCCATAAAGTCAAAGTCATCTATGGTTTTTCCATTAGTCATGTATGAATGTGAGAGTTGGACCATAAAGAAGGCTGAGGGCCAAAGAATTGATGCTTTTGAACTGTGGTGTTGGAGAAGACTCTTGAGAGTCCCTTGACCTGCAAGGAGATCAATCCTAAAGGAAGTCAGTCTTGAATATTCATTAGAAGGACTGATGCTGCATTGAAGCTCCTATACTTTGGCCACCTGATGTGAAGAACTGACTCATTGGAAAAGACCCTGATGCTGGGAAAGATTGAAGGCAGGAGGAGAAGGGGACGATGAGGATGAGATGGTTGAATGGCATCACGACTCAATGGACATGAATTTGAACAAGCTCCGGGAGATGGTGAAGGACAGGGAAGCCTGCTGTGCTGTAGTCCATGGGATCACAAAGAGTCGGACATGATTGAGTGACTGAACAGCAGCAACAAAAATATTCAAGTGATGATGCTTAGCAAGTTTGCATAATCTTGTCCTCTTCTCTTAGCAAATTCAGTGTTTGCTTAAAATTCCAGCTCCTAAGATTCACAATCAGGTAACTCAAAAGTGTTGTTTTCACCATCCTTTTTATTATGCATTCTAACTGGTGACTGAATCTGGTTAACTAGTTTAATGGTCAGTAAGATAGTTATTCCTTCCTATTCATAATGCTGTCCTCAGTGCTCAGTCATGTCCGACTCTGTGACTTCACAGAGTAGCCCACCAGACTCCTCTGTCCTTGGAAGTTTTCAGACAAGAATACTGGGGTGGGTTGCCATTTTCTACTCCAGAGGATCTTCCTGACCCAGAGATCAAACCTGAGTCTCCTGAATTGGCAGGTGAATTATTTACTGCTATGCCACCTGGGAAGCCCTTTCTGTTCCTAGAACTTTAAAGAACAATGTTACCTACTCAGAACAGAGTTATATAGGGTTGGCATGTTCTTGAATGTTGCTGGATAAATCAAACTAACATTGCCTTTAAAGCTCCAGGAGAGCTTTTATTTTTTTAAGCTTTTAAGTCTGCATAAGAACTCAGTGAACATGGAAGTTTTATGTGCTTTTACTTTTCAAACTCTATTTTGTTACTTTCTTTTGAACTCTTGCAAACTGTTTTATGCTAAGTATGCTAAGTCACTTCAGTCGTGTCTGACTCTGTGCAACCCCATAGACGGCAGCCCACCAGGCTTCCCCGTCCCTGGGATTCTCCAGGCAAGAACACTGGAGTGGGTTGCCATTTCCTTCTCCAATGCATGAAAGTGAAAAGTGAAAGTGAAGTCGTTCAGTCATGTCCGACCCTCAGCGACCCCATGGACTGCAGCCTTCCAGGCTCCTCCATCCATGGGATTTTCCAGGCAAGAGTACTGGAGTGGGGTGCCATTGCCTTCTCCGTGCAAACTATTTTAATATCCACCTTATTTTCTGATTATTTAACAGTTGCCAGGTTTTATGAATGTTAAAACAATATGCTTCCTTATGGATATCAACTGTTTATTAACTATTTGATGTTGAGGAGGAAGAGAATTTGCAAGCAGTTAAAGGACTTAGTGTTGACATTGATGTATGTTATACAGTAGATCCTTATAATATCAAGATGTGTTTTCTGCTACCAGGTGTTAATAGTTTTAATCTGCAATCTTCATTTTCACAAATTATATTCTTTTATGTTTTGTCACTCATTTTAAAAACTGATAACAGTTCACAATCTTTAAAATTTCATTATGAACACAACAGTGTTCATAGTGTGAACTCCACAACAGAGATAATAAAGAAGCCAATTAAAGACTGGGCAAAAGATTTTAACGTTTCTCTAAAGAATGTATACAATGGCAGTAGGCACTTGAAAAGGTGTACAACATCAGGAAATGCAAATCAAAACACAATGAGATAATACTTCATATCTACTAAGAGAACTATAAAAAGGCAAAAACAATGAAAGATAAGTGTTGGCAAGGTTGGACTGTATGGAAGTCTCATATACTGTTTGTGGGAATGTAAAATGGTGCAGCTACTTTGGAAAATAATTTTTCAATTAATAAGTTAAACAGAGAGCTACCATATGACCAACTTATATTCCTAGGTATATATCTAAGAGAACTGAAAATTTATATCCACATAAAAACTTGTACATGAATATTCATAGTGTTATTTATAATAGCCCCAAGGTGGAAACAACCAAAATATTTATTAACTGATGAATGGATAAATAAAGTGTGCATATAATGGGATATTATTCAGCCACACAAGGTAATGAAGTACTGACATAAGTCACAATATGGATGAGCTGTGAAAACATCATGCTAAATGAAAGAAGACAGACGGGAAACATCACACATTATATGATTCCACTTGTATGAGATGTCCAGAATGGGCAAATTCATAGAGACAGATCAGTGGTTACCAGAGGCTAGGAGGGAGAGTGGAGAAGAAAATGGGTGATGACTACTTAATTGGTATGGTGTCTTTTATTCAAGAATTAAATAATGGTGATGGGTGTACAACATTGTACTAAATGTTGTACTCAGGAATATACTAAAACCTGAATTTTATAGTTTAAAATGGCAAATTTTGTTGTTACATAAATTTTATCTGTCTAAAAAATTATTGTGGTTTCTAAAATTTTAATATTTGGGAAAAGAAAAACATGAAGAATACCACTTTGTATAGTTCATCTCTTATTAAACTTATGTGGAACATAGTTGAACCATATTGCTTTAGGTGCATAAATGCTCTTCTAGTATGATGCCAAAGGCCAGTCTCTGAGGGAAGTAAACAGAAACTGCCCTTCAGGGACTTCTCTGGTGGTACAGTAGATAGGGATCCACCTGCCTATGCAGGGGACCTGGGTTTGATTCTTGGTCTGGAACGATTCCACATGCTGCAGAGCAACTAAAACCGATGTGCCACAACAAGTGTGAGCCCACAGTCGAGTCAGCGACATGTAGCTACTAAACCCCTGTGCCACAACGATGGAAGCCCATGCACCCTGGAGTTCTCACACCACAAATTCTGAGCCCAACTGCTGAGAGCCTGTACTCGGCAACAAGAGAAGGCACCACAATGAGAAGCCCACACACCACAGTGAAGAGTAGACCCTGCTCTTCACTGCAACTAGAGAAAGCTAGCACTCAGCAACGAAGACCCAGCACAACCAAAAGTAAATAAATGCATAAATAATTTTAAAAAAGAAAAAGTCCTTGAAAACGCATTATTTTGCTTATTGCTGGAATATTTTTGACTGCTCAATAGAATGACTTTCCTCAGGTCACAGTTAAAAAAAGAGCTGTGCTTTCTTTAAGATAATTTCTTTTCACTTTATGAATACTGTGAATAATATATACATACAAACAAAAGTTGTTTATGACAGTCTTTTTATCTTTGCATTGGTTACCGGGGGAGTGAAAGACATATGCTTGGTCCTTCAGTAACAAAGAGTACAGGGCCTTATGGCTTGCAGTTTTGAAACTAACCTCTTGGCCCAGTCTTACTTTTCTCATTCTCAAGTTCTTATTTTTATTATGGATATTATGTACCTAATTAGTATATTACTTCATATTTTAGACTAGGTCACAATATGAAAATATACAGAGATAAAGGATGCTGTGATTAGAGGGAAGAAAGCCTGAAATGCAAATGTGTTTGAGCAACTTATCTACATTAATTTACGCTAATATATAATTAGTAATTGTCTTTATAACTTTCAAATTAACTTTTTTAAGGAGGCAAGGGAAAATGGACAAACTCCAGGAGATGGTGGGGGAGAGGAAGACCAGGCATGCTGCTGTCCATGGGTCGTGAAGAGTCGAACATAGCTTGGTGACTGAACAAAAACAACAATTAATAGGCAGAAAGAATGGAACTTTGGAAATGATAAACATTTGTATAATTGATTGATAATATGAAGTGCTTTCAGTTTTGAATAGAGTGATAAGTAATGAATAGAGTGGTGCTGGAAATCCAAAAATGGAGATGGGTCAATACAGAGGAGGGAAAAGGGAAAGTATAGTGGAGATGTTTTTTGAAATTGCTGGCTTTATTTTTTGTCTATTATTGATCCTATTTAAGCCTCAGTGTGCATAATCAAATAGCTGTGTATGGCATTATCTCTATCCTGTGCAGCCGCACATGTTTAGTTTAGAAGGACATTGCTGTCACATCATAAAATGTGTCAACATTGCTTTCATATTTTTAACCTTACAGCCTCTATTACAAATAATATTGCTTCTAAAAAAGTTTTAATTTAATTATATCTAGTGTCTTCTCCTGTGATTTTAATATAGTTGCCATAGAATTATTAAATTAGTTCATATCTTATATTTATTGTCTTTGCATTTCCAGCAGCATGGACAGATTTATACATTTACTAGGTGCTTAGTAATCATTGATTTTGCTTTTGTAATTTTCCCTATCAGCATTTTATACTTCCCTAAATCCTTCTCATCAGCATATCAACTTACTGTAGTATTCCTCTATTTTAATACAAAACCTTTCAAGATCCCACATCCCCCTCAAGCGACAGTGCTGTTTCTCTACAATTTTTAGTAGCAAAACTCCTTCAAAGTGTTGTTCATATATACTGCATCCTCATATATCATATGCAATACATCCTCATTGCACTTTCTATCACTACCACCATCACCAAACTTTTTCCTACCCTAGTGTTCTCCATCTCATCCATGTTGTTACTATTAAATGCTTTTAAGTGGCTTTTTTCCCCCATCAAGTACATAGCAATAATTGCATCTGAGCCTTATACCTCTCTTTCATCTGTGTACCTCAAAAAATTTTATAAGCACAATTAAGTAAAAGTTACAACATCCCTATGAAGTTGATAATTATGGTATGGCAAACTGAAATACTAAGAGATTGCCTAAGTTATCTTATGTATGTATGCCAAAATCCTAAAAGTAGACCAGGGTAATGTAACATTTTGTTGACACCATTAAACCAGATTTCTTTTTAATGATGAAATCATTTTAAGAGTTCTCAGAAAAAATGAAATAGTAGTAATAATTACTTAATATCCCTAAGTATTCATAGCGAAGTTCTTTTAATAGAGAAGAGTAAAATGTATGTTATCTGAAATTTAGTTATTTATTAGTGATGGCAACTTTGGTGGTTTGTATCTAATGAAGTATTCTTTTTTTTGATTGTTGTTAAATTGCTTAATTGGTGCACCAAGTCTTCATAGCCTTAATTTGAATTGGATATTTAAAGGTTTGGAATCGAATAGTTTCATTTAAGTCTTTTAGCTATAGTACATGAAACCTTTATAGAGCTATGTTTGTGTTTTTCTTGCCTGCTGGCTTGCTCAAGTGAGGTGGTTTTTTCCAAGGCAATTTTATCACTGGAAAATTTTGATTTGGCATTTGTTGACAAGACTAAGATGGATTCTAATTTTGATAAAAACTAAAATTTCCCCATAATTTTAAATAATGTATTTTACTTTAGTTAATAGTAATCCTTCAAAAACTTTACCTCTCTGTTGCTAAAATTTGAGTTGAATTCCGTAAGAAAAAGAACTTAGAGAAATAAAAATAGAGCCAAAACAGCATATGCTGCTGCTGCTGCTAAGTCGCTTCAGTCGTGTCCGACTCTGTGCGACCCCATGGACTGCAGCCTACCAGGCTCCTCCGTCCATGGGATTTTCCAGGCAAGAGTTCTGGAGTAGGGTGCCATCGCCTTCTCCAAAAACAGCATATAATTTTTCTTAAATGAAGCCCTTCATTATATTACTTCACCCAAGTGACTAGTTCATTTTTGGATATTGTGTATATACTAGCCTCAAAAATATTTCAACACCTGTTGACAGTGACAGTGACTTTCTTCCTTTACTGGGTGCCCATTTATGGCCCTAAAGCAGAAACCCATGAACTAGGGAGTAAAGATTTTGAGAAGTACTAATTAGTGTTGAAACAATAGGGTGGTAAACTTTAGAAAAAGATCCAGCTTTATATATGCTTAAAAAAATTCACCAAATCTAATAGCCAGTTGAGCTTTGTTTCATGGATGTTATTATCAGCAAGATTATGAAGTTGCTATTTGAGCTCTGCTGCTGCTGCTGCTGCTGCTAAGTCGCTTCAGTCATGTCCGACTCTGTGCGACCCCATAGACAGCAGCCCACCAGGCTCCCCCATCTTCTGGAGTGTGTTGCCATTTCCATCTCCAGTATTTGAGCACTAGCTAAACTTTATTGTAATAAGGCTTATGTTGTTTAAAAATTTTGTTAGTTAACCTATGAGAATTATACGTTTTAGAGAATTCTTAGTCACATAGAACATTAAGGACAAGTGTTGCATGTGAAGGATATGATATATTTTGAAGGAGTGACAGCTTTTGTAGTAAGGATAGTAAAATTATTTCTTTTATTTTAGTAATTAGTGGAAGTTAATTTTTTTTTTTTTATCACATCATGCAGCATACAAGATCTTAGTTCCTTGACAGGGGATTGAACCCAGGCCCCCTGCATTAGGAGCATGGAATCTTAACCACTGGGCAGCCAAGGAAGCTCCATAAATGTAATTTTATTTCATAAGAAATGTAAAATCATTGATAATACAAGAAGTGCTTTTTAATTTGATTTATTTTATATTTATTTTTATTGAAGCATCGTTGATGTATAATATTGTGATAGTTTCTGGTATACAGCAAAGTATCCATATATATTCTTTTTCAGATTGTCTTCCTTTATAGATTATTACAAGATATTGAATATAGTGCCCTGTGTTATATGGCAGGACCTTGTTATTTGTCTGTTTTATGTATAGTAGTGTGTATCGGTTAATCCCAAATTCCTAAAATATCCATGTCCCATCTTTCCCAATCCCCTGGAGTAGGAAATGGCAACCCACTCAAGTATTCTTTCCTGGAGAATTCCGAGGATAGAGGAACCTGAAGGCTACTGTCCATAGGGTCACAAAGAGTTGGACACAACTGAAACGACTTAGCACATCGCACACAGCACAACCATAAGTTTGTTTTGAGTCTATTTCTGTTCCATAAATTCATTTGCATTATTTTTTTTTTTAGATTCGACGTAGAAGTGATATGATATATTATTTGTCTTTCTCTGTCTGTCTCATTTCACTTACTGTGATAATCTCTAGGTCCATCCATGTTGCTGCAAATGGCATTATTTCTTTCTTTTTATGGCTAAGTAATATTTCATTGTGTGTGTGTGTACCACAACTTTATCTATTCATCTGTCCATTAGGTTGCTAATATGTCTTGATCATTGTAAATAATGTTGCTATGAACATGGGAGTACTGTATCTTTTCAAACTAGGGTTTTCTCCAAGAAGTGCTTTTTAAAATGCCATCTGTTCATGTTTGATTTTACCTAAAGTAGTATTTGTTTAGCTGAAGAGAAAAGTAGTATGGGAAAGAGTGACAAAAAGTTAGAACCATGGTAAATCATCTCTTTAAAACCTTAAAGAGATGTACAACATATTTTGTTTTTGCTTTTGGTTTTCTTTAATAATTAAAACAGAGGGGAAGCTCACTTTGTTTTAGGTTTTGATATGACAAAGTTTGGTGGAAAATGAGAAACTGGGATTTCCCTGGTGGTCCAGTGGCTATGGCTCCATGCTCCCAATTCAGGGGGCCTGGTTTTGATCCCTGGTAGGGGAGCTGGATCCCACATGCCACAGGTAGGAGTTCGCGAGGCTCAACTAAGACCTGGCACAGCCAAATAAATAAAAATTCAAAATTATTAAAATGAGAACTCTCATTGGCTGTATTTCCAGACTTTGCTCTTGGGAGGCTATAGTGTTATCACTTTAGAACTTCCTGGTATCTTTAGATAGTGGGCTTCTGGTTATTTCTAATAGCAGGTATTGAATTACAGTCATCCCTTGGTGTCTAGGAGGGACTGGATTAAAGTACATGGATTAATGTGCAGTGGCAGAAATCATTGGAACCCCGGCCTTCACAGCTTCTCTGAACATTAAGGGAAGATGGACATGTAATATTTTACTGAATACACTGTTTACACTTACAGGTGAAACTGAGGACAGAAAGCATTCACTGAATTTGTTGTTGTTATTGCTTAGTCACTAAGTCATGTCTGACTCTTTTTTGACCCCATGGTGATGGACTGAAGCTCAGCAAGCTCCTGTGTCCATGGGATTTTCTAGGCAAGAATAGTGGAATGAGTTGCCACTTCCTTCTGCAGGGCATCTTCCCACCCCAGGGACTGAATCTACATTCTAGGCAGATTCTTTCCCACTGAACTAACCAATAGGAAAGCCTATTCAGTGAATATTATGCTCCAAAACACTGCTTGAAATTGGTCCTATCTGTTCAAGCTGCTTTCTTTCTTTCCTTTCTCTACCTTTGGTATCTTCCCCCCACTACATCAGGAAAACCACTTTTAGCCAGACACCACCATAGTCACTGTTTGTACAGATCAGGAAATGATTTCTATCACTTCAGAGCTTTGTTGCTTTTCAAGTATTAAGTTGATTGGTGTTTTCATAATTTGACAAAACTACTTGACAAAACTTCTATTCATGTTATATAAAATCTTCTATTTATATGTCCACTCTAGATTAGACAGCAGACTTCTTTCATGCATACCATATTACGTGGGTCTTTTTGTTAAAGCTTGCTCATATTTTTTTCTTAAAACATAATAAGACAGGGAAAATAATTGTTGTCAAAAGAAGTTCCCAGGATCAGGACTATTAAAATTATTAATAAAATGAATTTCTTTTTTTCTAAATTTGGTTGAAGTTTTAGTCATAACAGTGCATGAATAAATGAAGTAAACCACTTCTACCCAGCTGATTTAGATTTAAATTTAAAGAGATTTAAAACTCAGCTCTCCAAACCCAAGACTATTTCCTCTTACAGGCAATATGATTCATCAAGAATTCTGCAATAAAATAGACCTTCTTTTCCACTCAACATAAACTTGAAAGTTATTTGAAGATAATTTGCCTCCAAATTTGGAGCAGTGTCCCTGAATGGAACATATCCTATCCCACATGGTTGAGGGTTATGTCTGAAAATAGAAAAAGAAAGAAAGAAATTTTCAAATATTTTAGAAGGATCATTTACACTTTGATCTTAGTATAGTTTCAGAAATGCCTAGTTGTGCTGTTTAATATGCTAGTAGCTACATGTCGATATTTAAATGTAAATTAATATTTAAAAGTCACTAACCATATCACGAGTACTCAGGCACATTTGGCTATGCGCTAGGTATTGGACAGTGCAGATATTAAACTTTTTCATTTTGCATTGTTTCATTGGACAGCTTCGTATAGAATAGAGTTGTCCCATGATATCAGTGGGGAATTGATTCCAGGACTTGTTATGGATATCATAATCCATGGAGGCTCAAGTCCCTTATATAAAGTGGCATAGTACACTCAGGTCTCCCTTATCTGTAGGATGTGGAGACCACATCCCATGGATATTGATACTGTGTTCCACTAGTGGTAGATCACATTTTTACCAGTTTTCTCAGATTATAGATCCCTGTTATTTACAATATCATTTCCCTCCAAAGTATTGCTTATCAAAGTATGTGATTTTTTTCCTATCAAATAATTTCCCCAAGTAATAGAAAAGAACAATAATGCACAGGATTTGAAAGAGCTAGATGATGACAGAAGTGTGTTTAGATTGTTATAAAGTTTGTTATTAACCTTAGAAACATATGCCAAATTGTGCACAGTTGTGATCCTCTAAAAAATGAATGACAGATGCAGACTTTCCACACTACAATCCAAGTTTACAACACTGAAATGGCCTACAAGTAGCATATGGTTTATGAGATTACTTTTCATTTATATATTTTAGAGGTAATTTTTATTATATAACCACACCTTGCATAGAATACAGAGAAAACATTAAACTGATTTATAAATGAATGATTAAATATTTTAATGACTAATACTTTAAACGAAGGCGCTAGTGGTAAAGATGGACTTTTGGTGGCCAGATGGTAAAGACTCTGCCTGCACTGCAGGAGACCCAGATTCACTCCCTGGGTTGGGAAGATCCCCTAGAAAAAGAAATGGCAACTCACTCCAGTATTCTTGCTTGGAGAATTCCATGGACAGAGGAGCTTGGTGGGCTACAGTCCATGGAGTCGCAGAGTTGGATACGATTGAGCAACTAACACAGTTGCAAAGAACCCACCTGTCAATGCAGGAGACATAAGAGACATAGGTTTGATCCTTGGGTCAGAAAGATCCCCTGGAGGAGGGCATGGCAACCCACTCCAATATTCTTGCCTTGCAGAATCCCTTGGACAGAGAATCCTGGTGGGCTACAGTCCATGGGGTCGCCCAGAGTTGGACATAACAGAAGCGACAGCACGCACGCACGCAGCATATACTTCTGTGTTCAGATTGAATAGGATGAGAAAATGTCAGATTTTTAAATTCATTTATTGCTTTGAATCTTTTCAGTAAGTTCAGTTCAGTTGCTCAGTCCTGTCCGACTCTTTGAGACCCCATGAATTGCAGCACACCAGGCCTCCCTGTCCATCACCAACTCCCGGAGTTCACTGAGACTCACGTCCATCGAGTCAGAGATGCCATCCAGCCATCTCATCCTCTGTCGTCCCCTTCTCCTCCTGCCCCCAATCCCTCCCAGCATCAGAGTCTTTTCCAATGAGTCAACTCTTCGCATGAGGTGGCCAAAGTACTGGAGTTTCAGCTTTAGCATCATTCCTTCCAAAGAGCACCCAGGACTGATCTCCTTTAGAATGGATTGGTTGGATCTCCTTGCAGTCCAAGGGACTCTCAAGAGTCTTCTCCAACACCACAGTTCAAATGCATCAATTCTTCGGTGCTCAGCTTTCTTCACAGTCCAACTCTCACATCCATACACGACCACTGGAAAAACCATAGCCTTGACTAGACGGACCTTTGTTGGCAAAGTAATGTCTCTGCTTTTGAATATGCTATCTAGGTTGGTCATAACTTTCCTTCCAAGGAGTAAGTGTCTTTTAATTTCATGGCTGCAGTCACCATCTGCAGTGATTTTGGAGCCCCGCAAAAAATAAAGTCTGACACTGTTTCCACTGTTTCCCCATCCTCTTTCCATGAAGTGATGGGACCATGATCTTCGTTTTCTGAACGTTGAGCTTTAAGCCAACTTTTTCACTCTTCTCTTTCACTTTCGTCAAGAGGCTTTTTAGTTCCTCTACACTTTCTGCCATAAGGGTTAGTTGCTGCTGCTGCTGCTAAGTCACTTCAGTCGTGTCTGACCCTTAGGGACCCCATGGACTGCAGCCTACCAGGCTCCTCCGTCCATGGGATTTTCCAGGCAAGAGTACTGGAGTGCGGTGCCATTGCCTTCTCCATAAGGGTTAGTTAGGTATGGATAAATATCCTAACTTTGTGTATATTGAAACTTAATGTAGGGTTATCAAGTGAAGGTAAAGCTAAAATTAGTTACAGAAGGAAAGACTTTTTCCATTTGGGGGCAGAGAAAGAAGAAAAATAGTTTCATCCTAATTAATGGAAACATTTGATTGTAACTTAAGATTCTTTTCCCACACTTCAACATTATTAGATGTTTTCTGAGGGTAAATATAGTTGAGATTTTCTCTGTGTGTATTTACTAAAATGGTGGCTTGTAGGGGAAAAGTACATAACCAATACATTAGTTGAATTATGTTTTCATAAAATGTATTACTACTTTTTTATAATATGTCTAATTTGAATATATTTCCTAGTGTTAAGATGATTTTTTAAAAATTACCTTTTCCTTGATTATAAAAGCCACCAGGGTTTTTATTAGAAGCTTTGTCTGGCTTTATCCTCTAGTGTCGTTTTAATTTCAAATGTTTTTTCCTCGTGTATTTGCAAATACCTGGTAAGTTATGTGTAAAAATTGCTACCATGATGAAAGAATGTCTCTGCTAAGTTTTTATACTTTGAGGATTAGGACTTTAAATCAAGTAGCATTTTACACCATAGATTTAGTCTTAATTATCTTGTTTTTTTCCAAAAAAATAAAATGAAACATTTATCTTTTTATTCAATTACTTATATTATTTGAATGTAACTATTTAAAAATATTTAATATCTTTTTTCATTTAAGAGTTTTGTATAAAGTATAATTGGTTCTTTCATAAGACTTTTTGTATTGACTCTTTACCATCACAAGCTTGTTTTTTTGGTATTGATTGAAGTTGAGAGCATAAAGGAGTTCCCTGAAGGCAGGTTTTTGGATTCAGAGAGTAAAGTAATCCATCTATATGCTTCTGATCTGATTTGATATGGTGGGAGCATGGGTAGTTCAGAGAGAATTAATTTCCTGTCTTATATTCTCTTATCCATCCATGCATAATTTAAAACTAACATGTTCTCCACCTTAATAATCTTTCCTCTTTTGCCTTCAGTGTATTTTTCGTTTCTCTATTTCTTGAACTTAAAAAATAACAAAACACAAGACATTTTCACCTCTCTTGCTTCCCATGAACCTTACTTATGCATGCTTAGTCGCTCAGTCATGTCCAACTCCTTGCAACCCCATGGACTGCAGCCCACCAGGCTCCTCTGTCCATGGAGATTCTCAGGCAAGAATACTGGAGTGGATTGCCATGCCCTTCCCAACCCAGGGATTGAACCCAGGTCTCTCGCTTTGCAGGCAGATTCTTTACCATCTCAGCACCAGGGAAGCCCAAGAATACTGGTGGGTAGCCTATCCCTTCTCCAGGAGATCTTCCTGATCCAGGAATCAAACAGAGTCTCCCGCATTATAGGTGGATTCTTTACCAGCTGAGCTATCAGGGAAGGTCAAACCTTATTTGTAGGTATTCCCCAAATTCTGCTTAATGGTCTGTCTTTACTTTATATTCATTTCCTTGGTGAACTCACCCACTCTCTTGGCTTGAGTTGTACTTTTTTATATGACTCTTTTTTTTTTTTTTTTACAGTATAAGATTTATTTGTTTATTTAAAAAAATTTTTTTTTTAATTTTATTTTATTTTTAAACTTTACAATATTGGTTTTGCTGAATATCGAAATGAATCCGCCACAGGTATACATTTGTTCCCCATCCTGAACCCTCCTCCCTCGTCCCTCCCCATACCATCCCTCTGAGTCATCCCAGTGCACCAGCCCCAAGCATCCAGTATCGTGCATCAAACCTGGACTGGCGACTCGTTCCATATATGATATTATACGTATTTCAGTGCCATTCTCCCAAATCATCCCACCCTCTCCCTCTCCCACAGAGTCCAAAAGACTGTTCTATACATCAGTGTCTCTTGCTGTCTCGTATACAGGGTTATTGTTACCATCTTTCTAAATTCCATATATATGCGTTAGTATACTGTATTGGTGTTTTTCTTTCTGGCTTACTTCACTCTGTATAATAGGCTCCAGTTTCTATTCTATGTCACAATTTCTACCTGTTGTTGAGAAATGTCTCCATTTGAATAGCCTTTGGTAACATTGGGTTTATTTATTGTCCAACATGAAAGTCACTCTACTCTACCACTGCAGGTTTTTTCCATTGTATCCCCGATAATCTTTCATTCTCTGATGTCCTTGTTCCTGTACTTAGTTTAGTGTGAAGTCCTCTTATTTCTCCATGTAAGATGTTGCTTGGGTTTCCCATTCTGTCTGTACTCATCTTCACTGTCCAGACAGTCATTATATCACACCTGTAACTCATTGTACTCACTTTCCCACCACTCCCTGCTTTGTCCACTTTTTTTTTTGAACTTCCCAAATTCTCCCTGCAGTGATTTTTAAAAATGCATACAAAAGTTGTTATGGCATATTTTTCTTAAATAGAAATTGTAAGCATTTTTATTTATATGTCCCTCTGGGCATAGTGCTAGATGCAGTAAGAAATCAATAAGTAATTGTTCAGTCATTCATTCAGCAGCTCTTTCTTGAGTAGTTGTTGGGTTCCAGCTATTACACTAGTGCTCCAGTGATCTTCTCTTACAGAGCTAGCAGCTGAAAAACAGTCTCTGGTGGTAAGAGAAGGCTTCTCTGAGGAACTGACATTTTTATCAGACTGAATGAAGTAAGAAAGCCAGTCCTGTAAAGATACAGGGAACAATTGCTCCAGGCTGAGAGAACAGCAAATGTCAAGGCCCTGAAGAGGGACAGGTTTGGTATATTTTGGGAATATCAAAAAGGTCATGGTGACTGGGACATAGTAAGGAGAGAGTGACAGAAGCTGTAGTCAGGAAGCCAGGTGACAGACTAATAGGCCATGGTAGGTATTACAGATTATATGCTAATTGATGGAAAAGCCATTGGACAGTTTTGAGTAAGGGAGTGATGTGAGCTGATACATTTGTCGCTGAGTTAAGGACAGTAGACTAGAATCGTGATATAGGAGAGCAATATCTTGAACTAGTGAGGTAAACAGCAGTAACAAGGACAGAATGGGGAAGAATGGTTGGCAGGATGGATTGGGTGGGAGGTGTGGATAAAAAGAGGAACCAAGGGAGACTCAGTTCTGTGTGCTCGGGCAAGTCATGCATCCTCTCCAGCGTCTGTTTTCCTGAGTGTATAATGAGAAATACCTCTTTCCCACTTTGAAGGAATTCTTATGAGAGAATGAAATAATAATGAAAGCTAATTATGAATCTTAAAACACCATTAATGTTGTATTACTTTTAAACACTAAACGTTTAAAAGCTCACCTTAAATTACTTCCCTGGTAGCTCAGCTGGTAAAGAATCCGCTTGCAGTACTGGAGAGGCCGGTTCAATTCCTGGATCAGGAAAACTCCTGGAGAAGGGATAGGCTATCAATTCCAGTATTCTTAAGCTTCCCTGGTAACTCATCTGGTAAATAATCTGCCTGCAATGCAGAGTTTCTCCTGTTGATTGATAATAAGGAGTAGATCATGTTTTGGGCATAGACTGAGCAGCTGATTTAATCATAGAAAAAAAAGGATACCTATCTTTCATTTGTTTTATAGTATGTTTAAGACTGATTCTCTTCTTAGTAAATATTTGAAAACAAATAAAACTAATCTGAGTGACCTATTGTTTATTTACTAATATGTTTACTCTGGGGTGTTGTTGATTATAAATGAAACATAATTTGCCATGCAATAAGAAATAATGACCTATAGATAAACTCTAGGTGTTTTATGCTTATTTGTGTCATGCCAATTGTACTTTTCCTGATAATTTTAGAATACCTTATGGCATCATGACAGACAAATATTCTAAACAAAGTTTTTAGTTTTTGAAACTACTTACTCAAGTATGATTCAGCTGAATGTATTTCTGTTTTCCTATTACAGATTTCTCAACAGTGATGTCACAAGATTGACCACATTGATCACAGTAAGACTAAAATGATAATGAAGCTTTTAAAGATGTTTTGTTTTCTCTGAGAATGAGAAGTTAGAAAATATTTATAATTTTTAATTGTTACTCTTTCTTTCTACAGCCAATTGAATATTAACATTTAATGATTCATATCTCACACTCTATAGTTTATTTAAATAGTTCTTTAAATGATTTTAAACACTTTAAATGAAAATTATCCTTAATTTATAACTGAAATTATATGCCCAATTATATATACATATTTCAGTGTGAATCATAATTACAACCTGAATCATCATTTTTAGTTTTGTTTTTATAAAATATGGTACAAAATATTTGAGGTGACTCCACATTAGGAAAAAGATTATAACAATAAAATTACTTGGGACTGCAATCACATATTACAAAGGACTGTGAAAACAGCATTCTTGAAAGGATTCTTAGACTTCTTTTTAAAATTTTCATTGATGTATAAAGAGTCTTCCAAATATAGAGAGTTGTTCAAAAGGATAGTTTTCTTAAGAAATGGATACTTTTCCTCTTTAATTTTAAAATGTTAATTTCTACTGTGTATAAGGAAATATGCTACATAAAGAAAAAGTTTATCCAAGGTTTTGATCTATATTATTAGAAAATTCTAACTAGTAAAATCTGAATTGCAGTAATGAAATTTTACAGCATTTTTGAAAATGCCTTTTAAATAAGAGGAAAAAATTGAGTATATTATTTATTCAGTGAGTCTGCTTCTTTAATCCTATTTTAATTGTTCATTAGAAGAAGTAATTATCAGAAATGTTAATCTGTATATATATAATCTTTATGTTTTAACATTTTTTTTGAAAACTGGTTCATTTGTTAAATTTAACATTTTTCAGTCCAGAAAGAATTTTTATTGTATTTTTAAAGGCTTTATCATCATCGTTGAGTCTACAGATTTTTATGGCATGTTCATTCATTTTCCTAAGGGAGCCATTTTAAATATCTCTGATTTGTAACTCTTTGTTTGTTTGTTTTTTCTTAATCAGAACTTTATGGCCCTAACTAATGGTTTACAGCAAAATATTAACATATTTCTGTAGCATCCTTCTGTTTTGCATCTAGTGTTTTACAATCAAGGAAGTTAAAATTAACATCGTATGAAAAAGGTATTTTTTTATTAAAAAATGCTGACCCTCAGTACATTTTTAGATTAATATTAAGAGAACATTTAATTACAACTGTTTGAATTCAAGAATTTCAGAAAGAGAGGTAGTGTTCAGATTTAACATTATCAGATGTTAAATAAGTTAAAACATTAAGTATTCATATGAGAGTTTCATAAGTACCTGATAACAGAAACCCTTTCTCATAATGTCAAGGTTGTGAAGCTTTCTCTAGCCCCTTGAGTCAAGAAAAGTGGGTAGATTTCAACACTGACTCAGGCTGAAAGTATTGAGAGAGTAGTTCAAGTGTTGACCATGGGACTGGAATAAAATGAGACGGGGGAAGGCTGATATATTCAAAGAAAATGGAGAGATTAAAGGACTAGTCAGGGTAGATAAGATTGTGGTTGAAATGGGGATATTATAGATTTTTTCAGAGCTGAAGCTGTACTAAGTATTTATATATTATATAATATACATCTTATGTATATAATTTTTTCTTCAGAAATTTTCAGAACTCAGGAGAATTTCTGTTTTTAAGCTCTATGTTACTGGATTAAGCAAAAAGTTTATTCAGGTTTTTCCATAACATCTTTGGCCAACCCAGTATATTCCACTGAAATGTCATTATCTTCTAAATGATCTTTCTCTTCTTCCTGGCCATCTACTGAAGCCTATACATATGTGGTCCTCAGTTTAATTTTATTAAAGCATTGCTCTAACTCTTTTGTTTCTCTACTTGAAGATATTTAGTGACTTTCTGTTTCTTGTATGATCAAATCCAGACTATCTAACTTGGTATTCAAGACCCCTCCTAAGTTTGGCTGTAACATATTTCCTAGACAAATATCTTATTATTCAAGAAGACCCACTACATTCCACACAATGTGGACTACATTCTCCACCCTGAATATACATTTTGTCTCCATACTTACATTCATGTCATCCCCTTTTCCTGGAATATTCTTTTTCTTTTTCAGGCTTTTATTGCTCTTGATGAAATTAAACCTCCTCTTGAATGTCCTGTACACATGTAATCATCTCTCTGAGGCCTTCCCTAATCATCCTAATTGAAAATAACTCTCTCTCCTTAGTTGTTTGGTAATACTCAATTTTTATTATTCTGATGTAACTGATAACATATATTCCCCTGTATTTTGCATATTTTAATATGTATTTAATAAATGCATATTTTAATATGTCTTTTCTAATTGTATCCAGCAAAATGTTTTGTTAGTACCCACAAAGAACTAAATTAGTATCTTTGTGTGTGTGTGTACTCAGTCATGTCTGACACTTTGTGACTGCCCCCACCGCCGCAAGGACTGTAGACTGCCAGGCTCTTCCATCCATGGGATTTCCCAGGCAAGAGCACTGGAGTGGTTTGCCATATCCTTCTGCAGGGACTCTTCCCAACCCAGAGATCGAACCTGTGTGTGCTTTATCTCCTGCGGTGGCAGGCACATTCTTTACCACTGAACCACCTGGGAAGCCAGAGTATCTTTCACTTTGATTCAGTTCAGTCTCTCAGTTGTGTCCAACTCTTTGTAACCCTATCATAGACTGCAGCACGCCAGGCCTCCCTGTCCATCACCAACTCCCGGAGTTCACTCAAACTCATCGCCATTGAGTTGGTGATGCTGTGCAACCATCTCATCCTCTGTTGTCCCCTTGTCCTCCTGCCTTCATTCCTTCCCAGCATCAGGGTCTTTCCCAGTGAGTCAGTTCTTTGCATCAGATGGCCAAAGTATGGGAACTTCAGCATCAGTTCTTCCAATGAATATTCAAGACTGATTTCCTTTAGGATGGACTGGTTGGATCTCCTTGCTGTCCAAGGGACTCTCAAGAGTCTTCTTCAACACCACAGTTCAAAAGCATCAATTCTTCGGTACTCAGCTTTCTTTATAGTCCAACTCTCACATCCACACATGACTATTGGAAAAACCATAGCTTTGACCTTTGTTGGTAAAGTGATGTCTCTGCTTTTTAATATGCTGTCTAGGTTGGTCATAGCTTTTCTTCCAAGGAGCAAGCATCTTTTAATTTCATGGCTGCAGTGAACTTCCAGATGTTCAAGCTGGATTTTAAAAAGGCAGAAGAACCAGAGATTAAATTGCCAACATCCGTCAGATCATTGAAAAAAGATTATCTTTAGTTTTCTCACATTAAAACTGAAACAAGGATATGAATACATGAATGTCCAAAATTGAGCCATAGGAAGCAGGCTAGATAGGAAAGAGACTAACTTTTAGAACCAGAGCAAGTGCGTGTACTGATGTCACTGCATGTATACTGTGTATATGACCTTTAGCAAGTCAGCCTCTTTGTGCCTCTGTATTTTCACAGAATGATTTATGCATATATGTAAAAGGATTTTTATAAATATTAGTTACCTTTCTTCCCTCTTATGTAACTTTTTGGTTTGCTCTTTTATTGATATGAGAAGGGGCATTTCCTTCTACAGGGGATCTTCCTGACCCAGGAATCAAACCTGGGTCTCCTGCATTGCAGGCAGACGCTTTACCGTCTGAGCCACCAGGGAAGCCCTTATGAAGAATAGGAATATATTCAAATTTACCTTACTTCCACACTATGATCTTTTCATCTATTCATTTTAATATATGGATTTGTACTTTCTATCTTATATATAGAAATGATAACTTTGTTGACTCACATAAGATCCAGGAAAGAAACTAATTAGATCTGTTGATATTATGTGATTTTTTTGGGGAATTGGGGGAAGGGAGTCAGACCTCATTAGAATACCAACATCTTAAAAGACCAGAATTAACTTTAGAACAGTTTAGGTTATGCTAAATTCCCCTTATGTAACAAATGACAAAACCAACATTCAGTAGTTTGAAGGTAGGTGGCTTGCATAATGGTTAAGAGGAACTGGGTCAGAAAAACCTTTACATTTGTGCTGTGATATTTAATATAGCTGTTTTGCTCTTGAGTCACTTAGATAGTGACTCAAGATCCAGTTTGGTTTTTTCTGTTTAAAGTGGAATAATGTTTAATGGAATGTTGTGAATACTAAATGAAAAAATGCTTACTACAGAAGCGCAAAACCCAGACCGAAGTGGTAAATTCTTTTGACCCCTTATCATAGTCATCATCATCTGTAAAGTTACTTGCCGAAAGTCACGTACTGTGAAATCTTGATCAAAACCTGGTTTTTCTTTATTCTAACTTTTACTTCTGTTTTGTGATCACTCTACTTGATTAAAAATCTCTATACAGAATTTCTAAGAGATACAATAAACTAACTGATGGAGTTTTTTCTTCCCAAATCTCCCCAAATCCTGTATCTTCTCTAAGAGTATTCATGCAGTTTCATTTACATGCAGTTTTGTTTATATGTAGTTTTATTAATACAATGGTTATATTTTATTTTAAATATTTTTATTTAACATTTTGACTCATATTTAATAACCTGTTACAAAACAACTTTTATAATAATTAAAGTAGCTTTTTCTGTTTTTATTGAAATTTCTTTTTCCTGTTGGTAATTTTACTGTGAATATTATTTAAACTTCATAGAGATTAATCTCTACCAATAGAAATATTTAACCTAAAAATTGAAATTTAGAAAAAATTACTATATAATTTTATAGTATACACACTACTAGAAATATTGGTGTTAAATAGTAAATGTCAGTTATGTACCTACCTCAGATAATATATTGGATAAGGCAATGGCACCCCACTCCAGTACTTTTGCCTAGAAAATCCCATGGACAGAGGAGCCTGGTATGCTGCAGTCCATGGGGTCGCTAGAGTCGGACACGACTGAGCGACTTCACTTTCACTTTTCACTTTCATGCATTGGAGAAGGAAATGGCAACCCACTCCAGTGTTCTTGCATGGAGAATCCCAGGGACGGGGGAGCCTGGTAGGCTGCCGTCTATGGGGTCGCACAGAGTCGGACATGACTGAAGCGACTTAGCAGCAGCAGCCCATAATATATATCCAAGCCCGGCAGTGATTGATTGTTGTACCCTAATGTCGGTTTTTGTCATCTACTAATCTTTTCCCAGCCTATTACTACCTGGAATGAAACTATCACTTTCAGTCTCACTTACAGCTAAATGTGGTCGTGTGACTAAGTTTTAACTAGAGATACATAAGAAGTAGGACTGTGTGTAGCTTGCGTGGAAAGTAGCCTTAAAGGAAGAGGGGTATGCCTTCTTTTCCCCCTTTCCTCTATGCTTGCTGATATGGGGATCTGATAAGTGAAAAATGAGGGAAAACCACAAATTCAGAATGGGCAAAGCAGTAAGATTTAAAGTCCCGGATAACTTCAGAATGTCACCTTGCCCACTCTGACTTGCTTATACCCTTGACTTGAATGGGATAAACTTCTATCTTATAAGCCACTCAGTTTTGGGCTGTCACTCATAGCCAAAATTTACCTTGATTTACATCAAGATAATATAACAGAGTTTACACCATTGTTTTAATGTCTTCGATTTATTTATATTTCATTTATTTCCCTTGAACTCTGTTGTCACTTTTTTTTGATATAAATTTATTTATTTTATTTGGAGGCTAATTACTTTACAATATTGTAGTGATTTTGCCATACATTGACGTGAATGCACCACGGGTAAACATGTGTTCCCCATCCTGAACCCCCCTCCCACCTCCCTTCCATCCCATCCCTCTGGGTCATCCCAGTGCACCAGCCCCCGAGCACCCTATCTCATGCATTGAACCTGGCTGGCGATTCTTATATATGATAATATACATGTTTCAATGCCATTCTCCCAAATCATTCCACCCTCTCCCTCTCCCACAGAGTCCAAAAGACTGTTTTATATATCTGTGTCTCTTTTGCTGTCTCGCATATAGGGTTATCATTACCATCTTTCTAAATTTCATATATATGCATTAGTAGGGACAGGGGAGCCTGGTGGGCTGCCGTCTGTGGGGTCGCACAGAGTCGGACATGACTGAAGTGACACAGCAGCAGCAGCATACTGTATTGGTGTTTTTCTTTCTGACTTACTTCACTCTGTATAATAGACTCCAGTTTCATCCACCTCATTAGACTGATTCAAATGCATTGTTTTTAATAGCTGAGTAATATTCCATTGTGTATATGTACCACAGCTTTCTTATCCATTCATCTGCCAATGGACATCTAGGTTGCTTCCATGTCCTGGCTATTATAAACAGTGCTGCAATGAACACTGGGGTACACATGTCTTTTTCAATTCTGGTTTCCTCAGTGTGTATGCCCAGTAGTGGGATTGCTGGGTCATATGGCAGTTCTATTTGCAGTTTTTTAAGGAGTCTCCACACTGTTCTCCGTAGTGGCTGTACTAGTTTGCATTCCCACCAACAGTTTAAGAGGGTTCCCTTTTCTCCACACCCTCTCTAGCATTTATTGCTAATAGACTTTAGGATAGCAGCCGTTCTGACTGGCATGAAATGGTACCTCATTGTGGTTTTGATTTGCCTTTCTCTGATAATGAGTGATGTTTAGCATCTTTTCATGTGTATGTCTAGCCATCTGTATGTCTTCTTTGGAGAAATATCTGTTTAGTTCTTTGGGCCATTTTTTGATTGGGTCGTTTATTTTTCTGGAATTGAGCTGCAGGAGTTGCTTGTATATTTTTGAGATTAATTCTTTGCTGCTTCGTTTACTATTATTTTCTCCCATTCTGATGTTGTCACTTTTTGATGGCTTGAATTTTAGGAGAAGAATAGAATGATTCACTCTCTTTGTCTCGGAAAGGAGACTAGGGAAATCTTTAAAAAGACTAGGGAAATCTTGAAATATTTAAAGAAAAACTAGACATCTAGGCTAGTTTTGAGGTATGAGTTACAAGAGAATACAGAAAGAGAAAATAAGCATATAGATTGAAAATAACATGTATTCAGGGACATTTAACCATTTTAGTTCATTGTTGTTGAAATGTAAAATTTGAGGAAGTAATGAGCCTAGAAGTCATATCTTATAGGAGTTTACAAACCAAAAAGTTTGGTAAGTGCCAAGTACCTAATGAAGTTTCTTCTAATGTTAATAAGTTTAGTATTACTCATGGTTTTTCCCATTAAATATTTTTAAAATAAATATATTTTTATACAAAGCATTTAGGAAGGAAGAACAAAACTATTTATTGACTCCTTAAGATACTAGATGATCTCTATTTGAGCCTTTGACAAATATAGAAGACATAGTATTACATTTACAGGTAATTAACTGAGAGTCAGAAGGGTAAAGTGTCTTTCCCAGTGTGCTAGTTAAGTCATTATTTGGAAATTACAAAAATCAAACATTTAAGAACAAGTCTGCTATGTATTATATGACTTTTATTTTTCTTCTTTTCTAATACCAAAAAGAGTTATAGCCAAATTTAAAATATCTTTAATAAAATATAATAAGTGATTGAGCCAGAATTTATGGAAATAAAGAATTTCTGTATTTTATGACAATGAATACATCTAAAACATTAAATTTAAAAATCTACCATCTTAAAATCATAAACTGTCTTAAACATTTTGTTTTCTAGAGTCTGAATTGTGAACATGTCTTCAAAGTTAGTATATAGCAGCCATTTAAATTACTTTATACAGATCAATTTTCTATTGCTATTGTGTATTTGAGTAAAAGAAACCTCCATTCACTCCTATTGCATCTCACCAAAAAGTTGCAGGTTTAACATTAAAGGAGCTAATAGTATGCATGGTGTTCTTAGTATGAGTACCTATAGATAGAAATGATACCCTGTTGCAGAGACCCTACTGAACTTTCAACAAGTGAAAATGTACAATGTTACATACTCATTTGAATTAAAGATGGAAAGGGAAAGTGAAAAGTTGCTCAGTTGTGTCAAACTCTGGAAGCCCATGGACTACACAGTCCATGGAATTCTCTAGGCCAGAATACTGGAGTGGGTAGCCTTTCCCTTCTCCAGGGGATCTTCCCAACCCAGGGATCGAACCCAGGTCTCCCACATTGCAGGCAGATTCTTTACCAGCTGAGCTATCAGGGAAGCCCTGAATCCTTGGATTAAAGATTACTTCTTATGTAAAAATTCTAAATGAACTAGTTTTCATTCCCACCAACAGTGTAAGAGGGTTCCCTTTTCTCCACATCCTCTCCAGCATTTATTGCTTGTAGACTTTTGGATCGCCGCCATTCTGACTGGCGTGAAATGGTACCTCATTGTGGTTTTGATTTGCATTTCTCTGATAATGAGTGATGTTGAGCATCTTTTCATGTGTTTGTTAGCCATCTGTATGTCTGAAGAGTCTTCTCCAGCACCACAGTGTGAAGGCATCAATTCTTTGGTGTTCTCCCTTCTTTACAGGTCTCACAATCATACGTGAGCACTGGGAAAACCATTCTTGACTATATGGACCTTTGTCAGCAGAGTAATGTCTGTGCTTTTCTATACACAGTCAAGGTTGTTCATTGTTTTTCTGCCAATCATCTGATTTCATGGCTGCAATCACCATCCAGTGGTTTTAGAGCCCAAGAGAAGAAATCTGTCACTACTTCTACCTTTTCCCCTTGTATTTGCCATGCAATAATGGGGCCAGATGCCATGATCTTGGTTTTTTTTAATATTTAGTCTTAAGATGGCTCTTTTACTTTCCTCCTTCACCCTCATCAAGAGGCTCTGTAGTTCCTCTTTGCTTTCTGCCATTAGAGTGGTATCATCCACATGTTTGAGGTTGTTGATGTTTCTCCTGCCTGTCTTGATTCCAGCTTATAACTCATCCAGCCTGGCATTTCTTATGATGTGTGCAGCGTGTAGGTTAAACAAACAGGGTGACAGCAGACAGCCCTATTGTACTCCTTTCTCAGTCTTTAACCAGTCAGTTGTTCCATACAGGGGACTGTTGCTTCTTTACCCACATACAGGTTTCTCCGGAGACCTGATGGTCTGGTATTCCCATCTCTCTAAGAGCTTTCCACAGTTTGTCATGATCCACACAGTTAAAGGCTTTAGCATAGCCAATGAAATAGAGCTAGATGTTTTTCTGAAATTCCCTTGCTTTCTCTATAATCCACCAGATGCTGGCAACTAGATCTCTAGTTCCTCTTCCTTTTCTAAACTCAGCTTGGACATCTAGAAGTCCTTGGTTCACATAATGCTGAATCAGCCTAGCATGCAAGATTTAAAGCATGACCTTACTAGTACGGGAGATGAGTGCAATTATCTGATGGTTAACACATTCTTTAGTACTACCCTTCTTGGGAATCAGGATGAGGAATTGAGAATTGACCTTTTCCAGTCTTGTGGCCCTTCTGGGTCTTCCAGATTTGCTGACATAATGAACGCAAAACCTTGATGGCATCATCCTTTAGGGATCTGAATAGCTATGTTGGAATTTCATTCCATCCACTAGCTTTATTAACAGCAGTGCTTCTTAAGGCCCACTTCACACTCCAGAATGTCTGTCTCTGGGTGACAGACCATACCGTTGTAGTAATCCAGTTCATTAAGATATTTTTTATACAGTTCTTCCGTGTATTCTTTCCATCTCTTCTTGATCTCTTCAGCGTTTACTAGGTCTCTACCATTTTTTTCCTTTATTGTGCCCGTCTTTGGGTGGAATGCTCCCTTGATGTTCCCAATTTTCCTGAAGAGATCTCTAATCTTTCTCCCTTTGTTGTTTTCTTCTATTATTAAGCACTATTCATTGAAGAAGGCCTTCTTATCTCTGCTAGATATTCTTTGGAACTCTGTATTTAATTGGATATATGTTTCCCTCTCTGTCTTGCTTTTCACTTCTCTTTGTTCTTCCGCTATTTGTAAAGCCTCCTCAGATAACCACTTTGGCTTCTTTTCTTTTTCTTTGGGATGGTTTTGTTTGCTGCCTCCTGTACAATATGGACCTCTGTCCATAGTTCTTCAGGCACACTGTTAACTAGATCTAGGCCCTTGAATCTCTTCATTGCCTCTACTATGAATTCATACAGGATATGATTTAAGTCATACCTGGCTGGCCTAGTGTTTTTCCCAGTTTTCTTTAGTTTAAGCCTGAATTTTGTTTTGAGAAGCTGATGATCTGAGCCACAGTCAGCTCCAGGTCTTTTTGTTGTTGTTGTTGGCTGTATACAGCTTCTCCATCTTTGGCTACAAAGGATATAATCAATTTGATTTTGGTATTGACCATTTGGCAATGTCCATATGTAAAGTCGTCTCTCATGTTGTTGAAAAAGGGTATTTGCTAAGACTAGTGCATCCTCTTGGCAGAATTCAGTTAGTTTTTGCCCTGCTTCATTTTGTTCTCCAAGGCCAAACTTGCCTGTTATTCCAGGTATATCTTGACTTCATACTTTTGCATTCCAATCCCCAATGATGAATAGAACACCTTTTTTTAGGTGTTAGTTCTAGAAGATCTTCTAGGTCTTCGTAGAACTGATCAACTTCAGCTTCTTTAGCATAGGTGGTAGGGGCATAGACTTGGATTACTGTGATGTTGAATGGCTTGCATTGGAAATGAACTGAAATCATTCTGTCATTTTTGAGTTTGCACCCAAATACTGTATTTCGGACTCTTTTGTTGATTATGAGGGCTATTCTGTTTCTTCTATGGTATTCTTGCCCATGATAGTAGATATAATGGTCATTTGAATTAAATTCACTCATTCCATTTTAGTTCACGAATTCCTAGGATGTTGATGTTTATTCTTATAATCTCCTGCTTGACCACGTCCAGTTTTCCATGATTCATGGACCTAACATTCCAAGTTCCTATACAATACTGTTCTTTGCAGCATCAGATTTTACTTTCATCACCAGACCCATCCACAACTGAGCTTTGTATCTGCTTTGGTCTAGCTGCTTCATTCATTCTGGGCTATGGTAATTCTCCTCTGCTCTTCCCCAGTAGCATATTAGACACCTTCAGACCTGGGGGACTCATCTTTTGGTTTCATCTTTTTGGCCTTTTATACAGTTCATGAGGTTCTCACTGCAAGTATACTGGGGTGGTTTGCCATTCCATCCTACAGAGGATCACGATTTGTCAGAACTCCCTGCTATGACCCGTCCATCTTGGGTGGCCCTACACGGCATGGCTCATAGCTTCATTGAGTTATACAAGCCCCTTCACCTTGACAAGGCAGTGATCCTTGAAGGGGGTATTACATCAAGGGTACCTAAAATTAGCATGTCATAGATGTTAAAATAAGTCTAACTAATAGAAATATTCCTGATGCTTTCCTTATGTGAGTATCTTTAAAAAGCATTACATCAATAAGTATAAGTAAACTTTGCCACATGCAAAGTATGCCATTTATTTTTATGCTGCTTGAAATCTTATTATCTGATTTTCTTTCTTAGAAGAAAACTCCTCACCTTTTGTTCATAAAATTGATAATTTTCTCTTTATTGTCTTTGCCAATGAATATTCATGTCTTTTTTTACTCAAGTTTGTATCATATTTTCAATCTTATGGAAAAAAAATTATAGAAAGCTTAAACACTTGGCCCTAAACTCACATGTCAGAGCTGCCCTCAAATGTTACCTCCTCCATAAAACCTCTGCAGTTGGAATTAATCTCCCCATCATTTCTGCCTGTATAGTGTTTGTTATTTCTATTATAGCATTGTTCTTCAACATGGGAGTCCTTGGACCTGAGTACATAAATATGTTCTGTCTGTGGGAGAGAGAGTGTTTGCTACAAGAATTTACAAATTTCAACCCTTTATTAGGGTTGAAAGAAGAAATATTCTTGGATCATCTAGGATGCTTACCTTATAAGCAGTTGCTTCATTAGACTTTCAGGGCTATGAATGTGTTAAGTCAGTTTAATGAGAAAAGGATAAAAATAGATTTGATAGGTACAGATGGTTTATTTTTACCAACTTAGGGCCAGTTGACATCAAAATGGACTAAATTATAGCTTTGCAGCGTTTTAGTAGAAAGAAATGGTGGGAATATTAAATTGTTGATGGAACACTAATATGTGTTATAAGTATGCATATGTGTGTGTGTGTATGTTCAGTCGCTCAGTCATGTCTGACTCTGCAATCCTACTGGACTGTGTAGCCTGCCAGGCTCCTCTGTCCATGGAATTTCCCAAGCAAGAATACTGGAGTGGGTTGCCGTTTCCTCCTCCAGGGAATACTGACCCAGGGATCAAAGCCATGTCTCCTGTGTCTCCTGCATTGGCAGGCAGATTCTCTGCCACTGAGTCACCTATAAGATATGCATGCCAAACTCAAATGTAACTAGAAAATAATGGGCAAAAAGCAGTCAGCTCCATATTCATGTTCAGTACAGTGATTTTTTTTTGAGCAAAAATATATTGATAGCAAGCAATTTGTAATCTGTTATTTTTCTGGCTTTTATGTACATAGTTTGTAAATTTGTTTTGATACTATTTTTACTATAGTAAGACCTGAAAGCAAGAAGAGTTTATCCTTATCCATAATTTTGCTTTTTCAGGTATTTCAATAATGTAATCATGTGTCTATTAACACCTGTCCACAACACATTTTTTCTTTCTTTATAAGGATTTATATATACCCAAGATTCAGAAACATTCTTATAGAGCCTTTATCTGCCCTTGAGATGAGTTGTGTGTTTGGCTCTTTCACCTGTTTGATTGTAAAGTTCTTACAATAAAGTCATAAATTCATTGTTTTTGTAAAGATTTTTTTATGTGGATCATTTTTTAAAGTCTTTATTGAATTTGTTACAATATCACTACTTTGTTTTTGTGTTCTGGATTTTGGGCCATGGGGCATGTGAGACTTTAGCTCCCAGACCAAGGATTGAACCCACACCCCCTGCATTGGAAGATGAAGTCTTAACCACTGGACCACAGGGAAGTCTCTGTTTTATTCATTCTTGCCAGGTGGTGCTAGTGGTAAAGATCCCACCTGCCAATCCTAGAGACATAAGAAATGTGGGTTTGATCCCTGGGTCAGATAGATCCCCTGGAGGAGGGCATGGCAGTCCACTCCAGTATTCATGCCTGGAGAATCCCATGGACAGAGGAGTCTGGTGGGCTACAGTCAGTAGGGTCGCACAGAGTCAGATACGACTGAAGCAACTTAGCAACGCATGCATGCAGTTCCATTAGCGTCAATTACAATGCCTTCATTCTTGCAGTCCCATTAGAGTCGATTACAATGCCTTGTCCCCAGTAGAGGCACAACAGACATTTATGCAGAAAACTGGCCTCTGCAGATGTGCCTCTTAGTCTTGATAATCTGTTCAATTAAACTAGAATAGATAAATATGTAGAAAACAATATAGGAAAAATACACTTTAACAGTTTGAAAATTCATACACATTAACAAATTCTTCTTTTGAATTAAATATCCGATAGAATTTTGGTCACTTATAGTGTTGTATGAATCACTTTAATTTGATAGTCAAAGGATCTGTAGGGTAATAGCAGAATAAAGGTTTCATGGCAGTCTAGAACTGAATGTGGAGATGTAACCAGAGTGCTTCAGGTAGCAAGACAGTGCATCATTGCAAAAATATAGTTTTTTATAGTTAGGGCAGCTTAGGAATATTGGTTTCCTAGGTGAGAGGAGACAAAAGAGAGGGAAATAGAGAAGGATATGGGAAGGTACTAAAGACAGTGCCTCGCTCCTTTTTTGTAACGGCCTGAAGGCACAGTGCCTCGGGAACATTCCCTTTAGCTAAATTTAAATCTTCTAGAATAATACAGCAAGTATATTTTATACTTTCCCTATTCTTTTATGGTAGATTTTTATATAGTGTTGACATGGCATAGAGTTTAGTTGTCTTGTTAACTTCTTCAGGGTATTCCTATTTCCTGTTTAAACTGAATTACCTATTTCTAAATTTCAAAACCATTCAAAGTTAGCCTTGTTCTATCCATGTAACTTCATTTTCCTCTACTTTTCCAACACACTTTGTTTCCTAGTCAGAACAATCCTATAGCCACAACATATAATGATGATTTTGTCTACATGTCTTTTCCTGTACATCATTTCCTTTCTTGAAGTATTGTTACCTTTCTTTCTCGAATGCCAATTCATTCTTCAAGTGGTCTTACCATCTTTTATGACAACTGTGACCTTCACTGAGCTTTCTTTCCTGTCAACACTTGATGTTTATTTCTTGCTTACAGATCTCTTTTTTTAAATTTTAGGGCCCCTATTTCCAGCTCTGGGTGTGACATTGATGCCTAGCCATTCCACTGACGCTAATTCAGGATGTCTAAAGTTGACTTGTTCTCTTCCAATTCCCCAGAAACTTTCCCCTCTCTGTATATTCCCTGTGTTGGTCAGTGATATCAACATCTAGTCAGCCACCAAAGCTTGTTAGTTACCTTCTTCAGAAGTGCTCTTCTAATCTGACATCAAATTCTGAACATTCTCTGTGTGCAGTATAATAATAAGATGTTTATCTAATGTTTATGGAGTTCTTGGTCTGTGCTAGGTACTAATCCAAGCATGTGACCTGTGATACCTCATTTAACCTCCCTAGTATCCTTATTTATCATTCGTATTTTTTATATAGGAAAACATAAATTTGTTAGCAAAAGTACCCATGAAGCTGTCCATCCAAATTAAAAATAAAGAAAAAAATCTGAATATGATTGGCCCTAGTTTACAAGAAATAGTAAGGACAGAGGGACATACTAAATGACACCAGGGGTATAAAGTCAGGAAAGTCCAAACTGAGAAACTCTAAAAGACAAAAGATGTATTTTCTTCAATTGAAAATATTAATGGAAAAAATGCCTGGCATAGGACTATATGGTAGGAACAGTTACAGATTCAAAGGAACTAAAAAGGAATATCAGCAAGTTCTAATGTACAGATCATATTTGAGTCCAGATTCAAACAAACACTTTTAAAATATTGTAAGACAAAGAAATGTCTACATTGATTCAATATTTATTATTAAGTATTGTTGTTAGAAATTATCTTAGATATGATAGTGGTGTTGGGCTCTTTGTTCATTTAGCACAAGTCTGTGACAAATATAAGCATCTTTGTCATAGGATAAGCTTGAGAAAAAAAGTGTATTCACAAAACACCTTATTTTTTCTTTTTTACTTGGCACCTTGGATAAAAGAGAATTTGCTAAAGGGACTGACAAAGCATTTAGTGCAATAACTATTATTATAAATAAAATATAATTTCTTGATTTTGCTAACCATAATTCTACAAAAAAAAGATCACAATTGTGTCATACTTTCTCAGTATTCAGTGTTTGTTTCACAGAGATATGGTAAGTTCAGGGGAATAAAAACTAACATTTCTAGAACCTCTTTAAAAGTGATAATGATTATGATAGTGGTGGTGGTGAGAGTCAATATATAAGTGCTTAATTATGTACAAGGCACCCTTTTTTCAGTTTATTGTTTTAACTTATTTCATCTTCCTAACTTCATGAGGGAGGTATCCTCATTTTACATTTGCAAAAACTGAGTCACGGAGGTGGTAAGCAAGTTGCCCAGGGTCAGGTGTTTATTAATCAGTGAAATTCAGGGTTCAAATCCAGGCAGTTTGACATGGAGCCTATGTCTTTACTATACTACACTGCCTCTCTCTTTGCACTGGTGCTAGGTGCTATTAATATTTATTTCATTTATTTGGGTGTATCTTAATTTCTTCTTCTTTTCCAAAGTATAGTTTTGCCAGGTATATAATCCTTGGTTAGCAGTTGTTTTCATTCTAGCACTTTAGATATGTCATTCCACTGCCTCTGGCCTCCATGCTTTCTGATAAGAAATAGGATGTTAATTTTATTGAGGACTTCTTGTACATGAAAATTCCTTCTTTCTTGATGCTTTCAAGATTCTGTCTTTGTCACTCAGCAGTTTAACTGTAATGTATCTGGCATGATTCTCTTTGAGTTCTCCTACATGGAGTATATTAAGCTTGTTAGATATGTAGATTCTCATTTTGTTCATATTTCATTTTCTGTGTTTCCTTTTGTTCCTTGTCCATGGCTTCTTTTAGTGATTTTAAATATATTTAAGACAGGGAATTTGTTGCTGGTAGACCTCCTCTACAAGAAATGATAAAGGTAGTTCTTTAGGCTGAAATAAAAGGACATTAGACAGTAACTAGAAGCCATGAAGAAATAAAGAACTCCTGTGAAGATTACTGCATAAATGGGTGAAGACACAGTACTTCAAAGGAAAGACTAGGCCAGTGTAACTGGAGTATAGAGAACAAAGATTATGGTTTGAAATTAACAACCAGAAGATATAGGACACAATAGAATAAGATAAGAATTTTTTCCTTTACCTTAAGGTCAATGAGATATGTTTGATTACCAAATTTAAGAAAGATTTAAGAAATTATAAGCTTCAAATCCTGTGTCCTGAAATTGTTTTTTATTATTTCAGCAGATGATAACTCAATGCCTGCTATATTTGAGGGATATGATTTTATCCTTTCTAAATGCAGTCATGGTTATATCAATTTTGTTGCCTCTGTTTGTGACCTGTTGCTTCTCAGTAAACTGGTGAACCCACAGTGTTCAACAGTGACTATTAGAAACATATCTTTGATCTGAAGTAAAGTGTAAGTCACTTGGTCATGTCTGACTCTTTGTGACCCCATGGACTGTAGCCTGCCAGGCTCCTCTGTCCATGGAATTCTCCAGGCAAGAATACTGAAGTGGGTAGCCATTCCCTTCTCCAGGGATTGAACCCAGGTATCCTACAGTGCAGGCTGATTTTTTACTGTCTGAGCTAACAGGGAAGCCCCAAGTTTGTTTGTTTGTTTGTTTGTTTTGGTTGCACTGCATGCCACGTGGAACTTCACTGACAAGGAGGATTAGGGATCAAACCTATAACCCCTGGCAGTGGATGCATGGAGTCTTAGCCACTAGATGACCAGGAAGTCCTATATTTGATCTGTTCTTAAGATTTCTTTCACTTTTCAATTCCTGCCCTCTGAGGGAGAATTAATAATGAACGCTAACTATGTGTCCGAAAGTTTCAAAGTATCATTATATCTTGAACTTATTGATATTAAATGAGTGCTGCAAGTTGATATAATTAGTTATGGTGTAACTGGGATTCAGGTTTGTATTTCTCTAACTAAAGACAGTAATGTTTCTACTATAATTTATTCAAAGAATATAAAACTAATTTGTGTTCAAGAGACCTGAGTATATATATTCAGGAATAAAGTGCATAATGCTCAATAAATATTTGCTAGCTGACTGAATGACAGAAGCAGAATTATGGGAGAAAAGAATTCTAGAATTACCTGGTATGTGTCGAGGTGATTTTCTGAGAACATTCTTCAAACAAATCATAGACTGCCTTTCTCTCTTTTACTTAATTGTCTTTATTTTAGTATACTTCAGTTATAATATTGATACTCAGTAAGGAAAGAGACATCATGTATGCTGTCAAATGGAAAGTTGCTTGTTTTCAAAAATTTTCATAAAATATTCCCTAGGTAGGGATTGTGAGTCTTCCGTTGGTCACTCTGTATATTATGTGCTTCAAATTCAGCCACTCATTCATTTGTTCATTCAACAAACATTTGTGGAGCACTGACTTATATTCCGCCATCTAGCTATTGGGGATACTACAGTCAATAAGACAAAGCTCCTCCTCTCATTAGGTTTACTTGACAGTAGAGAGCAGAAGAAATAAGGAGCATATTTTCAAATATTGATAAGATCTCCAAAGGAAGGGGAAAAGTAAGGAAAATGTGATACATGATGGGCAGGATGGACTTGAGAACAAAATGCATATAAAAGCTTGGGAAGGCCTCTGTGAGGAGGCAGTGCTTGTGCTGCGAGGTGACTCACTTTAAGGAGCTGGCTACATGAAGATCTGAGGAAGTGGAAATCACAGTGCCGGTGAGGCTAGTACACTTTGAGCTGGGCGAATTGAGGTAGACAGATGTCATTGAAAGTAGGTGGAACTCTTTCTAATATGAAGAGAAGCCATTTTCTAATGGTTGATTTTTTTTTTTTTTCACGAAAAATCATTTTTTATTTACTTTTCATTTTAGTGTTCAAGAAGGAATTTCTTTATGCAATTAAGGGAAGAAATCTGTGGAATTTCTGAAGGAACTCATGTATATTTTAATAGACTTTTATAGATTTATTGAAGATAGCAATGTTTCTTTATGAATATATTATGCCATTATCTAACTTATAATACTCAAATTCTTTAAAACATTACTAGAACTCTTCTGCTCTGTGGTAATTTGCTAAGGCGGCCATGGTTTTATTTACCCTCATCCCTTGTTTAATTTGAAAATGTACAACATTCAGTTTCCTATTGGAAGCTTTTAAGGAGGAAGCCATGTCTATTACATTGGTGACATTAAAGCATTATAAATTCTTTGTGTTTTGTATGAATTTATGTTTTTGGAGACATTCTTCTGTCTCATTCCTAAATGATATAACATTATTATTGTAGTTAAGAAGTTTCTGTTACCTTAAGAATTCTTGAATATGAATTACTTTTTGAATTACTTAGCAAGGTTATAAACAAAGAAAATATACTGTCCTTCTTCTCTTCTGTGAGAGCTTACTATCTAGTGGAGAACCATACACACAAACCAGTCATTTTATATGTGGTAAATCTCACAATAGAGGTATATGTATAATATTTTTTGAATATAGAAAGGTGGTATTATACCTGGGGGTGGGAAAGTCATCAAAAATATTCATTCTACGAAGATTTTCATCCTGCTTTTTGAAACATAGTAGGAGGTATCAATCCAGAGAAGGCAATGGCACCCCACTCCAGTACTCTTGCCTGGAAAATCCCATGGATGGAGGGGCCTGGTGGGCTGCAGTCCATGGGGTCACTAGGAGTCGGACATGACTGAGCGACTTCACTTTATTTTTTCACTTTCATGCATTGGAGAAGGAAATGGCAACCCACTCCAGTGTTCTTGCCTGGAGAATCCCAGGGACGGGGGAGCCTGGTGGGCTGCCGTCTCTGGGGTCGCACAGAGTCGGACACGACTGAAGCGACTTAGCAGCAGCAGTAGCAGGAGGTATCAATCACTATTGGAACAGAGATGCTTATGCTGCAAAAAAAGAAAAAGAAAAATCTTTACAAAGATTTTATGACTTCCAGCAATATAGCAAAATAAATAAGTGGTATCTAACTTATACACTGAAAAGTCAAATTTCTCTTCTAAATGGAGGATGAAAAAGCATTCTGGTGCTCTTTGTCACTGCTGCCTTTTCCCCCTTCTGTTTTCTCTAAGTTGTTATCTCCTGTTTTTGTAAGCGTATGTGTGGTGGGAAGATAAAATGCTAAAAGTTTTAAAGGAAGACTTCATAGAAAGTTTGGTTTGTTTATTTTTTGAAGGGTGTGTCATTTAAAAAAGGTAATTGATTTATTTCTGTGCTGGTGATAGCATCTTCTGAGGTCCTCAGTTGAGAGCTTAGATCTTTCAGTAGTGAAAGCAGGCATTCTTTTCTTCTTCGTGATCGTACGATGGCAACTTTCATCATTTACTGTGATATCAGCTGTGGATTTCCAGAATACCCTTCTCATACTGAGAATGTTCCCTTATATTACTAGTTTTCTGAGTGGTTTTTTGATCACGGAAGTTTGGTGGATTTTTTCAAACTTTTTTCTGTGTTGGTTGAGATACTCATGTGATACCCTCCACTCTTCATTTTAATGTGGTATGTTACATTGATTGATTTTCTTATATTGAACCATTTGTTTATCTTTTAAAAAATATTTTAACTTATTTATTTGGCTGCTCTGGGTCTTAGTTGTAGCATGTAAGATCTTTTTGTTGTGACATGTGAACTTCCCAGTTATGGCATGTGAGATCTAGTTCCCTGACCAGGGATTGAACCCCGGCCAAGTGCATTGGGAGTGCAGAGTTTTAGCCACTGGACTGCCAGGAAAATCCCCATCTATTTATTCCTAAACTTAACTTGCGAAACGCTGGACTGGAAGAAACACAGGCTGGAATCAAGATTGCCGGGAGAAATATCAATAACCTCAGATATGCAGATGACACCACCCTTATGGCAGAAAGTGAAGAGGAGCTAAAAGCCTCCTGATGAAAGTGAAAGTGGAGAGTGAAAAAGTTGGCTTAAAGCTCAACATTCAGAAAACGAAGATCATGGTATGCGGTCCCATCACTTCATGGGAAATAGATGGGGAAACAGTGTCAGACTTTATTTTTGGGGGCTCCAAAATCACTGCATATGGTGACTGCAGCCATGAAATTAAAAGATGCTTACTCCTTGGAAGGAAAGTTATAACCAACCTAGATAGCATATTCAAAAGCAGACATTACTTTGCCAACAAAGGTCCATCTAGTCAAGGCTATGGTTTTTCCAGTGGTCATGTATGGATGTGAGAGTTGGACTGTGAAGAAGGCTGAGCGCCAAAGAATTGATGCTTTTGAACTTTGTTTGCTGGAGAAGACTCTTGAGAGTCAGTCCCTTGGACTGCAAGGAGATCCAACCAGTCCATTCTGAAGGAGATCAGCCCTGGGATTTCTTTGGAAGGAATGATGCTGAAGCTGAAACTGCAGTTCTTTGGCCACCTCATGCCAAGAGTTGACTCATTGGAAAAGACTCTGATACTGGGAGGGATTGGGGGCAGGAGGAGAAGGGGACGACAGAGGATGAGATGGCTGGATGGCATCACTGACTCGATGGACATGAGTCTGGGTGAACTCCAGGAGTTGGTGATGGACAGGGAGGCCTGGCATGCTGCGATTCATGGGGCCGCAAAGAGTCAGACACGACTGAGCGACTGAACTGAACTACTCAAGTAAGCCTTTTCTTCCATTCCCAAATTGAACAAGATATCACTATGCTCCATCTAGAATGGAAAACTTCGACCATTCATATTATTTCATGTAGTTTCTATTTATAATTTATTTGCTTACATACTTTTTCATATTGTTAAAATGTTTTAAACCTTTTTTATAATAATGTATAATCTTATGAATCTCTTTAGAAAACAAAATCTGTAATCAGTTTTTGTATAATATATAATGTTTATTTTCAGTAAAAACTATATTAGTTAAGTACATCAATAAATATAATATCCCCATTTAAATTTAATATTTGATAATTTTTAATATATAAAGGTAATTTTTTTCTACTTTATAAGGGATACAATTTCAATTTATTTAATTATATAAGACATACTTTATCAACTTTTAAACCAGGCATCTGGTTTAAATCAAGATTGCTGGGAGAAATTTCAATAACCTCAGATAGGCAGATGATACCACCCTTATAGCAGAAAGTGAAGAAGAACTAAAGAGCCTCTTGATGAAAGTGAAAGAGGAGAGTGAAAAAGTTGGCTTAAAGCTCAACATTCAGAAAACAAAGGTCATGGCATCCAGTCCCATCACTTCATGGGAAATAGATGGGGAAACAGTGGCTGACTGTTTTTCTGGACTCCAAAATCACTGCAGATGGTGATTGCGGCCATGAAATTAAAAGACGCTTACTCCTTGGAAGGAAAGTTATGACCAACCTAGACAGCATATTAAAAAGCAGAGACATTACTTTGTCAACAAAGGTCCATCTAGTTAAGGCTATGGTTTTTCCAGTGTTCATGTATGGATGTGAGAGTTGGACTATAAAGAAAACTGAGCACTGAAGAATTGATGCTTTTGAACTTTGTTTGTTGGAGAAGACTCTCGAGAGTCCCTTGGACTGCAAGGAGATCCAACCAGTCCATCCTAAAGATCAGTCCTGTGTGTTAATTGGCAGGACTGATGCTGAAGCTGAAACTCCAATACTTTGGCCACCTGATGCGAAGAGCTGACTCATTGGGAAAGACCTTGATGATGGGAAAGATTGAGGGCAAAGAGAAGGGGACGACAGAGGATGAGATGGTTTAATGGCATCACTGATGCAATGGACATGAGTTTGAGTAAGCTCCGGGAGTTGGCGTGCTGCAGTCCATGGGTCACAGAGTCGGACATGACTGAGCAACTAAACTGAACTGATATATATATATATATATATCAGTTCAGTTTAGTTATATATATATATCTATAGATATATATCTATATCTATAGATATATATATATACGGGCTTCCCAGGTGCTGCTGCTGCTGCTAAGTTGTGTCCAACTCTGTGCGACCCCATAGACGGCAGCCCACCAGGCTCCCCTGTCCCTGGGATTCCCCAGGTGCTGCTAGTAGTAAAGAAATCTGTCTGCCAGTGCAGGTAGATGCAAGAGACTTGGGTTTGATCTTGAATCAAGAAGATCCCCTGGAGTAGGAGATGGTGACCCATGCCAGTATTTGCTGAAAAATTCTCATGGACAGAGGAGCTTGGTGGGCTATGGCCCATGAAATCACAAAGAGCCAGACATTACTGAGCAATTGTGCTGTAGCGTGTGCGTACATGCACACACACTTACACACACACACAGACATATATACACCACATTTTCTTTATCCATTCATCCTCCAGTGGACACTTAAGTTGCTTCCATGTCCTCATTATTGTGATATCATCATTTTAAAATGACCTTTTATTTGGTTTATTAAGCATACGTTTAAATGTAACAGTATCACAGCAATTTAAAAACTTCAAAATTGCTTTCATTTGCTAATGTTCGTACTTCTTACAGTATCAACAAATACACTGGTTTAGTTTTATAATTTTTGTCCTAATTCAGAAAAATATAATTTCAATCAGTTTGGCTTTTCATTTAAAGAGAATTATCATTACAGTTTTTTCTCTTTACATTGGTTTTTGCAATAATAAAGACATCTTGAGGTGCTATATAAGAACTTTGAGGAGATGAATACAACTGTGATTCAATGAAGATCTTCTTGGGGTGATTTGGCTGACATCATTTTATGTCCTCATTGGCTTTCATTTCTCTGTTAATGCAGCTCATGCTTCTATAACAACTTAAAAAAATGTAAAATAACATGGAAATCTTCATGGCAACCATGCCAGTTTTCAGGTGTCATACAGGGCTTGAATATCATCAGTGTTCATGTTATATACATTTAAGGTTCTCAGCCTATTCCTTTTTGTTTTCTGAGAAAGTTATTATCTCTATTATTTAAAATAGATTTACAAGCTCACTATTTCCTTACTTAAAAATATAAACACTATGAAACAATTTATGAAACTTCTTGAGAACTTTTAACTTACCAGTATTGAATTATAAGCTCTTTGTGGACAAAACTGTCTTCTTCACATTTGTCTGTTTGGTGTTGGAGCTTAAGTTCTCCAACCTGTTTCCAGAATCCAGGTATTTGTTGGATTAAGTAGGTTTCTAAACGTGTAAGTATAGTTATTTACTCATATTCAGCAAATCTGTATATAATGTTACTCAAACTGTGATATAGATACTTTCTATTAATTTTTCTTTTATAAAGCACCATTTGAAGAGGGATAAATAAATGAGGACTTGGGGACCAAACTAATTATCAGATCTCTGTAGTAGCAGTAACTCATTTAGATCATTGCCTCACAGATATCATCAGCATTGGTTAAAGAATCTATTGGACAATTGCAGTAATTCCAGACCACTTTTTAATGTGGATTTCACTTGGAGAGGTGGGAACAGAATTGATTTTATTTTAGCTAAATGTTAATAATTCAAAGAGGATATTTATATCTTTGAAGAAAGCTGAATTCATTATTATCTGAAGTTGTACTTGCCCTTTTACAAGAAACACTCTATTTCTAATCTGTTTTGTCTATTTTAAGTATTGTATTGTGATCATTTTTGTATACTGAATATTGGACTTACTAGGCAAACTGGAGAAGGTGTATTATTAGCAATTATACTCTTCAAATAAAATAAAAGTATATTTTAAGAAGAAAGAAGTCTTCTTGAAGATTAAAATCTGTAAGTGCATAGAAATTTTTTTTCCAAAGAATAAAGATTTACCACACTGTAACATGTGTAGCACCTGCGAATTTAATTATATCTTTAGTTGAATATAATCTTATGTGAAGAGTTGACACATTAGAAAAGACTCTGATGCTGGGAGGGATTGGGGGCAGGAGGAGAAGGGGACGACAGAGGATGAGATGGCTGGATGGCATCACTGACTCAATGGACGTGAGTCTGGGTGAACTCCGGGAGTTGGTGATGGACAGGGAGGGCTGGCGTGCTGCGATTCATGGGGTCGCAAAGAGTCGGGACTGAGCAACTGAACTGAACTGAACTGATACTCCTCTTAATGTTTTGCACAGAGTAGGTCTTAATTAATTGTTTTGTAGAGAATTGCTTTTGCTTTCAGATAAAAGCAGTATTTTGAGACAGGTTATGATTTCCATATTTATAAATATTAATGGGATTATACTTCTTTTGTTTAAAAGAAACAGAAGAATTTTTTAATAGTTTTTAACAATTTTCATCTATTTCCACCAAACAAAAATAGTAGAAAATAACAAAATGTAATTGAAAATTTTTCTTTCATTGCTAAATAATTGGGTTTCACTTGTTTACAGTGTTAAGAACACAGATCTGAGTGCAAAACTAGAAACTTTATCATTTGTTCATTGCTTTAATGTTTCCCATTTTTAAGGAAATAAAATGTTTTATATGAAATAATTTTATAGCAGAGTATATTAAATGAAAAAATGATATAGTTCTGTTGTCTTACTTATTAAACCATTACTGAAAACTACTTAATACAGTCTTTTTACATTTTAAAATTTTATGAATATATCTGATTTAAAGCAAGTAAGTAAAGCAACAAAAATTATAGCAAATATATACACTTTAAAATTCCTTTACAACTCTGCATGAATAAAAATGGTACATTATAGGGCAGTTTAAATACCTATCAGGTGAATAAAGCATGGGCTTCATGCTTATAGTTGAGGATATATATATCATCTGCATTAGATATATTACTAGAGGTGATGTCAAGGTGAAAGCAGGCTTGCAGAATGGTTGGAAATCATTGATATTCTGACTTGGAGGCTGTAAATGGCTCAGTGGCAGATGGAGTCTTTGTCAGGGAAGAAAAATGGCAGCTTTGGAGTATCATAGATGTTTTGCTAGCAGCTCAGCACACAGTCTGTGACCTTCTAGTATTCAGGAGTCTTTCTTATTCCTCTAATAAATTGTCTTCAGCTTTTATTCACCTAACATAGATAAACAGTACTTATTTTAGTACAAATTGAGGTGTTTCATTATAGAGAAATATAAATGTGTTTTATTATCTGATTCTTAAATTAAGCTTTTAAGGGAACATGCATTTTTTGGAATCAGAAATCTTTCTCATTTAGTTTGCAAGAGTAAAAACAATAGAGTTTAATTTAAAAAGTGTATTTTTAGAATTACAGAATATTAAAGCTAGAAAATATGTTACAAGTCCCAGACAAACTTTCTCATTTTAAAGGCACTGAGTCTCACAGACTATGATTCAACCAAGGTCACTAAATTAGTTCATGAAAAATGTTAGGTGACTCTTAAATTATGACTTGTTACATATATAAAATAGCTTTAGTTATGAAGGTAAAAGAAACTAGTCTTTTTGAATAAAACTTAGAATAACACAAAATACACCTACTTATTCATGACAGCTGCATAATGACCATATATAATTTTTCAGACTTTTATTTACTATTCAACTGCATATATTTTTATTGGAAGTAATTCAGGTTTTCTCATTTTAATCACCATCAGATTGCTGTACAGAAAAAATTTTGTTGAATGAGGAGTTTATACCTTGGTCAAATATATATTTTGTGTTGACTTATTTGTATATTTTTAAAAGCCCTTTCTTTTGGAAGTAGCATTTCATATTAAAATATTTGAGGGTTTTATAGATTTTATACTGAGATGTTTTGAAGTATTGTTGCATGTATTAGTGAGAAATCCAGTTTTTAGGGGAATATAGGTCCCCATGAGAGTATACTACTATGGGGCGTTTATTCAGTTGAATAGCTGACTTATATTGAAGAGTAATAAGTCATGGCTAAAATCAAAAATGGGAAGCGCCACACAACTAAAACTTACTAAAGCACTCAACAGTTGTTAAAGTTATAGAAAGGAATCTCTGTACATTGTGGAAGAAAACTACCCTTTGTTCTGGAATGTCAAGGTTACTGTATTCAACACTTCAATTTGTAGTCTTCCTCAATCCAGTGTCTAAAAAAGTAGAGTTAAAGAGAAATTTAACAGTTATTCAAAGTAGTGTCCATATATTTTCTAAAGGTAAAATTACCCAATATTCCAGTTGTTTTTGATGAGGAGAAAAATTTGAAATATTGTAGCTGAAAGCTTTCAAAATCTCAAAGTAATTTTTTCTTTTGTTTTCTCTTTTGAAGGATAAAACTAGCTCAGTTCAGTTCAGTTCAGTCCCTCAGTCATATCCGACTCTTTGCGACCCCATGAACCACAGCACACCAGGCCGCCCTGTCCATCACCGGCTCCCAGAGTTTACCCAAACTCATGTCCATTGAGTCGGTGATGTCATCCAACCATCTCATCCTCTGTCGTCCCTTCTCGTGCCTTCAATCTTTCCCAACATCAGGGTCTTTTCAAATGAGTCAGCTCTTCGCATCAAGTGGCCAAAATATTGGAGTTTCAGTTTCAACATCAGTCCTTCCAATGAACACCCAGGACTGATCTTCTTTAGGATGGACTGGTTGGATCTCCTTGCAGTCCAAGGGATTCTCAAGAGTCTTCTCCAACACCACAGTTCAAAAGCATCAATTCTTCAGTGCTCAGCTTTCTTTATAGTCCAACTCTCACATCCATACATGACTATTGGAAAAACCATAGCCTTGACTAGATGGACCTTTGTTGGCAAAGTAATGTCTCTGCTTTTTAATATGCTGTCTAGGTTGGTCATAACTTTCCTTCCAAGGAGTAAGCGTCTTTTAATTTCATGGCTGCAGTTACCATCTGCTGTGATTTTGGAGCCCCCCAAAATAAAATCAGCCACTGTGTCCACTGTTTCCCCATCTATTTCCCATGAAGTGATGGGACCGGATGCCATGATTTTAGCTGTCTGAATGTTGAGCTTTAAGCCAATGTTTTCACTCTCCTCTTTCACTTTCATCAAGAGGCTCTTTAGTTCTTCTTCACTTTCTGCCATAAGGGTGGTGTCATCTGCATATCTGCTACTGCTACTGCTAAGTCACTATAGTCGTGTCCGACTCTGTGCGACCCTGTAGACGGAAGCCCACCAGGCTCCCCCATCCCTGGGATTCTCCAGGTAAGAACACTGGAGTGAGTTGCCATTTCCTTCTCCAATGCATGAAAGTGATAAGTGAAAGTGAAGTTGCTCAGTCATGTCTGACTCTTAGCGACCCCATGGACTGCAGCCTACCAGGCTCCTCCGTCCATGGGATTTTCCAGGCAAGAGTACTGGAGTGGGGTGCCACTGCTTTCTCCAATCTGCATATCTGAGGTTATTGATATTTCTCCTGGCAATCTTGATTCCAGCTTGTGCTTCCTCCAACTCAGTGTTTCTCATGATGTATTCTGCATGTAAGTTAAATAAGCAGGATGACAATATACAGCCTTGATGTACTCCTTTTCCTATTTGGAACCAGTCTGTTGTTCCATGTCCAGTTCTAACTGTTCCTTCCTGACCTGCATACAGGTTTCTCAAGAAGCAGGTCAGGTTGTCTGGTATTCCCATCTCTTTCAGAATTTTCCACAGAATTTATTGTGATCCACACAGTCAAAGGTTTTGGCATAGTCAATAAAGCAGAAATAGATATTTTTCTGGAACTCTCTTGCTTTTTCGATGATCCAGTGGATGTTGGCAATTTGATCTCTGGTTCCTCTGCCTTTTCTAAAACCAGCTTGAACATCTGGAAGTTCACAGTTCACGTATTGCTGAAGCCTGGCTTGGAGAATTTTGAGTATTACTTTACTAGAGTGTGAGATGAGTGCAATCATGTGGTAGTTCGAACATTCTTTGGCATTGCCTTTCTTAGGGATTGGAATGAAAACTGACCTTTTCCAGTCCTGTGGCCACTGCTGAGTTTTCCAAATGTGGTGGCATTTTGAGTGCAGCACTTTCACAGCATCATCTTTCAGGATTTGAAATAGCTCAACTGGAATTCCATCACCTCCACTAGCTTTGTTCATAGTGATGCTTTCTAAGGCCCACTTGAATTCACATTCCAGGATGTCTGGCTCTAGGTGAGTGATCACACCATCGTGATTATCTTGGTCATGAAGATCTTTTTTGAATAGTTCTTCTGTGTATTCTTGCCACCTCTTGTTAATATCTTCTGCTTCTGTTAGGTCCATACCATTTCTGTCCTTTATCGAGCCCATCTTTGCATGAAATCTTCCCTTGCATGAAATGTTCCCTAATTTTCTTGAAGAGATCTCTAGTCTTTCCCATTCTGTTGTTTTCCTCTATTTCTTTGCATTGATCTCTGAGGAAGGCTTTCTTATCTCTCCTTGCTATTCTTTGGAACTCTGCATTCAAATACATATATCTTTCCTTTTCTCCTTTGCTTTTTGCTTCTTTTCTTTTCACAGCTCCTCAGACAGGCCTCCTCAGATGGTCATTTTGCTTTTTGCCATTTCTTTTTCTTGGGGATGGTCTTAATATACAATGTCACGAACCTGCATCCATAGTTTATCAGGCACTCTGTCTATCAGATCTAGTTTATTAACAGATAGAAAGTGGGTGTAAAAATAGTAACCATAATGTCATAAAAGAGAATACTACTCCTATAATGGAGTGGTTAAGAGGTAGCTATTTCCCATATTATCTACTTTAATATGAAGTAAATACACTCAGATAGAAGTAACATGATGATTACTAAAGCATTCAGTAACTAAGGAGTGCTTAGTACATGCAAGTGCTAGGGATAAGGCAGTGAACAAAACTCTACACACATGGGGCTTACAGTTTATGAGTGAAAGAGATTAATAGTTAATAAACTAATATTTACTGTGTTAGATGGCAATCCACACTATAAAAAAAAAATCAAGCATATTGCATCATGAGTCACTGTGGGTTTGGTATTTACTATAGGGTCATTATTATAGCATAGCCCTTCTAAGATTACAGTTTGAGTTCTTAAGAAAGTCAAGAAGTGAGTCATGCATATATCTGCATGATGATTATTCCAAAGAAAACAGCAAATGCCAAGACATTGAGGCAGGTTGTACTTGGCATATTCCAGTAACAATAAGGAAACCAGTGTGGTTGGAGTGGTGTGAGTGATGAAAGGGAGTAATAAATGAAGCTAGAGATTTCACGTATATCTACTTTTAAGAATTGTCTTTTTAAAAAGAAACTACTGAAAAAAATTATGCTGTAAGTTTAACCAAAACTCATGTTGCTAAACCAGCGATCCCCAGAGTAGTTTTGGTTGAGTGAATATTGCTTAATAAAAAGATTCCACGGTCAAGTAATGCAAAACCTAGGGTTAATGTTAAAGGTTAAAGGTTTTGTTTGTGCTTAACAACTGTTTAGGCACATCTTTTAATGTGCTAAATTGTTTTGAGAATCTCCAGCCTTTCTGTCCCTTCCTTTAAAGAATTTCTTAAGGGGCTAGTGTTTTTCAGTGTTTTGGTAAATGCTGTATTATACAGTCCTACTGATTATCTGGCTTCCCTGGTAGCTCTGCTGGTAAATACTCTGCCTGCAATGCAGGAGACCCTGGTTTGAGTCTGGAGTTGGGAAGATTCCCTGGAGAAGGGATAGGCTACCCACTCTAGTATTCTTGCCTAGAGAATTCCCAGGGAAAGAGGAGCCTGGCAGGCTACATCCATGGCATTGCAAAGAGTTGGACATGACTGAGCGACTAAGCACAGCACAGCACTGATTAATTGTTGGTTACTAAAAGGATTTTCCACAATTGCTGTTTCATAACCTCTGCTTTAAGCCAGCATTTCTCTTTGCCTGCTTTTTCAGTAAAAACACTTCTTTTTTGTTTTCTTAAATAGTTATTAAATCCATCCTTTTTTCTCTATTCATGATGCCTAAATATATAGGTTTGCATCATGCCTTACTGGGCTGTCACAGTAGAATCCTTTTCTAGCATCCCATTGTTGTTTGTTGTTCAGTCACTCTGCTGCTGCTGCTGCTGCTAAGTCGCTTCAGTTGTGTCCGACTCTGTGCCCCCCAGGCTCCCCCATCCCTGGGATTCTCCAGGCAAGAACACTGGAGTGGGTTGCCATTTCCTTCTCCAATGCATGAAAGTGAAAAGTGAAAGTGAAGTCGCTCAGTTGTGTCCAACTCTTCGAGACCCCATGGACTGTAGCCTACCAGGCTCCTCCATGCATGGGAGTTTCCAGGCAAGAGTACTGCAGAACCAAAAATAAATAAATAATTTTTGTTGTTTTTGTTAAAAACTATATTCTACTCTTGGAGATTGTGAAACATGATGCAGATTTGTATCAGGCAGAGTCCAACCAGAGAAAGAGGACCAGTATGGTAGATAGAAAGTAGACAGATTTATTGCAAGGAGTTGGTTAATGCCGTTATGGAGGCTGGCCAGACAAGCCTGATATGGGAAGGAAGGGCAGGCTGTCGGGGAGGGCAGGCTGAAGCTCTCTGGCCCGGGGCGCAGCTCTAGGCCATACGCAGAGCTTCAGTCATTCAGTCCTGTCCAACTCTTTATGACCCCATGGACTGCAGCACACCAGGCTCCTCTATCCTCCACTATTTGCTGTAGTTTGCTCAGTTTCATGTCCATTAAGTCGGTGATGCTATCTAACCATCTCGTCCTCTGCTGCCTCCTTTTCCTTTTGCTTCCAGTCTTTCCCAACATCTGAGTCTTTTCTAATGAGTCAGCTCTTGGCATCAGGGGGCCAAATTGTTGGAGCTTCAGCTTCAGCATCAGTCCTTCCAATGAATATTCAGGACTGATTTCCTTTAGGATTGATGGATTTGATCTTGCTGTCCAAGGGACTCTCAAGTCTCCTCCAGCACCACGATTCAAAAGTATCAATTCTTCAGCACTCAGCCTTCTTTTTTATCCAGCTCTCAACATCCATACCTGACTACTGGAAAAACCGTATCTTTGACTATATGGACCTATAGTCATTTTGTTGGCAAAGTGATATTTCTGCTTCTTAATATGCTACCTAGGTTTATCATAGCTTTCCTTCCCAGGAACAAGCGTCTTTTAAGTTCATGGCTGCAGTCACTGTCTCAGTGATTTTGGAGCCCAAGAAAGGAAAATTTGTCACTTTTTCCACTTTTTCCTCTTCTGTTTGCCATGAAGTGATGGGACCAGATGCCATGATCTTAGTTTTTTGAATGCTGAGCTTCAAGCCAGCTTTTTCACTCTTCTCTTTCCCTTCATCTAGAGGCTTTTTAGTTGCTCTTCACTTTCTGCCATTAAAGTGGTATCATCTACATATCTGAGGCACTCTGTCAGATCTAATCCCTTCAATCTATTCATCACCTCAACTGTATAACCATAAAGGATTTTATTTAGGTCATACCTGAATGGCCTAGTGGCTTTCCCAGCTTTCTTCAGTTTAAGCCTGAAGTTTGCAATCAGAAGTTCATGATCTGAGCCACAGTCAGCTCCAGGTCTTATTTTTACTGAATGTATGTGTGTTAGTTGCTTAGTCATGTCCGACTCTTTGTGACCCCACAGACTGCAGCCCTCCAGGCTCCTCTTTCCATGGAATTCTCCAGTCAAGAATACTGGAGTGAGTAGCCATTCCCTTCTCCAAGAGACCTTCCTGACCAAGGAATCGAACCCTGGTCTTCTGCTTTGCAGATGAATTCTTTACCGTCTGAGCTGCCAAGGAAGCCAGTCAGTTCCAGGTCTTATTTTTATTGACTCTATAGAGTTTCTCTATCTTTGACTGCAAAGAACATAATCAATCTAATTTTGGTATTGACCATGTGGTGATGTTCATGTGTAGAGTCATCTCTTGGGTTGTTGAAAAAGGGTCTTTGCTATAGCAGAGTGTTCTCTTGACAAAACTGTCTTAGCCTTTGCCCTGCTTCATTTTGTACTCCAAGGCCAAACTTGACTATTATTCTGTGCATCTTTTGACTTCTTCCTTTGGCATTCCAATCCCCTGTGATGAAAAGGACATATTTTTTTGGTATTAGTTCTAGAAGGCATTGCAGATCTTCATGTAACTGGTCCACTTCAGCTTCTTTGGCATTAGTAGTTGAGGCATAGACTTGGATTACTGAGATGTTGAATGGTTTGCCTTAGAAACAAACTGAGATCATTCTTTGGTTTTTGACATTGTTTCCAAGTATTGCATTTCAGACTTTTTTGTTGACTATGAGGGGTATTCCATTTCTTCTAAGGGATTTTTGCCCACAGTAGAACATATAATAGTCATCTGAATTAAATTCATCCATTCTCCTTGATTTTAGTTCACTGATTCCTAAAATGTCAATGTTTACTCTTGCCATCTCCTGCTTGGCCACGTCCAATTTACATTGATTCATGGATCTAGTGTTTCAGGTATCTATGCAGTACGGTTCTTTACAGCTTCACATTAGTACAGAATAAAATTTAATCTCATTTATAGGGCATGTGAAATCTTGCACAATCTGTCTCCTGTCTAAATTTTGCATAAATTTCCCATACTTAGTATTTGCCAACTTGGAAACCATTTATACTTTGTTAAAGAAGGTAGTGTGTGTATAGCCATTTTGCTTTTGTTCAGTGCTATCGTTTCTTCCTGGCACAGCCTTCCCTCTATGAGTAGTCATTCTTAAAAGTTTAGAACAGAGATACTGTTCTTCAAGAATACTTGCCAGCTTTTCCTAGCTAATTGAGGTACACTGATGTACAATTCTGTCAAAGCACTTAAAGCAATTAAGTCAAACTCCACTCTCTATATCCTGTACCTTTATCTATATCTTAAGTGCTTCATAATTTAAATGGATAACTCTACTAAGTAGTTGAATACTTTCTGATAAACAGATCTATCGGTTTTCTTCTTTTGCAGTTCTAAGTCTGGAATAATTATAGATATAAATGTAAAACTTTTAGAAGAAAACAGAAGGGGAAATCTGTAAGCTCTACCTTGGTGAAGAATTCTTACACATGACACAAAAAGGACAGCCCTTAAAAATTAGTTAATTGGACTTTACAAAAATTAAAACTGTTTAGTTTGCAAAATACCTGTTATGACAATGAAAAAATAAGACATATACTAAGAGAAAATACTGAAAAATCACATATCTGACAAAGGACTCCCATCTAGTTTATATAAAAACCCTCAAAACTCAACAATAAAAATGCCAGCAGTCTAATTAGAAAACTGGGCCAAAGACCTGAAGGAACATTTCACCAAAGAGGGTAACTAGATGTCAAGTGAGAATATGAAAAGATATTCAACATCATTACCCATCAGAGAAATGCAAAATTGAACTATCATTAGTCACTTATCAGATCAGCTAAAATAAAGATTAGTGACAATGTCAGCCACCGGCAAGAATATGGAGAAATTGAGCTCTTATTCATTGTCAGGGGAAGTGTAAAATGGTACAGCCACTCTGGAAAAATATTTGGCAGTATCTTTGAAACAAAAATAAAAACCTAAATATATACTTAATACACGACCCAGCAACTGCACTCCAGAGCATTTATCCCAGAAAAATGACTGTATGTGGTTGTTCATAGAAGCTTTATTTATAATAGCCCAAGTTGGAAACTGTCAAAATGTCCTATACAGTTTGGTGTGTCCATACCATGGAATACTACTCAGCAATTAAAAAAAAAAATCAACTGTTGATACACAAATCCTAAAGGACATTAAGCTCAGTGAAAAAAAGTCAATCTCAAAAGGCCACTCAATAATTCCATTTGTGTAAGACGAAGTTCTAGAGATTGAGAACAAATCTGTGGTATTTGTGGTAACACGGGGTTATGGATGGTGGGTGTGACTGTGAAGGAGTAGCATGAGAAAGATCTTTGTGGTGATGGAGTAGGTTTATATCTTGATTGCAGTGCTGGTTTCATGAATTTACACCTGGGATAAGATGAGTTAGAACTATACATACACTGTAGTTAGTGTTTTGGTTTCAATATTGACAGTTTAATTATATAAGTTGTAACCATTAGTAGGACCTGAGTGACGAGTATATGGGTTCTTACTGTACTATTTTGGCAACTTTCTGTAAATATATAGTTATTTCAAATTAATAGTTAAAAAATTATCTTTTTTTCTTTTACTCTTCCACCCATCTCTGAGAAAGAAACTGTTTGCCTTGCACCCCCATATTCACTGCAGCATTACTTACAACAGCCAAGACATAGAAGCAGCCTAATGTCCACTGAGGAATGAATGAAGAAGGAAAGTGTGTTATATATTTATAAAATGGAGTATTTTTCAGCCATAAAAGAAGGAAATCTTATCCTTTGCAGCAATGTGGATGGTTTAAGGGTATTATGCTAAATGAAATAAGACAGAGAAAGACAAATACTCTATGATCTCACTTATATATGGCATCTAAAAAAACAAAAACAAAAGTCCAAACTCATAGATACAATACAAAGAACAGATTAGTGGTTGCCAGAGGTGGGAGGTGGGTAAAACTGTTGAGGGTTGTAAAAAAAGTACAGGCTTCCAGTTATAAAGTAAGTCAATCCTGGTAAAAAATAAACACAGAAAAAATGTTTGCTTCCTTACTATGCCTAAGACTTTATTCATGCTTTTTTATTTTTATCCTCTTCTGTGTCATCCAGAGACTTGTTTCACTGACCATTCATAAGACATAGCCATCTTCTCCTTTCTTGATTGATTGATTTCAAATTGTCCTATCTCAAATAAAATGATAAATAGAACTACACAAACCAAGAAAACCTTTACGTCATTCAAGTGATTGTACATTAACGATGTATATCCGTGTTAACATGTGTAGCTCTAGTTTATTTATTTTAACTGCTGTTTTGTTGTTCAGTCGCTCAGTCATGTCTGACTCTTTGTGACCCCATGGACTGCAGCATGCCAGGCTTCCCTGTCCTTCGCTGTCTCCCAGAGTTTGCTCAAACTCATGTCCTTTGAATTGATGATGCCATGCAACTATCTCATCCTCTGTCTCCCCCTTCTCCTCCTGTGCTCAGTCTTTCCCAGCATCAGGGTCTTTTCCAATGAGTTGGCTCTTCACTATACATTTCATTATAAAAACACACCATGATCTTCTGTATTGTAGAATTTCACTACACAAATGATACTGTAGTTTATACTTTTGTATATGACTTGCTATGCTTATGTATGAGAATTTTTCTGGGTTATATATCTGAAAGTGGAATTGCCATGGCATGGACTACCTACGGCTTTGATATTATGAAGTATTGCTTAATATTTTTCTACAGTGGTTATGAGTTAACACTGTAAGTACATAATAAGTGGATAAGAGATTTCCTTGTCTACATTTTCCCTAGCCTTTGGATTTTCCTTAAGTTTTGCCTTCCCATTCCGTCTATGTACACATCTATGTAGAATCTACTTTGAAGTCCAATAGATTTACATCTCTAGTATAATTTTTTTGTTTCTTGCTCTTTGATCAATCAAGGAGTAAGAAAAGAACTGATTCATCTTATCTTTCATATTCATATTCCATTTTCCATATCTCTATATTTCTGACTCTACTGCTACAATATTAGTTCAGACCCTTATTCTTGCCTAAACTATTTCAACAGACTGAATATTCTAATATCCACCTTGGAAATCTCTTTCTGTTGCAGCTCATCCTACTTAAAACTGCTAGGTCAGTATTTCTAATGGAAGTAGTTTACTACTTTGGCAGTGTTGAATAAATTTAACACTTAAAGTGACATTCATAGTTGTTTCTAATAAGGTCCTAGAGTAACTTTTCAGCCACATCTCCTACTATTTTCTATATATGCCTTATATACTAGCCAGACTAGATTATTCACTTATTGTTGATTAATTCATCAAACCATAGATATTAAAAGCTTTTGTAATGCTATGTTGTTGTTGTTTGGTTGCTAAGTTGTGCTAGACTCTTTTTCAACCCCAGGGACTATAGCCCATCAGCCTCCTCTGTCCATGGGATTTCCCAGGTAAGAATACTGGAGTGGGTTGCCATGTCTTTCTCCATGGTATCTCCCTGGATCAGGAAGTGAACGTACGTCTTCTGCATTGGCAGGCAGATTCTTTACCACTGAGCTGCCAGGGAAGCCCTTCCCTGCACTTAGGATGCTTTTTTCCCGTAGTTCCTCCACCTAACCATCTTTTCCTTTCAAAAATCCTACATGCTTTTCAAGGCCTACTTAAGATGTTAGATTTCTATGAAGTTTTTCTAGTATCCTCAGTTAATTTTACTCCTATAGTACTATATTGCTTTTATGGCACATACTGTATTTCATGTATTTGTCTTAGGTTTCCATTGTGAATAAGTACTTTGTCCATTAATCTGTATTATCCTTATAGCACTTAACATAATGTCCTGTATAAGGTAGGCAAACAATTAACTGAAATAATTTAATTGAAGATAACATATTAGTTAAATCCAAGTTCACCATTTAAAAAGATCAGTTTTCATCATTAAAAAATGCTGAATTATGTAATTTTATATAGTATTCTTACTTTAAAACAGTATAGAATAAACTGGGTTTCTATATAGTGATCTTTTCAGCTTGCCTTGATGAATAGTAAAGTTTATTTGTGATTAACATAATAGTTGTTCAGCTCACTTTTAGACCCTTAAGTAATTCTCTTAAATCAGTTTTTCAAACTGTACTCTGAGTAATGTGTAAGTTGATTCTGTTGAGATGTCCTGCTTACTGCTGGGTGCTTCCTCTGCCCCAAGGAAAGTGAAAGTCGCTCAGTCATGTCTTTGAGACCTCATGGACTGTACAGTCCATGGAATTCTCCAGGCCAGAATACTGGAGTGGGTAGCCTTTCCTTTCTCCAGGGGATCTTCCCCACCCAGGAATTGAACCCAGGTCTTCCGTGTTGTGGGTGGATTCTTTTCAGCAGAGCCACAAGGGGAAGCCCAAGAATACTGGAGTGAGTAGCCTATCCCTTATCCAGCGGATCTTCCCAACCCAGGAATCAAACCGGGGTCTCCTGCATTGCAGGCAGATTCTTTACCAACTGAGCCATCAGGGAATCCCAAGAAGCTCTTTATTTCTTTTTTTTTTTTTTTTTTACTATACAGGGCTTCTTCAGGATCTTATTTAAGAAAGGATTTTTTTTGCATAAGTATTTTAAAATAATTGCTAAGACTGTATAATACTTCAGTTTTTATCCATTTATTTAATGTTTTCTAAGATCTTGCAAAATATATGATTCCTGCCCACTTATTATTTTGTATTGCTACAAATTAAAAATCTGTAGTCCATGTGAATATGAAACTTCAAATAATTAAGCAAATTGTAGGAAAATGGGCTTTGTACATGACAAATAGTATATTTTCTAAATATTTTGAATTTTAATATGGATTTTTTATTATTAGAATATCAGAAGTTATTGGAATTGATGTACAAATTGCTAGGTAGGCTAAAGAATTTTCTAGATCATGGCTTCTTAAATTTTAATGTGCATAAGATTCTGATTCAGTAGGTCTGGACTAGTTCTTGAGATTATTTCTAACAAGTGGTTTCTGTGTTGCTGGTCTGTGGACCACAGTTGGAGTAGCAATGAGCTTGATAACTTTCCAAAGCTTAGCACCACATTTTATTAGGATTGCATCCTTTGCCTTAGTGAAAGTAGATTTTCAGTATTGCTATAGACATTTATTTAACTGTTTCTCTACATTCTGATTTATACTTCGCCGTTTTTAATAGAAATTTTTTTTTTTTTAGGGCAATACTTTGTGCGTGGATTATTGATTGCTCTGTGACTATGTAGTTCTTTGTATAAAATTATCCTTCAGTATTTTTAAGATGGTTAGCCTTGAGAATTATTGGACTGTCAATGGCAACTTTCAGCAGTTTAATGGGGAATATGTGTAGTTTACTTTTTTAGTAGAACTGTTATACTTAAACTAACTTTTGTTATTTTGCAGGATATTGTTTGACGCTAGATATTGTTATTATAAAAATTAAAATGGAAATAATTTTGTTTGGCTAAAGTATGTTTTAGCTGGTATAAGTGCTGCTTTAAATTAAAAACTATTATTGTCCTGAATTAGTAGCAGTTATGTACCACAACAGGTTAGGCTGTTAATTTTATCTGTAGTAAATATGAATTGAAAACCTAATTTCTATAAGTGAACAAACAATAGGAGAGATAGTCATTTAGTTGAATAGCTTGTACTCCAAAAGCTATGAATGGGACATTAATGCTTTTCTTAAGACATATACTGTCAAAATATTTTCATAGTTTTTGGGCTTTTATAGAAAATGTTAGTAACTAAATCATAAATTTAAATTCTAAATTTTAAAGAAAATTCCAGAATTACATATTTTTGATGAATGGAGATTGGTAATTAACTTTGTAGACTAGAACAGCAGAACCTTTTTGGGGGAAGGTTACAATTTTTGTCTAAATACATGGTTATTATATTAATCTTCTATTATTTCACTTAAGAATTGTCAGTAGTAGGAACGACTGGAAAAACTACATTATTACCAAAGTGACTTTAAAATATATTATTATTTTCTTATTTCTTATTTCTTATTAAGTAAGCACTAATATTGCGAATGTATGTAAATGATAAAAGTTTTCTTCAGACCTGCTTCAATAATTTTGTATAGAAATAAACCTCCTTTGTGTTTTCTGGTAGCATCCATTGATTTCCGCTCCCCACCAAAGATACGTTAACAGTGCTGATGGAAGCAGAACACTTGGAATTTACATTAAAATTAAATGTGATGAATAAAAAGCAATACAGTATAATATTATAGTCTTCATTTTGCTTTACCAAAGTTCCAAAATCTAAAGGACAGAAATACTGACAAGGTCAAGAAAAATGAAAGCAAGAACAAATGATGCAAAAAGAAAATGACACTGAGGTCTTGGTTTAATACATATGTATTCCAGGTTGATGGTTGATTTCATTAGCAAATCTCATTGTTATGCAATGTCTGTTCTTCTGCAGCAAAATGAATATTGTATTTTTACAGGCTCTGTGTGTATCTATTATGTTACAATAAATGAAAAAAATATATATATACACACCTATTTTTTTTATACCCTTTCCAGTTTACTCTTTTCAGTTTGTCCTTTAGGAAAAGAAAGAAAATCGAATTATATTCTTCCTTTTGTTGTCAAATTTATTCAAAGCATTTCAGTTTATAATATAGATATATTTCCTACTTTTGTTCCCTGAAATAAACAGTTGTGAGGCCGTTAATAATGTAACCATTTAAATTATCCTATAACTTTTTAAATGAATATATCTTGATTGATTTAAGCTGATAATTAATTATGATGTTAACATATGCTCTCTAACATATTTTTAATGTTAGGATGGGTTTTCTTATCGCAAAAAAAATACTAAGTAAGTTGTACATATTTTGCCAAATGTACATACTGCTACCTTTTCCAATATCAAAAAGTATATGTTTAGATTTCTATAGTTAGAATTAAATTTTCATAAAATAGGAAATTCAGAAATAACAGATTTCAGTGACTCCACATAGGAAGAGTTCATTTAATCAGGGAAGAGACTGCATGACTCTTACGCAGTTATGTATATGAGTTCAAATATGGATCAAACTGTACTGGACACAGCTCATTTAATTTTAGTCATTTTGAGGTTTGACAATGATTTACAAAATCTATTTGGTTTTTAGTAGTGTTCTCAAAAGTTGTCACAACTAAGAATCCATTGTCAAGCTTGAAAATAGAAAAGCCAAAGTTTTGATGTAATATGAGTTGATTGTATATCATTTAGAAATTGCCTATATAGTAAAAATTGACTGTCTGGCTCACTTGATGCAATCCTAATAAATACCTTCTTTATGTTAGACAAGCATGAGCTGTTACAGATATGTACAGGAGTTTTAAATGTATCAACCTAAGTTAATTTTTACTTAGAATATTTGCATTTTATTGTTCACAATGGGTAATAGAAAACAAATTTTAAAATCTAGTAAGGGCGATCCCTAAAATAATTGGAGAGTAATATAGAGCTAAATCTTGTGGAGAAAGAAGGTTTTCTGGGGTCAGATAGTTAAGCTCTGTCCTGAAAGGGCGTCCTGAAAGTAATGCGATCTAAGCTGATAGTGCAGTAAGGAAGCAGTGGGAAACAGCATAAACAAGCTGGTAGGTAAGAGCACATACCCTTGGCATCTTTGGAAGACAGAGAAGAGACCAACCCAAAAGTAACGGAATATATTTGCTCCTACTTATTTACCCCAGTGCTTTTTGTATCCTTGTTAAATTTTAATAGTATTCAGTCCAGATATACTGTATATTGAGGTGCTACCATTACAGAACTTGTTTAATTTTGTATAATAAAATGGGAAATATGAAATTGCTTTTATATTAATTTTAGTCTTCCCCCATCAATAATAAACAAAGTAAATGCTGTAAAATTATACAGAGATTCATACTCTATAATAAATTGCTGCAGACTAACTGAGAAAATAGGAATCTAGAAGCTCTAAGTCAGATTTCTGTACCACAGTTACAAATACCAAACTGAGGAGGAATAAAAATTATCAGAGACTGCGGCCCAGGCTGTTGAATTGATCAGGATCATAGAAGGTCACTAAAGAGAAAGCAAGGAACTGCTTTAAATTAAAAAGAGATCCCTAAGTGTCTAGACCTTTCTACCAGGGTCTTCTCATTGATTGAGAACCGCCATCATCAAGCATGTCCATTTTATGTACTCATCCGGCAGATAAATCTGAATTTAGAAAATGAAATATGAATTCGAAATATGAAAACAGACTGTGAATTTAACAAAAGATCTTGGGGATTGTTAGTGTTTTTTTAAAGATTCTACCTAGATAAATAGCAGAAACTTTCCTGTTAAGATGGCACATTTTCTGGGTAACTTTTCATCGTGTTATGATTTTAGCTTGCCCTGAAGAAAGGTTGAAAGGAGTGCCATATGAAATTTGTTCAATTTCTGTAAAGAGGCTCTTGAGAAAATTATTGTTTTGTCCAGTGTTGCATCACTGAAAAGTATGAAGACGTTTCTCTTGATTCTAAGTACTAGGAAAAGCCTTGGTGCTTATTTGTAAAGTGAAGTTTTTACACAGTGAGAGTTTTATAATTTGATCTTATTTCCTGCTTCACTTGGATTGCTAGGAAGCTCAGAGCTGAGCTACCCCCATCTGAAGGTTGTGCAAGACCTTATGACAGGCATTTGTGTGTTCTAGCTTCACTTTGTGTTTCATCCTTCTTGCTTCCCTTTATTCATATTAATTTGTTTTTTGAAAGCATTCTGTTTTATTCATCATATGTCTTTAAGTCATCTTAGTTTAGAATAGACAGGATATAAATAATTATGGAAAGCTTCTTTATTGCTGGTAGAATGTAAGCAAGTAGAAGTAGGAGCTCTTGTCCCCTTCCCTGTCTTTCATTTTCATTTTGCGTGGATTTTTTAAGTCATGGAAGACTAATCTCTGTGGTTTCTTAGACCTTCCAGGGGCAAGGGCATCCTTTCTGAAGATTTTTCTCTGTGCAGAGCTACCAGGTGTAGCTCTTTGTGTCAGGTGTACTCTACAAAGAGTGCCTGACTGAAAGAACAAGTAGGGTTGAAATGTATCTAGAGGAGCGAAAGGTTTCCTTTTCTCACATTAGCTCGGAGCGGGTCTTTTTCTAACACAAAGGGTATCATGTTTGCCCTGGTTTCTGTCCTTGGCCTTTCAACTGAATTATAAACTGTTAACACCAAAATTTCCTGACATTTGATAAAATCTGCGTTGAATGAAACAAAATTTCAAATTTATTTTACTTCAGTATTTTAATTTCCTTATCTTTTAAATTTGACCCATTCAGTTCAGTTCAGTCTCTCAGTCGTGTCCGATTCTTTGCGACCCCATGAATCGCAGCACGCCAGGCCTCCCTGTCCATCACCAACTCCCGGAGTCCACCCAAACCCATGTCCATCGAGTCAGTGATGCCATCGAACCATCTCATCCTCTGTTGTCCCCTTCTCCTCCTGCCCTCAATCTTTCCCAGCATCAGGGTCTTTTCCAATGAGTCAGCTCTTCGTATCAGGTGGCCAAAGTATTGGAGTTTCAGCTTCAACCTCAGTCCTACCAATGAATACCCAGGACTGATTTCCTTTAGGATGGACTGGTTGGATCTCCTTGCAGTCCAAGGGACTCTCAAGAGTCTTCTCCAACATCACACTTCAAAAGCATCAATTCTTCAGTGCTCAGTTTTCTTTATAGTCCAACTCTCACATCCATACATGACCACTGGAAAAACCATTATGAGAAACTAAAATAGTCATGGGTCTTTAAAATAGTTGAAATAATAAGTTTCTAATTTAAAATTTTGTTTTGTTTCCATATATGAATTACATAGTCAAAGCTCCTATTTAGTAAGAATTATTAATATATCTCAAATTATCTATGAAGAAAATAGGGCTATGTTTTACATTCCACGTAGTTAACAGGATATTTGAATTATTTAATTGGACCAGGAAATTCAGCTGAAACTTTTAACTTCTTAGTTGTAATTTTCTGAAAATTTGGTGTTTGTTTCATGCTTCATCATAGTAAAGATGGTGGTTAGCAACTTGTTGTTCAGTATTAGTTTAGCACTGTTTAGCATTAATGTTGTTCAGTATTAAATATGTACTCCTTTCAAATGATGCATATTAAATATTTGTAATGTGACCTATTCTCATATTTTGTATTATTAGTTTAGTTTTATCTTCTTGGGTGTTCTTTTTGTTGTCACTGATTTTGTTATCACTTTGTTTTGTTTTCTATTCATCAATACATTAAAGTTTTATTTTGCAAATATAATAAATATACACCTGATTTAAGTTATATAATTTAATACCATGATTATATTATTGTGAAACAGTTGTTCAGGGCTCTTTGCATTAAAATTAAATGATACTGTGTTAATAGTTAGGACACAGATGGAGGGCGTTTGAACAAAGTATTTTAAACATAAATGTAGATTAAAAAAAAAACCTCTCCATATTCTTAAATTAGTGAATTGGTTTATCATTTTGATGGATTGTGTTTGTTTTATACCCTTAGTTAATTTAAGTCAGTCTTCATTTAACTACACTAGAAATTTCAGACAGTGAAAAAGTCATTTGGGGGGAAAAACTAAGGACAGAGAAACAAATTTCAGGCTCGCCACATATATTTTTAAATACTTACAGATAATATTTTAGATTTTGTTTTCTTTTTAAAATGTGAGTTTTAAGTGATGCAAGAAATAGCTTCAAGTTATGTAAAGTTTTAATTCATATATTGAGATTTTTTCCTTGGACTGCTACATGAATTACAGTTTTACTTTGCAAGAGCTTGTGTTAAATTATAACTCAGAAACTTTATCTTTTTTGTTGAAAGAGTTGAAATTTAAAAACTTATTCCTTATTTAGCAGGTTTTTAAACACTTAATCCTAGGTTTGTTTGTTTTTTTTTTTTTTTAAAGAGAAAACCTTGTTAGCTAGCATTGCCTTGTTTTTAAATTTACCTGCCAAGCAGTAATTTTTAAAACCTGCTTAAACAGGTTTGTTTATCAAGGATTCCTTATTATAACTCTGTGCCTTCGCATGTCAGGAATAAACCCTCCTTTAAAAAAGGAAGATAGGACTCTTTATGTCTTGACACTAATTAAAATTAAGAAAAGAAAAATTATTTGAGGCATCAGCCTCACCTGGCTTAGTTTTGTCACGTGCGCTTTCACGTTTACTGGTGATCTAAGTGCTCCACCTGCTTTCAGTTTGTTTACCAGGAAATCAAGATGTGTAAACTGCAGGAAGTACTATTTGACCCTCTCCGACAGTATCTCATTACAATAATTGCTAATCTCTGAATAAGACAGCCATGTTTTGTGAGTAACTGAGAGAGAGAGGTTGTGTTAGGTAGATTTTAGGTGTTTCAACAAATAAAGCATTGTAAATGCTTGCTTGGATTATGTTTTCATGATAGCTTTAGATAAAAGACATATGGTGACCTTTGGGGTCAGCAAAGCTAGTACACAATAGTAGGTATTCTTTCATGCCTTTTAACTGAAAAATACCACGGCTTGTTGTTTTGGAGTGCTGTCACTGCTCTGAATCGAAAGGATAATGGCTACTTCCTGATTAAATCCACTCTCCACAGTAAGCTGTTAATGTTATACTGTATGTCTTTTTCTCCTGTAAATGCAATACTATTTGGTGCTTTCTTTACTTTTTATCATTGTCTTTCAGTAGATATATCTGTTGTAAATATATCCTGAAGTTGAAGTTTATAATTAGAGTAGAAAGTACTGTTTTAAGTTTGGATTTTTTTTTTTTTAATGAAAAAGTATTTTTGTTTGGTATTAAATCCAATCTTCTCATATACTTATTGTAGATTTTGGATAAAGAATTTAGCTTTTAAAAAAGATATTGAAGTGATAAATTATATTAAGCTGTCACTTTCTTGGCACCCTAAGCAAAATTTAAAAAACAACTTATGTAGTAAGTCAGATTCATTTGTTTAGGGAATATTTGGATAAACTAATTTATTTTTACTTAATATATTTCATAAATCTATTTAAATATATTGTCAGAAGTATTGATAATTGTTTTAATGATTAAGTTAAATTATTTTAAAATTAATTATGAGATCCTTGTGATGTAAAAACAATATTAAGTACTCAGAATATAAGAAGGGGAATAATGAGCTGCTTAGTTTTAATCCTAAAGCTGGCAGTCACTCCATCTGTGTTCTTGGGACAATTATTTAAACTGCTTACCTCAGTTTTCTTGTCTACTGTTCATATGTGTGCTAAGTAAAATGTGTTTTTTTTTTCCTTTATGGTAGTAGAAACTGTAAAGAAAATGATTATCCATAAGATTTTATAAAACAGACAACTGACTCTGAGTATATAGTAGGAAAATAGTACACAAGGAAATATAGAAAAATTATTTCTATTGTAAAATAGTGGAAAATAAACTTTAAAATAAATACCAAGTAATTATCTTTTTAATTTCAGCAAAACTGTAATTTTTGCTAAATCCATGATATAACATTACCAGAGGATTCTACATATTGTTGGATACATGGCTGAAATAAGAAATGGAGAACCTAGAGGTGATTTAATGAAGAGTCACAAATACACTTAATTATTTATCTTTTTCTCTCAAAGTCTTATTTCTGGGAATGAGATTATTCAGAGTAGAGGGAAGAAAGTATGTATACATTATAGGCCTATAAGTATATAGTTCATCTAAATAGTAAGATGTTTTATTTTTAAACTTTTGTATTAAGTATCCTGATTATATAAAAAATACTATGAAATTGTTAAACATTGAAGGCTACTATTGAAGATGGTCATAGAACCTAACATTCAGAACTAGTTTTAAAATATTCTGAGATAATGTAATTAAGTTTTGTTGAGAGAATTAAGGTACCTTCTTTTGCAAAATGCATATCACAGATATTTTAAGTAACCTGGTGATTTATGTTATTGGTGCATTCTAAGGAAATTCTAAAGATTATATTTATTGACTATTCTAGCTTAGTCAAGTTATTGAAGTAGGACTTATAGGAGGGCATCTATTTAATTTGTAATAACAACTAATAGATGTCACTTATTGAACACCTAATATGTGCAAACTACTGGACTAATTTTTGGTAGGAAAGGCAAACTTTTACCTTTACCCTCTTAGAGTTCTGTTTTGCTGGGCCTGAGAATTAAATTGGTGTAAGATAGATCAACAGGAGGAAAAAGCATACATATTTATAATACAAATTTTATGTGAAATGAGAGTCTGCAAAAGGAATGAAGACCAAGGAAATGGTGAAATATTCTGGTTTTATGTTAAGTTGAACAAAGAAAGGCAGTTATGGGAAAGTAACTATGTGGGGAGACTAAAGGAAGATAAGAATTATTTTAACAAGGTCTGTTTGTTGAGAATTCTCTCAGTCTCAACTTTTTATCCTTGATGGTGAGAGTGTTACTTTCCTTCTGGTATAAGAAGGACATCTTTCATATAATACTTTGATTTCCTGCTTTTAAGAAAAAGAAGGAAGGTCAGAGTGTTTTTCTGTATTTGCTAGTTTTTCAAGTGCCTTAACTCAAAACAGTCAAAATGCCAGAGCAGTGTATTCTGAAGAAGCGTATTCTGAATTCTATTATCAAATTATTTTACAGTCAAGAAAATTGCATGAGGTATAGGTACCATCATTATCCCCATTTATACTGATAAGGAAACAGTTTTAGAGAATTTAAATGATTTCATCAATGTCTTTTAGCTAATAAGTGCCAAAGCAAGACCAGAAAATCTAACAGAATCCATAAAGAACTCAGTCTTCAGTGTCATGCCTTTAAGCATTGGGTTTATATTTCGCACATAATAAAGGTGCTAAAGACTTTGATTTAGACAAGTTTTTTCATCAGTTTATCAAATGTTAGAATCCTTACTGTCAAGCACTATAAGGAAATTCTCTGATAGTAATGGAAAGCAAAATAAATCCCTAGTTTCAAGAAACTTACAGTTTAGTTGATTTGAAGGGGCAAAAATATAACAGGCTATTACAATACAGTGTGATAACTGATATAATAGGGATAAATTCAAGATACTAAAGGTGACATAAAGAAATATCTAATGTTTCCTTTTATTTATATATTTAATATATATTTTGGGGTGCTGTTCTAGGGATATAAACATAAATAAAACTTGCAAAGGTCTGTGCTCTTGGGGAACGTGTATTGGAGGTGGAATCAACAGTAAGCATAATAAATAAGTATATAGCATGTTTGAACGTGACAAGTGTTATGGAGGAAAGAAAAAGTAGGTAAGAGAAAGAGTAAGAATGCTGTGGTGTGATGGGTAGGTTGATTTTTGAGCAAAGATCAAGGAAGTTAATTATGCAGATATCTTAAGAGCCTTCCAAGTAGAGGGCTCAAGGCAAAAGCATGCCTGGTGTGTTCAGAGTAATGAACAAAGCCAAGTGTGACTGAAGTAGAGTGAGCTAGAAACCAGAGTAGGCGGATATGACAGAGATAATTGGGGCTTTACAGAGCGCCATAGGCACTTTAAAGAGCCATTGCAGGGCTTTCAGTAAATCTGGCTTATATTTTTAAAGGATCACTCCAGTTGCTATGTTGAGAATGGACTATAGGGAGGCACTGACCACCAGCTAGAAGGCTTTTAGAGTAATCTGATTGAAAGTAGTGGCTTAGATAAGGCTGGTAGTAGTTAAATTCTGGATGCTTTTAAGGTACACCGAGAAGGTTATTTGATGGATTGTTTGTGGGGTATGAGGAAAAGAGAAGACAAGATGACTTCCAAGATTTTTTGCTGAGCCGCTAGAAGGATGGTGTTGCCATCAATTGTGAGATGGGGATTGTTTTCATAAGGAGCAAGTTTGTGATGTAGTGGAAGACCAGGAGTTTGGTTTTAGACATGGTAGATATTCTGTGTTTAATAGATACATGCCAGTGGAGATTGTGGATTTTCCTGAGGAGTTATCATCTAAACTGAGGCTAAAGAATGAATTGATGGTGATTTATGATGAACATGAGAGCATTCTTTATACACTTAAATGAATTTTGGCTTTTTCTACTTTACATATTTACAAACTGGAACAACATCTAAACATCTAAAGAGTAGTAACATTTAAAAGTAACAAAATTGTTTGTCTTAGCAAAATTATTCTAAGTAGTTAAGTTTTCAGAATATTTCGGTAGCTGCTATATTCAGGAGTTGCACTGGGTGCTTTTACATATATTGATTCTCACCATTGTGCTGTAAGGTAAATTGTATTTCCATTTTACATTTGGAGAAACTGAGTCTGAAGGAGATTGACACATTAATATTAGGTGATGCATCTGGATTCAAATGTAGGTCTTTAGATTATATTTCCCATGCTTCTTATTTTTAAGTTAAAAATAGATATTTGGCAAAACTAATACAATTATGTAAAGTTTAAAAATAAAATAAAATTAAAAAAAAGGTATCCTTACTTTGCAAATTTTTAAACATTTGATTAAGGTCTCAAGGAGTTGTCTTGAAAGCATGAACTATTCTGTATTGTAGCATAATGATACCCTTGAGACATAGGGTTTGTAGATTCTTGGTCATGAAGTCAAATCAGTTGTTGGTCTTTTTTGAATTCTTATACAGCTTTCAGTATGCTATTACAGATACTGTCTCCATTCCTAGCCCATATTCCCAGTGCTTAATATGTGCTTAGAAATTTACAGCTGCTATCATCATCATCATCTTTATCCCTCTTCCTAGTATGCTGTGACCTTGGGAATCCCAAGCCTGTATGATCATTTGTAAATTATAAAACCTCAGAGATTAAGGGTACGTTGTCGTGTTGTTCAGTTGTGTCCGACTCTTTGCAGCACCATGGACTGCAGAGTGCCGGGCGGGCTTCACTGTCCTTCACTATCTCCCAGAGTTTGCTCAAACTCACATCCATTGAGTCGGTGATGCCATCCAACTATCTCATCCTCTGTCATCCCCTTCTCCTCCTGCCTGCAATCTTTTCCAGTTTCAGGGTCTTTTCTAATGAGTCAGCTTTTCACATCAGGTGGCCAAAGTATTGGAGCTATTGGGTATTGGAGTAAGGATATGAGGACTATGATTAATGAAGAATGAGTTTTAACTTATGTATTTTGTCTGATGGAAACCATCTTTGTTTCCTTCTCTTTATTGACTTTTCTGGGGAATTGAATTTGATAAATAGCTGTTATTTCTGACTGGAAAAGCAATATTCTCTGACATGCCAATGAGTATTTTCACTGTAAAAGTGAACATCAGTTCTACTTTGAAAGTGAATAGAAATATAATTGTTCATTGAAACAGATTCACTTAAGGTAATGATACCATAATTTAAAAATGTAAACCTTTTGCCTTTAGATCAAAATACAGGCTATTTCTTAAATTTATGTGAGCTAACACTGTTTACATTTACAATTCATTTTTAAAGACATACTTAAGAGCAAATCATTCAGATATGCTACAGGAAAGAAACATTTTAGCAAACATGTACATATTTTTAAAAGGTACCAATTAAGAAAAGAAAACCCTGCTGTGGATTAAAATAGCCTGTAAGTCTCAAAGGTCACTTTAAACATATACTAAGGACATAGGTAGAAAATTCACCTAGCCTTTGTATTTATGTTCTGTAAATATGTAATTTTATTCTAAGTGTGCTATGTATTTCTCCAGGTTTTATGCTACTTTCCAAAGGAGTACCATATATATTCATTCTTCCTATTCCTCTCTCTAAAGTCTTCCTTCTCTTTCGTCATTATACCTCAAATTCTGGCATCACCGACTCAATGGACATGGCTTTGGGTGGACTCCAGGAGTTGGTGATGGACAGGGAGGCCTGGTGTGCTGCGGTTCATGGGGTCACAAAGAGTTGGACATGACTGAGCGACTGAACTGAACTGAAGATCACTGTATTCATTAAATGAGATTTTTAAGTAAACAAAATTTTGGTTGGCCCCCAAACACCTTTTTTGTTATTACTAAGTTATCTGTATAATTTCATATTTTATTTACTTCTGTTCAAGACTAAATATATATATATCCTGTACATTTCTACTTAGACATAAATGTATTTGTATAGATGTTAGATGTATATTCCTCACCTTTTTAATCTTATTTTTTGTTTTGGATAGTATCTTTAATTTATTTGGGGAAAAAGAAAAATGATTGGTCAAATAGAAATAGAATATTCTGTTAAAAGTATCCTGCTGATCCTCTATGACCCACCTCCCAGAGTAATGGAAATAAAAGCAAAAATAAACAAATGGGCCCTAATTAAACTTAAAAGCCTTTGCACAACGAAGGAAACTATAAGCAAGGTGAAAAGACAGCCTTCAGAATGGAAGAAAATAATAGCAAATGAAGCAACTGACAAAGAATTAATCTCAAAAATATACAAGCAGCTCCTGCAGCTCAATTCCAGAAAAATAAATGACCCAATAAAAAATGGGCCAAAGAACTAAGCAGACATTTCTCCAAAGAAGACATACAGGTGGCTAGCAAACACATGAAAATATGCTCAGCATCACTCATTATCAGAAAAATGCAAATCAAAACCACAATGAGGTACCATCTCACGCCGGTCAGAATGGCTATCAAAAAGTCAACAAACAATAAATGCTGGAGAGGGTGCAAAGAAAAAGCAACCCTCTTACACTGTTGGTGGGAATGCAAAGTGGTACAGCCACTATGCTGAACCGCGTGGAGATTCCTTAAAAAAACTGGAAATAGAACTGCCATATGACCCAGCAATCCCACTGCTGGGCATACACACCAAGGAAACCAGAATTGAAAGAGACACGTGTACCCCAAAGTTCATCACAGCACTGTTTACAATAGCCAGGACGTGGAAGCAACCTAGATGTCCATCAGCAGATGAATGGATAAGAAAGCTGTGGTACATATACACAATGGAATATTACTCAGCTATTAAAAATAATGCATTTGAATCAGTTCCAATGAGGTTGATGAAACTGGAGCCTATTACACAGAGCGAAGGAAGTCAGAAAGAAAAACACTGATACAGTGTATTAACACATATATATGGAATTTAGAAAGATGGTAACAATGACCCTAAATGCGAGACAGCAAAAGAGACACAGGTGTAAAGAACAGACTTTTGGACTCTGTGGGAGAAGGCAAGGGCGGGATGATTTGAGAGAATAGCATTGAAACATGTATATTATCATATGTGAAATAGATCCCCACTCCAGGTTCGATGCATGAGACAGGGTACTCAGGGCTGGTGCACTGGGATGACCCTGAGGGATGTGATGGGGAGGGAGGTGGGAGGGGAGTTCAGGATGGGGAACACATGTACACCCATGGCTGATTCATGTGAATGTATGTCAAAAACCACCACAGTATTATAAAGTAATTCAGATCAGATCAGATCAGTCGCTCAGTCATGTCCGACTCTGCGACCCCATGAATCGCAGCACGCCAGGCCTCCCTGTCCATCACCAACTCCCGGAGTTCACTCAGACTCAGGTCCATCGAGTCAGTGATGCCATCCAGCCATCTCATCCTCTGTCGTCCCTTTCTCCTCTTGCCCCCAATCCCTCCCAGCATCAGAGTCTTTTCCAAAGAGTCAACTCTTCACATGAGGTGGCCAAAGTACTGGAGTTTCAGCTTTAGCATCATTCCTTCCAAAGAAATCCCAGGGCTGATCTCCTTCAGAATGGACTGGTTGAATCTCCTTGCAGTCCAAGGGACTCTCAAGAGTCTTCTCCAACACCACAGTTCAAAAGCATAAATTCTTTGGAGCTCAGCCTTCTTCACAGTCCAACTCTCACATCCATACATGACCACAGGAAAAAACCATAGCCTTTGTTGTGTAAAGTTTAAAAATAAAATAAAATTAAAAATAAAATAAAATATTCCCTAAAAAAAAACAAAAAAACAAAAAAACCATAGCCTTGACTAGACGAACCTTTGTTGGCAAAGTAATGTCTCTGCTTTTGAACATGCTATCTAGGTTGGTCATAACTTTCCTTCCAAGGAGTAAGCGTCTTTTAATTTCATGGCTGCAGTCCCCATCTGCAGTGATTTTGGAGCCCAGAAAAATAAAGTCTGACACTGTTTCCACTGTTTCCCCATCTATTTGCCATGAAGTGATGGGACCGGATACCATGATCTTCATTTTCTGAATGTTGAGCTTTAAGCCAACATTTTCACTCTCCTCTTTCACCTTTATCAAGAGGCTTTTTAGGTCCTCTTCACTTTCTGCCATACGGGTGGTGTCATCTGCATATCTGAGGTTATTGATATTTCTCCTGGCAATCTTGATTCCAGCTTGTGCTTCTTCCAGCCCAGCATTTCTCATGATGTACTCTGCATATAAGTTAAATAAACAGGGTGACAATATACAGCCTTGACATACTCCTTTTCCTAAAGTAATTAGCCTCCAATTAAAATAAATAAATTAAAAGTATCCTGCTTCCTATTTTTAGTAGTTATAAAACTAAGGCTATTACATCCTTGATTAATTGTAATGCTCAGAGAATGAATATTTGGATTATATTTTCCCTGGAATGCTTTCCTCTTAACAATTGTTATTGAAATTCTTGCATAATGTATATGTGCAAGTGTAAAATTGAGATTTTTTTGATGATTTGAAGATAACAGGGGGATTTTGGGTTCCGATTTGACAATTTCAGCTACTCCTAATCTCACTGAGGAAAATAAAGTACAGGCATTAAATAGGAGTCTTGATAATTTGAGCAACTACTCTTGTTTTGTAAACAGCATAATCAAATATTAAATGTGTAATAAATTTTAAAACACCAGAGATTGTTTTAAAAAGCAGGATGAAATTAATTGCTAAATGAGTGATATAAACAAATAAAATATACTATGAGTTGGTAATTAGAGACGATGATAGAATGACCAGAGAAGGCGCCTTTAAGGAAAAGGGCCCTAAGCTTCAGACATTGAAGAAGGACTTCAAACATTAATTGTGAAAACATTTTTATTGTGATATAGTTTATACACTGTGCAGTTCACCCATGTAATGTGTCTAATCCATTAGTTTTGAGTAAATTATATTATTACTTTTTTAAGTGGTGGTAAAAAAGATACCATAAAGTTGCAATTTTAATCCCTTTTATGTCTATAATTTGTTGTCATTAATTACATTCAAAATGTTGTGCAAACATCACCACTGTCTATTTTTAACACTTTTTCATAGCTCTAAACAGAAACTGTGTAACTGTTGAACACTAACTCTCCATTTCCCCCTACTCACTCCCCCTGGTAAAGTTCAATCTACTTTCTCTCTTGATGATTTGCCTATTATAGGTACTTCATATAGGTGAAATCACATATTTTTCCTATTGTGTCACGGGTTTTTTCACTCACTATAATATTTTCAAGGTCTGTACATGTTATAGCATGTGTCAGGACTCCATTGCTCTCTAATACTCAGTCTCATTATTTATGTAAATAACTATTTAGTATTATATATATAATACACATATCATATATATGTTGTCTGTTCATCTTTTGATTTTTAAGTCTCTTTGAATTTTTTCTTTTTTGGTATATATGTGCCTTGGAGAAGAATTGCTAGTTCATGTGGTAAATTTTATGTTTAGCTTTTTGAACAATTGGCAAACTGTTTTCCACAGCAATTGCCTTATCAAGCATTAGTTTTTCTTTTATTATACTGTAGATATACACTATGTAAAAAGTTAGGCTGAATGAATATTGTCTTCAGCAAATACCATATACTTTTTTAAAAAGGAAGAAGGACAAAAAGAAAGCCATGTGTTATGCATGAGAAAATGTGTATGTTTTATATAAAGACCTAACCCATAAAGTGAATTTAATAAAATAATTAAACCTTGCAGTTGTATGTTATCCCAACATTGTTATAATATTTTAAAAACATGGTCACCATATTTCTATTTCTCAATCCGAAGACATCTGCTATAAGTAGATAGGTACAGCTATTCCTTTGAGTAATTAGTGCAATTTAGTTTATTTCTGCCCAATTTTAAGATACTTATTTTTTAGTTGCCCTTTTTTGCATTATAAAGTAAAATCACCCTTAATTATATCTAACTGGAAGGTATTCCAAATGTATGCTACTTAGAGTTTTGCCAAGAGAATGCACTCATAGCAAACACCCTCTTCCAACAACACAAGAGAAGAGTCTACACATGGACATCACCAGATGGTCAATACCGAAATCAGACTGATTACACTCTTTGCGGCCAAAGATGGAGAAGCTGTGTACAGTCAGCAAAAACAAGACCGGGAGCTAACTGTGGCTCAGATCATGAACTCCTTATTGCCAAATGCAGAATTAAATTGAAGAAAGTAGGGAGAACTACTAGACCATTGAGGTATGAACTAAATCAAATCCCTTACAAATACACAATGGAAGTGACAAATAGATTCAATGGATTAGATCTGATAGAGTGCCTGATGAACTATGGATGGAGGTTCATGACATTATACAGGAGACAGGGATCAAAACCATCCCCAAGAAAAAGAAATGCAAAAAGGCAAAATGGTTATCCAAGGAGGCCTTACACATAGCTGAGAAAAGACGAGAAGTGCAAGGCAAAGGAAATAGGAAAAATATACCCATTTGAATGTACAGTTCTAAAGAGTAGCAAGGAGAGATAAGAAAGCCTTCGTCAGCGATCAATGCAAAGAAATAGAGGAAAACAATAGAATGAGAAAGACTAGAGATCTCTTCAAGAAAATGAGAGATACCAAGGGAACATTTCATGTAAAGATGGGCACAATAAAGGACAGCAATGGTATGGACCTAACAGAAGCAGAAATATTAAGAAGAGGTGGCAAGAATACACAGAAGAACTATACAAAAAAGATCTTCATGACCCAGATAACCATGATGGTGTGATCACTCACCTTGTGCCAGACATCCTGGAATGTGAAGTCAAATGGGCTTTAGAAAGCATCACTACAAATAAAGCTAGTGGAGGTGATGGAATTCCAGTTGAGCTATGTCAAATCCTAAAAGATGATGCTGTGAAAGTGCTGCACTCAATGTGCCAGCAAATTTGGAAAACTTAGCAGTGATCACAGGACTGGATAAGTTCAGTTTTCATTTCAGTCCCAAAGAAAGGCAATGCCAAAGAATGTTCAAACTGCCACACAATTGCACTCATCTCACATGCTAGCAAAGTAGTGCTCAAAATTCTCCAACTCAGGCCTCAACAGTACGTAAACTGTGAGATTCCAGATGTTCAATCTGGATTTAGAAACGGCAGAGGAACCAGAGATCAAATTGCCAACATCTGCTGGATCATCGAAAAAGCAAGGGACTGCTTCATTGACTATGCAAACCCTTTGTGTCGATCACAACAAAATGTGGAAAATTCTGAAAGAGACGGAAATACCAGACAACCTGACCTGCCTCTTGAGATGCAGGTCAAGAAGCAACAGTTAGAACTGGACATGGAACAACAGACTGGTTCCAAATGGGGAAAGGAGTACGTCAAGGCTGTATATTGTCACCCTGCTTATTTAATTTATATGCAGAGTACATCATGCGAAATGATGGGCTGGATGAAGCACAAGCTGGAATCAAGATTGCCAGGAGAAATATCAGTAACCTCAGATATGCATATGACACCACCCTTATGGCAGAAAGTGAAGAAGAAATAGTCTCTTGATTAAAGTGAAAGAGGAGAGTGGAAAAGTTGGCTTAAAATTCAACATTGAGAAAACTAAGATCATGGCATCCGGTCCCATCACTTCATGGCAAATAGATGGGGAAACAGTGGAAACAGTAAGAGACTTAATTTTTTGGGGCTCCAAAATCACTGCAGATGGTGACTGCAGCCAGGAAGTTTAAAGACGCTTGCTCCTTGGAAGAAAAGCTATGACCAACCTAGATAGCATATTAAAAAGCAGAGACATTACTTTGCCGACAAAGGCCCATCTAGGCAAAGCTATGGTTTTTCCAGTAGTTATGTATGGATATGAGAGTTGGACTATAAAGAAAGCTGAGTGCTGAAAAATTGATGCTTTTGAGCTGTAGCATTGGAGAAGACTCTTGAGAGTCCCCTGGTCTGCAAGGAAATCAAACCAGTCAATCCTAAAGGAAATCAGTCCTGAATATTTATTGGAAGGAATGATGCTGAAGCTGAAACTCCAGTACTTTGGCCACCTGATGCAAAGAACTGACTAGGTGGAAAATACCCTGATGCTGGAAGGATTGAAGGAGAGAGAAGAAGGGGACTGCAGAGGATGAGATGGTTGGATGACATCACCGACTCGATGATCATGAGTTTGAGTAAGCTCCGGGAGTTGGTGATGGGCAGGGATGCCTGGTGTCATGCAGTTCATGGAACTGCAAAGAGTTGTACACAGAAGAGTGACTGAACTGACTGACTGACTGATGGTATTTAGTCATTTTTATTTGTTTACTTCATATAGGCTATCGTTTCATATTTTATGTCTTAGACAAAAGACTAGAGTTATTTCAGTTGACATTTTAAAAAAATGACTCTTAAAAGTATAGTTTCTGAAATTCAGTTAGAGTTACTAAGGTAACATTTACGTATCTTTTCATAGTTCAATGAGAGACCACTAAGCCAAAAGATTATGTCACAGACTTGATGAGATCATATGACCCAGGAAATGGGAAGCAATGCTGAGATAGGGAAGCTTTTTGACCTAATTACAAATTTCCCTAGGAATGATATGTAACAACCACAAGGGGACATACAATAGTGAACTACAGTTGTGGACTCAATATGGAAATAGTAATAGCAGATATAATTGGTCATCCTGATAAGAATATTGTTTAGGATATAATAAAGTTAGTTTCTCATCAGAGGGTGTACATGTAAACATTTGATGCATAGGGAGTTTGAAACAATTTTAAGAATATTGACACAAGATAGATCATGGAATAATTTTATTTCCTTTGTTCAAACCTCTGAGGCAAATTCCTTAATATTGATTTGAGCTTAGAGAGTCTTTACACACCTAAGTAGGAAGCAAGAATAAGGTTGTAGAATGTCTAAATTATCAACAAAAGCTACACTTAGGGAGAAACCTTTAGGAAATAATTTTACACTTAGTTAAAACTCAAAATACAATGATAGTCTGTTGGTACAGAATTGTAGTAGACTTAAAACTTTGAATACTATACTGAAAATTCATTAGATAAACTATTTTAAATTTTTCTTAGTGTGACATTATTGAGCTACTAAGAAAGTAGAGAATTTAAAGGGATCAAAAACTATGTGAAATAGAAAATTTATGGAGGGGTATTAGAAGATATAACCATCAAATCAGAGAAATGAGGACAAATGAAAAGTTGATTGTTAGTGACAGCACTTAGAGTAGAATCAGGTGGGTTCAAAATCCGGATCATGACTAACAAGTACACGTCCGTCCCTCTTATGGGTCCTTAATAATTGTTGTTGACTTTGGAGTGATAGATTAAAGGAAATGTAGCCCTTATTGGTCATTTTTCTTCTTTAGAAACTGAAATAAACAGTTTAGGTACTTATTAACAAAAGAAGTTGCTGCTGCTGCTGCTAAGTCGCTTCAGTCGTGTCCAACTCTGTGCGACCCCATAGACGGCAGCCCACCAGGCTCCGCCGTCCCTCGGATTCTCCAGGCAAGAACACTGGAGTGGGTTGCCATTTCCTTCTCCAATGCATGAAAGTGAAAAGTGAAAGTGAAGTTACTCAGTCGTGTCCAACTCTTAGCGACCCCATGGGCTGTAGCCCACCAGGCTCCCCCAGCCATGGGATTTTCCAGGCAAGAGTACTGGAGTGGGGTGCCATTGCCTTCTCTGATTAACAAAAGTTATTCCTACATAAAAAATTTATAAGTAGTAAGGAGAGACTTTTTAAATCTTCAGTTTCTCATTATTTTAAACTGATTGGCAATTGGTGATAGATATTAATGCAGAATTCCTCATTTGTAAAACTGAAATAATAATGCCGGATCTCCCTACTTCAAGATTTGTCCTTAAGGTAAAAATTAGAATATATGTGCATACTTTTTTGAGTCAGTTATCAAGTTCTATATACGTTTCAATGATTATTATACATTTTCATTCAAAGCGTTTTGTTAAAGTCTTACATTCCAGGTTTTAAGGTTGTAAAGACGATAAGCAGTAGTCCCTGCTTCTCAACGATCTCACAGTGTGGTAAGAAGTGGTATATCAAAACGGAAAATTGCTGTATAGTACAGTGCTTTAATTAGGGACCGTATGAGAACAACTAGAACGAAGTACCTAAGACTTGCTCACTGAATTAGAATGGTTCCCCATAGTAGGTAATATATGAGATGAGACCTAGAATATGTATAGAAGTTTAACAGGGAATAAAGGAAGAACATTTGAGGGAAGTGAACACCAAGTACCAAATACCATGTGCCACGGATGCTTGGGAAACCATAGAGTATTGGGGAAATGGTGAGAAGTTTAGTTATTAATACTTAGTGTATGAGAAGAGAGTAAGATCAAAAATAAAGTCCCAGGCCTCATTAAGAAGAGCTTTTTTATGTCAGAGGACCTGGGATTTTATCATATATTTCATATGGAGATAATGAAAGATTTTTAAGTGGGAGTGTGGCAGGATCAGATTTTTATATTAAAAGATTACCATTAAAATAAATAGGATTGGAGAAGCAGAGGAACCTTTTATAAGGCTCTTGCAGTATTTCCAATAAGAACTGATTTAGTATTATACTAAGATGATGGTGGGAATAAAGAGAAAATTTTTAGGAATTAATAAGCAGAAAATAATATAATTTGTGGTTTAGAATCTCAGGCTTAGTTATCTCTATAAAATCCCTCTACTAGAAAAATCTGGGAATTCCCTGGTGGCTCAGATGGTAAAGCGTCTGCCTACAATGCGGAAGACCCCGGTTCAATCCCTGGGTTGGGAAGATCCCCTGAAGAAGGAAATGGCAACCCACTCCAGTACTCTTGCCTGGAAAATCCCATGGACGTAGGAGCCTTGTCAGCTACAGTTCATGGGGCCACAAAGAGTCAGACACGACTGAGCGACTTCACTTTCATTCTATACTTTCTTTCTTTTCATTATAAAAATCTAGCTAGTCACGTGACTATTGGAATTAAGTTGTGGAGCAAGTCTGGTAACTTATGAATTTATATGTTAGATAAACCTGTTGGTTCCTAAACTGAATGAATGTAACTTTAGGAATTTTAGTTTAAAAAAATTCCTTCTGTATCTATATCTATACATCTGTAGAGAGGGGGAGAGAGAGGGGACAGTGAGGAGGAGAAGTGAGATAGAGGGGAGAGAGGGAGAGATGCAAAGTTAACTAAATGGTTGCGTACCTGAATTTGATTGTCAAACATGAAAGGTCATACTAGGGACATTTCTATATTTAGTCTTGAATACAGAGGCTACAGTGAGAACACTGACTTTAAGATTTCAATAAAGAATATATTAAGTCATAAAAGCATTTTATGAACATGATATCCAAATGCTTTTTTAATATATCATCTTTATGGATGTATAGTTCGTATATCATACAATTCACCCATTTAAAATATGTAATTCTGTTTTAAGTGTATTCACAGGGTTGTCCACCATTACACAGTCAACTAAAACATTTTCATCATCCCCCAAAAGAAACCCAGTACCTATTAACAGTCACCTCCCATTGTTCCTCAGCATTCCCAACCCAAGGCAACTATGAATCTACTTTCTGTCTTAATGGATTTACCTTTCCAGGGCATTTCATATAAGTGGAATCACACAATATGTGGTCCTTTATGACTGGTTTCTCTCACTTAGTATAACATCTTCAAGCTTCTTCCATGTTGTAGCACATATCAATACTTCATTCTCTGGTCCCATCACTTCATGGCAAATAGATGGGGAAACAATGCAAACAGTGATAGACTTTATCTTCTTGAATTCCAAAATCACTGCAGATGGTGACTACAGCCATGAAATTAAAAGACACTGGCTCCTTGGAAGAAAAGCTATGACCAACCTAGACAGCATATTAAAAAGCAGAGACCAACAAAGGTCTGTCTAGTCAAAGCTATGGTTTTTCCAGTAGTCATATATGAATGTAAGAGTTTAACCTATCATAAAGAAGGCTGAGCACTGAAGAATTGATGTTTTTGAACTGTGGTGTTGGAGAAGACTCTTTGAGAGTCCCTTGGACTGTAAGGAGATCCAACCAGTCCATCCTAAAGGAAATCAGTCCTGAATATTCATTGGAAGGCCTGATGCTGAAGCTGAAACTGCAATACTTTGGCCACCTGATGCGAAGAACTGACTCCTTAGAAAGACCCCGATGCTGGGAAAGATTGAGAGCAGGAGAAGAAGGGGACTGCAGAGGATGAGATGGTTGGATGGCAGCATCAACTCAATGGACATGAATTTGAGCAACCTCCAGGTGTTGGTGATGGACAGGGGAGCCTGGTGTGCTGCAGTCCATGGGGTTGCAAAGAGTTGGATATGACTGAGCAACTGAACTGTATATTTCATTGCATACATATACCATATTTTATTTACCAGTTTATAGTCATTTGGATTATTTCCACATTTTGTACAAGGTTTTGTGTGGACATAATATTTTAATTTCTCTGGTGTGTATAATTAGGAAAAAAATTGCTGGGTCATCTGGTAACTCCCAAACATTCTAAACTTTTGAACATTTGAATGGAATATTCAGATGAGGATTTAACGTGCAGACAGTTTTGTAGTTTAAATAGGTATATATGGTTCTGTTGTTGTACTACATTTATTTTAGTAATCAGTGAGTTATTGGTGTGTGTGTGTGTGTGTGTGTGTGCATGTGTGTATGTGTGTGTGTTGGTCACTCAGTCATGTCCAACTCTTCAACCCGATGGATGGTTGCCCACCAAGCTACCCTGTCCATGGAATTCTTCAAGTAAGAATACTGTAGTGGGTTGCATTGCCCTCTCCAGGGGATCTTTCTGACCCAGGAATTGAACCTGTATCTCCTCTGTCTCCTTCCTGCATTGTAGTCAGATTCTTTACCCACTGAGCCATGGGGGAAGCCCAAGCTATTTATAAAGGAGATACTTAAAAAAAATGTTATGACTTTAATGTTTATTTTTAGAATGATCTTATTAATTGAATTGGTAATTTGTTTTACTTTGTAGAAATACTCAAGAAATTTGCTTATACTTGTATTTATTTTATCATTATATTTAACCGCTAAATGATATTTTCATTTTTTTTTTACTGGTCATGTTTGGGATATATATTTGGTGTTCTTTAGTTGCTAAGTTGTGTGTGATTCTTTTGCAACCTCATGGACTGTAACCTGCCATGCCTCTCTGTCTATAGGACTTCCCAGGCAGGAATACTGCAGTAAGTTGCCATTTCCTTCTCCAGAGGATCATCCCGACCCAAGGATCCTCCCTGCATCTCCTGATTGACAGGTGGATTCTTTACCACTGAGCCACCTGGGAAACCCAGGATGGGCTCAGAGCCTTGTATTATGAATAAGTAGTTAAATTCTCTCTGAGAATTACAAGGATCTTGAATCTTCCAAATGAAAAATTAGGAGTATTATTATGTTAATATATTGGCCTGTCAGTATATTAAGAAATGGACAAATTGTATGCAGTTCAGAATAATAAAAAATTAAGAGGAAAATAGAAGGATTATATTTGGAAGGTTGTTAGTGCCTAATTTGACTAAGTTTTGTAGCTAAGAGAATGGTGTAGGGAATTATTGTAATGGTTTGTGAACTTTTACAGATCATCAAAGACATAAAGGAGAAAACTTAATCTTTAAATTACCTAATAAAAAGAGTTATAGTCTAAAGAAAATTTTTTAAATAATTAAAATTTTAAAATTATGCATTATCTTCTCAGGAAAAAGCAGTTTATTATTTTGCTTATCTAAAAACTAACCTGAAAATGTCACTGTTATCTAAAAAAACTTTATAGTATTATTTAAAACTACAGTAATGAGAACATTCTTTTGAGAGGCAGATTGACAGGAGATACTCTAATATACTTCTTTGCCATCTATTCAGGTTTACCTGTGAAAGAAATCTGCTTGAAAATGAAAATGCTCTTGACATTTTAAACTTATTTTTACTCACATTGAATTTATGAAAGAGTATTGACTTTTAATGAGCTGTTCTCCCACTCTTATATATTTAATTTGAAGAAAATAAAGATATTTGCCTCTGAATTTTAGCTAAACACTTAAGAACAAAATACCAAGCAGGAAGTGTGCTAAGCATTCTCTTTACAACAGCTCTTTGAAGTAAGTGTAATTAATCCATTTTACTGATTCAGAAACTAAGACTCAACAGATGTACTGGCTATGTGTTGATTAAATAGTGAATTCATAAAGCAAATAGAGAGTAGTAAAAAGTCTGTGTAATTAACAGCTTCCTGGGTAAAAGCTAAAGTGCTCTGTAGTTCAAAGATGGGAAGTTGTAGCCTAGGATTAGTCAGATATAGCTTTATACAGCTTTATAGATAAAGTGATTCTTGGGCCTGTATTAGAAGGAATGTAGTATTTAGATTGTTGGAAGAGAAAACAATATGTAAATAACATAAGATGAGCAAAGAAGACAACACAACATTTGTTACAAAGTTTTCTGCCCATCTCAGTTGCAAGTAACAGTAACCCACACAAACGCAATTAAAAGGATACCTATTTGGAAAGCTACAGAGACATCTCAGGGAATATAGCACAATCAAAAAGACAGTCTAAGGAATAAGACCTGAGATTGGCCACACTCTTATCTCCCCTCTCTAAGGACCACTCAGCAATCTGCACATCTGTTCTTTCAACATTGTTTCCAACCCATGTTTCTTTAGCTTGTGTATCTTTAGGGCCACAGCCTTTATGACCTACCACTCAACAACAACTTCCCTTCCTTCTATTAGTTAAGACATATGTCAGGGAGAGTCTGATTAGATCATAGCATCTTTCAGAGGCATCTAACACATAGATTTCCAGTCAGACATTATCTCCTTGGTTCATATCTGGTTCAGACAGCCTTGACCACAGGAGTGGGGTCATAGACTGTTGAGCATCAGGATGACCTCAATAGCAAGAAATCCTGTCTGGTAATTAGATGGTCTGTGTAGAGGAAGCATGAGGGAAACACAGGGAAATCTGAATGGGGCATGGACCTCCTACTTCCTGGGTGGGGATGAAGAGTGGAAAACTGTCATCATATAAAAATTACTTGAAGGCAAAGATGTTTTTCTTCCTGATTATTTAGTCTATCAGTGATGTTATCTCTCTCCAAAATCTTAAGCTTCCCCACTCTCTCCCTGCCCACCACTCTCATAATCCTAGCTCTTCTTTCCCACTACTTCTTTATTAATCTGATCATAAAGATAGGGAGGAATTGGACAAAAGTCTTCTGCTATCTTGAGGTTAAGAGAAAACAACAATGCATGTTCTATTGTCTAACACAGGTTGAAGACATAGACATTTTATGTGGTAAGTGAGAATGTAGATTTAAAATTTTTTCTTCCATATTTTAAAAATATTTTCTGAAGTTAGTAAAGTTAGCACTTATATTCTTATTTACTAGAGTAAAATTTGCAGTCATTTAGATTTGGATTAAATTATGGTGAGAATAGTGTGAAATGAAAATCTTAAAATGAAAATTATTAGATGGTGAACTCTTACAAGGGAAAGATTATGATTTATTCACTTTTATATTCTAGCAACTACACCATTCGGAGAAGGCAATGGCAACCCACTCTAGTACTCTTGCCTGGAAAATCCCATGGACAGAGGAGCCTGGTAGGCAGCAGTCCAGGGGTCGATAGGAGTCGGACTCGACTGAGCTACTTCACTTTCACTTTTTACTTTCATGCATTGGAGAAGGAAATGGCAACTCACTCCAGTGTTCTTGCCTGGAGAATCCCAGGGACAGGGTAGCCAGGTGGGCTGCCGTCTATGGGGTCGCACAGAGTCAGACACGACTGAAGCGACTTAGCAGCAGCAGCAGCAGCTACACCATTATACAATTTTGAAGTACATGATCAATAGTAGTTGTTAAATGAATTAGCAGTAGATGAGTTATAAGAGGCAGCGAATGATGAATCCTTCATGTAAAATAATTTTTCCTTGAAATTTTACTAGGATTCTCGAATTTCTCATTGTCTTTAATTTCAATAGTATTAATTTTTAATGTATGTCTTCTTTGATTAAAATTTATATGTAGTTTTGAATACTCATCTCTTTCCCCTACTTTACTGCAATATGAGATACTACCACGTGGTCTCTGTAGATATTAAAATTTACAAGTATAGATGAAACATAAATATAATCCCTGGAGAATAATTAAACATACATAAATACATGGGCTTCCCTGATGGCTCAGCGGGTAAATAATCCTCTTGCAATGCAGGAGACATAGGAGATGTGGGTTCTATCCCTGGGTTGGGACGATCCACTGGAGAAGGAAAAGGCAACCCTCTCCTGTGTTCTTGCCTGGGAAATCCCATGAACAGAGGAGCCTTGTAGGCTACAGTTCATGGGGTCACAAGGAGTCGGATGACTGAGCACATGATACATCCTGTATATAATAAAACAATTATAAATCTGTGCTTAGAATTGGACTCTAGGCTGGCAGTTTATTTACAGGAGCATTTTACTTTTTCATACTAAATGTTTTTATATTTCCCTGAATATGAGAAAATGTGTAGCTTTTAATATAGCTTTACCTAATCATTAACAAAAGAAAGAATACATGTGGTATCTTTCCATTGCATATCTAACTTATTTTCCTATATGACTGTTTGCTCATCTACATACGTGGCCCTCAACAGACCACTTCATTTCCTGAGTTTATACCATCTTTCAATACTTGCTATCACTGTGACAGTCACATAGCTCAATTTCTTGTAAGTAAGAATCTGTTTAACTTAGCTTTGATTAGATTTCTGCCTTTGGTTCAACCTATTAGACTGTGAAACCTTGAGATAGACTACTTAACCTAATTAACTGCTTTGTTACATACCAAACACCTAGCCTCCTTCGTGGTTTAATACATACTGTCTGTAAAGGTTGAACATAGGATGTTTTCATAAATGGTTAAACTTTATATAATTGATGTCATGTCACATAGCATCTGGGTAAAAGAACTTTGATCTATTTTTAATTAGCTGAGTATGCAGAGTAGAAGACTGGTATTTAGGTGACATCCCAAGGGCCTGGTAATACAATGACCCATATTTCTTTGTCATGGACTGGTAAAGTAAGAATATACATTCCTAGGTCCTAAAGGAATTCTAAGAATTTTGTATAACTACTCTCACTTTAATGGGCTGTTTACCAGAAGCAGGGATTCTGCTAGTGGAGTAGTACACACACAAGCATACGCTGTAGTGTATATATAGTGATAATCATCCCCATATAGCAGCTAGTATGACTAGGGATTATAAAACCCTTCTGTGCTTGCCTATAAAAGCCCTACTTTACTGGGAAGCCAAATAGATCAATGTTTTTCAAGCTTCTTTGACAATGACCCAGAGTATTTCATTTTTATAACCCTGTGTGTGGATTTCATGACCCTCTAGATGGGTTATTACTCACAGTTTTGAAAATAGGAGCTGGGACTAAAGAATTCAGTAAATAGAAATGACTGAATTTTAGGATTGGTAGCCAGTGTTTCCTATGTATTATTTATCTTTTCTTCTCCCACTGGGGTAGTGGGTTCTTCTGAAATTCTGATATAAGGTCTATTATAAAGAGTAGTGATTCACCGAGTCTTGAGCATCTTTTCCAACTCTTGAAAGACCCTACCTGTACAGGGCGTCGTCATTGTCAGTGGAGGGGCAAAGGCAAACCCAGGCAAAGAAACCCTGTATCTACTTCTCTTCTGTGAAGCCGCTTCTTTTTTTTTCTGCTAGATACTGTCTGTCCAACTAAACACATTGAGAACTTTTATCAGGTATATGTGTATGTCCTCTTCTGCTAATAATAACTGAACCTACAAATGTTGCAGACAGTACAATACTCTTGTGAATTGTGTTAGGGATATTTTAATGGAGACATTTAAGAAGTAATAATAAGATGTAACAAGAGAGTTTTTTGAGTTTACCTTCTAAGTGAATAGTTCAAGCTTTCAAGTGAATAGTTTATGAATAGCTCAGCTCCATTTTAAGTAATCTCAGTGATTTTAATGATATTTCCAGTATTTTGTAATATGCTCTCTAAAGAAACCATGATAGCATAATAATAGTTTTAATTTCTTCATGGAGGTAACTGCTGACCCAGATAACTCCTTGCCTACCAACCTTCCTATAGAAAACTCCAATGAGGTAACATCTGCCCTAAAGCTGCCAACTCATGCTTTAAAAGTTTTAACATCTGTAGTTAAATATGAAGTAGGCTACTCAATATGAAGTAGGCTACCTTACTAACCTAGATTTCAGTGTCTGAGGGAAGAGTATCATTTAGACAAATGCTGTACAACAGGAGTTTTTATAATGAAAATGTGCTATCTGCTGACCACTTTTAATAACTAGTGTGACTTAAATTTTATTTAGTTTTAATTAATATAATATTAGTTATCTGTGTGTGGTTGGCTGAATGAGTGAGTGAGTGAAAATTGCTCAGTTGTGTCCAACTCTTTGTGACCCCATGGACTGTAGCCCACCAGGATATTCTGTCCATGGAATTCTTCAGGCAAGAATACAGGAGTGAGTTGCTATTTCCTTCTCTAGGGGACCTTCCCGACCCAGGGATCAAACCCGGGTCTCCTGCATTGTAGGCAGATTCTTTACCATCTGAGCCACCAGGGAAGCCCTCAGTTTATGTGTGTGTGTGTGTGTACACACACACTGTATTGTAATCAGATTCAAGACCTTATAGACAATTCTGTGCCATTATTAGATACACAATTTTAAGAGCCATCCCAGTCACAAGGGCACTAAAATTTTTATATATCTGCTGCTGCTGCTAAGTCGCTTCAGTTGTGTCCGACTCTGTGCGACCCCATAGACGGAAGCCCACCAGGTTCCCCTGTCCCTGGGATTTTCCAGGCGGATGTACCTAATTATTTTGCTTTTAAGACTCAGAAGTATCTGGCCATTACCAGTGCTCAAATTAATAAATTTCAATTTAAATATATTTGAATCTTCATTTGTCAACCAGTTATTCTGAGTAAGGAAGGGATAAATTGTTTTCTGTACATTTTTAGTCATTTTTGAAAACAATTTATAAAGCCTGTAAGGAACATGTACTTTTGCCTTGAATAGGATACAATAGAAACTTGAAGCCAGACTTCTCAAATAGGCTTTTCCTTAACTACACAAACTAGAAGAGCTTGTAGCTCTGATCTACATAGCTAGTGACTTCCAAACTATTGTAGGACTCCCTATTTTCTACATTTTGCCTTAGACATTTAAAACCCAGAAAAGGGGGAGACATTTTAAAAAGAATTTTCCATTTCCCTTGAAATAGACTTAATCTGTGAAAATTTATCTTACACCTATCAGTTCAGTTCAGTTCAGTCGCTCAGTTGTGTCTGACTCTTTGCGACCCCATGAATCGCAGCACACCAGGCCTTCCTGTCCATCACCAACTCCCGGAGTTCACCCAGACTCACATCCATAGAGTCAGTGATGCCATCCAGCCATCTCATCCTCTGTCATCCCCTTCTCCTCCTGCCCCCAATCCCTCCCATCATCAGAGTCTTTTCCAATGAGTCAGCTCTTCGCATGAGGTGGCCAAAGTACTGGAGTTTCAGCTTTAGCATCATTCCTTCCAAAGAAATCCCAGGGCTGATCTCCTTCAGAATGGACTGGTTGGATCTCCTTGCAGTCCAAGGGACTCTCAAGAGTAAAAATCCCTTAAATTGAGTTAGAATTAATCCACAATTTAGAATGGTTTTTAGTGATTCTAAGTACCTATGTTCTTTTTAAAGTTTTCATTTCTGTGAAGGAGCACCAGATAATTCAAGTATGATTATTGTGATTGACTAATGGCTACTATATTGGACTGTGGTAATATAGTAGCCACTGCTGCTGCTGCTAAGTCACTTCAGTTGTGTCCGACTCTGTGCGACCCCATAGACAGCAGCCCACCAGGCTCCCCCATCCCTGGGATTCTCCAGGCAAGAATACTCAAGTGGGTTGCCATTTCCTTCTCCAATGCATGAAAGTGAAAAGCGAAAGTGAAGTCGCTCAGTCGTGTCCAACTCTTTGCCACCCCATGGACTGTAGCCTGCCAGGTTCCTCCATCCATGGGATTTTCCAGGCAAGAGTACATTAGCTAATGGCTACTGTATTGGACCGTGCAGATTTAGACATTGCTTTGAGACATTGCTCTTTGGTTTATCAAAATTGCTTGTCTAGTTAAATGATGTCCATAAAAATTGGAATGAAATGTAAAGACTTGATTTTTTAAATCGAGTTAAAGATATAACCACATACAGAAGAACTATTTAAGGTGATTTTAGATATTATAATTTGACTGTATATCCCTAGTGGACCAAAATTACTGTGGCTTCAGTGGCCATATTCTTATATTAGTTTTGATATTGTTATTCTGAAGCTATTGCTTGTATGTCATAAATCAAATGAGTAATTCTGTGTTGCATGCTGAAAGTGTCAAGGACTGAGATTTTGGGTACAAGAACCAAAGATTTTACATGAAAAGCATGAGATGCCAATGTAAAAATTGTTAAGGTACAATAAAATCTTATAGTCCTAAGTTTAAATTGAAAGTATTTGTAACAAAGTATTCTTTGTTGTAAAAGAATAAAATACAACTAAAACATTTTTTTTTTCTATCTTCCAGGCCTGTAACTTAATTTCGTATACTCACAAGAACTGAAATCTTTGTTGAGGCTTACACTCTTCCATTTTCACTCCCCATAGTTATGTACATAGTCTTGATCTCTTATAACGTCTGATCCCTTATTTTATTTTTAATCTTTTGACCCTCTTTACCCATTTCCTTCTCCCCTCCACACCCATTACCTCTGGAAACCACCAGTCTATGTCTGTATCTATGAACTTGGTTTTGTTTTGTTTTTGAGATTTCACATGTAAGAGAGACAATATAGTATTTGTCTTTCTTTGACTAATTTCACTTAGCCTAATGCCCTCAAGGTTTATACATGATGTTACAAATGTCCAGATTTCATTTTTCTTATGGCCAAATAGCATTCCATTATATATTTATATATTACAATATTTCTTTATACATTCATCTCTCAATGGACACTTAGAATTTTCCCATATCTTGGTTATTTTAAATAGTGCCACAATGACCATGGGAGTTCATATGTCTTTTCAAGTTAGAGTTTCCATTTTCTTAGGATAAGCACCCAGAAATAGGATTACTAGATCATATGGTACTTCTATTCTTAAGTTTTTGAGGAGCTTCCGTGGTGTTTTCCATAGTGATTGCTCCAATTTACGTTACCAGCAGTCCATATCCTTGCCAACACTGATTATTTCTTGCCTTTTTGATAATAGGCATTTAAACAGATAGAATTTAATATCTCATTGTAGTTTTAATTTGCATTTCCATGATGATTAATGATGTTGAGCATCTTTTCATCCAACTGTTGGCCATCTGTGTCTTTGGAAAAATGTTTGTTTAGATCTTATGCCCACTTTTTAATTGGACTTTTTCTTTTTTTTATTGAATTCTGAGTTCTTTATATAATGTGAATTTTAGCTCCTCATCAGATATATGATTTGCAAATATTTTCTCCCATTTAGTATATTGCTATTTTATTTTGTTAAAGGTTTCCATTGTTGTACCGAAGGGCAGTTAGTTTGAGGTAATCTGGCCTGTTTTGGCTTTTGTTCCTTTTGCTTTTGGTATCAGATTTAAAATTCATCAAGGCCAGTGTCAAGGAGGTTACTGCCTCTGTTTTCTTCTAGAGATTTATGGTTTCAGATTTTACATTCAAGTCTTTAATCCATTTTGGGTAAATTTTTGTGCATGGTATAATGTGGTAGTCCACTGCATATGGCTGTCTAGTTTTCCCAACACCATACTTTGAAGAGTGTCTTTTCCCCATTTTATATTCTTGGCTCCATTGTCATAAATTTGTTGACCGAAGGGTCTTTGGGTTTATTACTAGGTCAGTTCTGTTCCATTGGTCACTGTGTCTATTTTTTTTTTTTTTTGCCAATACCATGTTGTTTTAATTACTGTAGCTTTGTAATTAAGTTTGAAATCAAGTAGCATGATGCCTCCAACTTTTTTATTCTTTCTCAAGATTGCTCGTGGCTATTCAGAGTCTTTTGTGTTACATTTTACAGTTGTTTCTTCTATTTCTGTGAAAAATGCCATAGAAATTTTGGTAGAGGTTATATTTAATCTGTAGCTTGCTTTGGTTAGTATGGACATTTTAACAATATTAATTCTTCCAATCCATGAGCACAGAATATTTTCTCATTTTTTTGTGTGTGTTTTTTAATTTCTTTCTGTAATGTCTTTTTTTTTTTTTTTTTTTTTTTTAGACACATGAACCAACAATTTTATTTCAAAGCCCTTAATGGGACTATTGAGCAGAACTACCTGCCTAATTAACAGGTTATGAAAAACATGGTATTCTAAAACATTTGTGATGCTAATTATGAGACTATTTACAAAAGTATCTGAAAATGGTTTAGGTGTAAGGAGATAAGCCTTTATTCTAATTATAAATTTTTTTTCCTGTGATACCGTTTTCTAAGATGATAGTACCGCTGTTGACGTTTAGTTCCCCCGGTGTTTTTGTTTTATTGAAACAACTTGATGGAAACCTAATAGCTCTTTCGAAACACTCTTTAAGTTTTAGTGTACACGTCTTTCATTTCCTTGGTTAAATTTATTCATAGGTATTTTATGCTTTTTGATACACTTGTATATGGAATGCTTCCTTAAATTTCTTTTTTCGATAGTTTGTTATTAGTTTATAGAAACACAACAGATTTTTGTGTATTAATCATATCCTGCAACTTCACTGAATTGATTTATTAGTTCTAACAGTTTTTTAAAAAATATTTATCTATTGATTGATTTTTGACTCTCCTGGGTCTTCATTGCTGTGCAAGGGCTTTCTCTAGTTCAGGTGTGAGGGTTTCTTATTGTGGTGGCTTTTCTTGTTGTCGAGCACGGACTCTTGGCACTCTAGCTTCAGTTGTTGAGGCTTGTAGGGTCCAGAACACCGTCTCAATTGCCACTTGGCATGTGGGATCTTCCTGGACCAGGGATGGAACTGGTGTCTCTTGCATTGCATGGCAGATTCTTAACCACTGGACCACCAGGGAAGCCCTTGTTTGTTTTTGATGGAATCTTTAGGTTTTTCTCATGTAGTATTGTATCATCTGCAAATGCTAACAGTTTTATATCTTCTTTTCCAATTTGGATTCCTTGTACTTTTTTCCTTATCTCATTGCTGTGGCAAGGACTGACAATACACTATGGTAAATAAAAGTGGTTAGACTGGGCATCCTTATGTTCTTGATCTTAGAGGAAACACTTTCAGCTTTTCACCATTGAGTATGATATTAGCTGTGGGCTTGTTAATATGGTCTTTGTTATGTTCTTTCTATACCCATTTTGATGAATTTTTTTATAGTAAATGGATGCTGAATTTTGTCAAATGCTTTTTCTGCATTAATTGATATGATCATATGATTTTTATCTTTCATTCTGTTACTGTGCTGTATCACATTGACTGATTTGCTGATATTCAGCCAGCCTTGCATTCCTGGAATAAATGCCATTTGCTTATGGTGTATGATTCTTCCAATGTATTTTAAATTCATTTTGCTGATATTTTGTTCAGGATTTTCGTATATGTGTTCATTAGAGTTATTGGTCTATAATTTGTTTTTCTTGTGGTGATCCTTGTCTGCTTTTGGTTTCAAGGTAATGCTGGCCTTGGAAAATGAATTTACAAGAGTTCCTTCGTCTATGGTTTGGAAGAGTTTGAGAAGGTTTGATGTTAATTCTTCTTTGAATGTTTTGTAGAATTCACCAGTAAAGCTGTCTGGTACTGGACTTTTGCTTTTTGGAAGGGTTTTGATTGATGACTCATTCAGTCTCCTTGCTAGTAATTGGTCTGTACGATTTTCTGTTTTATCATAATTCAATCTGGGAAGGTTGCATGTTTTTAGGAACTTATTCATTTCTTCTAGACTGGTTGTTCAATTTGTTGTTTCATTCTTGTAGTAATCTCTTTTAGTCCCTTGTATTTCTGTGGTGTTAGTTGTAGTGTCTCTTTCATTTCTATCGTATTTGTTTGAATCTTCTTTTTTTTTTTTTCTTTGTCAGTCTAGCTAAAGGGTTGACCGTTTTATCTTTTTTTTTTGGCCACATGCACAGCTTGTGAGGTCTTAGTTCTTTGACCAGGGATTGAACCCTGGCACCCTGCAGTGGAAATACAGAGTCCTAAGCACTGGTGGCATGCTGCGATTCATGGGGTCGCAGAGTCAGACACGACTGAGCGACTGAACTGAACTGAACTGAAGCACTGGGCTACCAAGGAATTCTCATTCTGTGTATCTTCTTTAAAGAAACAACCTTTTGATTCATCTTTCCTCTTGTTTATTTACTATTTCATTTATTTCTACTCTAATCTTTTCTCCTTCTTCTACTAACTTTGGGCTTTGTTCATTCTTCTTTTTCTGGTTCCATCAGGTATAAAATTCGGTTGTTTATTTGAGACTGGTTTATTGAAGCAGGCATTTAGTACTGTGAATTTCCCTTTTAGAACCAGTTTTGCTGCATTCCATAAATTTTGGTATGTTATATTTTCATTTTCCTTTGTCTCAGGGTATTTTTTTATTTCTCTTTTGATGCATTGGTTGGTCAGTAGTGTATTTTTTGATGTCATATTTGTGAATTTTCAAAATGTCCTGGTGTTTTCCAGTTTCATACCATCATGGCTGGAAAAGTTGTACAATATGATTTCAGTCTTCTTAAATTTATTAAGACTTATTTTGTCATCTAATATATGATCTATCTTAGAGAATGTTGCATGTGCATTTATTAAGCATATGTATACTGTTGCTTTTGGATGAATGTTCTATAAATATTTGTTAACCCACCTGGTTTAATGTGTCATTTAAGGGCTGTGTTTCCTTATTACTTTTCTGTGTCAATGATCTATCCAATGATATAAGTGATATTAAAGTCCTTTACTAGACTGGGACACCTTCCTGAAGATGCTGGTGCTCTGGACCATAGCAAAGGGAAAGTCCAAAGATGGAGACTGCATCCTTGGTTAGTGTTCCAGCTCTCTCCTAAATGTGTGTTAAATTGGATGCCTGCCCTTCAGGCTGAGTTTTTCTTTACCTATTTTTTAAATAACTTATTTAATTCTTTATTTTTGGTTGCACTGCATCTTCATTGCTGCACACAGGCTTTCTCTAGGTGTGGCAAGCGAGGGCTGCTCTTTGTTGCAGTGCGTGGGCTTCTCATTGCGGTGGCTTCTCTTGTTGCAGAGCACAGGCTCTAACTGCATGGGCTTCATTAGTTGCAGCATATAGGCTCTAGGGCTCAGGGGCTTCAGGAGTTGTGGCATTCAAGCTCAGTAGTCATGGCTCAGAAGCCCCTAGAGCATGTGGGCTCAGAAGTAGTGGAACACAGGCTCAGTTGCTGCATGGCATGTGGAATCCTCCTGGACCAGGGATTCAACCCGTGTCCCCTGCATTGGCAAGTAGATTCTTAACTACTGTACCACTAGGGAAGTTCTGAGTTTTTAATATAAGCAGGAAAGCCTCCTTCATTTTTTAAGTCTGGAAACCATAGACTGTCTCTTAGCTGGGCCCTGGGGTTCAAGCACATGGCCTCTTTGAGAGGGCTTTCCCAGATCTCTATAGTCTTGTGGGTCTCAAGATAGGAACACCAATGGTTTTCAAAGTTTGATTTTTTTTTTTTTTTAGGGATTAATCTCTCAAGTGTGTGGGATGCTCACTGTGGGCTTCAAAACCTCAGCTGCTCAAGAAGAAACTCCAGGTTTTGAGTACCTTCTCCATTATGGGTTGCTGCACCACTAGTGGGGCTTATGGTGGGATTGCATCCCAGCCTCTTGCACCCACTTTGATATGGTTTTCTTGTTTACCCACTGTGTAGTCATCATTCACCCAGGCCATGGGGCTTATTTGACAGGAAATTCTTGTATATAAAGCTGTAGACTTACTGTGTCTGAGGGAGGAGGTGAGTTTGGGATTTTCTTATGTCACCATTTAGAACTGAGACTTCTGTTTACCATTTTGAAAAGATTTATAATCTTGCAATAACAAGCCTGTAAAAATCTTTTTAAAAAATTTAACTGTCATTAATACTAGCACATTGTAAATCATTCACATGGTTAAAAAAATGTATACAGAAAAAGAATTCTCCCATCCTAGATTACAATTCCCTAGTCACTTTCAGTTCAGGTCAATCACTCAATTGTGTCAGACTTTTTGCAACCCCATGGACTGCAGCACACCAGGCTTCCCATCCTTCACCAACTCCCAGAGCTTGCTCAAATTCATGTACATCGAGTCCATGATGCATACAACCATCTCTTCCTCTGTCATCCCCTTCTCCTCCTGCACTCAGTCTTTTCCAGCATCAGGGTCTTTTCACATGAGTCAGTTCTTCACATCAGGTGTTCAAAATATTGGAGCTTCAGCTTTAGCATCAATCCTTCCAATGAATATTCCAGACTGATTTCCTTTAAGATGGACTGTTTTGATCTCCCTGCTCTCCAAGGGACTCTCAAGAGTCTTCTCCAACACCACAATTCAAAAGCATCAATTCTTTGGTGCTCAGCTTTCTTTATGGTTAAACTCTCACATCTGTGTATGACTATTGGAAAAACCATAGCTTTGACTAGATGGACATTTGTCGGTAAAGTAATATAATGTCTCTGCTTTTTAATATGCTGTCTAGATTTGTTATAGCTTTTCATCCAAGGAGCAAGCATCTTTTAATTTCATGGCTGCAGTCACCATCTGCAGTGATTTTGGAGCCCAAGAAAATAAAGTCTGTCACTGTTTGCATTGTTTCCCCATCTATGTGCATGGAGTGATGAGACTGGATGCCATGATCTGTTTTCTGAATGTTGAGTTCTAAGCCAGCTTTTTCACTCTCCTCTTTCATTTTCATCAAGAGGCTTTTCAATTCCTCTTTGCTTTCTGCCATAAGGGTGATATCATATGTGCATCTGAGGTTATTGATATTTCTCCCTCAAATCTTGATTCCTGCATGTGCTTCATGCAGCCTGGCATTTTGCACAATGTACTCTGCATATAAGTTAAATAAGCAAGGTAAGAATATACATCCTTGATGTACTTCTTTCCCATTTGGAACCAGTCTGTTGTTCCATGTCCAGTTCTAACTGTTGCTTCTTGACCTGCATACAGATTTCTCAGGAGGGAAGTAAGGTGGTAAGCAAGGGAAGTAAGGTATTCCCCTCTCTTGAAGAATTTTCCACAGTTTGTTGTGATCCACACAGTCAAAGGCTTTAGCATAGTCAATGAAGCAGAACTAGATGTTTTTTTGGAATTCTCTTGCTTTTTTGATGATCTAAAGGATGTTGGCAATTTGATCTCCTGTTCCTCTGCCTTTTCTAAATTCAGTTTGAACATCTGGAAGTTCTCAGTTCACTTACTGTTGAAGCCTAGCTTGGAGAATTTGACCATTACTTTACTAGCGTGTGAGATAAATGCAATTGTGCAGTAGTTTGAACATTCTTTGGCGTTGCCTTTCTTTGGGATTGGACTTTTCTAGTCCTGTGGCCACTGCTGAGTTTTCCAAATTTGCTGGCTTATTGAGTCTAGTGCTTTAACAACATCATCTTTTAGAATTTGAAATAACTTAGCTGAAATTCCATCACCTCCACTAGCTATGTTTGTAGTGATACTTCCTAAGACCCACTTGACTTCGCACCCAGAATGTCTGGTTCTAGGTGAGTTATCTGTTTCATTCAGATCCTTTTGTATATAGTTCTTCTGTGTATTCTTGACATCTCTTCTTAATATATCTTCTGCTTCTGTTAGGTCCATACCGTTTCTGTCCTTTATCAAGCCCATCTTTGCATGAAATGTCCCCTTGGTATCTCTGACTTTCTTGAAGAGATCTCTAGTCTTTCCCATTGTATTGTTTTTCTCTATTTCTTTGCATTGATCACTGAGGAAGGCTTTCTTATATCTTCTTGCTAGGCTTTGGAACTCTGCATTTAAAGGGATATATCTTTTCTTTTCTCCTTTGCCTTTTGTTTCTCTTCTTTCCTCAGCTCTTTGTAAGCCCTCTTTTGACAACTATTTTGCCTTTTTGCATTTCTTCTTCTTCGGGGTGGTCTTGATCCCTGTTACAAACCTCCATCCACAGTTCTTCAGGCACTCTATATCAGATCTAATCCTTTGAATCTATTTGTCACTTCCACTATTTAATCGTAAGGGTTTTGATTTAGGTCATAACTGAATATTCTAGTGGTTTTCTCTACTTTCTTCAAATTTAAGTCTGTATTTTGCTGTAAGGAGTTCATGGTCTGAGTCTGGTCTTGTTTTTGCTGCCTGTATAGAACTTCTCCATCTTCGGCTGCAAGGAATATAATCAATCTGATTTCGGTATTGACCATCTGGTGATGTCCATGTGTAGAGTCATCTGTTGTGTTGCTGGAAGAGGGTGTTTGCTATGACCAGCACATTCTCTTGGTGAAAATCTGTTAGCCTTTGCCCTGCTTCATTTTGTACTCCAAGGCCAAACTTGCCTGTTAGTCCCCTTACTTAGGAAGCACAGTTACCAGTTTCTTATATGTTTTTTCAGAAATATTCTGAGCACTCATTCATAAAAATATACGCCCCCCTTTTTTTTTAAGTGACGGGAGTTTACTTGTTAAAATTGAAATTAGATAGTTGAGGAAATTATGACTGCACTTGATGTTCCAAATCTTCTCTAAATCCCCAAGCAGTTGATCCCCGGGGTATTCTGTGGGCCAATAAGCCAAAGATGAGAAGGTTCCAGAATTTTATTTCCATTTGTTTGTGTGTCGTTGATTGACCTTCCTTCCTTCAGAAAGTTTCATTTACCTATATTTTTTGGTTCTTTTGTCTTTATTTTTAATTGGAGGATAATTGCTTTACAATGTTGTATTCGTTTCTGCTGTACAACATGAATCAGCTTAGTCCTTTTTCTTTGTCACACAAGATCTTGCTATTTCTAGTCTTCCCCACTTTACTTTTTTCATTTAGCAAATTAGCTAGTGTAAATCTACTTCATTATTTTGTAACAGTTGCATGGTATCCTTTTAGAAGGATGTACCATAATGTATCAGTTTTTTACCAATAGAATTTTTTATTTTTAAAAGTCTTTGCAGTTAGTATGTTTAATATTCTTTACATGTATCCTTACCTACATATTTGATATGGTTAAATTTAAGACTTTTGAACAGGAGAGTGATAATGGTTAATAAACAGAATTAGGGTGACCAAGACAAAAATACTTTTACTTGATTTTCATAAACTATTTCCCTTTTGTTCTTTAATCAGGGTTATTTACCCTATTGGATTAACTATACTTCTTCCCCATTGAAAGGGAATTTTTACTCTAGTTTATCAGTCATGTAGTACTTGGGATCTTTCTTTCCTTGGCCTTTGAGTTTTTGTAGATATTTTGCATTGAGTTATTTGATTCCCATTTTTTACCCTTCTTTATTGTCTCAATCTGTTATTCATCTGCCTCAGTTACTATACAGAAATGTCTTAGAAATTTCAGGCAATTGTAATTGTGTTTCTTAATTAAGCTAAGATTTAGGCCATTTTGCTTGTTCTTTGGGGTCCCTTGCATTTGTAGGTGAAAGGATCAATTAATCAGACATTGCCTCTTGTTATTTGTTTTTATTTTTCTAACATTTTTATCCTTTTTAGAAATCTCCAATCTCATCAATATTTAAATTCACAGACTCTACCTAAAGTTTAGTTGATCTGTATATGTTAATGTGACTCAAATATTCCTTTAATATTCTTTTATATCTAATATCTTAGATTAGCCTCGTTCTCTAGGATATCTCATTGCAAAGGAATACTTAATCCTTTGGGTGGAAAAGAATACTCTCTGAATAGATATTTACTGAGCAGTGTGAAAATCAGTGCTTTACTCTTGGATGATTTTCTCATCATCAATTCTCTTGAGGTATAAGTAAGGTAAGACTTAATCTCTAAAGGTTTAATAGTAATCTGTAATTTAGAATGACAGATATTCAAAGATAGAAGTAAGGCAAGTGGTAGGGAGGCTAAGGGAAATGAGAAACTAAATTGTTAAATATTTTAATACAATGTGAAGTTGATAAAATGCTGATAAGACTTGAGGGCTAGTCTAATTCAAAGCCATTGTTTTTCTGATAAGGAAAATATTATTTAGAGGTATCGTCAGAGACTTGTTTCAACTCACAGGCTGCACCCAGAGCACCTGATTGCCTCCCTACTTTTGTTTGGGGGTGTAATTGCTTGACTGTTTACAATAGTAGTTAACATGTGTCAGACAACAAAGGAAATTTTTTCAGTTATTAATGCCATAGCCTTTAAAAAATTTTGATTGGTGGAAAATTGCTTTACCATATTGCGTTAGTTTCTGCCATACAGCAATACATATCAGTCATAATTATATATGTATTCCTTCCCTCTTAAGTGTTCTTCCCAGCACCCCATCCTTCCCTTCTAGGTCATCACAAAGCACCAGGCTGGGCTCTCTGTGTCATATAGCAATTTCCTACTAAGTATCTGTTTTATACATGTGTATATGTCAGTGCTACTTTCTCAATTTATCTCACCCTTATCTTCCCCCACTGTGTTCATAAGTCCATTCTCTGCTAGGTTCATGAGTACCATTTTTCTGGATTCCATATATATGTGTTAATACCAGATATTTGTCCTTCTCTTTCCAGCAAAGGGAGTTGATCCCTTTTATATATTCATATTTTAAAGCACAATATATTATACTCAATGACTTGAAATAACTATTTCTGAAAATCTAGGTAAATAGAATCATTTTCTTTCAGATATATTCAGAAAATAACTTTGTTGTCAAATAAGGTATTTCTGTGTCATCTATTTCTCTACAGCTTTTTACAGAAAAAAATTTTTGTTTGTTGCTTTTTTTTCTACTTAATATTTTGAAATATTGTTTATCCAAATGTTCAGTTTCCTGGAAGTTATTTTTTACACAGTTATACAAAAGCCTTTGTCAGAACTTTGAGAAAAGAATTGATATATAGCAGCACTGCTGTTAGTGATCCTGCTGAAGCAAAAGCAGTAGCACAGTGTCTCTGATATCTTCTTAACTGTTGTTTTTCGTGTGTGGTTATATTGTGAAGAAAAGGGAGGATTCACCAAATCTACTTTTGTGCTTTGAACTCCCATAGAGAACTTTTGGTATTGCTGGTAAAGATAAAGACACTCTAGGAAAACTCCTTGCAGGAGAAATGTTTGTTTATATGTCTACTTTCTGAGTCTTCAGTCCTTCTACAGCTGTACTGTTAAAGGCTTCATGCAGGTGAAGCACAGGGCAGCTGATCATGTTTACATTTGGTAGCCAACTTGGCTTGCCCTTCCCTATTTGCACCTGTTCAGGTTTACACCTAGCAGCTGTCAGTGTTCATAAGCTCCATGATTACACAAAAAAGAACATTTGATCAGTATTATTACTGATCAGTGAATTCTTTTGGCATACATAAAATAGTACAGGGAAGAAATTGTGGAAATTCTGATTTTTTTCTGTTCTCAGGATTGTTACAGTAAATATCATCTCAGTAAAATACAGTAAATTCAGTTATCTAGTGTGAGTAAACATTGTGATATGTGTTAATTGTGTATTATTCATGCTCAGTTTTAAACAATTAGGACAAAATGTAAAATAATAAACTCTGGTGAGTGAATTGAAAGTTGCTCAATTGTGCCTGACTCTTTGCAACCCAATGGACTATTCTCCGACCATGGAATTCTCCAGGCCAGAGTACTGGGGCGGATGGCCATTCTTTTCTCCAGGTGATCTTCCCCAACCCAAGGACTGAACCCAGGTCTCCCACATTGCAGGTGGATACTTTACTGTCTGAGCCACCTCTGGAAGTATGCTGATAAAGATGGGCTGAATATAATTTTATCATTTATTGTAGTGGTGATAAATCAGCTTGAAGTATCTTATAATAATTATAAAAAACTGCTACCTAACAAAAAGGTTGGTTGATTGAATTCCAAGTAATACAGTTTTTGATACTTTAGATCAGAATTTCTCAACCTTAGCACTACTAACATTTTGGGCCAGGTAATTACCTCTGTGTGGGAATGTCCTGTGAATTATCCCATGTTTAGCAGAAATAGTGGAAACAATGGCAGACTTTATTTCTGGGGGCTCCAAAATCACTGCAGATGGTTACTGCAGCCATGAAATTAAAAGACACTCCTTGGAAGAAAAGCTATGACCAATCTAGACAGCACATTAAAAAGCAGAGACATTACTTTGCCAACAAAGGTCCGTCTGGTCAAGACTGTGGTTTTTCTAGTAGTCATGTATGGATGTGAGAGTTGGACTATAAAGAAAGCTGAGCGCCGAAGATTTGATGCTTTTGAACCGTGGTGTTGGAAAAGACCTTTGAGAGTCCCTTGGACAGCAAGGAGATCCAGCCAGTCAATCCTAAAGGAAATCAGTCCTGAATACTCATTGGAAGGACTGATGTTGAAGCTGAAACTCCAATACTTTGGCCACCTGATGTGAAGAACTGACTCATTTGAAAAGGCCTTGATTCTGGGAAAAATTGAAGGCGGAAGAGAAGAGGATGACAGAGGTTGAGATGGTTGGATGGTATCACTGACTCAATGCACATGAGTTTGAGTAAACTCCGGGAGTTGGTGATGGACAGGTAGGCCAGCGTGCTGCAGTCCCTGGGGTCGCAAAGAGTTGGACACAACTGAGCAACTGAACTGAGTAACTGAGCAGCATCCCTGCCTAGACTCTTTTCTATGTGATATCAGTAGCACTCTTGATTATGACAACCAAAAATGTCTCTTAAGCGTTGTCAAATGTTTCCTAATAGATGAGGGGTATCACAGTGTCACCCCTGCCTGGGAACTACTGTTTTAGACTATGGGAAAGAGCTCTGATGGATCTAATCATTTAGAATCGTTTCATCATCTTCTGGGCATTTTTTTTTTTCTGTTCACTTAAATTTTTTTTTTTTTTTTTTTTTTACTATAGTGTTATGTGTTGATTTTCAGTTGTTGTAACCTTTACCCTACCTGGTTAACTTTGTTATACATTGGAAGATATCCTCTGATAAATGGCCTTAAACTAAAAGACATACCTGCTGATTGATATTCTCCCATAGGTGAGTGTATTGTGGTGGAGGTCATGTTAGTACAGTCTGTTATTATGTCTGGGCTGTTTTTGGCCACAAAGGATTGCTTGGATAGTGTTAGTTTAGAACCTGAGATGACGGTAGTTTTCTTAACACAGAGAGTCAGAATGAGAGGCCATTATAGTAGTGTAAATATCAGATCCAGGTGCTCTGGCCACAGCTGAAATCTGGAAATGGATGGTTCTTGAATACCATTTTTATTTTAATGAACATATGTTTTAAGATGGTTTGAATAAATGGATTTCTACCAAGTTTTATGTAGTAGCTTTAATAATGAATAATAACTCGTGATCAAAGGGTGAATTTTTTCAACTGAAAATTAATGTTAATTTTCAACTATATTTGTACTTCAGCTTATTTTGAAAGTTTAAAACACCTTACCATTTGTCTATACAGTTATGCAATTGTGAGGCATTTATTTTAAATTTTTATCATAATGTACCTGGCTAAATGTAAAACATGCCATCTGTTTATAATAATATAAATTCATGTGACTCAGAAATAATTTACTGGAAATGAATAATCTAAAAATACCTTTTATTGCCACACATACCCATAGATAATTATATGCACATTCACTTACTAAAAACAATTGTTGACAATTATTGAAAGCTAAGTATTCAGAACTTTCCATGCATTATCTCATTTAATCCTCCCAACTACCCCTTCATACTGCTCATGAGGGAATAGAAAAGTTCATTGAAGTCACATAATTTGTACAATGTCACAGCCGATGAGGTTCAAATACAGTTTTTAAATCCAGATAACATCTGTTATCAAATATCTTGCTGATACAATGTAATCTCTATCTTCATTCCTTCTAGGTTTAAGTTCACTCTCTTCAATCCCAATGCATATATATATATATATTTAAATACTAGCTATATGCCAGACTTTGCTTTGTTTTCTTTACTTTTTATTTTGAAATTATTTGACTTAAAAAACAGTTTAAAAACAGAGTGTTCATCTGTATTTCTTACCCAGCTTTCCCTAATTTTATTAATTTAAATAACTAGAGTACAATTATTAAAATTAGAAAATTTATAGTGGTACAATACTATTAATCATAAACTACATGCCTTATATGAATTTTACCAGTTTTTCTATTAATGTCCTTTTCTGTTTTAAAATTCAATCTGGAAAAAAAAAAAAAAAGTCTGATCCCACATTACATTTAATTGTTTTATCTCCTTAGTCTTCAACCTATGGCATTTTCTCAGTCTTTCCTTTTCTTTCATGACCTTGATACTTGATGATTCTGTTGCTAAGTCACTTCAGTCATGTCCGACTCTGTGCGACCCCATAGATGGTAGCCCACCAGGCTCCCCCGTCCCTGGAATTCTCCAGGCAAGAACACTGGAGTGGGTTGCCATTTCCTCATCCAATGCATGAAAGTGAAAAGAGAAAGTGAAGTCGCTCAGTCGTGTCCAACTCGTAGTGACCCCCTCGACTGCAGCCTACCAGGCTCCTCCGTCCATGGATTTTCCAGGCAAGAGTACTGGAGTGGAGTGCCATTGCCTTCTCCCTGATACCTGATGAATACTAGTCAATAACGTATATGGTCTCTCAATTTGGGTTTGTCTGATGTTTTCTCATGATTCAACAGAGGTTATATGTTTTGGGCAAGAATACCACAGAGGTGATAAGGGCATCAGAGCATACATGATATTGATATGTTTTATTTTTGGTGATTTAGTTTCTTTTCTGTGAAGTTACTATTTTGCTCTTTTTTTAATTAGTAACTATCTCAAGGAGATACTTTTTGAGTTTATGCAAATATCTTGTTTCTCTTCAGACTTATCTACTGTTTTTAGCATCCTTTGGTGCACATATATTGTAAACTTTCTTCTTTGAGCTGTTCTTACAATTAGCAGGCCAATTATTGTTTTTTGGATTATTCAGTATTACAGAGATATTGCCTTCCTCCTCTTTAACTTCCAAGTTGATGGCTAGGATTATTTCCAGTTTTGCTTGTGCTCAGCAGAGGACAATAGTAAATAAAACCTGAATTCAATAATATTTAACTTAAAAAGGAAAACTTGAAAAGCCAGTCCTTGTTAATTCAAGTATATAACTTAAAATCCTCTCTAGAGTAACAAAGGCTAGAGTGGATTTGTTAAATTTCTTTAAAATGAAAAGAAAGATATCTATAAGATAAACATGGAATAGTTGACCAAATTTTGGGTTACTGAAACTAAGAAATACCTATTAAAACATGAGAAAAAAAACTTTTACCCTAAGCCAGTATAAGAGAAGAGTACTTTGCATATGAGAAGAATATTCAGCCACCTAGGAGATCATACTGGCTAGAAGTATATATCTAAAATTAAAACACTTGAAATAAAATAATACATGAATAATGTATATAATAGAACTTTTAAGGCAAATGGCTGCATAAGCATGTTTTTTAAAAAAGAGATAAATTTTTCAGGTTTTCCTGGTGACTCAATGGTAAAAGAATCTGCGTGTCAATGTAGGAGACCCAAGTTTGATCCATGGGTCAGTAAGATCCCCTGGAGGAGTAAATGGCAACCCACTCCAGTATTCTTGCCTGGAGGATCCCATGGACTGAGGACCTTGGCGAGCTATGGTCCATAGGGTTACAAGGAGTCGGGCACAACTGAGCAATTGAGCACAAAAACTTTTCCCACTTGAATGAACAGGAATAAAAGAGAAACTTGAACTTTTACTGAAACTGAAAAAGAGCCCCCAGCCTGATACTACTAGCTCTAGTTCTTCTTTTGTACAACCAGATTTCAATTTTATTTTTGAACAGTGTTATGAAAAAGAAACTATTTGTGCTTTAATTCTATAGAATAGAGTCACAAGGTAGATTGGTAGATTCAAATATTAATATATGTATATTTTTTATTTTATTAAATATTTTCAGGAAGAGTGATCTAAATGAGCAATATGTAAGAGTTTGCTGATTATGCCTTCTGGGTATTCCTTGTTTTAGTCTTGAGTAAAGTTACATCAACAGAAAGGTATATGCCCAGAGCTCATAAGCTATTATCCTATGACAAGTAATGACTTTTATTCATTGAGTTCTTATATGCCAGGTACTCAGCTAAAATGCTTATCTATTTTATGTCCCAAATTACTTTTGCTGTGGAGTACAAAGGCAATTTTAAAAACAAATCCTTTCATTATTTTTTTAAAATAATACATTTACAAACTTAGTTACAAAATGAATGAGTCACAAGAATGAAATGTACAGCATGGGGAATATAGACAGTAACACTGTAATATCTTTGTATGATGACAGGTGGTAACTAGACTTACCATGGTGTGATCATTTGGTAATATATAGAAATATTGAATCACTATGTCACATACCTAGAATTCACGTAGTGTTGTAGGTCAATTATACACCAATTAAAAATTTCAAAACATCATTGAGAAGCCTCCATAATACATTTAAATAGAACATTTTAGAATTATCTGAGACAATAGATTACCAGGTATAACTTTTTAAAATAGCCTTTTCCAGTAAACTCTATATTTTTATATTTTTAAAATAAATGTCTTTTTTAATATACTTAGTAAAATGAGACTTGCTGGTGAAGACAGTTTGTAGAGGACATTATCAGCTATCTACCTTGCTGTTAAACAGCCATATGTCTCAAAGCTTATTAGTAACGGATGCCCTAAAACTTGCCTTTTAAGCATTAGTTCCATGTAGCCATCAGAACCAACTATGCCTTTCCATACTGAATGGTGATAAAGAGAAAAAAAAAAATTCTTTATGAGCCTACTAGTTATCAGTCAGTTCAGTTCAGTCACTCAGTCGTGTCCGACTCTGCACACCCATGAACTGCAGCACGAAAGGCCTCCCTGTCCATCACCAACTCCCGGAGTTTACTCAAACTCATGTCCATTGAGTCAGTGATACCATGCAACCATCTCATCCTCTGTCGTCCCCTTCTCCTCCTGCCTTCAATCTTTCCCAGCATCAGGGTCTTTTCAAATGAGTCAGTTCTTCACATCAGGTGGCCAGAGTATTGGAGTTTCAGCTTCAGCATCAGTCCTTCCAATAATATTCAGGACTGATTTCCTTTAGGATTGACTGGTTGGACCTCCTTGCAGTCCAAGGGACTCTCAAGTCTTCTCCAACACCACAATTCAAAAGCATCAATTCTTTGGCACTCAGCTTTCTTTATAGTCCAACTCTCACATCCATACATGCCTACTGGAAAAACCATAGCTTTGACCAGACGGACCTTTGTTGGCAAAGTAATGTCTCTGCTTTTAAATAAGCTGCCTCGGTTGGTCATAGCTTTTCTTCCAAGGAGTAAGCGTCTTTTAATTTCATGGCTGCAGTCACCATCTGCAGTGATTTTGGAGCCCCCCAAAATAAAATCTGCCACTGTTTCCATTGTTTCCCCATCTATTTGCCATGAAGTGATGGGACCAGATGCCATGATCTTAGTTTTCTGAATGTTGAGTTTTAAGCCAACTTTTTTACTCTCCTCTTTCACTTTCATCAAAGGCTCTTAAGTTCTTCACTTTCTGCCATAAGGGTGGTGTCATCTGCATATCTGAGGTTATTGATATTTCTCCCAGCAATCTTGATTCCAGCTTGTGCTTCATCCAGTCTAGCATTTCTCATGATGTATTCTGCATATAAGTTAAATAAACAGGGTGACAATATACAGCCTTGACATACTCCTTTCTGGATTTGGAACTAGTCTGTTGTTCCATGTCCAGTTCTAACTGTTGCTTCTTGACCTGCATACAGATTTCTCAGCAGACAGATCAGGTGGTCTGGTATTCCCATGTCTTGAAGAATTTTCCACAGTTTGTTGTGATCTACATAGTGAAAGGTTTTGGCATAGTCAATGAAGCAGGAGCAGATGTTTTTCTGGAACTCTCTTGCTTTTTCTATGATCAAACAGATGTTGGCAATTTGATCTCTGGGTCTTCTGCCTTTTCTAAATCTAGCTTGAACATCTGGAAGCTCACAGTTCATGTACTGTTGAAACCTGGCTTGGAGAATTTTGAGCATTACTTTGCTAGTGTGTGAGATGAGTGCAATTGCGCAGTAGTTTGAGCATTCTTGGCATTGCCTTCTTTGGGACTGAAATGAAAACTGACCTTATCCAGTCCTGTGATCACTGCTGAGTTTTCCATTTGCTGGCATATTGAATGCAGCACTTTCACAGCATCATCTTTTAGGTACTCACTCCACTCGCCTTGTTCATAGTGATACGTACTAGTTATAGCAGTACCATTTTCTATGGAGGTGATTGACAGCAATGTCAGAATATGAAGAGAAGTTTTTGAATTGTATATGACTGGAAAACTGATCAAAATTGCCCTATTAATGATGCTGTTGTGTCAACCTGAGATTTCTTTTACCCTATGTATCTATCTAAAAAAAATCATATACATACCATATGGATTCAATAATTTAAAGATTAATCTTGCATTATTTTAATTGACCAGTGTTTTATTTTACCTTTCTAAATTTAAGTATACTTGATTTGCAGTGTTGTGTTAATTTCTGCTATACAGCAAAATGATTCAGTTATACACGTATATTTCTTTTTCATGTTCTTTTCCTTTATGGTTTATTATAGGATATTGAATATAGTTCTTTATGCTTTGCAGTAGGACCTTGTTGTTTTTCTATTACACATCTATATATACATGTATAATATATATGTATATAAGTAATAGTTTGCATTATGTATATGTATGTGTATTTATATAATAGTTGTATCTCCCAATCACAAACTTCCAACTCATCCTTCCTACTCACCCCCAACCCTTGGCAACCACAAGAATGTTCTTTATGTCTGTAGGTCTGTTTGTGTTTTGTAGATATGTTCATGTATGTCATATTTTAGATTCTGCATGTTGGTGGTACCACCTGATATTTTTCTTTCTCTGATTTACTTCACTTAGTATGATAATCTCTAGGTCCATCCATGTTTCTTCAAATGGAATTATTTCATTCTTTTTATGGCTGGGTTTTATTCCATTGTGTGGAAGACTTTAATCACCTGTTGATAGACATTTAGGTTGTTTCCATGTCTTGCCTGTTGGTTTTGTGCTAGTATGGACATAGTGGTGCTTATATCTTTTTAAAGTATAGTTTTGTCTGGATATACATCCAGGAGTGGGATTGCTGGAATCATATGGCAACTCTATTTTCAGTTGTATGAATAACCTCTGTACTATTTTCCATAGTTCAGTTCAGTTCAGTTGCTTAGTCGTGTCCGACTCTTTGCGACCCCATGAATCGCAGCACGTCAGGCCTCCCTGTCCATCACTAACTCCCGGAGTTCACCCAGACTCACGTCCATTGAGTCGGTGATGCCATCCAGCCATCTCATCCTCTGTCGTCCCCTTCTCCTCCTGCCCCCAATCCCTCCCAGCATCAGAGTCTTTTCCAATGAGTCAACTCTTCACATGAGACGGCCAAAGTACTGGAGTTTCAGCTTTAGCATCATTCCTTCCAAAGAAATCCCAGGGCCGATCTTCAGAATGGACTGGTTGGATCTCCTTGCAGTCCAAGGGACTCTCAAGAGTCTTCTCCAACACCACAGTTCAAAAGCATCAATTCTTCGGCGCTCAGCCTTCTTCACAGTCCAACTCTCACATCCATACATGACCACAGGAAAAACCATAGCCTTGACTAGACGAACCTTTGTTGGCAAAGTAATGTCTCTGCTTTTGAATATGCTATCTAGGTTGGTCATAACTTTCCTTCCAAGGAGTAAGCGTCTTTTAATTTCATGGCTGCAGTCACCATCTGCAGTGATTTTGGAGCCCACAAAAATAAAGTCTGACACTGTTTCCACTGTTTCCCCATCTGTTTGCCATGAAGTGATGGGACCAGATGCCCTGATCTTTGTTTTCTGAATGTTGAGCTTTAAGCCAACTTTTTCACTCTCCACTTTCACTTTCATCAAGAGGCTTTTTAATTCCTCTTCACTTTCTGCCATAAGGGTGGTGTCATCTGCATATCTGAGGTTATTGATATTGATATTTCTCCCGGCAATCTTGATTCCAGCTTGTGTTTCTTCCAGCCCAGCGTTTCTCATGATGTACTCTGCATATAAGTTAAATAAACAGGGTGACAATATACAGCCTTGATGTACTCCTTTTCCTATTTGGAACCAGTCTGTTGTTCCATGTCCAGTTTTAACTGTTGCTTCCTGACCTGCATACAAATTTCTCAAGAGGCAGGTCAGGTGGTCTGGTATTCCCATATCTTTCAGAATTTTCATAGAGGTTGCACTAATTTACATTTCCACCAGTAATATTAGAAAGTTCCCTTTTATCCACATACTCTCCAGCATTTGTTATTTGCAGACTTTTAATGATGGCCTTCTGACTGGTGTGAGGTAGTACTTAATTGTAGTTTTGATATGCATCTCTCTAATAATTAGCAATGATGATCATCTTTTCATATGTTGATTGGACAATAGTTTTAACTGAAATCAAATTATTTTTCTTAGAAAATATGTAGTAATTATGTGAATCGCCTATAGAAGTCCATACAAAAATCTTTCTATGGTTAAATTATTTAAATAATAAAAGTTTACTCATGGTTGATATGTGAACAGTATTTTTTTTTGTCTCTTTCTATATATGTGTACTCATTTAAGCAACTGTGAACTTCACAGTTTCCTTGCTTAATTGTAATATTAGTGTATACAGAGTATTAAAATGACCATAACCTATTCTAGATTTAAAAAAATTTTAAGATATAACTGACATATAACATTATATTAGTTTCAGGTGTACATATAATGATTCAATATTTGTATTAGTGTGAAATGAACACCATGGTAAGTTCAGTTAATATCTGTATCACACAGTTATAAGTATTTTTCCATGTGATGAGAACTTTTAAGATCTGTTTTCTTGCTGTTGTTCAGTCGCCCAAGTTGTGGCCAGTGCTTTGCGACCCCATGGACTGTAGCACTCCCCCTCCCTGTCCCTTACCATCTCCTTGAGTTTGCCCAAGTTCATTTCCATTGCATTGATGATGCCATTGTCATCCGGCCATGTCATCCACTGATCCCCTCTTCTCCTTCTGCCCTCAATTTTTCCCAGCATCAGGGACTTTTCAATGAGTCAGCTGTTTGCATCTCGTGACCATAATACTGGAGCTTTAGCTTCAGCATCAGTCCTTCCAATGAGTATTCAGAGTTGATTTCCCTAAGATTGACTGGTTTGACTTCCTTGCTGTGCAGGGGACTTTCAGGTATCTTCTCCAACACCACAGTTCAAAGGCATTAATTCTTTGGCATTCTGCCCTCTTTACGGTCCAGCTCTCACAACCGTACGTGACCACTGGGAAGACCATAAACTTGACTATATGGACCCTTGTTGGTGGAGTTTGATGTCTCTGCTTTTCAACACACTGTGTAGGTTTGTCATAGCTTTCCTGCTGAGAAGCAGTCGCCTTCTGATTTCATGGCTGCCCACGCCATCCACGGTGATTTTAGAGCCCAAGAAGAGGAAATCTGTCATTGCTTCCACCTTTTCCCTTTCTGTTTGCCATCAAAAAAGGGGATCGGATGCCATGATCTACGTTTTTTTTAAATTGAGTTTTAAGCCAGCTCTTTCCCTCTCCTCCTTCACTCTCATCAAGAGGCTCTTTAGTTCCTCTGTGCTTTCTGCTATTAGAGTGGTATCATCTACATATCTGAGGTTGTTTCTCCTCTATTTTCCTAGCAACTTTCAAATGTACAATAAAATATTATTAAGAGTAGTCACTATGCAGTCCATTACATCCTATCACATATTTGTTATATAAGTTCTTAACTTTTGACTCCTTCATTCGTTTCCATTCTAGATTTTAATATCAACATAAACTATTATAATAAGATCTATATAAATAGTACCCAAAACAGCTAAGCAAGTTAATAAAAATGCTTAGAAGTCAAGTTATTATAAATGGATCATATTAAAGCCATTTGGAGACCATAGTTCAAACTAGACTCTAGGATAAACTATAAAATGTGTTTGTGTTTTTGGGAGGACTCACTGTACTGGGCATTACGCAATCAGATTCATGGGTGCCTAAGACCTAGAAGTATGTTGCTATTTGGGTTTAGAAGACAGGGTTACATTTCACTATAATTTGGTCATATTTTCTTGATTCATTAAGATAATAGGAGTATTATGCTGTACGTGAATAAATGATGAGGTGATTTAAGAAGAATGAAAAATTAATATGCTTATTTTCCTAAGATTATGGCAACACATAGTTGTATGAAGTTACTGTATTCAAATGACTTATTTTTTTTATATAAGAATACAAGTTTTTTAGATTTGTTATGCTTAGTATTAAGCTTACCTTATAATCTGGAATTTTAATTTACATTGTTTTTATTTACTCTATATTTTATCTTTCTGAGGAACATGTATTTCTAAACTTATTTTCATATTTTAAAAAAGTATTCCTAGAAGTTTGACTTATTTTAAATATATTTAATTCTTTTGCATAATCCTACTATTTAACACTGAAAATTAACATTTGCCTCCTTCCCATAGACATGGAGTCTGGAGAACGGTTACCATCCTCAACAGCCTCCTCTGCTACACCGACTTCATCCTCGATCCCTTCTGTGGCTTCATCAGTTTCAAAAGGCGGCCTTTCCACGGGAGCTGCTTCACTTAGCTCTACAATCAACCCATGTGGTGAATACTCTTTATTAACTCTAGCGTGCCATTCTTTTACTAGTTTGCATTCAGAGTGTTTTCTTGAACTTTGAATAAAATGTTTTCTTTACCTCCTTTGGCCTGTTGAACAATTGCTAGGTTAAACTTCTAGTCTCTGTTTTTTCTGGATTTTATCAGCATACTGGAGTAGCACTGCTTATTCCATGTTTCCATAATTTTTACAAGCTCTTTTTAAGAGTTTCATTATAATATCTTACTGGGGCCATTTTAATTAATAAATTAATACATGAAAAATCTTTTAAAACAATAGGCTCATGAAAGAGTACAGAAATACAAAAGAAACCTGGATGGTAAGATTAGGCCTCAGTGCCATGGACCTCTTTGTCCTAAATTTGCTTCCAGTATTTTAAATGACCTTCACCAAACCTCAACTACCCTAGTTCATAAGATACATACTAAAACGTATCATTTATTTGATGAAAAGTATTTTTAAAGTTTTAAATATTTTGAAAAATATTTAAAGATATTTGACAAGTTTTTCATAAACATGAGCAAAAGTTATATTGCTAAAGGAACTTTATTTCAGAATGAAAATGGCCTCAATTTTAGTTTTATATAAAAGGTATTTTTTACCCTTCAAAATCACTTTTTGCCCAAACACATTTGGATATTTAGTAGAATACATTCTCTTTTTTCTTTTTTACCCTAAAGTTGATCAACTCTTTCCTTTATCATTAGGAAGACTTTTAATCTTATATATATAATTATCTTATAGATTATTTCATGTGTATAAGCATTAGAGCTTAATAATGTTTCACTTTTTCAAAAGTAGTTTATAATTTTGGGTGAATAAAATACATCAATATGGAATGTTTGCTGACAGAATACCTTCGCAAATTGTCAAATATATATTTGTTGAATATTGGATTTTTTCCAGTCTGTGGTATGACAAGGATTTTGTTTCATCATTTTATCAGAACAATTTTCTAACATCTTCTTAGTAATTGTAAAGTAACTAAAAGAATATACCATTACATTGAAAACATAAATGAATAAAATTCCTGTTCTCCTGCACCCTATACAATCTAGGTTATATAGCAACTTCCACATTTCCCTTGTGTATAAAATGATGGCTATATGTAAAATAATGAATGCCTTTGATATGTTGTGTTCAAAAATAGTGATACCACAATTGGCATTTTACCTTAAGTTTCTTTGTCTAAATGATAACACACAGCTGTATTTTTGTAATTATTCTTTCATGTTTTTTTATAACTCTTCTCCTTTCCTTTGTTGTCAACTCCTTTCATTGTGTTCTTCCAATCTGCTGTCTTACTTTGTATTTACTTGTGAATTAATATTTAAAATATATAATGTTTCTAGGGAAATGTCCTTTTTTTAAGTGTTGAAATTTTCAGTCCTTGAGTGCAGAGCCTTAAGTTTTCTGGACACTTTGCTATTAGCTATTTCTCATGTAGCTTTCTGAATTAGTGGCATATGAATTGCTTACAATTCTGAGTAGTCACACATTGAATGCTATTTTTTGGTAATGGTAGTTGGGAGTTGCAGAAAGGCAGAGTATGCTTAGTTATTGAAAAACATTAGAAATTTCCTCATCTATAAAGGATGAGGAAATTTATCATTTATTTGCCAGTAGTTTTTATGTGCAGATGCTGTCATTGAAAGAAACTATAATTTATTTCTGTGTTTATTCTGGGATATATTACTTATTAATCAACACAGTATAATTTTAGTACCTATGGCAGGAGTTTTTTTCACTTTCTAAGAAAAACTTTTTTTTCTATTTTTAACTTTCATAGTGTTGTGGTTTATGTTTAAAGTAGAGCCTTATAATGTATGGAAAATGCTCAGTTGTCCTACAGAATTCAGTTTATCAAATTTTCCTGTCTTCTCTTATCTGTTTGTTATTTTTGGCCTATTCAGTGTCTGATAATTCTCTCCTTTTAAAAGTAAAATTATAAAGTGATAATGGACCTGCCTTCTTTATCTTAAACAATTTGAATTTCCTCCATTTTCTTGATGTATAGAGACAACAAAACAGAATTTTCATCTTTAAAATATCAATACCTCACCAGTTCTTTAATGGTCCCTTTGAGGACATTGTTGTTTTAAATGGTTATTTTAATTGGCCTTTCTCTGTCATCTTCATTAATGATATGTCTACAGGAATTCCTGTTAGTTACAAAGAATTTAATTTAAACCTGCTTTCAAAGTTTGAATAATCAACTAATTTCTTTTAAATCAACATCTTGTCAGGGTCTGGGATTATACATACCTACAAGTTAGCCTATTACTATTATGATGCTGGCAGAAGACTTGAGACGCCTTGGTCAGAGATCTTATGACTATGGCATAGCAAATAGTCATGTTGGCTTTGATTCCCCAGGTATCCCAAGTCCCACAGGGCAACACTGAGAGACTTTGTTGAATTTTACACATTTAGTGGGTTTGTGTCACAGCTAAGGAATGGTTAGTTTAGCAACCTGCTGCTTTTGTCGTAAATAAAAGCACACACACTCTTTGTCTGGAAGGAAATGTCACCTCATCCATCAAGATTGCTTACTGCAGTCCTGAGAAATTGTCCAGTTTTAAAGAGTGACATTTCAAGACCTTGCATTCTTGGCATGCCCAGCAACAACATGCAGGGACCATGAAGGACTGTCTCTCACAACACACCTTTAATTTTATTGCAGTAACTTGGATAGAAAATTACACTGCAACAAAGATTGATTAATCTAAGGCTATCTGCATATAGGGGTCTTGTTGGTCATATCAGAAGTTATATTTTAGTGATTAAACTATGCTGTAGGTCAGTGGATTTCAATCCATTTTTTGAGTTAGAACTCTTCAAACAAAGACTTGTAAAATATTGAATATATAAAACAGAGAAGCTGTTTAAACTTCACGCGTTAAAGCTGGAGTATGCCTTCTTTTAAAGTTAGTGACTGAGTTACACATGTATCTGAATTGCAGGCCTACCTCTGTAGAAGTGTGCCAAATCATGGTATATTGAGGAAATGGCAAATTGATCAGTAAGGCCTCTGTGTAGGGTATGTGTCAGTGAATAGTAATGTTAACAATAATTAACATCAGATCAGATCAGATCAGTCACTCAGTCGTGTCTGACTCTTTGTGACCCCATGAATCGCAGCACGCCAGGCCTCCCTGTCCATCACCAACGCCCGGAGTTCACTGAGACTCACGTCCATCGAGTCAGTGATACCATCCAGCCATCTCATCCTCTGTCGTCCCCTTCTCCTCCTGCCCCCAATCCCTCCCAGCATCAGAGTCTTTTCCAATGAGTCAACTCTTCACATGAGGTGGCCAAAGTACTGGAGTTTCAGCTTCAGCATCATTCCTTCCAAAGAAATCCCAGGGCTGATCTCCTTCAGAATGGACTGGTTGGCTCTTCTTGCAGTCCAAGGGACCCTCAAGAGTCTTCTCCAACACCACAGTTCAAAAGCATCAATTCGTCGGCGCTCAGCCTTCTTCACAGTCCAACTCTCACATCCATACATGACCACAGGAAAAACCATAGCCTTGACTAGACGAACCTTTGTTGGCAAAGTAATGTCTCTGCTTTTGAATCTAAGTTGGTCATAACTTTCCTTCCAAGGAGTAAGCGTCTTTTAATTTCATGGCTGCAGTCACCATCTTCAGTGATTTTGGAGCCCAGAAAAATAAAGTCTGATACTGTTTCCACTGTTTCCCCATCTATTTGCCATGAAGTGATGGGACCGGATGCCATGATCTTCCTTTTCTGAATGTTGAGCTTTAGGCCAACTTTTTCACTCTCCACTTTCACTTTCATAAGAGACTTTTTAGTTCCTCTTCACTTTCTGCCATAAGGGTGGTGTCATCTGCATATCTGAGGTTATTGGTATTTCTCCCGACAATCTTGATTCCAGTTTGTGTTTCTTCCAGCCCAGCATTTCTCATGATGTACTCTGCATATAAGTTAAATAAACAGGGTGACAATATACAGCCTTGATGTACTCCTTTTCCTATTTGGAACCAGTCTGTTGTTCCATGTCCAGTTCTAACTGTTGCTTCCTGACCTGCATACAAATTTCTCAAGAGGCAGGTCAGGTGGTCTGGTATTCCCATCTCTTGCAGAATTTTCCACAGTTTATTGTGATCCACACAGTCAAAGGCTTTGGCATAGTCAATAAAGCAGAAATAGATGTTTTTCTGGAACTCTCTTGCTTTTTCGATGATCCAGCAAATGTTGGCAATTTGGTCTCTGGTTCTTCTGCCTTTTCTAAAACCAACTTGAACATCAGGAAGTTCATGGTTCACATATTGCTGAAGCCTGGCTTGGAGAATTTTGAGCATTACTCTACTAGCGTGTGAGATGAGTGCAATTGTGCGGTAGTTTGAGCATTCTTTGGCATTGCCTTTCTTTGGGATTGGAATGAAAACTGACCTTTTCTCGTCCTGTGGCCACTGCTGAGTTTTCCAAATTTGCTGGCATATTGAGTGCAGCACTTTCACAGCATCATCTTTCAGAATTTGGAATAGCTCAACTGGAATTCTATCACCTCCACTAGCTTTGTTCGTAGTGATGCTTTCTAAGGCCCACTTGACTTCATATTCCAGGATGTCTGGCTCTAGGTGAGTGATCACACCATTGTGATTATCTGGGTCATGAAGCTCTTTTTTGTACAGTTCTTCTGTGTATTCTTGCCATCTCTTCTGAATATCTTCTGCTTCTGTTAGGTCCATACCATTTCTGTCCTTTATTGAGCCCATCTTTGCATGAAATGTTCCTTTGGTATCTCTAATTTTCTTGAAGAGATCTCTAGTCTTTCCCATTCTGTTGTTTTCCTCTATTTCTTTGCATTGATCACTGAAGAAGGCTTTCTTATCTCTTCTTAACAGCAATTAACTGTCAGCAGGAACACAGGTCAAATAAATATACTAGTCTTTAGATAATAGTTATGAGGTGGGTAGTACCATCACAGACCTGCTTCTAATTTTATTAAATATATCCTCTCTTCTGACCTATGGGAGTTTCATGCTCAATGTCTGTCTCATGGCTGTTAGAAGGCTGATCCACCTACAGTACTGTTTTCCCAGGAAGGAAGAGGATGGAGTAGAAGAGGGGGAAAGTTGTATGTCTGATTACTTCAACTTCTTTTAAAGAACTTTCCCAGAAACCCATCCAGAGATTTCTACTTAACGTCTCTTTTGTCGGAATTATATGAATGGTAATCTCAGCTTCCGGGAAGACCAGGAAAATTAGTTTTTAGCTGAGCATATTGCCATCCTGAAGAAAACAGAGGTCATTAGTAAGGAATAGGGAGAGAACGGATAGCCACTATCTGCTATGGTTAAATGGAACAGAGGGACAGGAGGTCAAGCTGGGGAGTAGGTTAAGGTCAGATTATGTAGAACTTCACATACCGTGCTTAAGAGTTTAGACAGAAGAATATATTGACTAAAAGCAAAGACTTTGCGATTGAAAGGCCCTGAAATTGAATCTTGGCTTATCCACTTATTAGCTATGTGAATTTGGATAAATTACTCACCCATTCCTAAACTTCAGTTACCTCAAATAAAAAATAAATATGCTATCCATTTTATAAGGATAGATGAGATCTTAGAGTAGGGGCCTAGTAAACTATACCTTTATTTTTATTCATAGTTGATTAAGTAGAAGAATTTTAATGCTTTGAAAATGATAGCTCTAGCAGCATATAGAGCATCAGGATGGTCTGAGGCAAAGATCATTAGAAAGTGCTTAATTTATCTGAGTGAGAAATAATAAGGGGCTTCCCTGGTGACTCAGATGGTAAAGCGTCTGCCTGCAATGTGGGAGACCCGGGTTCGATTCCTGGGTTGGGAAGATCCCGGAATTATTGGAGTTAGAGAAAGAAACAAGATTCCAGAGATAAACTGTAAGCAGATTGTTACGGGATATAATGACTGGATTTGGGCAAAGTAGTGTTTGAGCAGGGGAGAGTGAAACCCTGGCGTGACTTGGATAACTGGGAGAAGAGTGCAGTCTGGGTGCTGTACAGTACGTTCTCGTTTGTTACCTGTTTCATGCATAGTTGTGTATATATGTCAGTCCCAGTCTCTCAATTCATCCCACCCCCCTTCTCCTCTTGGTATCTGTATGTTGGCTCTTAACTGCCACAATAATAAATACTTATCAATTCCTTTATAAAAATTGCAGAAAGACTTTTCAAGGATGCCAATCCTCCTATACAGTATCATTAATTTATCTCTATTTATTATCATATCCATTAGTATAAAAGTCTGCACTTGGTATCTCCTATCGTAAAAAGTAATACATATCAAAAACTCTTCCTTCTTTCACCCAAACACTCTTCTGGCTGTGACTCTCTTTTCTGCCTCCCTTTATGACCAAACTTCTCAAAATATATAGCTGTATGTGCTCTCCCCTTTTCCTCATCTTTTACGTGTATGTCAATCCACAGCAATGCCATTTTTCTGTCCTCATCTCACTAAACCCTTGGGAAGAATTGACACAATTGACCAGTCTTTGCTTCTTGAAAACCTTTTTTAGGGAAGAATTTGTATCAAACTGATAGCGTTTCTTCCCTAAAAGTTTGGTAAAATCCACTCTGAAGTCATCTAGGCTTGGAAGATTGATATTTTTTGTTTGGTTTAATGTTGAGTGTGTGTGCTCGGTTGGTCAGTCATGTAGGACTCTTTGCAACTCCATGGATTGTAGCCCGCCAGACCCCTCTGTCCATGTGATTTTCCAGGCAAGAATATTAGAATGGGTTGCCATGTTCTCTTCTAGGGAATCTTCCCACCCTGAGGATTGAACCTGTCTCCTGCATCTCCTGCATTGGCAGGTGTATTCTTTACCACTGAGCCACCTGGAAAGCCCAGTGTTGTTATCGGAAGATATTAAATCAGGAGTTCAACTTTTTTTTTGGCCGAACTGTACAACTTGTGGATTTTTTTTTTTTTTTTTTGGTTCAACCAAGAGTTGAACCCTGACCCTCAGCAGTGAGAGCATAGAGCCCTAACTCCTGGACCACCAGGGAATTTCTAGGAGTTCACCTTTAAAAATAGAAGTATAAAACTATTCAGATTTATCATTTTCTTTGTGGGTGACCTTCAGTAGTTGATGTCTTTCACATTTTGCCCATATCATCTAAGTTGTATTGTAAGTGCAGAGTTGTTCCAAATAGTACCTTATCCTTGACTCTGTAGAATTTGTAGTTATATCTTCTCTTTTATTATTGATGCTAATGATTTGTGCCTTTTTTCCTTTAGAGCTTTATCAACTTTATCAACCTTTTTAACACTAGATTTTGGTTTCATTGATTTTTTTTTAATATTATTTTTTATGTTTCATTGATTTTTTACCTTTATTATTTACTTGTTTTCAAATGTGTGTGATTTCCTCCTTTTTTCTTCTAATTTCTTAAAGGGAAAACTTAGATTATTTATGTTAGACTTTTCTCATTTTCTCATATACGCACTTAATGCTAAAACTTTCCCTTTCCAACTATAGCTGCATCCCTCAAATTTTGATATATTTTCATTTCATTATCATTCTAGTGAAATTATTTTCTATTTTCCTAAGTGAATTCTTCTTTCACTGATGTTTAAAAGTCAGTAATTTGACATTTACAGTTTTAAAGTGATGTCCATTTTAGTTTTATTGTGGTTAAAAAACGTACTAATGATAATCTGTGCTCTGTGTTTTGGCTTCCCACTGCCACTTTTTCAGACTGGCCCTGGTGGGTCTCTTCTGTGCCTGTGAGAATTGTTGGGTCAGCCATGTACTTGGCAGAGATACATCTCTTTCTCTTTGTGGTTTCCTTGCTTGTAAAATTAGCCCGAGATTTCCAGCTGCTCTGCCAGCTTTGGACTCTGCTCTCTGACACCTCAGGCTTTCTGCTGTCTAAGCTAATCATGGTGAAGGTATGCACTCAATTAAGAAATACATCAAACTGAACATATCTGCTATGTGGAGCTTCTTTCTCTACATTTTCTGCTTGCTATTTTGTGGTGCCCGGTACACAGTACTTGTAGTTAGACATTTGGAAAGTTTAAGTTCTGAATTTGAGTCTCATTCTTTCTGTGGTTTGATCATTGCCAGGATTTCCCCTTTAAATTTCCTGATTTCCTGATGTTTTCTTAGCCTGGAGTCTGACCTCTGGCACCTTTAGTTGACAAGCCTGTTGTTCATCTTCCACTGTTTTCTGTAGTTAAAGCTGTAAAGTTTAGACAGCATTATGGGATCAGAAAGCAACAAAGTCATACTTCTTACCCCTTCTTTTTACCATTTTTTCCAGATTAAAATTTCTCCTAGCTTTTCTCTGCTTTTCAGTATCTTATTTTTGTTGTTTTCAATCGAATTTTTGTAATCATTTTCTGTGGATGATTTATGTGACCACTTTACTATTACTCCCTCATTACCTGAAGTTATCACCCCCAAAATGAATCACTTTCTTTTTCAAAAAAACTTTTTACCTTAGACTCCTGGGATGGCATATGTGACACAATTTAGCTAATCCAAACATCATATTTCCCGTATAATGATGGTTAAGTGATTGGTTAAGGAAGGCACGTGAGACTAATCAAAGGGAAAGAAATTCCACTGTAGGACTTTTATTGGTACTTGTGAGGAAGTATAACCTTTTTGTCCCATAAACCTAAAAGGAAGGGCCTATCTGAGTAAATAGAGCCAAGAGAGGAAACAGAAATTAAATCCTAGTAAACTTTCAACCAGTCTTCTTTATCTAAAGCATCTTCCAAATGCTTTTATGTTATGTGAATTAATACATTTACCTTTTCACTTAGGCATTTTGAGTTGAGTGTTTTGTACTTTTCAATTTATTAATAACTAATACATCCTCCACCATCTAATCCCAACTTAAAGTCTCAAACATATTCTCTCTTTTTCTTAGAGGAACTGTACAAGGTCTCAAACGTGTTCTCTCTTTGTCTTAGAGGAATTACATAAGCTGATTCTCATGCTTTGTCTCAGGTTAAATATCCTGAAACATTAATTAGTTCATAGTGTCTGGGTAATTTCTGTTATCTGTTTTGACACCTAATTTCCTCCATAGTACTCTTCGCAATTTATAATCCTAGATTTGGTGTTGATTTACTTGTTTGTCCCTTCTACCTTTAAAGGGCAGGGACCACACAGTGTTCTTTTGTCAGTGTGCATCCAGTCAGGGCCAGGCACAAAATATGTGCTTAAGAAACAATTGTTGAAGAAAGAGAGGGAAGGAGAGATGAAATTGCAGAAATAGGATTTGTAAATTACATGATAAATTTACTCTAATGTTTTCTAGGCTATATTATGCTCTGCTCGGGTCAGGAAGATCCCCTGGAGAAAGAAATGGCAACTCACTCCAGTATTCTTGCCTGCAGAATCCCCATGGACAGAGGAGCCTGGTGGGCTGCAGTCCATGGGGTTGCAAACAGTCAGACACGGCTGAGCGACTCAGCAGCAGCAGCAGCATGCTCTACTCTGATGATACCAAATAACTGCAGATTTTAGTTGGAGATGGGCATTATAAGCCTCAGGGTAAAGAATCTAAAAGATGAGTTGACCTTACTGAAGAGGCATTGAATAAATAAAGTTGTTAATTAAAAATTCTTATTTAAAAGATGGAACTTATGTTTACTGTCAGTAGAGAACCGTCAAGAGAATAAGATAGGCCTGTTCTTGAGGGTTTGGGGATTAAGCCGGATTTTCATTTCAGTCTCTGAGTACTTATATGAACTATTATAACAATTTTCTTTTTTAGTTGTCTATATTCTAGACATCTGTAAGTCACAAATAAAGACCCTGGAATGTTCACTATCTAGCTTTTTTTTCCCTATCAGTAGATTTATTTAATGAAGGGTTTGATCACAAGGCACCAGGTATTTTTGAAATATATTTTACATCACTTTTATGGATAGAACTTTGGAGTTTTAATTATAATTTTAGCAGTAAATTAGTAAAGAAAGGCCATACTTTCCAATCAAGTAATTTTAAAAATGAACCCAAGGTTATGGATATAATTGTTTCTTTCCTCTCAAAAAAAGATATATTGGAATCCTAATCCCCTGTTTTTCAGCATGTGACGTCTTTGGAAATTGGGTCCTTAAGTGAGTGAGTGAAAGTCGATCAGTCGTGTCCAACTCTTTGCGACCCCATGGACTGTAGCCCACCAGGCTCTCTCTGTCCATGGGATTCTCTAGGCAAGAATACTGGAGTGGGTTGCTATTCCCTTCTCCAGGAGATCTTCCCAAACCAGAAATTGAACCCAGCTCTCCTGTTTTATCTTCTTTTAGTTTTGCTTCCTATTGGTCTTTACCCTACTGGGGTCTTTGGGAACTGTGCATATGTGGAACAGCATCTACCATACCTCTTCAATTTAAACACTTAAGGAAAACACTTAAGGAGACCTGAGGCTCTCACAGAGAAATAAATTAGAGCTGCTGTTTCTTTTTTTTTTTTTTTTAATTTTATTTTATTTTTAAACTTTACATAATTGTATTAGTTTTTCCAAATATCAAAATGAATCTGCCACAGGTAAGCTTTGCTTTCCCATTCTTTATTATTATTATTATTTTAATTGAGGTATACTTTATTCACAATATTAGTTTCATGTGTACAAAATAATGATCAAAATTTATATAGGTTATATTCTATTTAAAGTTGTTAGAAAATATTGACTATATTCCCAATACAACATACAATTGAATTTTTTTTCTTTTTATTATTATTATTTTTTCTTTTTTTTGTTTTTTTTTTTTTTTTTACTTTACAATATTGTATTGGTTTTGCCATACATCAGCATGCATCCGCCACGGGTGTACACGTGTTCCCCATCCTGAAGCCCCCTCCCACCTCTCTCCCCATACCATCCCTCTGGGTCATCCCAGTGCACCATCCCCAAGCTTCCTGTATCCTGTATCGAACCTGGACTGGCGATTCATTTCTTATATGATATTATACATGTTTTAATGCCATTCTCCCAAATCATCCCCCCCTCTCTCTCCCACAGAGTCCAAAAGACTGTTCTATACATCTGTGTCTCTTTTGCTGTCTCGCATACAGGGTTGTCGTTACCATCTTTCTAAATTCCATATATATGCATTAGTATACTGTATTGATGTTTTTCTTTCTGGCTTACTATTATTATTATTTTTTAATGTAATCTCTCCTTGTATCAACCTTCATCATTTCATACTGTAAGAAAGTAAAATCACTAAAGGCAAATAACCTTATGAATCTGCTGAGTGTGAAGAGAAAAGGCCATGGTATAGATGAATGCATTAGGAGTGAGACACCTAAGTCTAGGGGTTTACAGTTGGCAAAAACTCAGGCTTTGTTATACAATTAGTATCATTATGTGTTACACAATGTCTGGGTCCTGATTGCTTGCAGTGACACAAGCATAATAAGCAATATTTCAAAATCAAGTATAAATATAACAAGAAAAAAAGCAATATTGAAAAATTCAGAAATGTCCAGCTATTGCTATTTCTTGGGTGAAACGCTACTGATCAGTAGTTGGGTTCCCCAACAAAATGTGAAAACAAGAGAATTTTAGAAAGCAGCAATTTTAAAGAAATGAAAGCTAGGTAAAATGCATTGCAGTCCTTCATTATATAGTTCATAAGTATGGAAAAAAAAAGAATTCTAGGCTGTTAATTAATTCATAATTCTGGAGAATATTTTTCCATGCCATGAATCTATAACAATAACTGTTACACAGTCTGTCTCCCTTGCTCTCTTTATGAGAGACCCTTATCACCAAGACTTCCTTGGATAGTCTCGTGTCACCATTCACTTCCAGTTGCTTCACAAGCTACTCTTAACCCACCCCTGGAAACTATGTATACGATTGTTTAATGTGTGCTGATGATATGAGCATTTACACATCTAACCAATATATATTTAACCAAGATAGTCCTTTAAACCATGATCATATGAGAAAGTGCCATAACATCAATACTACAGACAACTGTTTTTCCCATGAACTATGGAATATTTTGGGACAAATTCACCTTTTCCCAGAAATATGCAAAATTCAGTGCAAAAGAGTAACAGTAAAGTGTTCATTAAGCCAGCAGAACAAATCACCTTGTTTTCAAAATATTAACTCCACCTTAGTTTCAAGTGCATCAGTGCCCTAAACCAAAATTACTGGTGTCTTTCTTAACGGGGAAGGTTAGACATAGATGTGTACAGAAAGAAGCCCATCTGGAGACATAGGAAATATGCCTGAGGTTTCCAAAGTTAGAGAATAATGAAACATATTCTTCATTAGCATCTTCAGGGGCGTGGCCTTGCCCACACCTTGCTTTTAGAATTGTGTAGCCTCCAGAACTGAGACAATAAATATCTGTTGTTCTAAGCCACTCAGTTTGTGGGTACTTTGTTATGGCTGCTGTAGCAAATTAATATATGACCTCTATTGAATGCACTACTGTTTTTGATGATTAGCTGTACTTTGCTGGTTGTATACTAGAAGCTGATTTTGCAATGCTGTAAAATATACTTCTAGTTCAAAGGACTAGAGACAGGAGTTTAAAGACATGTAGCAATGAAATTGCTATATTTCATTAATGTAGCAATGAAAGAAATGTGTTTCTCAAAGCTGCTTTTAGTAATTTTTGTTTATTATGGGAAAACTGACTTATTTATTGATGCATAAGTAAAATAAGATTTTAGAATTAAGCTTGTTTTCACATTTTTTATAATTTATTATAAAAATAAAGTGCATCTATATTTGAATATAGGAATATATAAATATAGTATAATTTTAGTGTTTTAATCCATGAACTTTAAATTCTTTCATTAGATCTAAAAAAAAAATACTTTTTTTCCAGAGGAGCAGCTACTCCTATCTTTTAAGAATAGTTATTTGCCTGGGGACTGATACATCATTGAGTGAACTGAATCAAAAGCTTGTTCACCAGGTTCAGTGTTATATAAAGTAGTAGCTTTTGTTCCCAAGGCTACCTAGACTTTTAATAATTTTTTTTCTAATAAAAAGACTGTTTGAAAGGAAATTAGTAACTTTATATTGAATCCTGGCAGATACCAACTTAACCAAGTAGTCAAAGTTAATGTCACCAGTACCACATAGCAACATCATGGACCCAATGAGAAGGAAACATTGGGTACTCTTCCCAATCATGTTTAACCTCTTCTAATCATGAGAAAACATCAGACAAACCCACACTGAGATCCATCTACAAAGTACCTGACTAGTACTCTAATGTATCAAGGTCATGAAAGACAAGACTGAGAAACTGTCACAAATTAGAGAAAATTAAGGAGACACAGTAACTAAATGCAACATGAGATTCTGGATTGGATTTTAGCACAGAAAAAGGACACTACTGGAAAAACTGAGATCTGAATAAATTAATTAATTAATCAGGGTTAATTTCTTGGCTTTGAAAATTAGTTTTTATCATATAAAATTTTAACATAAGGGGAGGTTGGAACCCTGTACTATTTTATATAACTCTTGTGAGTCTAAAACAATCTCAAAACACATATTTAAAAATAAAAAGAAAGACTTTATTTCCATACCATGCTTTTTAAATGTTAAAATATAAAGGTTAACTACTGAAAAAGTTGTAAGAATAAAGGAATAAAATGAAAATTATTGGTGGGGGAATGTCTTGTCACCATTAACTATAAAATTCTTTCTGTTTGTTCTTTAATCAAAGTTCAAGTTAGCAGAATTTGTACATTGTGAGTTTCAGAATATTTAAGGATTAATATGTTTAGTAATTTTAATATATGGGCAAATAATTTGAACATTTCTTTAATTTGCAATAATTTCACTTTATTGAATTCAATTATTACTAGTGTTTAAGTACTCTTGTAACCTTTATTTGTGCTACCATTTTTGACGATTAAACATATTTTGAAGGTTGCATACTAGACACTGATTTTGCAATGCTGTAAAATGTGCTAACGGTTTAACTAGAGATAAGAGAATACATGTTGCAACAAGTTTGTGTAGCAATAACAAAGATGTTTGTAGCACACAAAAAGCAGCATATGTGGAATTCTATCATAATAAATGGTCTTGATTTTTCCAAAAAAAGAGTAGATGCTTTAAACATACTTATTCCTTATAATCATTTTGTTTTAATTTGTTATCTAGACATTTCCTGATTGGTAGGCGATTTTGTCCACTCATAGTATAGGTTCAAGACATTAGTATGGTATTTATGTAATTTTGTTCCTGTGGGGAGAAAAGGCCTTATTGTATTGTTAGGAAAGTTCATTTGATATTAATAAAGGCACTCAGAGTTAACATGCACTGTTCCTGAGACACTGGCATTTCTGTAACTGCTTTAATCACTTATAGATAGATTGGCGAGTAAAATCTGTAAAACTGTGCTAAAAATTAGTCAGTTTATTATAATGTAAATAATTTAGGCATTAGAGATGTATTCTCATTATGCAGTAAGCTTACATTTTTACTTATCAGTTAAAATGGAAACCAAAAAAAGTTGCATTCATAATATTGAAACTATGTTTGAATGTTAATATCTGTAAAAAAGAATAATTATGGTCTTCTAAAACTATTTTCATTTTATGATGTAATTTATCAGTTTTCAATTGTGCTCTCTGAGCAAAATTTGAGAGTTAATCATGCCAGGTTTTTATTTCAGAGGATCTTCTGATTATAGGTTTATTAATATTGAAAAATCACTTCTCCAAAAGTAAAGCATTCTAATATTCAAATAATTTTATTTTGCACTCATAAACTTAATAGAGTCAGTTTGACTTGTGTGGAATTTTTTTTCCTATAGGAAGATGCTCTGGTTTTTTTTTTATTACTACAGAATATACTTTTTAAAAAATGTAGTTGCCGAGTTCACTTAGCCTTCTCCCGTCTATAATTAGAAATCTTGTGAACAGTCGCATGATGTTTCAAGAGGGTTTGGAGAAGGTTAAGGACATTGTCCTGACAATGAAAAAGTGAAAGTGAAAATCATCCGACTCTTTGTGACCCCATAGACTATACAGTCCATGGAATTCTCCAGGCAGGATACTGGAGTGGATAGGCTTTCCCTTCTCCAGGGGATCTTCCCAACCAAGGGATAGAACCCAGGTCTTCCGCAGTGTCAGCGTACTCTTTATCAGCTGAACCACAAGGGAAGCCCAAGAATACTAGAGTGGATAGCCTATCCCTTCTCCAGAGGATCTTCCCGACCCAGGAATTGAACAGGGGTCTCCTGCATTGCAGACAGCTACTTTACCAACTGAGTTATGAAACCTGACAATGAAACCAAGGGTGTAATCTAAATAGCACTCCCTGCTGTATAAGAAGATTAAAGCCACAGCATCAGTTCAGTTCAGTTCAGTTGCTCAGTCGTATCCGACTCTTTGTGAGCCCATGAATCGCAGTACACCAGGCCTCCCTGTCCATCACCAACTCCCAGAGTTCACTCAGACTCACGTCCATCGAGTCAGTGATGCCATCCAGCCATCTCATCCTCGGTCGTCCCCTTCTCCTCCTGCCCCCAATCCCTCCCAGCATCAGAGTCTTTTCCAATGAGTCAACTCTTCCCATGAGGTGGCCAAAGTACTGGAGTTTCAGCTTTAGCATCATTCCTTCCAAAGAAATCCCAGGGCTGATCTCCTTCAGAATGGACTGGTTGGATCTCCTTGCAGTCCAAGGGACTCTCAAGAGTCTTCTCCAACACCACAGTTCAAAAGCATCAATTCTTCGGCACTCATCAGTTCAGTTGCTCAGTCGTGTCAGACTCTTTGTGACCCCATGAATCACAGCACGCCAGGCCTCCCTGTCCATCACCAACTCCCGGAGTTCACTCAGACTCATGTCCATCGAGTCAGTGATGCCATCCAGCCATCTCATCCTCTGTGGTCCCCCTCTCCTCCTGCCCCCAATCCCTCCCAGCATCAGAGTCTTTTCCAATGAGTCAACTCTTCACATGAGGTGGCCAAAGTATTGGAGTTTCAGCTTCAGCATCATTCCTTCCAAAGAAATCCCAGGGCTGATCTCCTTCAGAATGGACTGGTTGGATCTCCTTGCAGTCCAAGGGACTCTCAAGAGTCTTCTCCAACACCACAGTTCCAAAGCATCAATTCTTAGGCGCTCAGCTTTCTTCACAGTCCACCTGTCACATCCATACATGACCACTGGAAAAACCATAGCCTTGACTAGATGGACCTTTGTTGGCAAAGTAATGTCTCTGCTTTTGAATATGCTATCTAGGTTGGTCATAACTTTTTTCCAAGGAGTAAGCGTCTTTTAATTTCATGGCTGCAGTCACCATCTGCAGTGATTTTGGAGCCCCAAAAAATAAAGTCTGACACTGTTTCCACTGTTTCCCCATCTATTTCCCATGAAGTGATGGGACCAGATGCCATGATCTTCGTTTTCTGAATGTTGAGCTTTAAGCCAGCTTTTTCACTCTCCACTTTCACTTTCATCAAGAGGCTTTATAGTTCCTCTTCACTTTCTGCCATAAGGGTGGTGTCATCTGCATATCTGGAGGTTATTGATATATCTCCCAGAAATCTTGATTCCAGCTTGTGCTTCTTCCAGCCCAGCGTTTCTCATGATGTACTCTGCATATAAGTTAAATAAACAGGGTGACAATATACAGCCTTGATGTACTCCTTTTCCTGTTTGGAACCAGTCTGTTGTTCCATGTCCAGTTCTAACTGTTGATTCCTGACCTGCATATAGGTTTCTCAAGAGGCAGGTCATGTGGTCTGGTATTCCCATCTCTTTCAGAATTTTCCACAGTTTATTGTGATCCACACAGTCAAAGGCTTTGGCATAGTCAATAAAGCAGAAATAGATGTTTTTCTGGAACTCTCTTGCTTTTTCGATGATCCAGCAGATGTTGGCAATTTGATCTCTGGTTCTTCTGCCTTTTCTAAAACCAGCTTAAACATCTGGAAGTTCATGGTTCACGTATTGCTGAAGCCTGGCTTGGAGAATTCAGTGCTTGTAGATGTTATTAAATCAGCTTCTAAGTACCCAAAGAGCTTTTAATAACATTGTGAATGCTTTTTATAATTGAAACAGAGGGGAAAAGTGAGGTATATTTTTATCACTTAAAGAATGACTCCTGGTTATTCTAGCTTTTTAAAGGAAGAGAGAAACAGAAAATTGAAAACTACTGTTTTTAAAGTTATCCACAGCAAGTATTATAAAGTGTTGTCCCTGAAACTGTTAGCAGTTTGTTTTCTGCAGTGTTTTGTAGAGAGTAAAAATGATTAAGAAATGGCTCATTCCTTTATAACCTTATACCCAAGCGATGGTCTGATAAAAGATTGTGAATAATCATGAATGTTCAAAGAGGGTCCAAAACATGTCTATCTGGGAGAGTCAGGGATACTTCTTGGAGTATATTTTCTTGAAATTATTATGAAAGGACAGTTAAGATTATAAAAGGCAAAAGAAGTCAAAGAGCATGTTATATAAGCATGGAGGGTCTATATAAATAATGTGACCAAAAATATAATAATGTAAAAGTAATTAAGTACTTGTATTTAATATTATGCCAAGTATTGCAGATTATTGAGATGATCAAGATCCAGTTTTTGCTCAAGGATCTAAAATCCTAGTTTAGAATTCATGTGCATAGAAGTGAAAGTTAAAACAGTTCGGAAGTACATGAAATGACCGAGGAAGGAAGCATAAAAGTGGAAGAAGGAGATAATTGGACAAAATCTTATGGAATCTTACTTATATTTACAAAAGAAAATCCAATAAGGCACACAGTAGTACTATTGAAAAATATAGTTAATAAGAATATGAAAATAGTTCCATGACCTGGATCTTAAGGGTGAAAATGGGTTTTAATAAGGAAGAGGCAATCATATGCCAGATTTATAGAGTCAGGTTAAGAATGAGAAGAGCAGAGATTATCGAAATCTAGTGGTTAGGAAAACTTAAGGTCCTTTACAGAAAAAATGGAAGGGAGACTTAGACTTTGCAAGGTATTAAAGATTCTGAGAACTGAGGAGGAAGTAGACATACAAGTATAAGAATTTTCTTTCGAGGTTAATGAGGAGTGATGGTGAGATGGAATTGAGAGGGGAGGAGATAGATGGGATCAAGTGGTAGAAGACTGAGGGAGACCAAAAGGCATGCTGAGACATATGGAAATGGAAATGTGGAAACCATGGTTAGTAAAATTTAAGAGTTTAAGATCTTGGAGTGGTAGCGTTTTGTGTGATAGAATCCAGCATGGGCCTAAATGAAATCAAGGAGAAATAAAAGGCCAAATGGTAATTTTAAAAGTTAGGACTTGAGGTTGCCTAAGTGTAAGACAAAAGGAAACTAGTAAGAAGGATCCTTGCAAGTTTAAATGAAAATTCAAGACAGTTTCGTAGTCTTTGGAATTAGTCCCATGCATGTGCACCTTCTGTTATTAATGAGTAATAAATAGATTCATTCAGCAGATACCTATTATATATCTAGTCTGTACAAGACATTGTTTTAGGTATTTGGGATCTGTTACTGATTCCTGTATGTGACAATACCAGTTCATAATATTATAATATTAACTAACTTGTTTAATACATTGTGGTGTGAAAAAGTCTTCAGTTCAGTTTAGTTCAGTCGCTCAGTCGTGTCCGACTCTTTGTGACCCCATGAATTGCAGCATGCCAGGCCTCCCTGTCCATCACCAACTCCCAGAGTTCACCCAAACCCATGTCCATTGAGTCGGTGATGCCATCCAGCCATCTCATCCTCTGTCGTCCCCTTCTCCTCCTGCCCCCAGTCCCTCCCAGCATCAGGGTCTTTTCCAGTGAGTCAACTCTTTGCATGAGGTGGCCAAAGTATTGGAGTTTCAGCTTCAGCGTCAGTCCTTCCAGTGAACAGGACTGATCTCCTTTAGGATGGACTGGTTGGATCTCCTTGCAGTCCAAGGGACTCTCAAGACTCTTCTCCAACACCACAGTTCAAAAGCATTAATTCCTCAGCGCTCAGCTTTCTTCACAGTCCAACTCTCACATCCAGACATGACCACTGGAAAAACCATAGCCTTGACTAAACGGATCTTTGTTGGCAAAATAATTTCTCTGCTTTTCTCTGTGCTATCTATGTTGGTCATAACTTTCCTTCCAAGGAGTAAGCATCTTTTAATTTCATGGCTGCAGTCACCATCTGCAGTGATTTTGGAGCCCAAAGTCTTACACTACCTAAATTATGTTCAAATCATTGAGTTCATTAAGGCTTGGGATTATGTCTTATTTATCCTGTATGCTAAGTACTAAGCATAGCACCTGTACTTAATATGAAATTAAATATGTTCATGAAATGTCTGAATTACTAGAAACTTTTGAATAAAGATCAGAATAATTCTGAAAGGTTTTTACATGGAATTAGTAGCTGTTTTTATAAAAAGTGTGGAAAAATAATATTTAAATTATTAATATATAGAGAATTGCAAAGCCATTTAATGAGAAAGATATACTTTTTCTTATCACTGACTTCTATATTGCTATATAGGCAAAATTTAGTAAATATTATTAAATGTAGTGTGAAATTATTTCCCTTCAGTTGTATAACTTTATCCATGTATAACAAAGAAAATCTCTGATGTGCATTCTTAATAATGCATAGTATCACTATAATCAGTATAATGTGGGCCTGATCTTCACTATATACAAAAGTGAACCTTTTCTTATCAACAAGGAATAAATACGTCCTATAGATTCCATTGTCACGTGAGTACTTTCTATGCTTCAATTATGTTCACCAGGAGTTTTCTAAAAAGGAATAAGAAAATAGAGTAAGGTAGCCTCTTCGTAATTTTGTCAAGCATAGATATAACTCTGTGTACAAACTACTTTTTTTCCCATTTGAATCTACAGTGAGTAAAGCACATATTTTGTTGAAATCTTATATTCAGCTCTTTCTAGCTATCACACTTTTTAGAGTTAGAAAAAGAATGATTCATGTTGATGTTTGACAGAAACCAGCACAATTTCTGTAAAGCAGTTAACGTTCAATTAAAAACTAAATACATTTTTTAAAAAAGAACCTTTTTATGATCAAATTGTGTAAAATTGATTCTTAATTATTGCTGAAGAGTGACAACTGCATTTAGATATTACTCATGTTTTTGGTTCATGAGACGCCAAGGTAAACCTTGCTAATTTATTTCTTCACAGTAAGAAAATGTTCTGACTATCCATCTAATAATGCCTGCTAACAATTAACTAATGTTGTAGAAATATTTCTATCTGTTTCTGATCCTTTACAATTTCAGTCTGTTCTGAGTTTTTATAATATATTGTATAGTTTTGAGTTTACCTCACAAAACTTTTTGTATTAAATCACTGCTATTAATACATATATACAATTGACAAATATAATTTAAGAATTATTATTTTATAAAATATAAGTTAAAATGATTCTAAAATCTACAAACCGAATGTTCTAGTTTATTTTGTTTATCAAGAAAACTAATATAGAGGAAAATGTAACTGACCACAGTATGCTTATAAATAAGCAGTTGATTAAGGACATGTGATTTCAGAAGATGAATTGATTAGTGAGAATCAGGGACTTTATAGGCAATCACATGTGAAAATAAATAATGGTTCTTAATGTTATATATAGGCTCATTTTTTTAGAGAAATTAGCTGGGTCTTTGAGAATTCTATTGCCCACCCATGCCACCCCACTCAAAATTTACATAATCTTTGTGATACCATAGCAATACTCTTAAAAATCTTGTTACTTGAGTAATTTCCCTTTTTTTCTAGTAGCGGACTCTGTTTTGTTTTGACTTAATTTTAGTGCTAATTGCAGTCTAGAATTCTGATTAGAGAAAAAGTACCAAATTCACAGATTTTCTGTTTAGGCTTTGATAAACAGAAAATAAGATTGGCTGACTAAGAAAGTATTATCCAATTTTGTGTCCTTCCCTGTCCTCCTCCCTCAGTTTTATTTGTGGGCCTTACTTGTAAAGACTCTTGAGTATCTTCCCTATAAGATCTACTAACTACTTTGTAGTAGTGGGACCTCAACCTTCATCAGAACTTTTTACCTTGAAGGCTGATTGATATAAGATATACTTGATGTAATCATCGATTTAAATCTTACTACTTCAGTGAAAATATAGTGTTATTTCTTTAGGGCTTATATCAGTCAATGAGAGTACACTCTGATCTCTTTGATGACTTCCTCTTAGTTTTCAGAGAATAAAAAAGCAAAGAGGAGAGATTTTGTTGATAACTAAATGATAACAGAAACTATACTTATATTTAAGTTGCATTTTTAAAATTTACTTCAAACATATTTTATTCAAACTGTATTGCAATGCGTAGCCAGATCTGCTGTAAACAGGATTATAAGGAAGCCTTATATTTTTTTTTAACATAGAGCACAATAGTTTTCACAAAGTAAATTATGGTAGCCTAGAGTGTGAGTTTTGATATTCTGCTTTCATACTATCAAATCAGGAAACTTAATTATTTCCTGGAAGTAAAAAGAAGATTTCCAAGTATTAACAAATCTGCCAAATCCCTACAAAGAATGAAAAATTCATTGTGTTTTTGATTGTTTAACACTGCAACTTTGGGTTATGACACTTAATACTACATTCTCTTTAGAGTAAATGTGGAGATTGAAAAAAATCACATTTGAATAGAATATGAATTTACTGTCACAATGTTTAAAAATGATTTTTATATTGATCACTAGCCTTGAATGTGTTTAGAAATAAATTAGTAGGTTTATTTATTAAATACTTATGCTCTTGGATGTATTGCTTTATCAGGCTAGAAATATAATCCTTTTTGGCATCAGCCCTCCTCACCTAAAGATGTTGGATAGAGACTATAGCTTCAATTCTAGCACATGGAAACTAGGAACTCTTTGCCTAGAGTATATGACAATTTGAGTAATGACTTTGTGATGGATTCTGGATTTATTTTATTAATTTTCAACTTTGTATTAATAGGATTTTTTTTATCTTCCTTCTTATGAGTAAAAATTCCTGATTAAATATTAATGTACATGTATTAGCAGAAAGTTTGCCTCACTTTTGCAGGTCAAACTATGTAATTCATGAAAATTACTTACTTAAAGCATCATTCTCAATCTCAAAATTATAAATAAAGTTATGTCATTCATTTGACTTATTTTTAGAGTATATTCATGTTTCTAGAAACATCTTATTCTGTAGGGTTTGAAGAACAGAAATGCAAAAGAAAAAAGGTATAATAGAAATTTAATAGATAAACTATAAATTTTAACACACTATGAATGCTGAAATCAGATAAATCTCATGTTTTTATAATACAACTTTAAGTGTGTTTTTTTCCCTCCCAGGACATTTATTCAGAGCAGCTGGGGATCAACCGTTTAACCTGTCCACAGTGTCGAGTGCCTTCCCAATGGTCAGCCACCCAGTCTTTGGTCTACATTCAGCCAGCTCAGGGCATTCAGAATTTGGTGGTTTGGGGACACTTGGTACACCCACAGCCTTAGCCGCCCATCCCCAACTAGCGTCTTTTCCAGGTAAACATCTATTACAAACAGTGTTCAAGGAAAGGAAGAAAGCTTGAAAATGTGCAAGCAGTAATTGTTTATTAAACTGAACAAAAAGAATAGTCTTATGCCTGGTATGTTAAAGCTCACGTGCAAGAATTAGCGCAGTCCTTTTTACCATGTGCAAAATAGTAAAACACACTGTGTGTGCTGTGTGTGGCAGTGTAACTAGTTATTCAAATGCTAAGCTAAAACAAAAGGCATCTGTTGCAAAAGTGAATAATTAAGCCAAGTTTTTATCATGCTTTTTATTGAAGTAGAAAAGTATGTGTTTTAGAAGTATAAAATTTGATTAATTTTTCTGTTTTACTTGGTTTTTAAAAAAATTTATTTAACTTTCAGTGAAAAACTAAAGTCCAGTTCCTATAATGAATAAATAGACTTTTATTTTGAGTTCTCATTTCTCTGCGTTTGTAAGTAAGATGAGCTTGGCTCTTAAATTTCTATTTTTTTTCGTATTTTACTTAAACAACCATAGATTTGCATCACTTACATGGGAGGGAGACCAGAATTATCCCAGATTATGAGGATTCAGGAGTCCAGGAAGACACCAATTAAAGCTTAACTTAGACAAACATGCTATCATTTCTCATTATATTATTTTGAAAGTCTAAGCTTTAATGTGTTTCCAGTGATTAATTTTATCTTAATAAATTTTAGTTAAGGATACATGATTTAGTGTTACTATTAGAGCATAATTCAGAGACAAGTAGATCTGAATTTAAATCAGGCCTGTTAGCTTTCAGCTGTGTGACCTTGATTGAACAAGTAATCTGACCTCTCGGCCTCAGGTTTCTCACGTGAATAATGAGGATGAGAATAATAATAATAGTATCTACCTCTTACGGTTCTTGTGAAGATTAAAAGAGATAATCCATGTCCAGTGCTGAATGCAGTGTTCAGCATACATAATTAGTACATAATTGGTAGCCACCATGATTCTTTCTCTTGTTAAGAGTTTCTTTAAAACGAATCAAGTATCTTGTTTGATGGAAAGATGGTTAAATATATATTTAATATGACTCATTTTTTGAGTCATATTATTTCTTTAATTCAGAAAAGGGATGGTGAGAAGAAACAATGTGTCTAGAAAGTTAAAAGTCAAACAAAGTCTTGACATTTGCTTTAAAAATACTAATAGGAATTTAGGCAGTTCTGAGCATGGTTGCTTAGCAAGATGAGCAATCAGTCGATATTTGCTGAAATATAGGTTGCTGAACAAAAAATTAAAATAGATAATAGTAATATAGTTGCTAGTATCTTAAATTTTAAAAATTGTTTTAACACAATATCTTATATTTGATATAGTTTGATATAGATGTAGTATTAATTGCTTTTGAGCATTTCTAAACTACAATGTAATTATTGAATTATTAAAATCAATTATCTTCAGTACTGAAAACATGGTTAACAGTTGTAAAGAATTACTCATCTCAACTTCAATAATGTTGGTATTTCCAACATTATTGTATGGAAAAAATATAACTTCCCTAATCTATATAAGGTATTCATTCATCCATTTATTGTACAAACTTCTTTGAGCATCTAACTATGTTCTGTGCACTAGGCTAAGCACTTAGGAGTACACTAACATTGTCTATGTTATGTTTCTTATAGTTTTTAGAAGATGGATAAATAGAAAATGATAAGACAAAGTCTTTAGTGGCAAATAACAGTATGGCTGTATAAGCATACTTTTTTGCCAAGAGAATATGCTTTGTTTTAGAGGACTCATTTGTTTAAGTTGTACATCTTATATAACTTAAATTGTCTATAATTGGTTTTATTTAACAGGGTAACCAAAATGCCAAGATTTTTAAATCACCTACTAAATAAAAACACAAAAAGAAGAAATTACTAGGAATTTTAAATCAGGAATAGTTTATTTTAAAATATTATGCACTTCTAAACTAGTCTTCATTTCAGGTGATTAAATCAAAGTGAAAATTACTTGATGTATATTAGTATAATAAAATTACTTCCATTTTATATTGAAATAATATTTCATGGAAAGTTCTTTTAAAATATTTATAATTTTAGTCATTATATTTTTATATCATATTACTATGAATTTTTGTGAAGTATTTGGCTCTGTCAACTCAGGGAGATTTTTAAATTCTGTTGTCTTCTGGGTTCAAATTGTGTTTCAGTATATCCTCTGAAATAATAGACTCTTTCAATGGAATATGATTAATGTTGTTACTATGCAGTTACTGCCTTTAAATACATTTAGAAATTCCTCATGTTCTGGTTTATATAATCCTTATTTTGTAAATTTCATTTATCAACAAGGTGGTTTGTGACTAAGTTGTTTTTTTCTTAATTTGACAAAGAAATAATTCATACTTAACAAAAATTCTGTTATTTCCCATGAAATATTAGACATATGTGAAGCTTGTTTTCAGAAGTGCTACCATTTTCATCTTTTTATTTGATCTTATTTACTTGAATTTATAACATGTACGTTTTCCAGTTGTGTTTTTTTTCTAATCTCTGTTGTGTGCTTATTTACCATTGATATTCTAAAGTACATTTTATGTTTTTTTTCTGAGTTTGATTATGTTTAAAATATTTGAGTCTTATTATACTTAGATTACCTTACCGATTTGTTGGTTGTTTACAAAGTCTGAACCTTCAACTATATTGCTTTAATTATAGACTCTATTTTAAATAATATGAATATTTCAGGAAACTGGTATTTCCTTTTTTATCAGCTAAATAGAACCAAGTTTTCAAACCTATAAATAGCAATAGATTCCGGCTGTGCTGATACAAGCCCCCAAAACATAGTTTTTCTTTCTATCTAAATACAGTTCTTTCATCTTAACAGTAGATAAATGATTGATAGTTTTGTATAGTTATTCTTGGTTCAGTTCCCATCATTCAGGCACTGCTGAATATACATTGGTGTCATTTCACTAGCAGCGACTTCCTGCAGTGCAGGAGAATAGCTTTTGCAGTTTTCTGCTTATACTGATTTTTAGACATTAGAATGTCAGTTACCATGAACATTTCACTTTCTTTTAAGCTAGACTTTTGTCTTTAGGTAATGAAGGTGCACATAACTTTACATCTTGTTTTAATGAAGAGATGTTCTTAGAAAAGCTTTCAAGATCATATAATACAATACATTGACAATGTTGAATTTTCCCATACTCTATTATTGGGATTTTTCCTCTAATTTTTTGTGATTATCAAGTCTATGAAAAATGTACCGTATCTCTTGGAAGATTAGCCTAAAAGGTAGTAACTGACTTGGTAATCTAGCTGGTTAGCCATTTGGAAAGTATTCTTTCCAAGATTTTAGATGAGGCAATATAAGACTGTCCTTTGATTTATTTCAGATTTCTTCTTAATCTTAACCTTTCCCTAAATAATGTATTCTATAAAATTTGGCTTCTCTCATTTTCTAACAGTTTAACTAAAAGCCACTGTTTGAATAGCTAAATTGCATTCAATGATAAGACATTATTATCTGTAAGAGGAAGTATAAATAAAATTCAGGCTTTTTAAAATTAACTTTAAGGAAAAAAACTTTATGTAAGTCTTTTATAGTTTAATATGGCAACTTGTTTTTGGAAATCTTTGAAGCACTTTTCATTTTTTGAACCAAAAACAAACAAAAAAAGACATTGATTTTGCTATCTCTATTGTTTTGAGTATAGACGTTTTCTTCCATAAAGGTATTCAAGATATGTTGAATTACAGTGGTGTTTGTATTATTATTTAAACCATTTGATTTATCAAAGCCAGATTTTTGTTGTATGTAATTTAAGGAAATTCTTAACATAGATTGTAGATGGTTGCCTTACATTCTAAGGTTTTAAAATAGATTAAAATAATCTTAAATACTCTTTCTTTGCTAATTTAGAAAAATTATGATGTAAGTCATCAGAGTTAAATAGATCTTTAATATTAATTTCAATTTTCCCATTTTATTTTAAAAACTATAAACTACCTTTGTTCTTCATAAACTTGAATTCATAAAAGCTGCTAAGTGAAGAACCTTGGATACTGTCTTAACAAACAGAATGATGAATGTATAACTTCTAATCAGTCATCTTATAATTAGAAAGATGGTCAGAACTATGTGTAATTCAGCAATTCTGTCCTAAGATAAAACCTGAAATTTTTCTTCAGTAATAAAATATAAAAAGCACTGTTAAATTAACTAGAAAGTTAATCCAAATATTTTTGCTTGTTTGGTGTTTGGCTTTGAGGTGCAGAATGGTGGCGAACAACAGATGTTCATACACGTGCAGGGGCAACCTTCTTTCCACCATTACTGGGAATTCCGCCACTGTTTGCTCCTCCAGCCCAGAATCATGATTCTTCGTCATTCCATTCAAGGACTTCTGGAAAAAGTAATCGAAATTGTCCTGAAAAAGGTATCCATGTTAACTTGAGTGAAGTATTACCTTTCATTTCAGTACCCATTTTCAGTAGAGTTCAGATTTAGAAACAGTTATAAAGCATTGTGCTAGACACTTTCACATTGTCTTACTTAATCTTTATAATAACTCTGTGAGATTGAAAGTGTTCATGTTTTGTAGCCAAGATTAAAACAATTATTCAAGAAAGTACTGTTTACATGTTGACATTGCATAGCAGAATTTAACCCAGGTTTTAATTCCCAACACCACTGCTTTTCCTCTGTATCTCATTACCTCCCTTATGTTGCTCAATAAAATATATTACTTCTTCTCTAATTAAGCATTAAATTTATATGTTAGCACACCTTTTTTCTTTTACATTTTCATTAATATTTCATAGTTGATAACTGTTGTTAGAATACATTTGCAAATTATGATACCATTTTAGAGGGTTTGTTATTGTCTTTCTTTCCACTTAAGTAGATGTTTGGGAGTTTGCCCTGAAAGAGGGAATAGTTGTATTTAATTACTTTTCTAAAGTGTTTTTAATTGAAGTAAAATTCATATAAATGTAAAATTTACCATTTTAAACAGAACAATTCAGTGACATTAAAGGCACTAATAGTGTTGTACAACAACCACCTCTATCTAGTTTCAACATGTTTTCATCACCCCAAAAGGAAACTTCATAACAGTTTATCCCTATTATTTCCTCTCTCAGTCTCTGGCAACCACTAGCTTGCCCTCTTTCTCTATAGATGTACCTGTTGTGAATATCTCATATAGATGGAATCATATAGTTTGTGTCTGGCTTATTTCACTTAGCATAATGTTTTTAAGTCATCCCATTGTAGCATATGTCATTATTTCATTCCTTTTTATGCTGAATAACATTCTCTTGTATAAACATATTTATTTTAACTTTCAAGGTGTGAATGGATCAATAAATGGAAACAGTACATCATCTGTATCTGGTATCAACACATCTGTACTGTCCACTACTGCTTCAAGTTCTATGGGACAAACGAAAAGTATAAGCTCAGGTGGAGGAAATAGAAAATGTAATCAGGAACGAAACAAAACCCAGCCTTTGGATGCTAGAGCTGACAAAATCAAAGATAAGGTAAGTTAATCTTCTGGGGACAAATATAACAGATCTATACAAGTATTCTAAAGGTCAAACCACCTAAATCTATGGAATAATTTTTTATGATTTATGAACTCCTGTTTTTATAGATATTTATTTTTATCGAGTGGTTTTAGTATTAAACATCTAAAAAATTAAAAATGTCAGCACCAGTATCAATAACACAAATAGTCATCATTCAGTTCAGTTCAGTCGCTCACTCATGTCCTACTCTTTGGAACCCCATGGACTGGAGCAGGCCAGGACTCCCTGTCCATCACCAATTCCTGGAGTTTACTCAAACTCATGTCCATTGAATCAGTGATGCCATCAAACCATCTCATCCTCTGTCATCCCCTTCTCCTCTTGCCTTCAGTCTTTCTCACCATTAGGGTCTTTTCAAAATGAGTAAGTTCTTTGCATCAGGTAGCCAAATATTGGAGTTTCAGCTTCAGCATCAGTCTTGCCAATGAATATTCAGGACTGATCTCCTTTAGGATGGACTGGTTGGATCTCCTTATAGTCCAAAGGACTTTCAGGAGTCTTTTCCAACACCACAGTTCAAAAGCATCAATTCTTAAGCGCTCAGCTTTCTTTATGGTCCAAACTCTCACATCCATACATGACTACTGGAAAAACCATAGCTTTGTATAGACGGACCTTTATTGGCAAAGTAATGTCTTTGTTTTTAAAGTGCTGTCTATGTTGGTCATAACTTTTCTTCCAAAGAGCAAGCATCTTTTCATTTCATGGCTGCAGTCACCATCTGCAGTGATTTTGGAGCCCAAAAAAATAAAGTCTGCCACTGTTTGCATTGTTTCCCCATCTATTTCTCATGAAGTGATGGGACCAGATGCCATGATCTTAGTTTTCTGACTATTCAGTTTTAAGCCAACTTTTTCACTCTCCTCTTTTACTTTCATCAAAGGCTCTTAAGTTCTTCTTCGCTTTCTGCCATAAGGGTGGTGTCTGAGGCATGTCTGAGGTTATTGATATATCTCCCAGAAATCTTGATTCCAGCTTGTGCTTCTTCCAGCCCAGCGTTTCTCATGATGTACTCTGCATGTAAGTTAAATAAGCAGGGTGACAATATACAGCCTTGACGTACTCCTTTTCCTATATGGAACCAGTCTGTTGTTCCATGTCCAGTTCAAACTATTCTTTCCTGATCTACATAGATTTTCTCAAGAGGCAGGTCAGGTGGTCTGGTATTCCCATCTCTTGAAGAATTTTCCCCAGTTTGTTATGATCCACGTAGTCAAAGGTATTGGCATTGTCAATAAAGCAAAAGTAGATGTTTTTCTGGAACTCTCTTGCTTTTTCAATGATCAAACAGATGTTGGCTGTTTGATCTCTGGTTCCTCTGCCTTTTCTAAATCCAGCTTGAACATCTGGAAGTTCACAGTTCATGTACTGTTGAGGCCTGGCTTGGAGAATTTTGAGCATTACTTTGCTAGCGTGTGAAGTGAGTGCAATTATGTAGTAGTTTGAACGTTCTTTGGCATCGCCTTTCTTTGGGTTGTAATGAAAACTGACCTTTTCCAGTCCTGTGGCCACTGCTGAGTTTTCCAAATTTGCTGGCATATTGACTGCAGCACTTTCACAGCATCATCTTTCAGGATTTGAAATAGCTCAACTGGAATGCCATCACCTCCACTAGCTTTGTTCTTAGTGATGCTTCTTCAGGCCCACTTGACTTTGCATTCGCATTCCAGGATGTCTGGCTCTAGGTGAGTGATAACACCATCATAATTATCTGGGTCATGAAGATCTTTTTTGTATAGTTCTTCTGTGTATTCTTGACACCTCTTCTTAACATGTTCTACTTCTGTTAGGTCCATACTATTTCTGTCCTTTATTGTGCCCATCTTTGCATGAAATGTTCCCTTGTTATCTCTGATTTTCTTCAAGAGATTTCTAGTCTTTCCCGTTCTGTTGTTTTCCTCTGTTTCTTTGCATTGACCACTGAGGAAGGCTTTCTTATCTCTCCTTGCTATTCTTTGGAACTCTGCATTCAAATGGGTATATCGTTCCTTTTCTCCTTTGCCTTTAGCTTCTCTTCTTTTCAAAGCTATTTGTAAGGCCTCCTCAGACATCCATTTTGCCTTTTTGCATTTCTTTTTCTCGGGGATGGTTTTGATCCCTGCCTCCTGTACAGTGTCACGAACCTCTGTCCATAGTTCTTCAGGCACTCTGTCTATCAGATCTAATCCCTTGAATCTATTTGTCACTTCCACTGGATAATCATAAGAGATTTGATTAAGTCATACCTGAATGGTCTAGTGGTTTTCCCTACTTGCTTCAATTTAAGTCTGAATTTAGCAATATACTTATTGTGGTGTGAGCCACAGTCAGCGCCCAGTCCTGTTTTTGCTGACTGTATAGAGCTTCTCCATCTTTGGCTGCAAAGAATGTAATCAGTCTGATTTCAGTATTGATCACCTGGTGATTTCCATGTATAGAGTCTTCTCTTGTGTAGTTGGAAGAGGGTGTTTGCTATGACCAGTGCGTTCTGTTGGCAAAACTCCATTAGCCTTTGCCCTGCTTCATTCTGTACTCCAAGGCCAAATTTGCCTATTACTCCAGGTATTTCTTGACTACCTGCCTTGTCATTCCAGTCCCCTATAATGAAAAGGACATCTTTTTTGGGTGTTAGTTCTAGAAGGTCTTGTAGGTCTTCATAGAACCAATCACTTTCAGCTTCTTTAGCATTACTGATCGGGGCAGAATTGGATTACTATGATATTGAATGATTTGCCTTGGAAATGAACAGAGATCATTCTGTTGTTTTTGAGATTGCATCCAAGTACTGCATTTCAGACTCTTTTGTTGACTATGAGGGCTATTCCATTTCTTCTAAGGGATTCTTGCCCACAGTAGTAGATATTATGGTCATCTGAGTTAAATTCACTCATTCCAGTCCATTGTTCACTGATTCCTAAAATGTCGATTTTCACTCTTACCATCTCCTGTTTGACCACTTCTAATTTACCTTGATTCGTGTACCTAACATTCCAGGTTCCTATGCAACATTGCTATTTACAGCATCAGACTTTAGTTCCGTCACCAGTCACATCCACAACTGGGTGGTGTTTTTGCTTTGGCTCCGTCTCTTCATTCTTTCTGTAGTTAGTTCTCCACTGATCTCCAGTAGCATATTGGGTACCTACCAACCTGGGGAGTTCATCTTTTAGTGTCCTATCTTTTTGCCCTTTCATGCTGTTCATGGGGTTCTCAAGGCAAGAATACTGAAGTGGTTTGTCATTCCGTTCTCCAGTGGACCACGTTTTGTCAGAACTCTCCGCCATGACCTGTACGTCTTGGGTGGCCCTACTCGACATGGCTCATAGTTTAATTGAGTTAGACAAGGCTGTGGTCTGTGTGATCAGATTGGTTAGTTTTCTGAGACTGCAGTTTTCAGTCTGTCTGCCCTCTGATGGAGAAGGATAAGAGGCTTATGGAAGCTTCCTGATGGGAGAGACTGACTGAGGGGGAAACTGAGTCTTGTTCTGATGGTCAGGGCCATGCTCAGTAAATCTTTAATTAATTTTCTGTTGATTGGTGGGGCTGTGTTCCCTCCCTGTTACTTACCTGGGGCCAAACTTTAGTGGAGGTAATGAAGATAATGGTTGAAGTGAAGTCACTCAGTTGTGTCCCACTCTTTCGACCCCGTGGACTGTAGCCTGTCAGGCTCCTCTGTCCATGGGATTTTCCAGGCAAGAAAACTGGAATGGGTTGCCATACCTCCTTCAAAAGTTCCCATGCACCCACTGCTCCACTCAGTGCCCCCAACCCTGCAGCAGGCCACCGCTGACCCACACCTTTGCTGGAGACACCAGGAGGCTCATGGGCAAGTCTGGGTCAGTCTCTTATGGGGTCACTACTCCTTTCTCCTGGGTCCTGATGCACACAAGGGTCTGTGCCCTCCAAAAGTCTGATTCCCCAGCCCTGTATAAGTTCTGATCGCTCTGCGGTGGGGTTAATGGCAACCTCATAGATAAGGTTTATTGGGAAGTTAACACATACCAGTTCTGCTATAATTGTTTTGCATAGAATATCGATTTCAGCCCTCCCTATACCCCTAATGAGGTAGGTACTATTATTATAAATCTAGAAAAAGAGTCCCCAAGTAGTTGGCCATTAAGTGGTTAGGATATGAAGTCAGGCAGGTTGACTCCACAGCCCATGCTTTAGGAAAACCAAATCAAGAAACCATAATCAAGAAACCATTTATTATGGAAATTTTCAAAATGCACAATAGACAGAATAGAATAATTATCCTGTGTACCCATTATTCAGTTTTAGCAGTTACCATCTCATGGTCAGTTTTATTTTATCATAACCCCAACTGTGCAGGTTAGCAATTTAATGCTTCTCAGGTCTGAATTCTCCTTTACCAGTTGGCACAATATTAGACTTTGCAAATAGAGGGTCCTGGAGAAACACTGGAAGAGGAAAGGCTTCTCTTCTTGGTTCAGGTGTTCTCTTCTTGGTCTTATGCTGTGCCACTAGTGAATATTCCTTGCCCGCTGGCAGCTGTCCTGCCACTTGTGTTCAGTAGATCCAGTAGTGCACACCATGTAGTGAGTTTCACTGACATCCCAGCAGGCAGCTTACTAGTGAGTTTGCTAGCATGCCAGTGGTTAGTTTTCTAGGTAATTTTTCTGTCACCCCTACTAGAAGATCTAGCGAGTTTTTCTGGCACTCCAGCAGGTGGTATTTCTTGTGTGCCAGCACTGATCTGTGATGCTTCGTGAGTTTCTCTCCTGTCCAGTGGGCAATAGTCACGTCCTTTCCAACAAATACCCTGCTTGGACCTCCTGACTAAACTTATCTGCTCTAGAAGCAGTATCAGGAATAGGGTGATTTGTGCAGATTGCACATGGTAAATTCACTCAGCATTCTGGACACTATAAGTCTTTGGATTTCCTCTTCCACATTGTCCTAGGGAAGTTGCGACACTTCAGCTATACTAAATATAGTCCACCACTGTGTCCAGATTTCATTCAACCCACTAAGTAAGCTGAGAGACCTCCAGCTACATGAACCAACACATTATATCCAGAATTTCTAGTAAGTGCACCCGTATCAGTGAATTTGGACTGCTTCCATTTGGGATTTCTTCTTGAGTGAGAAGTCTCGGTTTATTCTGAGTTCAAGCCCTAGCATCAACTACAAACATTTTGGAAAGATAGATAATAACTAGAACATTGCCTTTTTGTCTACATTTTATAAAAACCACTCTCAGGGCCTGACATTTCTTAGGGCAGAGAGTCAAAAGTTTGTGATCCTATTATACAGAGTGAAGTGAGTCAGAAAGAGAAAGATAAATACTGTATTCTAACACATAAATATGGAATCTAGAAAAATGGTACTGAAGAATTTATTTACAGGGCAGCAATGAAGAAACAGACATAGAGAATAGACTAATGGACATGGGGAAAGGGGAGGGGAGGGTAAGATGTATGGAGAGAGTAACATGGAAACTTATATTACCATATGTAAAATAGATGGCCAAGTGGAATTTGCTGTATGGTTCAGGAAACTCAAACAGGGGCTTTTTATTAACCTAGAATGGTGGGATTGGGAGGGAGTTTCAAACAGGAGGGGATATATGTATACCTATGGCTGATTCACTTTGAGGTTTGACGGAAAATAGCAAAATTCTGTAAAGCAATTATCCTTCAATAAAAAATAAGTTGATTTAAAGAAGAGAAGTTTATGATCCTGTAACATCACTTTCTCTATTATCTCAGCTATAATATGAGGAGATTGAGAAGCTTCTGACACACCACATTAAGAGCAGGATATGTGAAGCGACTGATTGCAGAGAGCACTGATCTGAACTTTAAATGTAAACAATATGCCTCTCAGGCTCTGACTTTTAATTCCAAGAAACAATTTTATCATATTTCCATTTGTCCTTTCTCAAGGCAGCATCAAGTTCCATATATTTTCCAGGAAAAACTAAACAAAGTTTTCTTTCCTCTTGCTGAGCATATTTTATAGAAATATTTCCTCAAGACCTTTTGGTTCCATCTCAACAGAAGATAATTGTTTTCCAGAACATAACAAGACATATGAGAGTCTGAGGGAAGGTCATCTGCTGAAGCCACTAAGAATGATGATACCCGTCACTGAAACTCAACGGGACTCTTCTTGGGCCCCAAGACAAACATATTTTGGGGTCATATTTTCCACCTGTTCCTCTTCAACTACTCTTTGCTCTTCTCCTTTATGGTATGTTTTGAGGGCATTCCCATTAGTGTGAGCTCCAGAGGCCTATCTCTGCACTGCTGTCAGCCTCCTGCACACCAGATACTGACTGAAACACCACCTACTCCTTCAGTTCAGTTCAGTCGCTCAGTCGTGTCCAGCTCTTTGTGACCCCAAGGACTGTAGCATGCCAAGCCTCCCTGTCCTTCACCAACTCCCGGAACTTGCTTAAACTCATGTCCATCGAGTTGGTGATGTCATCCAACCATCTTATTCTCAGTCATTCTCTTCCTCTCCCGCCTTCAATCTTTCCCAGTTTTTTCCAGTGAGTCAGTTTTTTGCAACAGGTGGCCAAAGTATTGGAGTTTCAGCTTCAGCATCAGTCCTTCCAATGAATATTCAGGACTGATTTCAGGAAATCAGTTGGATCTGATTGGTTGGATATGACTGGTTGGATCTCCTTGCAGTCCAAGGGACTCTCAATTGACTTCTCCAACACCACAGTTTAAAAACATCAATTCTTCAGCACTCAGATTTCTTTATAGTCCAACTCCATGCATGACTACTGGAAAAACCACACTCTTTGCTCCCATGGTATTTTGAAGCATGTCCTAGACCTCATATCATGGGATGTCTATATCTATATGTATTTCTAAAAGTTAAATACCCAAGCTTTTAAACATTCCTCTTAGAAGGCTTCTTTGGTGGCTCAATGATAAAGAGCCCACCTGTCATTGCAAAAGATATGGGTTTGATCCCTAGGTCGGAAGATCCCTTAGAGAAGGAAATGGCAGCCCACTCTGGTATTCTTGCCTGGAAAACACCAAGGACAGAGGATAATCCAGAGACAGTCCAGAGGATAGTCCTTGGTATAGGACAGAGACTGTACCAAGACAGGCTATAGTCTATGGAGCTGCCAAGAGTTGGCAGCTACTAAACAAAAACAACAGACCTCTTAGAAGAAGTGCTAAATCTAGTAAAATCTAGTATATCTAGTGCCTGCACAATGTGCAAGGCAAGACTTTGGAGGAATGGGTATGAAACAGATTCTGTCCTTTGTTCTAGTAAGGAATCTGTTTTGACATTCCTGGGGCTTCCCTGGTGGCTCTAACGATAAAGAATCTGCCTGCAGTGTGGGAAACCTGGGTTCGTTCCCTGGGTCAGGAAGATCCCCTGGAGGAGGGCATGGCAACCCACTCTAGTATTCTTGCCTGGAGAATCTCTATGGACAGAGGAGCCTGGCGGGCTACGATCCATGGGATCTCTAAGAGTTGGAGATGACTGAGCAACTAAGCACAGCACACTGACATCCCTAAAGAAAATAAGTGAAGGTAAAGTAGAAAATATTTCCAGGAGCAGCTATTAAAACCTTACAGAGGTACCTCTTTAATGATATAAGGAAAGAAATTCTGGGTACCATAGGGGTGTCTTGGAGTAGGATATGACAACCCACTCCAGTATTCTTGCCTGGAAAATTCTATGGACAGAGAAGACTTGTGGGCTACAGTCCCATAGGGTTGCAAAGAGCAACTGAGCAGAGGGATGTCTGTTTATATCTACATAGAAGTATCACTAGAGAGAGATTGACTATCAGTTTGACGGATACTAGAACTTACGATTTCAGAAGAGTGCATTAATAATACATGGTCTGGAATGAATCTGTGTTAGTGGATTGTTCAAGTATAATGAAGATGAACGGAGCTGAAACTAAAAAAGAAAATCCTATACTTTTTAACCCTGTATTTTCAGTTTTAAAAACTTAAAAAAAGAACTACTTCATCAGCTCTTTTCAGCTAATTTTGATAATTCCTCCTAGAAGGCAGGGTTACTTATATCAGTGATGCTCACTTGAAATCATTAAGTCCAATTCCCTCACATAGCCTACATGTATATTCAGAATAAATATAGCTATTTTAAATTTAACAAAGTAAGTCAACAGAGACTAAAATATACAAACAAAAGCCTTTTGAGAAAAAAATAAAAAGACAATTCAGGGTTAAGTTCTACTCTTGTTGCCATACAAGTTATTGTTACCACAGCAACCGTAACAGTCTTATAAAAATGCAAGTGGCTTTTTTTATCACTTTAAAATATCATGTTATCACTCTTTGTAATGGTTTTCTATCTTACTCAGAATAAAATCTTTGCCATGGCCTGTAAGACCCTGCGTGGTCTGCCCCTGCCAGTCCATCAAGCCTCATTTCCTATGGCTCTCTCCCAAGTTTCTGTGCTCTAGCAGGTCTGGCTAACTTTTCCATTCTTTGAACATGTCAAACTTGTTTCCAGCTCATGGCTTTTTCCTTTGCTGTTTCTCATCTTTAAAGGCTCTTTTATCTTTCTAGGATGGTCTCTTGTTCTCCATTTAGGTCTCAACTGAAAAGAATCTTACCTGACAATTACATCTATATCTTCATCCCACCCCCAGCACATACTGTGTATCTAATTATCTTGTAGTCACTAAAAACCCTTACTGACATTGTTTGTTAATTCTCTTCTCCCTGTTCTCATGAGAGCAGAGTTGCTATCTGTATGTCACACCCTTGTATCCCCAGAGACTAGAACAACTCTGCCTGGTTACATAATGGCCTTGAATATGTATTTGTTTTGCTATTGAAAGCAATAAATACCCAGGGAAATGAAAGTTCAAGGAGAGACTTCTGAAAAACTTTCCTAGAATGGGTAGGGGGCTACTGCTGCTGCTAAGTCGCTGTAGTGGGAAAGGGGGTAATTAGTAAAATCTCCTTTGATTATTTTTTATGAATCTAAGAAGACTCATTTTTAAAATGTTTAAATGACAGAAAAAAGACATACTACCTAATTGTAAAAATTCAAAAGAACCATTCCCCCACACATACACATTCATAGGGACTAAGGAGATGAAATTGGTGATATTTAAACTCAGTTTTCTATCTTTCCCTAATACCTGGACTTGTCTACTCACATCTACTTTTTTCTTTTTAATTCAGGGACTAAATTTGGTATAAAACAGACTCTTTGCATACTGTCAGAGTATGCTCTGCAAAGACCACCTGCATTAGAATCATATTAAGTGCTTGTTAATGCAGATCCCTGTGCCTTGTTTAGAACTGGGGTCCAGGAATCTGCTGGCTATAGAAAGTTCTACAAGTGAATATTTCATGTCCCTGAAGCTTTAGAACCCTCACCTCTCGACCCATTCTTAAGGAGTGTAGGACCATCTATCATAACAACTGTAAATGAAAATTACACAGATTGCTTGGATAATGAAATGGGAGTTGTTGTTGTTGGGTTTTTTTTCTTCTTTTTTTTTTTTTTTTTTTTTTTTTGCTGAATCAGAGTAGCTCCCTTATTTCCTTCCTTTCTTGGTTTCTTCTAAAACTGAAAGTGGTAACTTCAGTTTAGGTTCCTTAAGATTTTCATAGTCTTGCTATGCGTGTGTGTCTATATACTCAGTCGTGTCTGACTGTTCGCAGTCCTGGCAGCCCACCAACCTCTTCTGTCCATGGAATTTCCTACTCCAGAGGATCTTCCTAATCCAGGGATCAAACCCAAGTCTCCTGCATTGTTAGGAGGATTCTTTAGCACTGCACCACCTAGGAAGCCCAAACATACTTAGAGACTCAAAACAGATTTTGGTCGCAAAGAAGGAGCTGTTTCTCTGCCCCCAAAACGGTATGCTTAACATTACTCTATTAGTACTATTTCCCTTTAATCTCTGCTTTGGTCTTTCTCATCCTATGAGTTCCCTTATTTCAAATCCCTTTCTGCTTTACTGTAAGGCAAAGAGCTTAGGGAATGCTGAGACTATTAGCTTATTGAAGAGTATGCCTGTGCTACTTTGGAGCAGTTAACACAGTATCATGGCAAGCAAAATATGACAGGAGTGACTCTCTTCACACATGTATTTTATATGATTTAAATAAAATTTCAGAAGACACAAAGGAAAACATATGTTTGCCATCAGAAACTATGGCTTCAAAACCTAGCCTCTTCTTGTAGAGGTGTAATATTAACTTTTATTCCCAAACCCCATAGTTATGAAAGGCTTCATTTCTTCTAAAGCCATAACTTAGTGTAATTCGTTGCTTTTGTAATTCATTGCTGATTTTTCTCTATTTTATCTACCAGCAAACAATATAGAAATGTTCTGAAGTAACTTTGTAGTCAGTCTTGCTTTGTTGTTTTGACATTTCTCCCTTTTAGTCTTCCTATTGGCAGAATTTTAACTTTTTCATCATTGTATAGTTATTTAGTTATAGTTTATCTCATTTTTTCTCTTTTTATCCACTAACATTGTCTGTCCTTTAAACACAAAACTTTCCTTTTATATGATCTCACATCCCTTTTCAGCTTTGAATTTTCTTTGTCCTGTAGAGTCTTAAATTTTCCAGAAACTAATCTCTCTCTTTATCATATTTTTATGTCTTTTCTGATGTGGAAATATACAAAACTTAAATTCCTTGACACTTAACTAAAGCCACTCTTTAAGCCTTTTTCTGCCTATTTTATCTTCTCTACAATACTTTTTACTGTATGGAATTATTTGTTTTTAAAATAATTATCTGTCTAGTCTATCACCACCACCACCACTGGAATGTGAGTTTTCTGAAGGCAGAGACTCTATCATAGACTTTATTGTAGTCAAGCACCTAGAAAGGTGTGTTTGGCTACTGATTCACTGTCTACACAAAGAAAGATTAATGCTAAATGTAGAACTCAATGTACATATCTGGAACTGTTGTTTTCTTTGTCATAACTGGAATCTTTTTGTAAATTGCTTTTTTAATCTGTCATACCTTTTGAAGCATGGCAGTCATATGAGAGTGTACATATGTACATATATATATATATATATCACGCATATACATACTACATTGTATACTGTTTTCAATATTCTATACACGACAGATGTTATACTTTTTTACTGGAGATTCCTGTCAGATAAGTTAATGTGATCAGTTTTTCGAATAATTACCTTTAAAACATGTGGCTTTTTACTTTTTTCTAAAATGACACTTTGAGATTGAAAATATCATTTAAGAATTAAAAGAGCCTACCTCTTACTGAAACTTGAATTTTTTCCAAAAAGAAAAATCTTGTTAAAAAATCTTGTCTTTATCCAGAAGCCAAGGAAAAAAGCTATGGAAAGTTCTAGCAACAGTGATAGTGATTCAGGCACATCATCAGACACGTCAAGTGAAGGCATTAGTAGTAGTGATTCGGATGACCTAGAGGAAGATGAAGAAGAAGATCAAAGTATTGAAGAAAGTGAAGATGATGATTCTGATTCAGAGAGTGAAGCACAGCAGAAAAGTAACAACCAGGTAGGTATAAATCATTTCATTGGGTGGTATCTTCACATTATTCATATTTAGGAATTAACTGGCTTATCTTAACTCTCAAAGTCTATATAGTTTAAAGTTTATCATTGCCTTTAGTTCTTCCTTTTGCACAAGAATAAAAAGGAGATAGAGAAACATTTTTGAAGGGACATTTTGTGAATTTTTTAGTGAGTTTTATATATTTATCAATTATTAGAAACACTTTTTTAAGGTACCCTTTTTCGCCCTCATGGTTTACTGCTTGATGTTCTTTGTTTTAACAGATGTTAAAGAAGTTGCCTTTTAATTTGTGTTTACAGGTGCTATTACATGGTGTTTCAGACCCAAAAGCAGAAGGACAGAAAGCAACTGAAAAAGCCCAGGAAAAAAGAATTCACCAGCCATTACCTCTTCTGTCTGAATCCCAGACTCACTCATCATTCCAATCCCAGCAGAAGCAGCCTCAGGTTTTGTCACAGCAGCTTCCATTTATTTTCCAAAGCTCTCAGGCCAAGGAGGAATCTGTGAACAAACACACAAGTGTGATACAGTCTACGGGATTGGTGTCCAATGTGAAACCTTTATCTTTGGTAAATCAAGCCAAAAAGGAAACTTACATGAAACTCATAGTTCCTTCTCCCGATGTACTTAAAGCAGGGAATAAAAATACCTCTGAAGAATCTAGTTCTTTGACCAGTGAATTGCGTTCCAAACGGGTGAGTTAAAAATAATTTATAGAAGATTTTTATTATTAGACAAAGAGCTCTTATCTAGTCTTACACTTGTTTAAGTTTAAACTGACTTCTACTCTTAAATTTATACATTCTTAGTCATCACAAATAGAATATTCACACCAGAAAACTAAATGTCTGTGATTTTATATTTACCTATACACCTGTTTAATATACTTTTGTAAACGCAATCTTGTCATCTTTTCCTAGGCTTAGTATTTTAGCAGTAAGAGGATAAATATATTTGCATTGGACACTTCACAGTTACTTTTGTTTAGAATCAGTTTCTTTTTTTCCTAATATTAGTATATTCTTTTTTAAAGAAATGAACTCTTGAGTAATTTACCTCTGCTGCTAAGTCACTTAAGTTGTGTCCGACTCTGTGTGACCCCCATAGATGGCAGCCCACCAGGCTCTGCCGTCCCTGGGATTCTCCAGGCAAGAACACTGGAGTGGGTTGCCATGTCCTTCTCCAATGCATGAAAGTGAAAAGTAAAAGTGAAGTTGCTCAGTCGTGTCTGACTCTTCGCGACCCCATGGACTGAAGCCTACCGGGCTCCTCCATCCATGGGATTTTCCAGACAAGAGTACTGGAGTGGGGTGCTATTGCCTATAGTCCTGTAATTTATCAATTTTTTTTAAAAATTTTTATTTTATTTTTTAACTTTACAATATTGTATTGGATCAATTTTAAGCAAAAAAATCCTTTCTAAGAATTGCTTTCCTTTACCATTCTTAATGAATTATACAAAACACAAAATATTTTGAGTAAATTTACTTATACAAACACCAGAACCACTCATCAGAAAACTTTTTTCATATTTATTTTCTTGCTGTTAATTTTATATTATTGTATAGTCTACAGTCATATGTTCAGAAGAATTCTAGTAATTAAATGACCAGTGCTTTTTAATCTTGAACTCATGAGACTGGAGAAAAAATATTCTGTTTGAACACAGTCGCCTGACTTTTGTTAATAAAAACCATCATTAGGCATCCTAATCATTGGATAAGACTTACTGTTTTGCCAGCCATTCATTATTTTAAGTGCTGCATATGTATTTAGTTATTGGTTAACGACATCTATAAGTGCCACAAATAATATCATGTACATGTACATATATATATGATCAAATTCAGATTCATATGACTTAACTCACCCAAGATCACATGCTAGTTGGTGATGGAGCTGGAATTCAAACTTAGACTCTATAACATGAGAGTCCTTGTTCTTAATCACTATGATATGCTGCCTTTCTTTCTCCAAAAAAAAATAAAAATAAAAATGCCCTTATCTATTCACTCTTTATTTTTTAAGTTAATTTTTATTGGAGTATATAGTTGATTTATAATGCTGTGTTAATTTCTGCTGTACAGCAAAGTAAATCAGCTACACATATACATATATCTCCTCTTTTTTGAATTTCTTTCCCATTTAGGTCACCACAGAGTTCGTAAAGTTCCCTGTGCTGTATAGTAGGTTCTCATTAGTTATCGGGAGAAGGCAATGGCAACCCACTCCAGTACTCTTGCCTGGAGAATCCCGTGGATGGAGGAGCCTGGTTGGCTGCAGTCCATGGGGTCGCTGGGAGTCGAACACGATAGAGTGACTTCACTTTCACTTTCATGCATTGGAGAAGGAAATGGCAACCCACTCCAGTGTTCTTGCCTGGAGAATCTCAGGGACGGGGGAACCTGGTGGGCTGCCGTTTCTGGGGTCGCACAGAGTTGGACATGACTGAAGTGACTTAGCAGCAGCAGCAGCATTAGTTATCTATTTTATGCATAGTAATGTCTATGTGTCAATCCCAATCTCCCAGTTCATCCCACCTGCCCTCCCCCCATGGTATCCATGTTTTTTACAGTGAAGAATTTGACGTGAAAGAGAAAGTTGCCCAGTCCTGTCTGACTCTTTGCGACCATGGACTATACAGTCCATGGAATTCTTCAGGCCAGAATACTGGAGTGGGTTTACCAGGTGAGCCACAAGGGAAGCCCAGGAATACTGGAGTGGGTAGCGTATCCCTTCTCCAGCAGAGATCTTCCCGACCCAGGAATTGAACCAGGGTCTCCTGCATTGCAGGCGGATTCTTTACCCAACTAAGCTATCAGGGAAGAATTTAAGAACAAGGTCAAAGAAAAGTGAGGAAATCAGAACTCTTTTGAGAATCTAAATGAGTAGTTCTAAAGCCTAAGTGTACATTAAAATCACCTGGAAAACTAAAAAAGAACTAACCATTTCAGAACAATTTAAAATCAGAATCTTTTGTGTTGAGATTAAGATATTGCATGTCTAAATAGCATCCCATGTGATTCAGATGTGCAACCAAATTTGAGAACCACTAATCCAAATGGAATGATGAGTGATATCATAATATCACACATATGACAACTTGTAATGGGCTGGTCAGTTGTTAGGAGTTATTGGCATCATATTATTGACTCTCTTTGAAAAGCTAAGGAAGTTAAAAATTACTTTGCATTGGTTACTTTTAATTTTTTCATGAATGTATATTCCACTTTAAGATAAAAGAATTTACAGAGCCACATCAATAGTTACTTGCATAAGTTTTCTTAATTTTTTAAGAGTTTCTTAAATTCCTATTTAAAGATATGTGACATCTATTATAAAGTCATTTATTAAACATTGGCTTTATAAATGTAGCCAAGCTAGGCTTTCTACCCATGTGATCTTATGTAATCCTTACAAAATTGTGTGAGGTAAAGAAACTAAGGCTCAGAGAGGTTAAGTCACTTTTCAACATCATATAACAAGTTATGAGAAGACAGATTTTTAAACCAAGATCATTCTGATTTCAAAGCCCATGATAAAGGTGAAATAATTTGGTGTTTCTGAAATGATATGGTAGTTAGTGGGAAATATTTTATGTGACTGCACATTCACAGTAGATTCATCTGTGAATGACTTTATCTATTTATTGGTATCTAGAATTGAGTTAAGGGCTTACCAGGTGGCACTAGTGGTAAAGAACCTGCCTGGCAATGCAGGAGACATAAGAAACACAGGTTCAATCCCTGGATCAGGAAGATCCCCTGGAGAAGGGCATGGCAAGCCACTCCAGTATTCTTGCCTACAGAATCCCATGTACAGAGGAGTCTGGCAGGCTATAGTCCATAGGGTCACAAAGAGTCGGACATGACTGAAGCGACTTAGGAGGCAGCAGGCAGGCATTGAGTTAAAGGGTATTTTTATAAATATTTCTCTTACATCAGCTTTCCTTCTTTATGTGACAGTCTAATATATTTAGAATTTTGCTTGATTTCTTATGACAGTTTCCATTATTTCACTCTTCCTTCTATGTATCTGCTTTCCGCACTAGTTGATGATTTTCTTCAGTGTTATTTAATTATTGGATCCTTTCAAACCTTATACTGTAGACATTTAATTTAAGTCAGTATACATTAATTGTAATAAAGACCAGGAGTTTTGCCTAGAAGATTTTTTTGTGGTCTCCAGAGAGTCAGGTAAAGACTAGGGGAGCAAGAGCTTCAAGGTAGGACAAAGCTTTGCACCTCTCTCTTCTCATACTCTGATCACCCAAGGATATATGGAAGTAGCAAGACTTTTGCTACCATACAGGTCTCATTTTTCTCCCCTCCTACTTAATGTCCCACCCCTAATATCAAAAAGGATAGCACATTTGCTGTAAAAGCATAACTGATGCTAGTCTTGGGATAAAATACAGTCATTTTTGGTTATTTTAGAACACCTTCAGATGTCAATATTTGAGAAGTAATTCTTCAGAGTTATAGAATGAGAAGCAATTTCAGAAAATTAAAATATGAAACATAAAACTAAAGGGAAATTTTTGATTTTATGACTCTTGATCCTATATATTTGGAAGGAATATTAACTGCCTATTAAAAATATTAACTGCCTTTTAGAATACAAAATGACTGTGACAAAATTTTGTTCCAAGGAATGAAAATTCACTAAATGTTTCTGCTGAAAATTTAAATCAGTATATATATAAAATATGAAGTATTGAGTATATTATATATATATACTCATATACTATGCAATATTTATGTTTCATATAAATATTAAGTAAAATTATATTAAAATATTTTATGTAAAAGTTTGCTATAAAATTCTTTTTAAAAAGATAAACAATTATGTAATATTCCATATTTTATTCACTGAATAAATACCAATTAAGCCCTTTCTCTTTGTGAAGCATTGCCTTATGTACAAATATTATATTTCAGTCTTTGTTTACAAAAAGTTAACTTAATTTTCTAAACAAATACCATTAAGATAAGTTAAATAAGATAAAAAAGTTTATATGGGAATTGCTTACTGCTTATTAGTACTGGTACTTTAAAATATTTAATAAGTCATTCTGTGTGGCATCCCATCTCCATTTATATTTATGAAATAACCCACCACAAATCTTTGCTGACTTGCGTATTAAGAGTCCAGGTCCAGTGCTGACAATACTGTTGATTTTAATTTCAAGGCAACCATTTTCATTGCAGAATTTTACCTTTCAAAATTTAACTTCTATTTCTGTCAACTTTGGATATTTTAATCATTCTACTTCAGTTTTCTTTTTTATATTTTAGTTATAAAAGTTTAATGAAATTCATATGATGTTATTCTTTTCATGAAGATCCTGATAGTCAAATAAATTTTTATTGCTATTTACAGATATAAATTTTATGGTTTAATGGTTTACAAATGAATTTTTCCCAAAAAAGTATAATTTTTTCTAAACTGTTTTCTACATGCTTTCTAATGCTAATGTGCTAAAGACACGACAAAGTAGATTCCACAGAACATTAAGCCAGCCTTTCTACTAACTTCAAATCATGGTTACTGTAGAAAACTACAGGATAGACTATAAGTGGAATCCCAGGGACGCCGGAGCCTAGTGGGCTGCCGTCTATGGGGTCGTACAGAGTCGGACACGACTGAGCAACTTCACTTTGACTTTTCACTTTCATGCATTGGAGAAGGAAATGGCAACCCACTCCAGTGGTCCTGCCTGGAGAATCCCAGGGACAGGGGAGCCTGGTGGGCTGCCGTCTATGGGGTCGCACAGAGTCGGACACGACTGAAGCAACTAACAGCAGCAGCAGCAAGGGACATAAAAGAGCTTAAGGATAGGAGAGATGAGTGCTTTAGGCTGGGACAAATATAGGAAGCATCTTGAGTTGGATTTTGAATAATGAACAGGATTTCATCAGCTTGAAATGTATTAAAGGAAGACATTTTATGCAAAGAAAATGGTTATAACAGACTGTAGAGGCAGTAAAAGTACTGTGACATGCACCGGGCATGGCCAATAGTCCAGTTGGACTACAGAGGTATGTTAGTGTCTACTTGAAAAGTAATTTGAATATCAGATATAAGTGTTTAAGGTTTATAAAGTTGGCAGTGGAGGAAGAGGCACTAAAGGTTTTGACCAAAGAGCTAATATAAAATGTAGCTTATTTTATGAGAAAATTGCCCTTGGCATATGCATATATTGGGAGTTGGGTAGTAAGAAGTGATAGTATGTCTTAAATTTGAGCAGTATTTCAATGAAAGAATCCAAAACACATAGTATTAATGTGGCTGACTTGAAAAAAATAAAAGTAAAGATGTTTTTAAGGTTTCAAGTTTGGGTCATTGAGAAAAATGGGCACTGCAGTAATAAGAGGGGAGAGCAGTAAGGAAACACACATTTTGAAGGGGAAAGACTAAATTTTTAAATATATTATGTCTAGCCAAGGTTCAGCAATCAACTAGTCATCACTTCTACTTGTTTATAGCCCTTAAATATCATGATTTAAATTTGTATATGATTAGTTGTTGTCAGATACAGAAGGCAAATAAAAGTCTTTATTCTTATGATACATTATTGTTTTGTATTCTACTTTATGTTTCAACAGGAACAATATAAACAGACATTCCCAGCTCAGTTAAAGAAACAGGAGTCATCTAAGAGCCTGAAGAAGGTTATTGCAGCTTTGTCAAATCCAAAACCAACCTCTAGTTCACCAGCACATCCAAAACAGACATTAGAAAACAGCAACCCTAATCCATTCTTGACAAATGCACTTTTAGGTAATCACCAACCAAATGGAGTTATTCAAAGTGTCATTCAAGAAGCTCCTCTGGCACTTACTACCAAAACTAAAATGCAGAGTAAGATTAATGAGAACATTGCTACTGCAAGTAGCGCCCCTTTTGCCTCACCCGTAAATCTGAGTACAAGTGGAAGAAGAACCCCTGGCAGTCAGACAACTGTCATACCCCCTCCCTCTCCCATACTGCATAGTCAAGGGAAGGAAAAAGCAGTTAGCAACAATGTAAACACAGTGAAAACACAGCCTCACTCTCATCCTGCACAATCTCTAGTGGAGCAGTTTAGAGGAACAGATTCAGACATTCTTAGTAGCAAAGATTCTGAAGACTCGAATGAGGATGAAGAGGAAGATGATGAGGAAGATGAGGAAGATGAGGAAGACGATGACTCTGATGACAGCCAATCAGGTTGTTTTCTATTCTTAAGTTTAAAGTGTTTCTCTAAATGCCCCGTGAACCAAAACATTTTAAAGAGGCTCTTCAAATCCACAGATTTGAAATCGCTGTCATTCACCGTTTCATGCAGCTCTGTGCCTTTCTATAGTGAGTGGTAAAGGAAAGGAATAATTGAGATTGAAAATCCTAAATTAAGTTCTCAGCTTGTTCATGTAACACTAAACAAATAACTTTAAAATGACTATAAGTAATTCATGAATTAAGAATAAGAACTTGAGGAACTTGCTTAATTTTCATTTAATTCATGACCACTCATTTGTCCTTTCTTTTTCATCTCTTCTGCTACTTGTTAAATTGTGTCACTGGATGTTTTAAAGAAAGGCAAAATTTTACTCAGACATTCAGAAAATACCCCAAAGCCTAAATCTCTATGAATAGTTCTTAGCAACACAATTTATTTAATAACATATAGAGTACCCCCGATTTTATTTATTTTCTTTTTAATTTCTTGTTTTATTTCCCTTTAACTCTTTTTTTCTTGTTCCACAGAAGATTGAAAATATAAAATAGTTTAAAATTTAAATACAAAGATGAGATACGTATTATAAAAGTTTTTGAATTTGTTCCTCGTCAGCCACAAATCCAATTTTAAATTTTCTATCTCCCAATATAAGTAGGAAAATATAATCAATTATACAATTTTTAAAATGACTATAAGGTAAAAACAACCTACTTGCTCAGGGTAAGAACAACTTTTCCTAATAATATATTTTCCTAGGGTTCCCATAAACGCAACTTTGCATGATACATAGTATTAATAGCTTTCAAAGGTAACTTTTATAATGAACTTCGATATGGGTAGCTAGTACTACACAAAACACAATTCCACAGAAGCTGTTGTTCTGGGAACCATTAAAATACAGGCCTAGTATCATCTGTGTAATTAGGTTTTACATATCTATAGGAATAGATGCAAATTTATAGGACTACATTGCTAGCACAAACTTAAATTATTAAATCATTAAATTACTCCCCAGTTTTTTATGTAATACTAATCTTTTGTGAAGCCTGAGAAGCTTGATGAGTAGAATTAACTGCAGCCCCAAAGCCAAGTATCTCTCCTCCAAAATTGTTTTCTTTTGCCTCAAAACCCAGAAGAACGAGTGATGATAGTTCCAGAGTTCTCTTCCTCATACTGAACCTTGTGTACTTCTCAGATTATTGAAATCTATTGATTTAAATAATAAAATTCTGTTTCCTCTATACTTTAGTTTATTTATTAAATTGAAAATAATTTTGAAAACTCATCATGTGAATAGTGTCATGTGAAAGAAGAACTGTTTTATGATTCAAGTTATATGATTTGAGTAAAACAGTTACTTTAATGAAGAATTTTAAGCATTTATGGCCTACATACCTTGAGCTCAAATAGGTTTTAAGATAGTAATTTTTACATTTACTCTTCAGAAAAGTTGCTCATTTGAGTTCTCAGTCAAAAATGCTGATTCCTGAACTATTCCATTTAGATACAAACTGCAAACTGTTGGTGATTATCTAGTTATAATATACAAATGCTTCTTTTACTTCCCAGAATCAGATAGTAATTCAGAATCAGATACAGAAGGATCAGAAGAAGATGATGATGATGATAAAGACCAAGATGAATCAGATAGTGATACTGAAGGAGAGAAAACTTCAATGAAACTGAATAAAACAGCTTCCTCTGTCAAAAGCCCTTCCATCAGTCTCACAGCTCACTCAACACCTCGTAACCTCCACATAGCAAAAGCCCCAGGCTCTGCTCCTGCTGCCTTATGTTCTGAATCCCAGTCACCTGCTTTTCTTGGCACACCTTCTTCCACACTTACTTCAAGTCCACACTCTGGTACCTACACTTTATTTTTATTATTGTGAAGTAGAAATCAAACCATAACAAGAATTCTTATTTATACAGTGTTCTGGGGATGATCTCATTGGAATCAAGGGCTAGATTTTAGGCTAAGAAAGGTCAGTGTGTATTTTCAAAGGATATGACTCACTACCATTTTTTCCTCTGTGCTTCCAATTTAAGAACCTGATTGATGGCAGCCTTGAGTTTAAATACTTTCCTGTTTTTATGTTCATTTTATACTTCTAGAATTAAGAATTTGACTGACAGTTGGACTTTTTTTTTTTTTTTTTTTTGGTAATTTACAAAAATGAGCTCCCTTTTTTTCTTAAGATACAATTGCATGTCTGCCCAACACATAGCCAGTGTCATTTGTATTAGTGAGTAGTAGTAGTATTTTATTAACATGCCGTATCTTTTTTCCTTTTGATCTTTTATAAACTATTAGAGGTCTTCTTTAAAAGGTTTTGCATTATTACTCTCAAATTTCTATTCTCAATTGAATAACTAAAAAAATATAGGCATGTATTGTAAAATAATATATTGTCTTACACATGTCACTCTTTTCTTGAAAATTTCTAGTTTTGTTTTCACTTGACATGAACCAATATGATATCCAACTTATTTAAGATGTATCCATTTGTATTGGTGAAGCTTGATCTTTGTCATGAAAAATTTTCCATATAATTATAATCCTATTCTTTGTAGTTTAATTAAAGTGCTTTTGACTGTGGATTTATATGGCTATAGAAGTTGTATACATATTTTTATTTATTTTTAAATTTATTTATTTTAATTAGAGGCTAATTACTTTACAGTATTATTTTTAAATGTATGATCCAACTGTTGAAATTTTTCAACATCTTAAAACACATATTTTCAAAGAAAACAACTATACATAGTTTCCTGAAACCTCTATCTGCTATTTTCCTTCTACTTCTTTAGCCATTTCCTTAATAACAAGATGAGAGGAAAGCTTTACCTTTTTACTTTCATCGTCTTTTTCATTAGAGAGAAATAAATACTAGCTATTATGTCATGCAGACCAAAAAGAAAAAAAAAAAAAAACCTCTACTTTATACAGTGTGTTTTGTTGAAAATAATCTAAAAATAATGTACAAACTGCAGAAAAACACTAAATAATTCAAATCATTAAGACACATTATTCAAAGAAAAGTTTCAAAACTATCAAAAATTTTTCATGTATATAAACTAATCTTTTATGTTAACTGGTTGAATTTTCTTGAAGGCACTTCCAAAAGGAGAAGAGTAACAGATGAACGTGAACTGCATATTCCTTTGGAATATGGGTATGCAAAATAAGATTTATCTTTATGCTTTTGCCCCACATATTTATGCATGTTTTGATTTCTCATTCTCTACTGTTACTAACAGAAGTGAATATACTGCACAGTATTTATTAAACAGAAGAGCAAAGCTGATATATCTGAGGTTGATATATCAGAAAACTAAAATTAAGCCTAACTGCTGGGTTTAGGTATGGTAGAGCTGGGATGGGATCATATGCAGCTAGGTGGGAATATGATTGAAAAAGTTGCAAAAGCAAATCATTTGGCAAAGAGCAGGGACCCAGTTAAGAGTGTCAGAAATTGTTGTGAAGATAGATTTAAAGGATGGTGAAAGCCACCGTCGGAGAAGGCAATGGCACCCGACTCCAGTACTCTTGCTTGGAAACTCCCATGGATGGAGGAGCCTGGTGGGCTGCAGTCCATGGGGTCGCAAAGAGTCGAACACGACTGAGCGACTTCACTTTCACTTTTCACTTTCATGCATTGGAGAAGGAAATGGCAACCCACTCCAGTGTTCTTGCCTGGAGAATACCAGGGACGGGGGAGCCTGGTGGACTGCCGTCTATGGGGTCGCACAGAGTTGGACACGACTGAAGCAACTTAGCAGCAGCAGCAGAAAGCCACTGTGGGTAAAACTGAAAGACTTGAGCAGAGTTTGGCTAAAATGGTTGAATAGGAACTGAGAATTTTCACACTGCAAGTTCGTGATCCCCAAAGAGCAGAGAGCGAAGTTTGCTTTATTCTTCTCATTTAAAGCTTTTCAAATATAAATTCAATATACCCTGACACATTACTGAACATGCCCAAATACCCAAAGTCATGCCAGTGTGATTTCTTAAAATTTTGATATTTGTTTAATATTTGTAAATTGAGTTTGATTAACTTCAGTTAAATTACTTAGTAAAAAATCTCAATTATTTTAATGTATCTGGATTGTATACTGTTTATATTTTTCTTTGTATTTTTTGTGTTGTCTAAAGAGCATGTGTTCTTAAATTTTTTTAATTTTTATTTTTAAAAGTTCTCTTAAAACTAAATATGTTATAACCCTCATTTCTATTATGTGTAGCTGGCAGAGAGAGACAAGATTAAGAAACTTTGGAGGGCGCCTTCAAGGAGAAGTAGCATATTATGCTCCATGTGGAAAGAAACTTAGGCAGTACCCTGAAGTAATAAAGGTACATACTTTTCACCAAATAACACACATTTGGTGCCTATTAAGCTTGCTTATGGGAAAAAAAGTACACTCCTTTGTCAAAGTTCTTTAACACAAAATATTCTCTTGTGTGAGACTAATGAATGTGCTTAACCTAAATTGATCTGTTAAATCCATAGCCCTTTAATAGAGTATACAAAACCATAGTGTCCTGAAGATAGCTATACATCAAAGCTGGGTTGTAATTATTAAAACCTGAAGTGGAAAAATATGTGATTTTTTCAGTATCTCAGCAGAAATGGAATAATGGATATCTCAAGGGACAATTTCAGCTTCAGTGCAAAAATAAGAGTGGGTGACTTCTATGAAGCCAGAGATGGACCGCAGGTATCCACTTTTTAAAAAGTACAGTCTTTGAACCAAAAAGTAGTAACATAACCTAAATGAAGTAAATTTCACTACACTCTGGAGCATTGCCTTTTGTTAGTTAATTCTTATAGCTATACATATAACTTTGTAGACACTCACAAGGCCTCAATATACTGTGTTTCAGTAACAAGGAGCTTTGACTTTTTTTTTCTTCAAGTTTAAGTAAACTTTTTCCTGTTTGTTAATTCTGTCATTAATTTTGATAGTTTACACAGGTATAAAAGTATCTGCATGTTCATTAGAAATATAGGAAAACATTAGTTCCCTGAAAGGTAAACATGAAAAAAAAATTTGAATAGGAAAAAAAATTTTTATAAGTCAGTCTAAGAGAGGATAGATATGCCTTAGTTTTGGGGAGGATCTTATCCATTTTATTATGCCATACTACATGATCCATTGTCATAAGTGTGATAATTTTTTGATGGAGTTAGGGGGAATTCCATAATAGTGGATGAATTAAATTTCTCCTTTTTGTAGAAATTGAATTTCTAAATAATTACACACATTTATGAAAATATCACCACAGCTCTCTTTGAGTTTAAGGATTAAGTACATAACCTCACCAATCACCACAAAGAAGTTAACACTAAAACCTCATTTCCTATGTTTCCTTTAATGGTTTGCCTTTATTCCATACTTAGATTCAGCTACATGTACTTATTATTCCCTTTATTAACTCCATTGAAAGAAGTCCTAGTTATGGAGTGAGGAGATCTAGATTCTTGTTAATCCATGAAATAGTTTTATGATTTCAAACAACAAAATCATGCCCTCTTTTACTTCAGTTTCTTTATCGGCAGAATAGAGACAATCATAATTTTCCTTCTGCCTCATAGGATGATGATGAGGTTAAAATGAAATCATACGGATAAAAATGTTTTAAAGGGTTAAAATGCTTAGCCAACTGAAGTTGGTATTTTCCTTCTTGATTGAACTTTTCTTTTTTTCCACTATAATGCCCAGAAAGATATTCTTCTAGTGATTAATATTTTCTATTGTGAATGGGCAAGTTTTTCCATACTATCTTACCCTTTAATTTTATAGTTATAGAAGTAAAAAATTACTTCCTAATTCTTCAAGAGAGTCATTCATTTTGAGAGCTCAAAGATTAAGGGAGTTTTCCAAGATGACACAATCTCAACCAGGTAGAAACCTAACTGAACTCAAGATATCTGACAAGTGATCTTTTACATTCATTGTGTAACCTATTTTCCATTGTCATCCATGACTTTTTATGAAACAAGTTATGTCCACATCCACTTGTTTCTTTACTAGTGAATCTAAAATGCCAAAACAAATTCATCTGAGATTTAACTTGTTTATGGAAATACATTCTAGGATTTTTCTTTTTTCAACTTAAAAATCTGTGTAACTTACCAGATTCTTAGAATTTTAGTGAACTACAGCATTATTTTATATACTTCATATATAGCAGAGCAGTTTTAAGTCATAAACCTTAGAAGGCAATAATGATTTTATTTTAAAATTCCCATTTTTTAATCTTTTCATTCATGTTAATATAACCTTATCTCATTTAAATATGCCAATGATATCTTTATGTTTTTAAGTTAAATAGAATTTTATTCTAGAGAGGAAAGCTAATTGCTATCCAGTACATAAAGGACTTTAGTTTTGTATCAGTGGTAATTAGACTCAATCTATGAAGCCTCATTAGGCAGAGCAGAATGTTCTTTGACATCCATTCACTTTTTATTAAATGTAATCAGTGTTTTCCAAAGCATATTGTCTTATTGAGAGATCAGTTCCAATCAAGGAAATATGATGAATTATTAGTTCAAGACTATGTTAAGCTGCCAACATTTCAGCCGCCTGCTAAGGGAAAATATTAGCAATTTTGAGAACACTTCTCTCAATTTAAAAAATAAAAGTTGATTTTATTTCAGGATACTTTTAGAGAACAACAATTAAAGGTAAGTAATCAAAATAAGTTTACTTCATTAGAGATGCATGTAGTTAAAGAAATGTACTTATTCAGTGTATGATCAATATGTATAAGCATATGGTTAATTAGAAATGTATATAATTATATAGTAGTTTTCTGTGAAAATGAACAAAGATTGCATGTCTTTGTTAAAGTATCTTAATGTCCAATAATTTTGATTGGCCTAAATTTTGTAGAAGATATAAAATATAATTTGGGACAAAGACACTGTTTCCAAGTAGTGATGATCTGTATATGTTTATATACAAATTTTGTAAACACAAATTGTATAAATGGTCTGATGGTGTACGTAAATTAAAAAATAAAACTATGCATATTGAAAGACTGAAAGGAAATGTGTCAAAGATTTAATAATGGATGTAATGGTTGGTGGTACAGTGGATCTTATTTTTACCTATGTTCTTACATGTTTCACAATTCCTAAAATTTGCTTGTATTGCAACTATAATGTGAAAAACAATTTCCTATTTAAAAATAATTACATCTACCCATATAATCCAAAAAAGCTAAACATTCAGTTTTCAAATACATAGAAATTTTACATAATGATTTTAAATGTTACTGCTACAGTTTTCCAAGCTACATATATTTATTCTGGGTGTTTGATTACAAATGTAATGCTATATTTATAGATTCATTAATATTCTTAATCACTCTCCTAATAAAATGTTTACATTGGAAAATATATTTCTTCCATCATATTTTTTCTCTTAAACTTACCAAAACCAAAAAGCAACTGCAACAGCAGTTCTATAAGTTCTAATTTTGTTCAAGATATATCAAAAACTTGCAGCAGTGGTACTCTGTATTTTGCTGATGAAATTTAGAAATGATAATTTTTGTTAGAAGATAATATCTACAATACAGAAGCAGAGTTATTTTATGTTAATCATTTTGGCAAAGTATTTCTGAGCTTGAGACAATGATTATACATATATTTATTAACAGCAAACTTTTTTGAAAGTATTGATTCATTGTGTATAGTCCAGTAAAACGAGAGGTCTGAGAGTTCATGGGGCTTCTCTGGTGGCTTAGTGGTAAAGAATCCGCCTGCCAATGCAGGAGAGACAGGTCCAATCCCTGGGTCAGGAAGATCCCCTGGAGAAGGAAATGGCAACCCACTCCAATATTCTTGCCTGAGAATCCCATGGACAGAGGAGCCTGGCAGGATACATTTCATGGGTTGCAAAAGGGTTGGATATGACTTAGCGACTAAATAACACCACCATGAGAGTTCATATTTATTGAAATTTAGTAAATTCATCCTTAAATGACAACAATCTAATGATTACCTTTTTAAAATTAAAAAGAGAAGCTGCTAATTAAATAAGAAAGGGTTGACACAAGAAATTGGAGTTGGGGGGGGAGGCTTTAATCTATCCATTATCAGTTTTGTTTATTTCAGTCTACAAATGTGGTGAGAGATTTGTAAAACTGGCTACTTGTTAGTATCTACTGATCTTAGATACCAAACACTTCCTACCAGCTTCTATAAAAGTCATGATTTTAAGGATGATAGATTTCATGAAATGAACCATATACTCTTTATAGTCACATGATACACTAGCTTAGCTACCTTCTTAAGAAATTGTTTTAACTATTTTAGCCAGTGAAACTCCTTTGAAAAGGCAATACGGTAAATATATTTCTTATAGACTTCTCCATCATATTGTAAGGACTGGTTGAACCTAATATCAATGATTGTTTTCATTTTATTTTGTTTTTGAATGTCAGAATAAAAGAAAGTAAGGTTGAGCTAGGCAGATTTTGGTAATATAAAATAGGGTTTCTTTTATTTACCTTAATAAGATTGTTAGGTTAAAAGGTAAAAAATATTCACATTTTTGTTAGAAATATATGATGGTTTCAGAATGTTAATGGCAAAGATTATTTTTAAATATATGATAATCTACATTGCAAAGTATTTTTGTGAATTGTAGAAAACAAAACATTTAAGCATAAATATAACAATTAAGTTTATTTTTTCAACCAGGAAGTTCACCAGCAAAGGTCAATGAATGTCTACTGTATCCAGGCCAATAAAGCAAAGAAAAGAAAATATGCAAAGAAGGATCAAGTTAAAAGTGACTTAGGAAAAAAACGTTGCTTTCTCTCTTTGAGATATACTTTTTTAAGATTTTTTTTTAATGTCTGAACTTCCTTGAGAAAAGAAAAATATCACTCATACTGAAAAGAGCCTTTTTCTTATAAATTAATATTTTGGGAGATATTTAATGTTCCATGCATTTTTTTTCCCAAATAAATTTTCCCTAAATGGATTTTCCATAATGAAAGTATGAACACATCAGTACAGAAATAAACTTGAAGGCTTGGCTCTCAGGAAAAAATAATGTTCATAGAGAAACTGAAGAGTATAAAAGAAATAGAAGTTATGATCACTAGTTTAAAGAAGCTTATTGTCTGAGAAAGATAAAACACTAAGCAAAATGCTCTTCAGCTACAGTCAGGGATAAGGAATAAGCGGAGACTTCACAATAAAGTGGGAAACATAGAGCCACTGGAAAAACTGCAATGCTGTTAATTTTTTCAAATAATTCAGTTCAGTCGCTCAGCCGTGTCTGACTCTTTGCAACCCTGTGGACTGCAGCACACCAGGCCTCCCTGTCCATCACCAACTCCCAGAGTTTACACAAACTCATATGTGTATTGAGTGGGTGATGCCATACAACCATCTCATCCTCTGTCATCCCCTTCTCTTCCCGCCTTCAATCTTTCCCAGCATCAGGGTCTTTTTATATGAGTCAGTTCTTAGCATCAGGTGGCTAAAGTATTGGAGTTTCAGCTTCAACATCAGTCCTTCCAATGCATATTCGGGACTGATTTCCTTTAAAATGTACTGGTTGGATCTCCTTGCAGTCTAAGGGACTCTCAAGAGTCTCCTCCAACACCATACTTCAAAAGCATCAATTCTTTGGTGCTCAGCTTTCTTTATACTCCAGCTCTCACATGCATACATGACTACTGGAAAAACCATAGCCTTGACTAGACTGACATTTGTTGGCAAAGTAATGTCTCTGCTTTTTAATATGCTGTCTAGATTGGTCATAACGTTCCTTCCAAGGAGTAAGCGTCTTTTAATTTCATGGCTGCAATCACCATCTACAGTGATTTTGGAGCCCAAAAGAATAAAGTCTGCCACTGTTTCCATTGTTCCCCCATCTATTTGCCATGAAGTGATGGGGACCAGATGCCATGATGTTAGTTTTCTGAATGTTAAGTTTTAAGCTAACTTTTTCACTCTCCTGTTTCACTTTTATCAAAGGCTCTTAAGTTCTTCTTCACTTTCTGCCATACGTGTGGAGTCATCTGCATGTCTGAGGTTATTGATATTTCTCCCAGCAATCTTGATTTCAGCTTGTGCTTCATCCACCCTAGCGTTTCTCATGATGTACTCTGCATATAAGTTAAATGAGCAGGGTGACAATATATATCCTTGATGTACACCTTTCCCAATGTGCAACCAGTCTGTTGTTCCATGTCCATTTCTAACTGTTCCTTCCTGACCTGCATACAGTTTCTCAAGAGCAGGTCAGGTGGTCTGGTATTCCCATCTCTTGAAGAATTTTCCACAGTTTCTTGTGATCCACACAGTCAAAGGCTTTGGCTTAGTCAATGAAGCAGAAATAGATGTTTTTCTGGAACTCTCTTGCTTTTTCAGTGATCAAATGGACGTTGGCAATTTGATCTCTGGTTCCTCTGCCTTTTCAAATCCAGCTTGAACATCAGGAAGTTCACAGTTCACATACTGTTGAGCCTGGCTTGGAGAATTTTGAGCATTACTTTGCTAGCATGTGAGATCAGTGCAATTGTGTGGTAGTTTGAGCATTCTTCGGCATTGCCTTTCTTAGGGATTGGAATGAAAATTGACCCTTTCCAGTCCTGTGGCCACAGCTGAGTTTTCCAAATTTGCTAGCATATTGAGTGTAGCACTTTCACAGCATCATCTTTTAGGATTTGAAGTATCTCAGCTGGAATTCCATCACCTCCACTAGCTTTCTTCTTTAGTGATGCTTCTTAAGGCCCACTTGACTTCACATTCCAGGATGTCTGGCTCTAGGTGAGTGATCATACCATCATGATTATCTGGGTCGTAAAGATCTTTTTTGCATAGTTCTTCTGTGTATTCTTGCAACCTCTTCTTAATATCTTCTGCTTCTGTTAGATCCATACCATTTTTGTCCTTTATTGTGCCCATCTTTGCATGAAATGTCCCCTTGGTATCTCTAACTTTCTTGAAGAGATCTCTAGTCTTTTCCATTCTATTGTTTTCATCTATTTCTTTGTACTGATCACTGATAAAGGCTTTCTTATCTCTCCTTGCTATTCTTTGGAACTCTACATTCAAATTGGTATATCTTTCCTTTTCTCCTTTGCCTTAGCTTCTCCTCTTTTCTCAGCTATTTGTAAGGCCTCCTCAGACATCCATTTTGCCTTTTTGCATTTCTTTTTCTTGGGGATGGTTTTGATCCCTGCCTCCTGTACAGTGTCACAGACCTCTGTCCATAGTTCTTCAGGCACTCTATCAGATCTAATCCCTTGAATCTATTTGTCACTTCCCCTGGATAATCATAAGGGATTTGATTAAAGCATACCTGAATGGTCTAGTGGTTTTCCCTACTTTCTTCAATTTAAGTCTGAATTTGGTAATAAGGAGTTCATGGTCTGAGCCACAGTCAGCTCCCTGTCTTGTTTTTGCTGACTGTATAGAGCTTCTCCATCTTTGGCTGCAAAGAATGTAATCAGTCTGAATTCGGTATTGACCATCTGGTGACGTCCATGTGTAGAGTGTTCTCTTGTGTTGTTGGAAGAGGGTGTTTGCTATGACCAGTGCGTTTTCTTGGCAAAACTATATTAGCCTTTGCCCTGCTTCATTCTGTACTCCAGGGCCAAATTTGCCTGTTATTCCAGGTATTTCTTGACTACCTACTTTGTCATTCCAGTCTCCTATAATGAAAAGGACACCTTTTTGGGGTGTTAATTCTAGAAGGTCTTACTGATCTTCATAGAACCTTTCACCTTCAGCTTCTTTAGCATTACTGATCGGGGCATAGACTTGGATTACCATAATATTGAATGATTTGCCTTGGAAACAAACAGAGATCCTGTCTGTCATTTTTGAGATTGCATCCAAGTACTGCATTTTGGACTCTTGTTGACTATGAGGGCTACTCCATTTCTTCTAAGGGATAGCTTCTAAGTAGGTAGATATCCACAGTAGTAGATACAATGTTCATCTGAGTTAAATTCACCCATTCCAGTCCATTTTAGCTCACTGATTCCTAAAATGTCGATTTTCACTCGCCATCTTGTTTGACCACTTCCAATTTACCTTGATTCATAGACCTGACACTCCAGGTTCTTGTGCAATAGTGCTCTTTACAGCATCAGACTTTACTTCCATCACCAGTCACATCCACAACTGGGTGTTGTTTTTGCTTTGGCTCCATCTCTTCATTCTTTCTGAAGTTAGTTCTCCACTGATCTCCAGTAGCATATTGGGCACCTACTGACCTGGGGAGTTGATCTTTCAGTGTCCTATTTTTTTGCCTTTTCATGCTGTTCATGAGGTTCTCAAGGCAAGAATACTGAAGTGGTTTGCCATTCCCTTCTCCAATGGACCACGTTTTATCAGAACTCTCCACCATGACCTGTCTGTCTTGGGTGTCCCTACTTGGAATGGCTGATAGTTTCATTGAGTTAGACAAGGCTGTGGTCCATGTGATCAGATTGGTTAGTTTTCTGTGACTGTTGTTTTCAGTCTGTCTCCCATCTGATGGAGAAGGATAAGAGGCTTATGGAAGCTTCCTGATGGGAGAGACTGACTGACAGGGAAACTGGTTCTTGTTCTGATGGGCAGGGCCATGCTCAGTAAATCTTTAATCCAGTTTTCTGTTGATGAGCAGGGCTTGTTCCCCCTGTTATTTATCTTGGGCCAGACCATGGCAGAGGTAATGAAGATAATGGTGACCTCCTTCAAAAGGTCCCATGCATCCACTGCTCACTCAGTTCCCCCAACCCTGCAGCAGGCCACCTCCGACCCACTTATTTTTCAAGTAAGAACAAAAGCCTGCTAGTCAACAACCAGGATTCTAATTCAATTCTGCTGTTAACTGTCACACCTAGTGTCACATAGCTGTGGGCACATATGGACACTGAGAACATGAGAGATCAGTACCAAAAAACTAAAAGTCTGGAAATTTATGTCACTAACCTACCAGGTAGGATTTTTGATGGCTAGGCAAGGGCCCATACTAGAAAGCCAACTGTATGAATCCAAGTGTAGAAAGGAGATATTTGACAGTCCTAAGTCTTTGAGGGTAACATGCTATGAGTAATGGAAAGCATCATCAGCATTGTGGAAACAATTGTATCAAACCGTGTCTTTCTCAACTGCTTTTAATTGGTGACACTCATCTCCACACATAGATAACTGTTCTTACTCTTTAACTTCTTCCAAGTGCTATTCAGTATATGATATTAATAAACTTTGTTATTAAGATTAAGAATCCCTATGCTGTAAAGTTTATGGTATATAAAGCTCTGATATCATAAAGTAGCTACCAATAGACATAATGCTAAACTGTGAACTAGTTGTAAGGAAATCCAACAAAATTCTTATTTTTCTCATGAAAATAACTTTTATGTTATTCTTAAACTAAGAAAAAAAAGTAATAAGTTAATTTTCTTTTGTTGAGTAAGTTTTGGCTACTGAGGGAATTAAACTGTAAGCTTCAGATTCCTAACAATCCATTTCTTATTTTCTAAAATCCAGGAATCAAAAGACATTATATCCATCCAATATATGCAACTCCCTTAGAAAGCATTTACTTTAGAAATGTCAAGGGCAAAAATGTAAATGACAATGTCACTATATTGTCTGGTAAGCTTGGGCGCCAGCATTTTCCATTTCTTTTTTGACACTAAGCTGAATAAAACATAAGTGTAAAATTGTACCTGGATAAAACAGAAAAACAGATCAAACCCTTTATCTCTTGGCTAAAAGTTGATTTTGTTATTAATAAGATTCCTTAAAAACTGAATGCAAATTCCTTTACAGCCTCTTTTATTAGTCTTTCTCTTCTACTTCAAGTGTCACAAATGTTACTTTTATATTTTTCAATTTATGTGATGCTTAGTGCCTTGGTGCCTAAAAGCATACCAGAAAAATGAAAACCTGAACTAATCAAAAGCTTCCCATTGTGGTGAACATAAAAATGGTTTCATTGCTTCCTTCTTAGTGGTTTATGGTATGAAAATGGAGCTAGTACAGCTCTTGTTTCTGTTGACTTCATTGAAATCTTAGCAAAAATAAATCCTTATTTTCCTCAGAATTAATTTGTGAAATTATTTTTACCTGGAAATTACAGAAAAGGGTTGGTATAGATATTATTGTATACATGGATTATATTCATTAATTTTTTTTCTGACACAGTTCTGCTTTGCCATAATCTTGGCTGTACTTTCATGGCTGAATATTGGGTTCAGTCATTTATCAAGTTTAAGAACATCTTTGTAACATCAACTAAAAAAGTACATGTGGTGGTTAAGAGCACACATATGACAGTGAGAGAATTGGGTTCAAATCACAGTTCGGTTCTTTGTTGCCTCCATACCTTAAGAAATTATTCAGGTGGGCTTGAATTCTCTCAGTTGTAAAGTAAATACAATAAAATCCACTGTATTAGATAATACTATTGTGAAGATTAAGGAACATAATATAATCGAAATGCCTGGAACTAAGCACGGTGCTTGGAATGTGGGATGTAACCGTCACCCATTACGGTAGCAGGATGGTATTTATATTTTTTAGTACCTCTCGAGTGAGATATTCTTAGACTCCTTGCTCCAAGTTTAGGTATCATGGCATAAAATATAACTCAAGAACTTTTAATTACTTTTGGTTGCAGAATTGCCCACAATGGTTCAAGCTAAATTCCTAATTTGAGATTCTTTTTAAGAAAAAAGGCACATTTAAAACATTTTCTCAAATTTTACACTAAATGAGTTATTTCTTTAAAAAGAAATAAGTGAATTATTTTAGGATTATTTTAAAAGGGTGCCTTTCTAATATCTTAACATATTGATTTGGACTGTAAATAAGGCAAAATAGTGTTGTTTTTTAAGAGAAAAGCAGCTCATCACAAACAATAATATATTTGTTTTGATTGACATACAAAGGATAATGAAAACCAGACTCTGATGGTATCTACACACTGCACAGGATTATTCCTATAATACATTAGCATTATGCTGGTAAATGTGTTTCCATCAGCAGGCTTACAGTGGGAAATCTCAAATGTACCATTATCACACTTTGAAACAATAGTTCCTTGATTTCAAATAATAGTCACTGTTCAGATATTAAATTGTCCTTTAATTGCTGTAATTTTCTGAACAGTTTATCTATTTAAATCAATATCTAGATAAGGTCTACACATTGGGATTTTTTGGTACATCCTATTTCTTTCTTTCTTTCTTTTTTTTACTTCTTGAAATTTATTTGTTGAAGAAATTGTTGAAGTTTGTAGAATTTCCTAGACTGGATTTGCTGTGTAGTTAAACATATACTTCTCACCCTGTTTTTCCTGTGAAGTTATAATAATTAAGTCTAGTATATATTTTATTTCCCTTTGTGAGAGGGCAAGACTAATTTATAGGTGATGAATTGAATCTCCATCAGGAGACTTATGTCTATCTAGCTGTCTCTCTTTTTGGTTGTTGGCAACCATTCAAGTTCAATACTTTGATGTATTCATCAAGTATTGAAAAATTCTGATAATTAACTCTTAGATTCCTTCTTGGATGTATTAACTGTATTGTTTCTATAAAGAGAGCTTTCATCTGTTATTTGGATAGCTTAATATTTGGTTTAACTGATAGTCCATGAGAGAAATCCATAGAGGTATCATCACACAACTTAATATTTTTAAATATCTGCCAACTTTATGGTCATTATAGTTCAGAAATGGTGATTTTAAATATCTATTTATATGTTTATACATATATATATAGAAATCCCTGTATTTAAAGTTGAATTTATTACGAATATAAAAAATGTTACAAGTCCATGAATAATTCTAAACATAAATTTATTTATTATTATTTTTTTAAATTTTATTTTATTTTTAAACTTTACATAATTGTATTAGTTTTTCCAAGTAAAATCCCTAAAGGTTGTAATAGCTCTATAAATTTCAAAATATCTGCAAATTTTCCTAGAATTATTTCTGACATGTTAACCACTTGTGTTTATTTTGCTTATAATACATTATTTCTATAAAATGTTAATTAAAAGGGAATGCAGTGGTGTCTTTTGAAAGAAGAGGATGTCATTCCCCGTATCAGGGCAATGGAAGGTCGTAGAGGAAGACCACCAAATCCAGATAGACAGCGAGCAAGAGAGGAATCCAGGATAAGACGTCGGAAAGGTCGGCCTCCAAATGTTGGCAGCACTGAATTTCTAGATAACACAGATGCCAAATTGCTAAGAAAACTGCAAGCTCAGGGTAAGAAACATAATGTATTTGACATTGTAATAATCACATTAAAAAGTATAAATATTTCTTATATTTTTGACTTATGGATGATTGACACTGCTCTCAGTTTCTGAAAAGGAGATATTTGTGTTAGAATAAAACTGAAAAAATAAGAAGTCCCACTGGTAACCGGAGTTCTTTGATTAGGTACGCTCCTTTGAAGAGCCGTACTCATAAACACAATATACCCTGTGTGTTTAGAATTACAAAGGTGGATGATAAGCTTTTAAGTGCTGTGTGCCTAGTCGCCCAGTCATGTCCGACTCTTTGCGACCCCATGGACTGTAGGCTCCTCCAGGTGATCTTCCTGACCCAGGGATCGCACTCAGATCTCCTGCATTGCTGGCGGATTCTTTATCAGCTGAGCTACCAGGGAAGCCCAAGCTTTTAAGGCTTGCACTGAAAAGGAATCTACCAGCACTTGGCACATGCCTTAAAGTTGTGCCAACCTTCTGGAAATTCTCATTTTAACAGCCCCAATTCCTTGAGGTGGTACAAGGGAATAACTCCAAGATATGTGGATCTGTGGAGTAAATTTTCAGTCAGAGAACTCCAATTACTGGTATGTAACCCCAGTCTTTGGGTTCTTCTGTAGTATGCATATATTACATACCTTTTCAAAATGCCCAAGTAGTAGTTTTAATTCAAAAATATTTATTTTAAGACCACCAGAAAGTATCACTATTAAGCACAAAGTACTCATAATAACCTCAGATGTACTTATGAGTCAAAATTGTACATAAATTATTAACATTAAGTTCCCAGGCTATGTCTGACACAGAAAAAGCTGACTAAAAGAAAATAGTCCTGTTATGAGTTTAAGTTACTAGTTACAACTGGGAAGCCTCTTCTTGTGAAGATTATCTGAATGTGCATCAGCATACATGTTGGTGTCTTATATTCACAAGCATGTATATACACATACCTCAATGTAAAATAAAGGTTCGGTAATAAGAACTGACTTGAAAGACATGCAGGATTTTATTTCTTATGGGTTTTCTCTGGGGGGAAAGCATGACGTTTGTTGTTTATTGTAAACAGCACAATAATATTGACTTCTTTGTAGCTCTTTTGTTTTTATTACAAAATAAATGTCTGTGACAAAAACTCATAAAACAGAATGGCTTCTGTAAAAAATATTAATGCGTGGAATCATTATTAACAATTATTTCACTAGTCTATCCGGTAATATGTACATACACTCCTACATACACATGTCTTCAAATACTCATATATGTACATATGCATATAAAATATGTTGTTTTACATATATTGGGCTTCTCTGGTGGTGTGGCAGTAAAGAATCCACCTGTACTGCAGGAGATGCAGGTTCAATCCCAGGGAAGATCCCCTGGAGAAGGAAATGGCAACCCACTCCAGTATTATTGCCTCAGAAATCACGTGGACAGAGGAGCCTGGTGGGCTACAGTCCATGGGTCACCAAGAGTCAGACATGATTTACTGACTAAACAACAACAATTACGTATATATCCTTTTTGATGTCTAAGATAAATGGCTTATAGTATGTATACTATTCATCTTGTCTTTTTTCCAGTTAATTTATCTTGAACATCTTTCTGTATCAGCACTTAAAAATCAACCATATTCTTTTAATGGCGGAATAGTAAGTGATACCATGTATGATTCTACCATACTTCATTTAAGTAGTCTTCTTCTGATGACTGTTGTAGCTCTTTCCTGATCTTTGCTATCACAAACAGTGCTGCAGTAAGTACATATTACACGAATCTTCACATCCTTCTAAAGGTGTGCCTATGTATAGTGTAAAATTCTAGAGATAGAATCTCTGAATCAAAACATATGTTCATTTTCACTTTGGGTAAATAGACAAATATTATCTCCAAAAAGTTTGCACTAATTCATACTTCCGCCAATGGCATGTAAGTTAACTGCCTGAAATTTAACTTAACGTTGTATAAGTTTTTATCTGCCATAGTATGTTCATTAAATATTTTTCATGTTACTCTGCTTGGTTCCTTTTAAGACTTATCTCCCCTGAAAAATTGCTAGTGAAGGTTAAAAGGAAAGTTAATATGTTAACTGATGGAGCCATACATGATGAGTTTTTAAAATTAGTGTTGTCAGTAAACCACTGTCTTTTCTGAAGAATGTGTAACACTGGGGAATATGCATTGTTTTTTGTGTGTAAAACAAGAAAGCTTGAAATTAACTGATATCCAAAGTATTGGCTCTTCATGCATGTTTTGCATATCTTATACAAGTAGCATTAATACTTAGTATCCAAAATGGCAACTTTATAAAACTGACTAAATTTTTTCAAATTGGAAGTTAATTATTCAGCTTTTACTCAGATGTTTTTTTCTCCCTCAAGATTTCAAATTGGTTTGTATTCTATTATAGTTTTTCCCTTGTTGTATTATGTTGCATTTTGCAAATTCTTTTACATTTGACCTTATTGTGTACGTATGTTCTTTCTTGCATGCATATAAATGTTAAATATTTAGCAGTAAATAATTATTAATATATACAAGTAAATGTGGTATAATATGCATGCTTTTTCCTTGGGAAGAAAGGAAAATAGCAAAGAATCTCTATCCCTCTTTTATTTCTAAAAGGTTTCTACTCAGCAATTTGAGGGGGTTACCTGAAGGGATTCCGTAAGATTCTGTTTCATACAAGGATTCAACTAGGCTAAACAACTGGACTTAATTTGAAGAAAGATTCAAAACAGTAAAAAAAAAAAAAAAGCAAACTTTTTGTACTTTTAAGCATTGTGAAATGAGAGGTCTTCTAATATCTCAGAGAATACATATGGGAATCTGATAAAATCTGAATATAAAAAAAAAACTTTCAACCTGTCTAAATAAACCTGCTTCTTAATTGGTCAATACCATTCATATCTCAAATTTTCTAAGATACCTAGTAACATCTGTCCATTTCATACATTGTGGAATCCAAGATGCCTTAGTCTATACAAAGTCCTGTTATTTCAGATGTTCCACTAAGAAAGCAAAATGCTGCCAATTTTTAGACACATTGTGATTTTAGACATGTTTAAAAATGCATCTTAGAATCAAAGAAATGTGGTATATGTAGAATAGCCCTAATTCAAAGTGAAAATAAACTTTATTTCAAAATAAATTTTTATTTGAAATTTACAAATTCTTCATCCATGAAAGATATTTTTCAAATTAATATTTCAAGTGTTCATTACAATAGATAATATATTCAACAACCATAAACCAAATAAATAAGAAGATATTGGAAACTGTTTATTCCACAGAGCCTGAGTGAATTTTCTAGGTCTGTAACTCATTCTCCTTCCCCCATAGTATCCCTAGTTAACTTCTTTTTTCTTTTTTTTTTGTATTCTTTTTTTCATATTTTCTCTAACTGTTCGTAATATAAAAGTTAAGCTGCATAAATTTTAAATGATTAATCCAAATTGTATCTTCCTTGCTAAAATGAAAAAAATATCAGTTGAGCTTCCTAATGTTTTTAAAAATTACTGTGAACTTGTGTGGAGTTTGAAATTGACTGATACATTCATATACAAAAATACACCTATATATGTGATAAAATTTTCCTTATTATTTCCTTATTGATTATTTCCTTATTGATAAAATCAAATAAGCCAAACTGCTATTAGAGAGCATCAGTTTAGCTGGGAACAAAGCATCATACTTATGCCACATTTTCTAGAAAATACTTTTTTTAACCCCTTGGCTTCCCTGGAGGCTTAGATGGTAAAGAGTCCACCTGCAGTACAGGAGACCCAAGTTCGATCCCTGGATTGGGAAGATCCCCTGGAGAAGGAAATGGCAACTCACTCCATATTCTTGCCTGGAAAATCCCATGGATGGAGAAGTCTGGCAGGCTACAGTCCATGGGCATAGAGTAGGACACAACTGAGCGACTAACAGGCTTTGCAACACACCTATATATTTTATGGCAGATTTTGGTCTTTATAGCAGAGTTTAGTGAAAACTTTTAATCTTAAATGTTAAAAAAATGTTTATCTGGATCTATCCTAGTTGAAAGCAGTGTCCTTAATATGTATTATTATCGGAGTTTGCTAATTCTGTAGCCCAGTTTATACATATCGATTTCCAAGAGTATTTCATGAACAGGAGACTCCTTTTTTATGTGGCTCAGAAATTCTTGATGATGCTCAAAACTACTTAATATTAAAACTTATTCAAAGGTTGGAGGTATATGCTAGCATCAGCTTCTATCCTTCAAGTCTCCTGGATAATATCAAACCCTCATTATCTTGCCTCCTTTTTTAAGTGTTAATGATAGATAATCAGCCATAGTAAGCAACTTCATCTTAGCTGTTACAAGGACATAGAGTTATGTTTCTTTCAAAAATCTCAAGATACTCAAATTTCTTTAAAAGTTTTAGAAGTGGTAACATACTTCTAAACTTTAGAAGTAGTAACATGGACTATGAAGTCAGAAAGTCCAGGGTATGTATCTTAACTCTGCTCTGTAACTTCTGTGACCCTTAGTTTTATTTTATAAGCTGGGTATAATGTTGACTGTCTCATAGGGTTGTTATGAAGATTAAACAAAATCATGTAAATTTAATACAATAGTTCAATAAATGATAGAAGTTATTAGTAGCACTCAAGTAATTCAGATGTTACCTGATCAATTTCATTATTGGTAAATATAATATATAAGTTTCTTAAAGTTAATCATCTGCTACAAGGTTGAAAACAATGTTTAATGTAAAGTGGTATTTTCTAAAATGATTTTATGAAAGATATTATGATGCACCACTTTTATAATTAGAAATATTCTGATCAAGTTTGCCAGCAGAATAAAGCATGACATTACATATTACCTCTTGCAACAATAATGCTGGGAAAGAACCATGGACAAAACCTCGGTGGCATACAACACTAAGCGTTAATTGTTTGTGCAGATGGAATCAACTGGTGTTGCGTTAGGCAGTTAGGCATCTCTGCTGATCCTGAGTGGACTTTTTAAAATTTGTGGAATGAACTAGCTCCCAATCTCCAGCAGCCTAGTCTGAATATGTCCTCACAATAAAGGGCAAGGCATAGGAGTAACGGTATAAAGAGTTCAAGTACACTTTCAGACTTATGCTTGCATCACATTGCTAACATTTTATTGGCCCAAGCAGATCACATGGCTGAACTCTAAATCAAGGGCCAAGAAAATATGTTCCTCACACGTCTTGATGAGTGGAACCACAAAGCCACATTGCAAATGGCACAGATAGAGGAAGAGATGAAGAATTGGGCCATTAATTATGTAACTCTATCCCAGTTTCATACATTTGTCCTTAAAAAGTATGAGAACTAGGTTGTCCTGAGAAATCAACATTCTCTTTTTTTTTTAGGAGAGAGGGTCTTTTTCCTTCACAAGTGAAAGTATCAATAGATTCAGAAGCTTTGCTATTTATATAGCTAATTGAAATGCTTAGTTTGGGAGACTTTAGTCTATATTGGATTCTTTTTCTATGTACTATTTTTAAGACTGAAGCTAAATCACTTTTTTACACATTAGCAGCTACTTTCCTACTCAGTGATGATTACACAAAATGTGAAAAAAATGTTTCTGTATTAGCCTCTGTAATGAGAATTAAGAGAAGCATCATTCTTATTCTATAGGCTAATATTTGATGAAAAATTGGCACTTTCTAGTGAATATGACATTTTCTGCCATTTTCCTACTGAGTATCTAATGTTACGTTTGGCAGTTTTCTTAAAAATCATGTCCTTCATGATGATACCAGTTTCACAGTTATTGTTTTTAGGAGAGCAGTTATGTTGTTATTAATTTGTTGTTATTAAGCTGTTAATAACATTGCTTAAAATTTTGTGTTTTTCAGAAATAGCCAGGCAAGCAGCACAAATAAAGCTTTTGAGAAAACTGCAAAAGCAGGAACAGGCTCGGGTTGCCAAAGAAGCTAAAAAACAACAAGGTTTGTGATTTAAATGGTAGCATCTGTATGTCTTCTTTGGAGAAATGTCTATTTAGTTCTTTGGCCCATTTTTTGATTGGGTCATTTATTTTTCTGGAGTTGAGCTGTAGGAGTTGCTTGTATATTCTCGAGATTAGTTGTTTGTCAGTTGCTTCATTTGCTATTATCTTCTCCCATTCTGAAGGCTGTCTTTTCACCTTGCTAATAGTTTCCTTTGATGTGCAGAAGCTTTTAAGGTTAATTAGGTCCCATTTGTTTATTTTTGCTTTATTTCCAATATTCTGGGAGGTGGGTCATAGAGGATCCTGCTGTGATGTATGTCAGAGAGTGTTTTGCCTATGTTCTCCTCTAGGAGTTTTATAGTTTCTGGTCTTACGTTGAGATCTTTAATCCATTTTGAGTTTATTTTTGTGTATGGTGTTAGAAAGTGTTCTAGTTTCATTCTTTTACAAGTGGTTGACCAGATTTCCCAGCACCACTTGTTAAAGAGATTGTCTTTAATCCATTGTATATTCTTGCCTCCTTTGTCAAAGAATTTAGAAAGATGGTAACAATAACCCTGTGTACGAGACAGCAAAAGAGACACTGATGTATAGAACAGTCTTATGGACTCTGTGAGAGAGGGAGAGGGTGGGAAGATTTGGGAGAATGGCATTGAAACATGTAAAATATCATGTATGAAACGAGTTGCCAGTCCAGGTTCGATGCACGATGCTGGATGCTTGGGGCTGGTGCACTGGGACGACCCAGAGGGATGGAATGGGGAGGGAGGAGGGAGGAGGGTTCGGGATGGGGAACACATGTATACCTGTGGCGGATTCATTTTGATATTTGGCAAAACTAATACAATTATGTAAAGTTTAAAAATAAAATAAAATTAAAAATAAATAAATTAATTAATTAAAAAAAATGGTAGCATCAACTTGAAGAGTGAGTATTGCGTAACTCACAAGAGGCATCTCTTCTTTGTTCCTTTTCTGATGATATCTGTGCTTTGATTTTTCATCATAGCAATAATTGCTGCTGAGGAGAAGCGAAAGCAAAAAGAACAGATAAAGATTATGAAACAACAGGTATGTTTATTGATTGGAACTGATTTTTAAAACACAGGCATTGTCTTGCAGTCTATATGTATATTTCTGTATGTGTATTGGACTTTACAGGTGGCTCACTGGTAAAGAGTTCACCTGCCAATGCAGGAGACACAAGTTTGATCCCTGAGTTGGGAAGATCCCCTGGAGAAGGAAACGGCATTATTTCCATTATTCTTGCTTGGAAAATCCCATGGACAGAGGAGCCTGGTGGGCCACAGTCTATGGGGTCACAAATAAGTCAGACATAATTTAATGACTAAACAACAACAAATATGTACATTATTTTCATTTTGATTTCTGAAATAACTGTATTTCACAGTAATATTATATACCTGTATTAGAAATTTCTCTTTCATGAATTAAAATTCACTTCATTTTAAAACTAAGTCTTCTACTTCCATGTTTTTAAGAATTGATGCATGTGTATACATGTGTTCCCAGTATCGTGCATCGAACCTGGACTGGCAACTCGTTTCATACATGATATTTTACATGTTTCAGTGCCATCCTCCTATACCTGTGGTGGATTCATTTTGATATTTGGCAAAACTAATACAATTATGTAAAGTTTAAAAATAAAAAAAAATAAATAAATCACAATGCTTCGGAAAAAAAAAAAAAAGAATTGATGCAGTTCAGTTCAGTCACTCAGTCATGTCCGATTCTTTGCGACCCCATGAATCACAGCAGGCCAAGCCTCCCTGTCCATCACCAACTCCCGGAGTTTACTCAAACTCATGTCCATCGAGTCAGTGATGCCATCCAGCCATCTCATCCTCTGTTGTCCCCTTCTCCTCCTGCCCCCAATCCCTCCCAGCATCAGGGTCTTTTCCAATGAGTCAGCTCTTCACATGAGGTGGCCAAAGTACTGGAGTTTCAGCTTCAGCATTAGTGGTTGGTGCATAGACTTGGATTACTGTGATGTTAAATGGTTTGCCTTAGAAACAAACAGATCATTCTGTCAGTTTTTAGATTGCACCCAAGTACTGCATTTCGGACTTTTTTGTTGGTATGAGGACTACTACATTTCTTCTAAGGGATTCTTGCTCCAGTAGTAGATATAATGGTCATCACAATTAAATTTGCCCATTCCAGTCCATTTTAGTTCGTTGATTTCTAAAATGTCGATGTTCACTCTTGCCATCTCCTGTTTGACCACTTCCAATTTACCTTGATTCATGGATCTAGTATTCCAGGTTCCTATGCAGTATTGTTCTTTACTATTTTATAGCTTATCCTATTTCCTGATGGCTAGAGATCCTTCATATCTTTTTTTTTTTTCTGTTTCTTTTTTTTTTTTTTTTAAACTTTACATAATTGTATTAGATTTGCCAAATCAGGATGGGGAACACATGTATACCTGTGGCGGATTCATTTTGATCCTTCATATCTTATCAGCACTTTAAATTCAGCTATGTGATCCTAAACTCTTAAGGTAGCTACAACCTAAATATACATAGTTTTTAACTTCTCATCAAAGAAGCATCATAGTTCCAATGTCCCAGAAACGTTAATACCAATGAGTTTTCATCAAAATACTTACCTGAGCGTAGTTTCAGAAAGCCATCTAACTTATTCCTCATTGCTAGCAAAGTTAATCAAAGTAGAGCTTAGGTCTACTCACATAGTCGGTTACATAATGCCTATTTTAAAGTCAGCATTAGTTCTAGAATAAAATAGTAGCATGTGCTTCTGGATCATTTATTCTACCTAGTAAACCAATATCACCAGGTAGTTTTCAAGGAAATATTCTGGAAGCTTGCAAAAGTATTATTATGAAACAGAAGGAACAAAGGCATTGGAATATAAAATACACAGCTCTGTAGTTTCCTTTTGATTTAAGGCAAAATATTTACTTTCTACGAACTTTAGTTTTCTTTTAGTAAAATTTTATTTATTAGAATTTTTTTTTAGCCACACCATGTGGCATGCAGGATCTTAGTTCCCCAACTAGGGATCAAACTCATGCAACCTGCACTGGGAGCACAGACTCTTTAACTACTGGACTGCCAGGATAGATCCTAGTTTTCTATTAGGTAAAAAGAAGAAAAGTTCAACTCTTTTTATGATAAAAAAAGGATATTTTATATAAAGAGCTCAGTTCAGGTATTGGATACCCAATATTATAAGGTAAACCTGTATTAAAGAAATTTATAAAAAATTTATCTCTGCTAATGCTAATGACACCACTACCAAATACACACACACACACACACATATATATATATTACATATATATGTCATATATGTGCATGATATATATATATCTCAACTTCAGGATAAAGCTTTAGACTGAGTGTACATGAGATAAGGATTAAAAAAAAAGAAGATTTCATACCTATCTATGTATGTAAGAGAACAGTGAATGAGTTTTGCTGACTTGGGAACATACCACGTTATAGGATTAACAAAAGCGGAAAAATTAAATAAAGAGCATGCTTTATTTAGGTCTCAAGTTCCAATCTAAATAAATACTTCAGATATGGATCAAGTACAGCTTTCTCTTGGAAATGAAACAAAAGATACATTAGGGCTTTTATTTTTTGCAAGTTACGTTTAGTATTCAAAACTAAGATAGAGTCAGTTCAGTTCAGTTGCTCAGTCGTGTCCGACCCTTTGCGACCCCATGAATCGCAGCACGCCAGGCCTCCCTGTCCATCGCCAACTCCCGGAGTTCACTTCAAACTCATGTCCATCGAGTCAGTGATGCCATCCAGCCATCTCATCCTCTGTCGTCCCCTTTTCCTCCTGCCCCCAATCCCTCCCAGCATCAGAGTCTTTTCCAATGAATCAACTCTTTGCATGAGGTGGCCAAAATATTGGAGTTTCAGCTGTAGCATCAGTCCTTCCAATGAAGGATAGGGTCACCGATAGCAAAATTATAGAATGTGAACAGTCTTCTAAAATCAGAAGAGTAATTCCAGAAATCTCATTACCCTGCAATAGACTCCTATAGAGGATTGGTAACATCAGTGTGCAAAAAAAAAAGAAATGTTTAAAAACACATTGACATGTAGCTTGAAAAGATACAACTAGCACCTGGAAATTGAAGCAGGTAATATAATTTTTCATCAGTATAAGATGTGTTGGCTGTAGAAATAGTACAACAAATGCAATTTGCTAGTAGGAAAATTTGGGTGTTTGGGAGAAACTGTATTATTATCATGGGTGCCAATTTGGGACTTTCAAAGAGGGTTATGAACATGAAATTGTTAATGTTGGGCTTATAGCATATGAGATAATGTTTACATCAAAATGTAAAGTTTTATCAAACTTTAGGTGGTCCTAAATTTGAAAACAATAACTAATACATTAAATTAAGACAATGTGAACAACAGTTTTGTCATGTGAATAATTTTCTACAATGTTGCATTGTAATTAATCCTTTTAAAATTATATTACAGATTATTTCTGAATCTGTCTTATTGTAGTAATTAAAAGTAGTGTATCAATAATATTATGTTATTCACCACCTGAAGTAAGAAATTATAGTATGGAAATTGTTAGTAATAATCTATTATAGTTGTGTGGCACTACACACTTTTTTAAGCATTTTTAATTTAATCATGTCATAGTGAGAAAGGACAAGTACCTCTCCCTGGTTTATGCAAGAGTAGTTATTCTATGCTCAAGATTATCCAGTGAATGACAGTAACTCCAGATTAGCCTTATGTTTTCTCATTCCTGTTTCTCATACTGTTTCTCTCTTATTCTGTCCTATATTTATTGCAAAATAGTTATAATTGCAAATGTTTATAAAAATCCACAGGCTGAATGAGTTTAATCATATTGGTTTACCTGGTTTCTATATACTGATGTAACATTTGTATTTTACAAATGGTTTTAAGAAACTTGATAAAATCACATTAATTTGACATGAACATACATATATGATATTAAACTAAACAGTTAAATTTTATATCCAACATGGGAAACTTAATATCTTAAATTATTTGATTCTACTTAAATACTTTCCACCTGGATATTTAGTTTATTATCTTAAATTGTTATAATTTTTTTCTACAGGAAAAAATTAAGAGAATACAACAAATCAGAATGGAAAAAGAGCTTCGAGCCCAGCAAATTCTAGAGGTAGAATTCTTAAATGTGATATGATTAAAGTAAATAGTCACATATTTTAAAGTCTGCAGAACTGAAAATCTTACCTGCGTGGTCTCTCACTCTTAGAGTATGTCCATCAGAAATTCGTTTCAAGCATAATGCATAGAGTAAGACCTTGTTTAGCAAACTCATCTTATCCTAATAACCCGGGAAATAAGCCAAAAGGAAAAACTTCTGAACAGCCAGTATAGGTGTCATACAGTTCATGGGTCAAAGTCGTGTTATGTACTTCTAGAAAAGTCATTAGGACTAATAGATATTTACTTTTAATTTAGAAATAAAACATTGCAAAAGTGAAAGTAAATTTTAAATGTAGGAACAAGTTTAACCAGCTGTTTTTTCTGGTTTCTAATACACCTTGCTTCCCTGGAAGCTGATTGAATAGTACTAGAGGACATATATTGGAATCAGTAAGATAATAGCCACAAGATAGCAGGGAAAAATACAGAAAAACTCCAACCAGCATTTATAGGAATTCAAAAGCCTAACAAGATTGTCTGTAATCTTTTGGTTGACTAGCAAGCAGTTTTCAACACCTTATTATTAATAACTGAAAGGCATTGCTCTATTGAACTGTACAGTATAATAACTGATGTTCAGAATAATTCCCCCAAGTCATCAAGAAAAAGCCAAATTATAGTTAGTATACTGTATCTAAATAGTATATATCTCAAAAGAAATAAATAGTATATATCTCAAAATTATTTCCATCCAAAATTGTGAAAATAAATATTCAGTGTTTAACATTGGTGTAGCCTCCCAGCTGGGCTTCCCTTTTGGCTTATCCACATACAGTGCGGGAGACCTGGGTTGTATCCCTGGGTTGGGACGATCCCCTGGAGAATTCTCATGGACAGAGGAGCCTGGTGGGCTACAGTCCATGGGGTTGCAAAGAGTCAGACACAACTAAGCGACTGAGCACAGCACAACCTCCCAGCTGTTCAGGGAACTATTGCTATATAGATGATTTACCCCTGAGGGTGTCAAATAGCTGAAGCTTTCTTTTGTATGATTTTTCCTTCTAGAAATATACACATATTTCCTAACCCATTTTAAATAAATTTAAAAAATCCAAATCAAAAGTACTAATATCTTAAAGTAAATTAATAACTACTGAATAATTATGAAACTACTAGATAGTTAACGACTTTAAGATTATGAAGCTCAGATTTGGCATCATGATCTTGATATTCAAAATGTACTTCAAGAAAGATTGTAAGTTTCCATTCTGTCTTTCTTGGAAACCTCGAATTTAATCACAATAAACAGCTAGAGAAAAATAGCTTATATTTACTGTTTAAAATCTACCCCATCTTCTTAATTTTATATAGTGATCATGTTTTACTTTTAAAAATCAGAAAAAAGTAAATATTATATAAAAAAGCTTTTTCTGTGATTGTTTTAATGTAAAATAAACAATCATTTCAGACTTTTTTAATAGAATTGAAAAAATCAAGAAAAGCTGACATATTCTAAGAAATTTTAAGAATTTTTTACATCTTAATGCTAATCTTTACATTAGAAATGAAAATTAGTTTGTAAATATAGTATTAACTCTGAGAAAATCTGTAATTGTCTACATATATGTCACGTGTTGTTTTCTCTCTTATGAGTCATGTAGCTCCATGTTCAAGTCATAGATTATTTTCAGGTTGCAGTGGTACCGTTGTATGACTTTGAGACCTGTTTTCCATGCACAGGCAAAAAAGAAAAAGAAGGAAGAAGCAGCAAATGCCAAATTATTGGAGGCCGAGAAACGAATAAAGGTTAGTTTAGATGAGAATCTGTTTTTTAAGAATAAAAATTATATGGTATTATACTAGTATCAATTATCACTGACTCAATGGACATGAGTTTGGGTAAACTCTGGGGGTTGGTGATGGACAGGGAGGCCTGGTGTGCTGCGGTTCATGGGGTTGCAAAGAGTCACACATGACTGAGCAACTGAACTGAACTGATACTAGTATCAATTATATTAAAAATAGCCCTCCTAAAAATGACTCGCTGAAAAAAATGTTGATTTTGATCACAGATAAAACGTGCATAATGTGTGTTTTTAGTGTTTATATATTGTATATACATTTTTATATTTTATTACACAGGTTCTGTGTGATACTTTGAGCTCTTTAAATAGCAGACATAAAATCAGAACTATAAACTATCACATAATACCTGAATATAGTTTTAAGGGATAGGATCTCCTCAGAGCTGTTTATGTTCCAAATCCAGTTCTCTCCTTAGATTATAATTTTCTTGTTTTTAATGTCTAGCAATTGTTTGTAACTATTAAAAAGTGAAAAGCCTTCCAAAACCAAAACCCAGCTTTATCAGCTATCACTTACCAATACTAAAATTAGCCATTGCTATTTACTGTAACTTCATATGTTGTTTGGAGCTGTTTTGGTTTTGATTTTCTGGCATGAAGCATGAGAGAGTTGGACCCTCATGCCCCTTCAAACTCCTGCCCTCTGCCCTTACACACAAACATTCCATCTCTAATCTTCCAATTTTTCTGATACTTGTTTACTGAAATTAGGCAGCCAGGTGGGCCTAACAATTCAAGAGATAGCTGCTACTATTACATCCAATTATACAATGGTGTGATCACTCACCTAGAGCCAAACATCCTGGAATGAGAAGTCAAGTGGGCCTTAGGAAGCATCACTACGAACAAAGCTAGTGGAGGTGATGGAATTCCAGTTGAGCTATTTCAAATCCTAAAAGTTGATTCTGTGAAAGTGCTGAACTCAATATGCTAGCAAATTTGGAAAACTAAGCAGTGGTCACAGGAATGGGAAAAAGTCATTTTTCATTCCAGTCCCTAAGAAAGGCAATGCCAAAGAATGCTCAAATACCGCACAATTGCACTCATCTCACACACTAGTAAAGTAATGCTCAAAATTCTCCAAACCAGGCTTCAACAATATGTGAATTGTGAACTTCCAGATGTTCAAGTTGGTTTTATAAAAGGCAGAGGAACCAGAGATCAAATTGCCAACATCTGCTGGATCATATTAAAAGCAAGAGTTTCAGAAAAACATCTACTTCTCCTTTATTGACGATGCCAAAACCTTTGACTATGTGGATCACAACAAACTGTGGAAAATTCTTCAAGAGATGGGAATACCAGATCACCTGACCTGCCTCTTGAGAAATCTGTATGCAGGTCAGGAAGGAACAGTTAGAACTGGACATGGAACAACAGACTGGTTCCAAATAGGAAAAGGAGTATGTCAAGGCTGTATATTGTCACCCTGCTTATTTAACTTACATGCAGAGTATATCATGAGAAATGCTAGGGTGGATGAAGCACAAGCTGGAATCAAGATTGCCGGGAGAAATATCAATAACCTCCGATATGCAGATGACACCACCCTTATGGCCGAAAGCGAAAAAAAACTTGAAAGCCTCTTGATGAAAGTGAAAGAACAGAGTGAAAAAGTTGGCTTAAAATTCAACATTCAGAAAACTAAGATCATGGCATCCGGTCCCATCATTTCATGACAAATAGATGGGGAAGCAGTGGCAGACTTTATTTTCCTGGGCTCCAATATCACTGCAGATGGTGACTGCCGCCATGAAATTAAAAGACGCTTAGTCCTTGGCAGGAAAGTTATGACAAACCTAGACAGCATATTGGAGAAGGCAATGGCACCCCACTCCAGTACTCTTGCCTGGAAAATCCCATGGACGGAGGAGCCTGGTGGGCTGCAGTCCATGGGGTCGCTAAGAGTCAGACAGCACTGAGCGAGTTCACTTTCACTTTTCACTTTCATGCATTGGAGAAGGAAATGGCAACCCACTCCAGTGTTCTTGCCTGGAGAATCCCAGGGACGGGGAAGCCTGGTGGGCTGCCGTCTATGGAGTCGCACAGAGTCGGACACGACTGAAGCGACTTAGCAGCAGACAGCATATTAAAAAGCAGAGACATTACTTTGCCAACAAAGGTCCATCTAGTCAAAGCTATGGTTTTTCCAGTGGTCATGTATGGATATGAGAGCTGGACTATAAAGAAAGCTGAGCACTGAAGGATTTATGCTTTTGAACTGTGGTGTTGGTGAAGACTCTTGAGAGTCCCTTGGACTGCAAGGAGATCCAACCAGTCCATCCTAAAGGAGATGAGTCCTGAGTGTTCATTGGAAGGACTGATGTTGAAGCTGAAACTCCAGTACTTTGGCCACCTCATGCGAAGAGCTGACTCATTTGAAAAGACCCTGATGCTGGGCAAGATTGAAAGAAGAAGAAGGTGGCGACAGAGGATGAGATGGTTGGATGGCATCACTGACTCAATGTACATGAGTTTGAGTAGACTCCGGGTGTTGGTGATTGACAGGGAGGCCTGGCGTGCTGCAGTTCATGGGGTTGCAAAGAGTCGGACACGACTGAACTGAACTGATTTGATTACATCTTTTAAAGCTAGGGAACCATTTGTCACCTTTTCTACATAGACTCTCTTACTTTGTTCTTTAGATTTCTACTCCTTTTCATGATTGCCCTTTATATTAATTTCATTCATATCTTAGCTTTATGAAATACTCATGTGATGAGATTCACAGAATTATGTGCATTAAGCCCCACCCTTTTGAAATAATGCCCTCAATTGTAGGTGGACATAAAAATCTCAAATTTATCCCTTTGTCTGTTGTCACTCTTATTCCTGTACAGTGTGTAGAAATGATATAGATCCTGTTAATCATAGAGTTTTTAGGAATTTATATTCAGAGTGGAGTTTTAATCAGCTAGACATGAGGATTGCTTTTTATGTTTTTTTTTTTTAAGTGCCATTTGTATGTGATATACTCTGTCCATCTAGCTAGTCAGTTCTGTAAACATGCCATTGAAGTGTGCTGTTAAGTCAGATGCTTGCTCTTATCATACAGTTTTTATATATTAGGTAACCATATGAAGTTGCCACTTTATAAGTAAAATAAATATTGGATATTTGAAATTTCATGTGGTTCAACCTAATAGAAGACTATAGAATCTCAGAAAAGGAGCTTTTAATACTTGTAGCATGTTCTAAATTTTTCCTAAAAATCATATATTAAAAGTTTCTTATTTTTAAGGAAAAAGAAATGAGAAGACAGCAAGCTGTTCTTCTAAAGCATCAGGTCTGTATACACACAGTTATACAAATTTTGAAATGTAAATTTTATAATTTTTCTTAAATCTATTTTTTGAAAAATCTTCAAAATATTTTCTTAAAAATTTCCAATGTAATTTCTGCTTAAATTCCTTGCTTTGGTATTGGTGTCTTTGGGGGGTTAAAAATTGGTTTCATGACTCTGTGATTTCTGTTTCATAATGTTGTGCCAACTCTTTCTACCAGGAGTTGGAGAGGCATAGACTAGATATGGTATGGGTATGTTTATTTTTGTACATCTAACACCGCATTGTGATTTGGTTGTGATATGGTTGTCATAGCAATGCATAAAGTGTAGCACTGGCTGCTGTCGTATTACATACTGCTGCATGGCTTCACAGCACAGTGCATTGCATACATCTGCTTGTCTATCTATAAAAGGAATACGGTGTATATCCAAGATTTGTGATTGAATCATGCAAGCCTTAAACAGGCTGCTGTCTAAAAGTTTACATTACTGATGTCACAGTGAAAGTTGGATCGCTATACAATTAGATACAATTATGACCCATATTCTCCCATCATTCTAGATGCAAAACTGCCATTGAATACAATGGGAATTTTGGGTTAGTTTGATGAGAGGATATGAAATATATTCTGGTTTTATGGACAAATTTTAGAAATTTTTAAAAATATCCCTTTGGGCGAACTGCATATATTTAAACAAAAAGAACTGTTTCAACATTATACCTATGTAATTTTTTTTTTTAATAAAAGGAGACTATCAAAGTAAGCTAGTGCTTACTTTATTTTCATATTGTGCCTTTTAGATTTAACTTGTGAGCCCATGGTGCAGCTTTAGTGGCTTTCAATACTGCATCAAGGGACAGACATCAGTAAACAGGAATATCTCATTTCATTGATGGTGTTATATGAACCATGACTAGTTTAAATTGGTGTTAAAGCTTTAAAAAAAAACTTTCTAATTTGTCGGTGGATTATTGGATTTACAAAATGATAGTGTATTTGAAATAAAAGTAATTCTAAAACCGTGATGTAAAAGTGACTTTAAAGCAATTTCTGCCTGATCTAAATAAAAATTTAAGAACACAACCTTTAGTTTAATTGGCTCTAGTACATATTTGTGGTTTTTCTAATAGCAGATGTAAGGTAACTGACCTGTTCCAGCCAACCATTATGCTTTTTGTTCTGCCAGCTTTTGAAGGAGCATCACAACTGACCATAAGTAAATCTTGTATGCTTCTGTTACACTGTCTCCATGTTCATTGCTTTACCTTTTTGCTTTTGATTGTTCTTGTATTTGCTTTCTAAACCTGAACTAAAACATGCACAGACTGGCCATTCTTGTCTTATATTTAGTATTTACTGTGACTTGTCTATAAATGCTAAACATGCTACACAGAGTTTTTTGTTTTGTTTTGTTTTCCATTTGAAGATCAAACTGTTAACTATGATTAAGTTATATTCCTAATTTTATCTGGCTTAATAGGAACGAGAGAGAAGGCGACAACATATGATGCTTATGAAAGCTATGGAAGCTCGTAAAAAGGCAGAAGTAAGTGTATATTTCTTGAAAAATATTATCTTGCCATAAATTAGTATTTTTCTTAAACGTTGACTCTTCTAAATATAATTGTTTTGGAGTATGGGTGTGTCATGGTTTACTAATTTTCATAAGCAAACCAAAGGTTAGAGATAGTAACTAAGTGTTAGAACATAAAAGAATGTAGGAAGGATTCCAATGTATGATTTAATTTTCTTGGCTGAGATTTTAATTACCTTTTTTAAATACAATGAATGGCATTCATTTGGATCAAAGTAGCTATTTCTTGGAGAAGAAAATGGCTACCCACTCCAATATTCTTGCCTGGAGAATCCCAGGGACAGAGGAGCCTGGTGGGCTGCCATCTGTGGGGTTGCACAGAGTCGGACACGACTGAAGCGACTTAGCAGCAGCAGCTATTTCTTACTGTGACCAGAGTTTCACAAAATTTATGTTACAGCACGCGTAGACAAGTTCTGTATGTCCTCATTCAAATGTCAGCCGTGGACTTTTGCCCTCAAAATTATTCTTTAACATTCTATGTGTAAAATTAGGCCTGGGTATTATCCTTGAAATAAGAGTTTTTACCATATAATTCAGAACAAGAAAATTATTGAAATGTCAAAATGAGCTTATATGGATTTTAATAGAAATCAGTTAAAGGTTAAAAAATGTTACAAAGGAATGCATTATAACAGTCGAATAGAGGTATGGCCATAATAACCAGGCTTCCCATCCACCTGCAGGAAAGGCAGGTTCGATCCCTGGGGCAGAAAGATCCCCTGGAGAAGGAAATGGCAACCCAGTCCCGTTTTCTTGCCTGGAAAATCCGGTTGCAGAGGAGCCCAATGGGCTACAGTCCATGAGGCCGCAAAAGAGTTAGACACAACTTAGCTACTAAATGACAATGTTATAACCAGTGCTTTGAAGTAACAGAGACTCAGATACACATGCTAACTCTAAACCAACTTGCTTTAGCTCTTCATGTTCTTTCTTTTTTAAAATTGATATAATGATTCTTGTATCTCCTATGATTATAAGATTATCAACTGGGATAAACATTTAATAAATAATAATTAATGAAAATCAGACAGTTTGGTCTAGAAGTTGAGAGCCCTATATTTCAGATTTTGGATCTCAGCTCTGGCTTAAACTATATATTTCTGATATAAAGACACAGTATATGTATTGTTTAGGAACTTGGACATTGTAACCAATGATTGGGATTTGAATTCTTGTTTCAGTACATTTCAGCTATGTAACTTTGGCAAGTTATTTAACCTCTCTGTGATTCAGTTGTGTTTTTTTTGTCTATAAAATGGAGATGACACTACTTCCTATTTCATCAGGTTTGTAGTTATGATTAAATGGGTGTGTGTCTAGATGAGTGTAAGTGTAAAGTTCTTGGAACAGTGCCTGGTACCACATAGTGCCTACTTACTACGATAAGTCACTTATTACTATATAGGTGGTTTTTTCCTTACATGTTAATTATCCGGGACCACTGACACCCTCTACATCTAACATTATAACATGGATTTATAACTATAATATCTGAAAAATGACAGGCATTGAAAGAGAGAGGTAATGGATTCCAGGAATGGGCATGGCTGTAAACTCTGTTGCCTTCTGAACTCAATGGTGTGAAGAGTAGGGAAGGGGATTAATTAAAATCCTGAGAGCTCAACCTAATTTTCTCCTCTCTGAAGAGATGGGAACTGAGGGAGTAACTCAGGGAAAAGGCCTGGAAAATTCCTCAAGAGACAAGTTCTTCCCTGGCAAGTATTCTTTTTACCAGAAGGACTAAGAAAAATTAGGGCTTGTCATTCTGATTCTTCCAGTTGGAGAAGAAAGGTTAAAGAAAGGCAGAGGATTATCTCCAGATTATGGGCTTTAGTACAAGAGGACATCCAAGAGAATAGTAAAGATAAGGTCATCCAAGGGGAAAAAGAAATCATCCAAGGGAAACGATGCTCAGGTTAAGAGTTACCCAGAAGACCCGAAAGTCGTGACCTCTTCCACTGGTTCCCCATATTTGCTTCTGTGCCTGGGAAGAGAGTAAAAAAAGCTGCTGAAGAGAGGTGAGTAAAATCTGCATTGAGTAGAAGGTAGCAGCCACAGGATCAATGAAGATAGTTAAGATGAAATCTTCTAAGAATCCCTCAAGAACCAAGAGCACTTTTCATGGGAAAAGAATATTCCCTTGACTAGATAGAGTGAAATCAGGTACAGTGCTTCCAATAAAACTTGGAAAGGGATATGAAGAACCAGACACAGCTCTCCCTCTTCTAGCTACCGTCATTCTCAGGAAAAAACAAACATTCATAGCATACAAAATAACTCACTCTTCAATTTAAAGTACTTATGAATATAAAAACAATTATCAGATAAAGTGAGAAGAAACTAAAGGAAAATTAAACCACCTGTATTGAAGCAATACGCGTTCTTGATAGGGCTGCCCATATCAAGCATGAGTAACTGGAAAAGAAATGTCAAGAAAACCATGCCAAAATATTAAACCAAAAACTATGTGTGTGTGTGTGCACATGTACATATATACATAAAGTAATAGCTTAAAGCATAATAACTTAAAGGAACTTGCTTTCTCTGCTTTCATTCTTGCTTTTCTGAGTTCTCTCTATGCATTCTCCACAGAGCAGCCTAAGTGATCTTTTCAGAATATAAAACAGATTATATCTTAACACGATCCAGTGGCTTCTTATAGTTGTAATAAAGTCCACCATACAATTTGTACCTGATACAGTATATTCCAGCCATTTTTGCCTTTTTTTCATTCCTAAACAAAGGATCTTTCCTTTTTTTTTTATAATTTTATTTTATTTTTAAACTTTACAAATTGTATTAGCTTTGCCAATATCAAAATGAATCCGCCACAGGTATACATGTGTTCCCCATCCTGAACCCTCCTCCCTCCTCCCTCCCCATACCATCCTTCTGGGTCGTCCCAGTGCACTAGCCCCAAGCATCCAGTATCGTGCATCGAACCTGGACTGGCAACTCATTTGATGTTCTTCCACCAAATATTCAAGTAGTTCTTATTTATTCTTAAGTCATAGATCAAATTTTAACTTATCAGAGTGGCTTTCCAAGAACACTTAATTTTGCCTTTTCTTACACCTAACCTCTGGAACTCCATCCCATTATTTTATTTTATACTTGTTTATAGTTTATCTTCTCCCAGATTGTAAGATCTATGAGGACAGGAATCTTGTGTACCATTGTATCATAAGTGTTGTGATTAGAGCCAGCTATATAGTGGTGCTTAGAAATTGTTGAATAAATGAATGAGTTGAAATAAAAGTGACAGTTAAAGTACTAAGAAAACAAGTTGAGGATAAAACAAAATCATTAAAGAAAGAGTGTATTATATGTTTCTGTCTATAAAATTTTCTTTATGTAATAAAAAATATTTTATTCTCGGTGAATTTTACACTTAAGGAATTATTATTTAAAATAATACAATAACATGTCATAAATAATCCTGTATCAGAATGTCTGAGAAAATCTCATGGGTAAAATTAAGATGTTATTATCCTCTGATAACTATGAACATGTGAACAGGATGAGGTAATTCTACCATTTTGGCAGTTATTCAGACATTTTTGGTCACACCATGTGACATTCAGGATCCTTGTTCCTGGACTGGGAATTGAATCCTCACCCCTGCATTGGGAGCACAGAGTTTGAACCACTGGACTACCATGAAAGTTCTCAGTTATTCAGATTTTAAATTGTATTCCTCTACTAAATTATACCTATAGATTTTAGTAATCAACTAAGTATTTTTTAAAATGTCTTAAAACACTATTATATACAGTTCAGTGCACTTCAGTCGCTCAGTTGTGTCCGACTCTTTGTGGCCTCATTAATCGCAGCACGCCAGGCCTCCCTGTCCATCACCATCTCCTGGAGTTCACTCAAACTCACGTCCATCGAGTTGGTGATGCCATCCAGCCATCTCATCCTCTGTTGTCCCCTTCTCCTGCCCCCAATCCCTACTAGCATCACAGGCTTTTCCAGTGAGTCAGCTCTTCACATGAGGTGGCCAAAGTATTGGAGTTTCAGCTTCAGCATTAGTCCTTCCAATGAACACCCAGGACTGATCTCCTTTAGGATGGACTGGTTGGACTCCTTGCAGTCCAAGGGACTCTAAAGAGTCTTCTCCAACACCACAGTTCAAAAGCATCAATTCTTCCACGCTCAGCTTTCTTCACAGTCCAGCTGTCACATCCATACGTGACCACTGGGAAAACCATAGCCTTGACTAGACGGACCTTTGTTAGATAAGTACTGTCTCTGCTTTTTAATATGTTGTCTAGGTTGGTCATAACTTTCCTTTCAAGGAGTAAGCATCTTTTAAAATCATGGCTGCAGTCACCATCTGCAGTGATTTTGGAGCCCCAAAAGATAGTCTGACACTGTTTCACTGTTTCTCCATCTATTTCCCATGAAGTGATGGGACCGGATGCCATGATCTTCATTTTCTGAATGTTGAGCTTTAAGCCAACTTTTTCACTCTCCTCTTTCACTTTCATCAAGAGGCTTTTTAGTTCCTCTTCACTTTCTGCCATAAGGGTGGTGTCATCTGCATATCGGAGGTTATTGATATTTTTCCCGGCAATCTTGATTCCAGCTTGTGCTTCTTTCAACCCAGCGTTTCTCATGATGTACTCTGCATATGAGTTAAATAAGCAGGGTGACAATATACAGCTTTGACATACTCCTTTTCCTATTTGAAACCAGTCTGTTGTTCCATGTCCAGTTCTAACTGTTGCTTCCTGACCTACATATAGGTTTCTCGAGAGGCAGGTCAGGTGGTCTGGTATTCCCATCTCTTTCAGAATTTTCCACAGTTTATTGTGATCCACACAGTCAAAGGCTTTGGCATAGTCAATAAAGCAGAAGTAGATGTTTTTCTGAAACTCTCTTGCCTTTTCCATGATCCAGCAGATGTTGGCAATTTGATCTCTGGTTCCTCTGCCTTTTCTAAAACCAGCTTGAACATCTGGAAGTTCACGTTTCACGTATTGCTGAAGCCTGGCTTGGAGAATTTTGAGCATTACTTTACTAGCATGTGAGATGAGTGCAATTGTGCGGTAGTTTGAGCATTCTTTGGCATTGCCTTTCTTTGGGATTGGAATGAAAACGGACCTTTTCCAGTCCTGTGGCCACTGCTGAGTTTTCCAAATTTGCTAGCATGTTGTGTGCAGCACTTTCACAGCATCATCTTTCAGGATTTGAAATAGCTCAACTGGAATTCCATCACCTCCACTAGCTTTGTTCGTAGTGATGCTTCCTAAGGCTGACTTGACTTCACATTCCAGGATGTCTGGCTCTAGGTGAGTGATCACACCATCGTGATTATCTGGGTCGTGAAGATCTTTTTTGTACCGTTCTTCTGTGTATTCTTGCCACCTCTTCTTAATATCTTCTGCTTCTATAGGGTCCATACCATTTCTGTCCTTTATTGAGCCCATCTTTGCATGAAATGTTCCCTTGGTATCTCTAACTTTCTTGAAGAGATCTCTAGTCATTCCCATTCTGGTATCTTCCTCTATTTCTTTGCATTGATTGCTGAGGAAGGCTTTCTTATCTCTCCTTGCTATTCTTTGGAACTCCGTATTCAAATGGGTATATCATTCCTTTTCTCCTTTGCTTTTCGCTTCTCTTCTTTTCACAGCTATTTATAAGGATCCCCAGACAGCCACTTTGCTTTTTTGCATTTCTTTTCCATGGGGATGGTCTTGATCCCTGTCTCCTGTACAATGTCACTAACCTCCGTCCATAGTTCATCAGGGACTCTTATCTGTCAGATCTAGTCTCTTAAATCTATTTCTCACTTCCACTGTATAATCATAAGGGATTTGATTTAGGTCTTACCTGAATGGTCTAGTGGTTTTCCCTACTTTCTTCAATTCAAGTCTGAGTTTGGCAATAAGGAGTTCATGATCTGAGCCACAGTCAGTTCCCTGTCTTGTTTTTGCTGACTGTATAAAGCTTCTCCATCTTTGGCTGCAAAGAATATAGTCAATCTGATTTTGGTGTTGACCATCTGGTGATGTCCAGGTGTAGAGTCTTCTCTTGTGTTGTTGGAAGAGGGTGTTTTCTATGACCAGTGTGTTCTCTTGGCAAAACTCTATTAGCCTTTGCCGTGCTTTATTCCGTATTCCAAGGCCAAATTTGCCTATTACCCCAGGTGTTTCTTGACTTCCTACTTTTGCATTCCAGTCCCCTGTAATGAAAAGGACATCTTTTTTGGGTGTTAGTTCTAAAAGGTCTTGTAGGTCTTCACAGAACCATTCAACTTCAGCTTCTTCAGCATTACTGGTTGGGGCACAGACTTGGATTACTGTGATATTGAATGGTTTGCCTTGGAGACGAACAGAGATCATTCTTCTGTTTTTGAGATTGCATCCAAGTACTGCATTTTGGACTCTTTTGTTGACCATGATGGCTACTCCATTTCTTCTAAGGGATTTCTGCCCGCTGTAGTAGATATAACGGTCATCTGAGTTAAATTCACCCATTCCAGTCCATTTTAGTTCGCTGATTCCTAGAATGTCGACATTCACTCTTGCCATCTCCTGTTTGACCACTTCCAATTTGCCTTGATTCATGGACCTAACATTCCAGGTTCCTATGCAATATTGCTCTTTACAGCATTGGACCTTGCTTCTATCACCAGTCACATCCACAACTGGGTATTTCTGGAGTTATTTCTCCACTGATCTCCAGTAGCATATTGGGCACTTACCGACCTGGGGAGTTCCTCTTTCAGTATCCTATCATTTTGCCTTTTCATACTGTTCATGGGATTCTCAAGGCAAGAATACTGAAGAGGTTTGCCATGCCCTTCTCCCGTGGACCACATTCTGTCAGGCCTCTCCACCATGACCCGCCATCTTGGTGGCCCCACATGGCATGGCTTAGTTTCATTGAGTTAGACAAGGCTGTGGTCCGTGTGATCAGATTGACTAGTTGTCTGTGATTATGGTTTCAGTGTGTCTGCCCTCTGATGCCCTTCCAGAACACCTACCATCTTACTTGGGTTTCTCCTACCTTGGACCTGGGGTATATCTTCATGGCTGCTCCAGCAAAGTGCAGCCCACTGCTCCTCACCTTGGATGAGGGGTATCTCTTCACGGCCACCCTTCCTTACCTTGAAAGTGGAGTAGCTCCTCTTGGCCCTCCTGCATCCGCGAAGCCACTGCTCTTTGGATATGGGGTGGCTCCTCTCAGCCGCCACCCCTGACCTTGGGTGAGGGGTAGCTCCTCCATGTTTCTCCCCGGTCTGTCACAACCATTATGTACACAGCATTAAATTAGAGGCTGCAGGAAAAGCAAAAAATGTTAAGGATACTTTTATCATATCAGAGAGATAAAACTTTAAGTGGTAACTAGGTGTATGTTTGTACCGATAATCGAAACTTTTACCATATCTTTTATATAAACTTACCCCTTGGTGAATATTAACAAATTACTACTAAATGTACTTATTCATCTTTTCATTATTACTTAACATTCCCAAGGTGTGACTGGTGTCATGCCAATAATGAGCCTATCTTGGCTTCATATTCTGCATCTTATTACCTCCTAATAGCTCAGTTGCACTTTTTTCTTTTACTAACTGTTAAAAGAACAAATTTTACTGTAGGTTAAAGCCATATAATACTTAGGCAGGGCCAACTCAAAATTCTGAAATGACCTAGTGTAACCTTTAATTCTAAACTTTAATACTTTCAGAATTTAATTATTAAGTTGTACAGAAAAAAGATGTTATAGGTAATCTTTAAAAAATTGATGTTAAAAAACTAATTGCTTTCACCTTGTTAATCAGAAATCTCTTATAACATCTGAATTTATTCCAAGAAACTCCTCATAGTCATCAAAGTGAAAAGGTAACACAAGCACCATTTTCATGTTTCTTTTTGTACACTACACTGATCTTACTTTTTGATTTACTATTAATATATTTTTCACTAAAAATACCCCAAATTTATATTAGTCCCCAAACTTAGAAATGTAATTTCTATAGTTTTTCCTTTAACCTATAATTAATAAGAATATACAGGCATACAAATTACCTTTTCTTATATTATTTTAATATATTATCATAGTTCATAAATATTTTTATAATATAATAAAGAATAATTTTTAGCCTTGTGAAGGTTTATATGCTAATGTAACACAAGTCTTATGAAATATATGTGCTTTAATTATTACTAATCATTCGAAACTCAAGTTGGTTTCAGCAGTGTGACAAAGTAGCTCAAAATCTACTGTTTTCATTTATAAAAACTTCAAACTATGTCAATCACAAATTTATGAACACTTTACTCATATTATCTGAATAATCACCAGAGCAATCTTAAGAGTCTTTTGTATATCTCCCCAAGAATCAATAAACACAAAAGGTTGTTAAATATGCATCTCTTACAGAATAACTATGTCAGCATTTTAGGCAATAAAGCCATAAAACAGAAGAGAGTAGTTCAAGTTTCAGAAGTCATCTAATACTTTGTATGCAGAAAACATGTATAACCCCTCAAGTCATGAGAATATTTTTATAATCCTATATTTATACTAATCATTACTTAGTGAAAAATAAGTAGAATTGCCCATATACATACTTTTGTTTAAGCAAACCCATTTTTCTGTTGAAGATGTGTGTACTTATATGACATACTTCTGTATTGTACTTTATATATCTACTTAATTTCAATTTTAAAATTCAGTTACCTTTTTTTTTTTTTCAGCAGAACAAGATTTATTTCTCTTTTAACCAAATTCTTATAGAACCATGTAAGACAGTTCATATAGAGATCATGATTTAGGAAGGTCTTCCTCAGTCTGAATCTTTAGGTCAGCAGAGACAAAAGTATAGGCTTTCAAGACCATATCACTCTGTCATAGGCAATAGGATCTGTCCTGTTAGATTTGATTATACTTTTTCTTTTTTTCAGGTCCATCTTTTTTTTTTTTTTTTTTAATTATTTTGCTGTATCGGGTGTTAGTTGAGACATGAGGGATCTTCCTTGTGTCATGTGGAATCTTGCCTTGAGGCACTCGGTCTCTCTAGTTGTGTTGCATAGGCTCAGTAGCTGTGGCACACAGGCTTATTTGCTCCCTGGCGTGTGGGATTTTAGTTCCTGGACCAGGGATTGAACCCACATCCTCTGCAATGCAAGGCAGATTCTTTACCACTGGACCACCAGGGAAGTCCCCTCAGGTACATCTTAAATTTCAAAAATTTAGAGACTATTATCCTTCAGCATTGATTTTTGTCTCTTTCCACACAGTCAAAAGCTTTGGCATAGTCAATAAAGCAGAAATAGATGTTTTTCTGAAACTCTCTTGCCTTTTCAATGATCCAGCGGATGTTGGCAATTTGATCTCTGGTTCCTCTGCCTTCTCTAACACCAGCTTGAACGTATGGAAGTTCACGGTTCACGTATTGCTGAAGCCTGGCTTGGAGAATTTTGAGCATTACTTGACTAGCGTGTGAGATGAGTGCAATTGAGCGGTAGTTTGAGCATTATTTGGCATTGCCTTTGTTTGTGATTGGAAGCCTTTGACTGTGTGGATCACAATAAACTGTGGAAAATTCTGAAGGAGATGGGAATACTAGACCACCTGAACTGCCTCTTGAGAAACCTGTATGTAGGTCAGGAAGCAAGAGTTAGAACTGGACATGGAACAACAGACTGGTTCCAAATAGGAAAAGGACTACGTCAAGGCTGTATATTGTCACCCTGCTTATTTAACTTATATGCGGAGTACATCATGAGAAATTCTGGCCTGGAGGAAGCACAAGCTGGAATCAAGATTGCTGGGAGAAATATCAATAACCTCCGATATGCAGATGACACCACCCTTATGGCAGAAAGTGAAGAAGAACTAAAAAGCCTCTTGATGAAAGTGAAAGAGGAGAGTGAAAAAGTTGGCTTAAAGCTCAACATTCAGAAAACTAAGATCATGGCATCCGGACCTGTCACTTCATGGCAAATAGATGGGGAAACAGTGGAAACAGTGGCTAACTTTATTTTGGGGGGCTCCAAAATTACTGCAGATGGTGATTGCAGCCATGAAATTAAAATATGCTTACTCCTTTGAAGGAAAGTTATGACCAATCTAGACAGCATATTAAAAAGCAGATACGTTACTTTGTCAACAAAGGTCCTTCTAGTCAAGGCTATGGTTTTTCCAGTCATCATGTATGTATGTGAGAGTGGAATATAAAGAAAGCTGAGCACGGAAGAACTGATGCTTTTGAACTGTGCTGTTGGAGAAGACTCTTGAGAGTCCCTTGGACTGCAAGGAGATCCAACCAGTCCATCATAAAGGAGATCAGTCCTGAGTATTCATTGGAAAGATGATGTTGAAGCTGAAACTCCTATACTTTGGCCACCTGATGTGAAGAGCTGACTCATTTGAAAAGACCCTGATGCTGTGCAAGATTGAGGGCAGGAGGAAAAGGGGACGACAGAGGATGAGATGGTTGGATGGCATCACCGACTCAATAGACATGAGTTTGGGTAGACTAAGGCAGTTGGTAAGGGACAGAGAGGCCTGGCATGCTGCAGTTCATATGGTCCCAAAGAGTCGGACATGACTGAACAACTGAACTGAACTGAACTGATTCATCTTGTGCCTTGGGAATACCAAGAAAAGAACTATAAACTGATAACATTTCTTGTAGGAGATCATAATACAACAGCCTCATGGTTACTTTGGAATATTACCTAGAAGTCAAAAAACAAAGTTTCTTTCAATGTACCCATTTCTTAAGTTTGCCTAAAAGTCTGTGATTTTTTTTTTAATTTTAATTGGAGGCTAATTACTTTACAATATTGTGGTTTTTTACATACATTCACATGAATCAGCCATGGTGTACATGTGTTCCCCATCCTGACCCTACCTCTCACCTCCCTCCCCATCCCATCTCTCAGGGTCATCCCAGTGCACCAGCCCTGAGCACCCTCCTCATGCATCGAACCTGGACTGGTGATCTATTTCACATATGATAATATACATGTTTCAGTGCTATTCTCTCACATCATCCCACCCTCATCTTCTCCCACAGAGTCCAACATTCTGTTCTTTACCTCTGTGTCTCTTTTGCTGTCTTGCATATAGGGTCATCATTACCATCTTTCTAAATTCCATATATATGCCTTAATATACTGTATTGGTGTCTTTCTTTCTGACTTACTTTACTCTGTATAATAGGCTCCAGTTTCATCCACCTCATTAGAACTGATTCAAATGCATTCTTTTTAATAGATGAGTAATATTCCATTTGTGTATATGTACCACAGCTTTCTTATCCATTTGTCTGCCGATGGACATCTAGGTTGCTTCCATGTCCTGGCTATTGTAAACAGTGCTGCGATGAACATTGGGGTACACATGTCTCTTTCAATTCTGATTTCCTCAGTGTGTCTGCCCAGCAGTGGATTGCTGGGTCGTATGGCAATTCTATTTGCAGCTTTTTAAGGAATCTCCACACTGTTCTCCATAGTGCCTGTACTAGTTTCCATTCCCACCAACAGTGTAAGAGGGGTCCTTTTTCTCCACACCCTCTCCAACATTTATTGTTTGTAGACTTTTTGATAGCAGCCATTCTGACCAGCATGAGATGGTACCTCATTGTGGTTTTGATTTGCATTTCTCTGATAATGAGTGATGTTGAGCATCTTTTCATGTGTTAGCCATTTGTATGTCTTCTCTGGAGAAATGTCTGTTTAGTTCTTTGGCCCATTTTTTTTATTGGATTGCTTATTTTTCTGGAATTGAGCTGCAGGAGCTGGTTGTATATTTTTGAGATTAATTTTTTGTCAGTTTCATTTGGTATTATTTTCTCCCATTCTGAAGGCTGTCTTTTCACCTTGCTTATAGTTTCCTTCACAAAAGCTTTTAAGTTTGATTAGGTCCCATTTGTTTATTTTTGCCTTTATTTCCATTACTCTGGGAGGTGGGTCATAGAGGATCCTGCCGTGATTTATGTCAGAGAGTGTTTTGCCTATGTTTTCCTCTATGAGGTTTATGGTTTCTGGCCTTACATTTAGATCTTTAATCCATTTTGAGTTTATTTTTGTGTATGGTGTTAGAAAGTGTTCCAGTTTCATTCGTTTACAAGTGGTTGACCAGTTTTCCCAGCACCACTTGTTAAAGACATTGTCTTTTCTCCATTGTATATTCTTGCCTCCTTTGTCAAAGATAAGGTGTCCATAGATGCGTGGACTTATCTCTGGGCTTTCTATTTTGTTCCATTGATTTGTGTTTCTGTGTTTGTACCAGCACCATACTGTCTTGATGAGTGTAGCTTTGTAGTGTAGCCTGAAGTCAGGCAGGTTGATTCCTCCAGTTCCATTCTTCTTTCTCAAGATTGCTTTGGCTATTTGAGTTTTTTTGTAATTCCAAACAAATTGTGAAATTATTTGTTCTAATTCTCTGAAAAAAACCATTGATAGGGATTGTATTGAATCTATAGACTGCTTTGGGTAGTATACTCATTTTCACTATATTGATTCTTCCAATCCATGAACACGGTATATTTGTCTATCTATTTGTGTCCTCTTTGATTTCTTTAACTAGTGTTTTATAGTTTTCTATATATAGGTCTTTTGTTTCTTTAGGTAGATATATTCTTAAGTATTTTATTCTTTTCGTTGCAATGGTGAATGGAATTATTTCCTTAATTTCTCTTTCTGTTTTCTCAGTGTATAGGAATGCAAGGGATTTCTGTGTGTTGATTTTATATCCTTCAACCTTACTATATTCATTGATTAGCTCTAGTAATTTTCTGGTGAAGTCTTTAGGGTTTTCTATGTAGAGGATCATGTCATCTGCAAACAGTGAGAGTTTTACTTCTTCTTTTCCAGTCTGGATTCCTTTTATCTCTTTTTCTGCTCTGATTGCTGTGGCCAAAACTTCCAAAACTATATTGAATAGTAGTGGTGAGAGTCAGCACCCTTGTCTTGTTCCTGACTTTAGGGGAAATGCTTTCAATTTTTCACCATTGAGGATAATGTTTGCTGTGGGTTTGTCATATATAACTTTTATTATGTTGATGTATGTTTCTTCTATTCCTGCTTTCTGGAGCTTTTTTGTCATAAGTGGGTGTTGAATTTTGTCAAAGGCTTTCTCTGCATCTATTGAGATAATCATATGGTTTTTATCTTTTAATTTGTTAATATGGGGTATCACATTGATTGATTTGTGAATATTGAAGAATCCTTGCATCCCTGGGATAAAGCCACTTGGTCAAGATGTATGATTTTTTTAATATGTTGTTGGATTCTGTTTGCTAGAATTTTGTTAAGGATGTTTGCATCTATGTTCATCAGTAATATTAGCCTGTAGTTTTTTTGTTTTGTGGCATCTTTGTTCAGTTTTGGTGTTAGGGTGATGGTGGCCTCATAGAATGGTTTTCGAAGTTTACCTTCCTCTGAAATTTTCTGGAAGAGTTTGAGTAGGATAGGTGTTAGCTATTCTCTAAATTTTTGGTAGAATTCAGCTGTGAAGCCATCTGGTCCTGGGCTTTTGTTTGTTAGAAGATTTCTGATTACGATGTCAATTTCTGTGCTTGTGATGGGTCTGTTGAGATTTTCTATTTCTTCTTGGTTCAGTTTTGGAAAGTTATACTTTTCTAAGAATTTGTGCATTTCTTCCAAGTTGCCCATTTTATTGGCATATAGTTGCTGATAGTAGTCTCTTATGATCCTTTGTATTTCTCTGTTGTCTGTTGTGATTTCTCCATTTTCATTTCTAATTTTGTTGATTTGACTCTTCTCCCTTTGTTTCTTGATGAGTCTGGCTAATGGTTTGTCTATTTTATTTATCTTCTTGAAGAACCAGGTTTTAGCTTTGTTAATTTTTGCTATGGTCTCTTTTGTTTCTTTTGCATTTATTTCTGCCCTAATTTTTGTGATTTCTTTCTTTCTACTAACCCTGGGGTTCTTCATTTCTTCCTTTTCTAATTGCTTTAGGTGTAGAGTTAGGTGATTTATTTGATTTCTCTCCTGTTTCTTGAGGTAGGCTTGTATTACTATGAACCTTCCCCTTAGCATGGCTTTTACTGAATCCCGTAGGTTTGGGTTGTTGTGTTTTCATTTTCATTTGTTTCTATTCATATTTTGATTTCTTCTATGACTTGTTGGTTATTCAGAAGTGTGTTGTTTAGCCTCCATATGTTTGTATTTTTCTTAGTTTTTTTTTTTTTTCCTGTAGTTGACTTCTAATCTTACCACATTGTGATCAGAAAAGATGCTTGAGATGATTTCAATTTTTTTGAATTTACCAAGGCTAGATTTATGGCCCAGGATGTGCTCTATCCTGGAGAAGTTTCCGTATGTATTTAAGAAAACGGAGAAATTTATTGTTTTAGGGTGAAATTGTCCTATAGATATCAATTAGGTCTAACTGGTCCATTGTATCATTTAAAGTTTGTGTTTTTAATTTTCTGTTTAGTTGATCTATCCATAGGTGTGAGTGGGGTATTAAAGTCTCCCACTATTATTGTGTTACTGTTAATTCCCCCTTTCATATTTGTTAGCATTTGCCTTATGCATTGCTGTGCTCTTATGTTGGGTGCATATATATTTATATATATCTTCTTCTTGGATTGATCCTTTGATCATTATGTAGTGTCCTTCTTTGTCTCTTTTCACGGCCTTTATTTCACAGTCTATTTTATCTGATATGAGAATTGCTACTCCTGCTTTCTTTTGGTCTCCATTTGCATGAAATATCTTTTTCCAGCCCTTCACTTTCAGTCTGTATGTGTATCTAGCTTTGAGGTGGCTCTCTGTAGACAGCATATGGGTCTTGTTTTTGTGTCCATTCAGCCAGTCTTTATCTTTTGGCTGGGGCATTCAACCCATTTACATTTAAGGTAATTATTGATAAGTATGATCCCGTTGCCATTTACTTTGTTGTTTTGGGTTCGAGTTTATAAACCTTTTCTGTGTTTCCTGCCTAGAGAAGATCCTTTAGCATTTGTTGGAGAGCTGGTTTGGTGGTGCTGAATTCTCTGAGCCTTTGCTTGTCTGTAAAGCTTTTGATTTCTCCTTCATATTTGAATGAGATCCTTGCTGGGTACAGTAATCTGGGTACAGTAATCTGGGTTGTAGGTTTTTCTCTTTCATCACTTTACGTATGTCCTGCTGTACCCTTCTGGCTTGAAGAGTTTCTATTGAAAGATCAGCTGTTATCCTTATGGGGATCCCCGTGTGGGTTTAACTGTTGTTTTTCCCTTGCTGTCTTTATTATTTGTTCTTTGTATTTGAGCCAGTGCTAACTACAAGGTTTTAATCTGTTGGACCTGTCACTTCCAGAGCAGTTCCCTCTTCTTTATTTATTTTGGCTTCCTCTGTTTGCAAGTCTCTTCAGTATCTAACTTCTGCCCTGACGCAAGGGGTCGAAGGTGGTCATTTATTTAGGCTCACTTGTTCAGTTGTGCTGCGGGGAGGGAGGAACACTGCAAACAAATATCACTGGTGTGTGTGGGGATTGCGCATAGTGTCTGGGTCACACTGGGTTTGCCCCCACTCACAGAGTGTGTGCTTTCCCGGTCTACACTGCTCAGGCTCCAGGTTGCTCTGCCAGCTAACTGTCTACGGTGGGCCCTGGGTTGCGTGCACTTCCCATATCTATGCCGTTCAGGTTCTCGGGTACAGACTCAGTTGGGCCTGTGTTTTGTGCGCGCTTTTTGTGCCCTTCCCAGGTCAGAGCAGCTCAGGCAACCAGGTGCTTGGTGAGCGCACACTCCCCAGGTGCGGTGCATCTTAGCACCTCCCAGGTCCCAGCCGCTTGGTTTCCTGGGTGCGCAGCGGCATCTCAGGTGTGCTATGTGTCTCTTCTGGGGAGCTGATCTGTGGCTGTGACCCTCCTGACGGATGTCAACCGTTCAGAATACCAAGAAGACTTGGGTAGCGACTGAGAGCCTGCTCGCTGTTTGATAGGGGATGCCCTCTCTGGGGCCGAGTTTGCCCCTTTCCTTCCAGCTCTGACTGGCGCCCGCCTGCCTCCCTGCCTCCGGTGGGGGTGGGCCGATCCGCAGCTGACTAGCTCTCCTCTGGTATTCACAGTCCTTTGTTCTGTGAGCGGGCAGGCAGTGCCTTAGGTTAGAGCTTTTAGTGGGAAAGTTCTCTCTCTCTCTTTCCTCTTTGTGTTTTTTTTCCCCCTCTCTGGCTGTCCCATGGTTTGGGTTGCTATCTCACGTTAGCTCCCTCAGATTGTCCTCAGGGCATTCAAGCCAGGTCCTGACCCTAAGCAATGCATCCTGTGCCTCCCTGTTCAGCCCCCGCTTGCTGGTGGTGGATGCAAGCATCTGGGCTACTTCTCCGCTGGGAGCTGTAGATAGACCCGTACGTAATCTGTGGGTTTTATTTATTTATTTTTTCCTCTCAGTTATGTTGCCTTCTGAGATTCCAAAACTCCCCACAGACCCGCCGGTGAGAGGGTCTCCTGGTGTTTGGAATCTTCTCTTTTAAGACTCCCTCCCCGGGACTGGTCTCCATCCCTAACTCTTTTGTCTCTCTTTTTATCTTTTATATCTTGTCCTACCTCCTTTTGAAGATAATGGGCTGCCTTTCTCGGTGCCTGGTGTCCTCCACCAGCATTCAGAAGTTGTTTTGTGGAATTTGCTCAGCGTTCAAATGATCTTTCAATGAATTTGTAGGGGAGAAAGTGGTCTCCCCGTCCTATTCCTCTGCCATCTTAGGACCGCCCCCCTCAGTTAACCTTTAAAAACATGTAAAATGATTTTGTTTTAACTACTCAGAAAAATTTTAAATATCATACGCATTTAAAAGATACATGCACAATTTTGGAAAGAATTATTTTCAGTGTAATTTAGATATATTAAAATCTCTATCTGACAAGAATTATGAGCAATTTTTATTTTAATTTAGAAGACATTTGTATAATAATAACTGGCTTTCCTCGTAGCTCCTTTGGTAAAGAATCTGCCTTCAATGCAGGAGACCCGGTTCAATTCCTGGGTCTGGAAGAGCTGCTGGAGAAGGGATGGGCTACCCACTCCAGTATTCTTGGACTTCCCTTGTGGCTCAGCTGCGAAAGAATCCGCCTACAACGTGGGGGATCTGGGTTCGATTCCTGGGTTGGGAAGATCCCCTGGAGAAGGGAAAGGCTACTCACGCCAGTATTCTGGCCTGGAGAATTCCATGGACTATACAATCCATGGGGTCACAAAGAGTTGGATGCCACTTGCACTTTCACTTTTCACTCTAAAAATATTTAATACTTAATCTAAAATGAGGGCTTCCCTGGTAGCTCAGTGGTGAAAATATCTACCTGTAATGCAGGAGAGATGGGGTGATCCCTCAGTCACGAAGATCCCTGGAGAAGGAAATGGCAACCCACTCCAGTATCTTGCCTGGAAAACCCCATGGACAAAGGAGCCTGGTGGGCTACAATGGATGGGGTCACAGAGCAGTCAGACATGACTTATCAACTAAACAATAACAATCTAAAGTGCAGACTTTTGTATAATACTTTGGTGGATTTTATGAAAATGTGATAACTGGAAATTTTCTTTTTAAGTAATATTTTATAACTGTAAAATACAATGATATGTAATACAAATAAGGTATAATTTTACTAAAATTTGAAATATAAGGATTTATTTTATCATGGATTCATATTTTTCATTTGTTTAAACTTAAATTTTTTATATTTCAAAGGTAAAAATAGGCCCTTAAAAATTATCCCGGTTTTTCTACTCATACTCAATATATGATATAAAATAGCACCAGTTTTATTCTTTATATCTGTCTTCTGTAAATGGCTTGTGTTATTAATCTTATTTACACTTTTATTCCTCTTGTACCCTGAGGTAAATCTGTGTCTCTTAAATAATATTTATATCTTTGAAATTTAAATACAAGTTGCTGTCAAAAGAAATGTATTCTCCTAATTATACCCAGAGCAAATACCTAAGAGACCCAGTAGAATCATAAAATACAAAAACATAGGCATCTTTGCAGCATGGTCTCTTAAAAATGGCCTGTTTTGCAATCTAATAAGTTGTAAAACTTTATAATAGCAGATCCTCCTACCACACTCATTGTTTAGTTTTTAAACTTCTGTTATTTTAAAATAAAATACATTTATTTCATACCTTTGTTATTTTGCTTTGGATTTCTGGAAGTACTTTCATTTTTGCTTTTACAGTCCCTAAAATAATCTTTTTATGTGAGTAAAAACCTGCTTTTTAAATTGTCACCTTATGTATCTTAGACTCTTTAGTATAATCTAAATTTAATGCATTTACTATCGAAAGGTGTTTCAATTTTGAGATGAAATTTAACTGACTTCTTAACTAAGATATTAGTAATATTTTAATACAGAAAATTTCTCTTCTGTATTATAATTAAGATTATAAGATGTTTTATTTTAAATTAGATATATTCCAAGGATCTGTATTTATTTCATAAATCTCCACATCTAGAAAACTGAGCAAGGACAGGAATAGCTGAGAATGAAAGTCAAAAAATGGGAAGGAGATATTCTAATTTGCTTGTAATTATTTATAGTCAATCTAAAATATAGTCAGGAACTATATATCATAGTCATTTGTAGACAATTAAGTTATTGCCTTGAAATTTAAATAATGTGGCATTTGTAGATTTATTCATTCAGCAAGTTAAAAGCACATTGTATATGTCATTAGAGACATATGATAACTATTATAGTTGGAAATAAAAATAATATTTAGACCAGTAGGAAAGGAAAATTGAACTGATACAGGCTTGAGTGTCAAAGACAAAGAATATCATTAAAAACTCTCCTGAATGTTTTTGGAAAATTATATTGCTTAGAATCAGTAGGTCCATAAAGAGGTGAATAAGTTTGTTCTTCTGACCTCTAGAAGCTCACACTACAGTGGAAGAGATCAACTTTGAACAAATAGTTGTCACTCAGTGCAATGAATACTATAGTAAGTTATGTGGGAGCTCAAAAAAAGGGAAATATTAAAACTCCTAAACTAGTTGTGGGAAAAATAAAAACACGGGCTTTAGTTGTGTGTAAGGGAAGAAGGGCTATGCATCACAGACAGAGGAGCTGACAGGTACATAGGTACGATGTATTAAGTAAAACAGACCTCTGGGTTCTAGGGGGAGGAAGGTGAGAAGAGAGGGTTAGTGGATTTTAACTTTGTGTATATACCGTCTAGTCAAGGCTAAGGTTTTTCCTGTGGTCATGTATGGATGTGAGAGTTGGACTGTGAAGAAGGCTGAGCGCCGAAGAATTGATGCTTTTGAACTGTGGTGTTGGAGAAGACTCTTGAGAGTCCCTTGGACTGCAAGGAGATCCAACCAGTCCATTCCGAAGGAGATCAGCCCTGGGATTTCTTTGGAAGGAATGATGCTAAAGCTGAAACTCCAGTACTTTGGCCACCTCATGCAAAGAGTTGACTCTTTGGAAAAGACTCTGATGCTGGGAGGGATTGGGGGCAGGAGGAGAGGGGACGACCGAGGATGAGATGGCTGGATGGCATCACTGACTCGATGGATGTGAGTCTGAGTGAACTCCGGGAGTTGGTGATGGACAGGGAGGCCTGGTGTGCTGCGATTCATGGGGTCGCAAAGAGTCGGACACGACTGAGCGACTGAACTGAACTGAACTGATATACCTCTCTCTGGAGAAGGAAATGGCAACCCACTCCAGTATTCTTGCCTGTAGAACCCCATGGACAGAGGAGCCTGGCAGGTTACAGTCCATGGGGTCACAAGAGTCGGATGACTTAGTAACTAAACCACCACCACCACCACCATATACCTCTCTTGACTGTTGCTTCTCTTCCTCTTCTTCCCTTTCTCTTTCACCTCTCCTCTTCCTTCTTCACCTTCGTATTCCTCCTCCTCATGATCATATCATTATCATCCAAGCAATGCCTCAAACTGCTTACACATCTCTTCAGCACAGGTGTATCACACAGTGAGCCTAGTGTGTGGGAAGTACACTGAGAATCATAAGATGTGAGACCAGAACTTCTGTGAGGCTGGATTGTGACTGTCTTTATTTTAAATATTAGTTGATCGTTGAGGGGATCCTAGAAGCTCTGGTTCCTTGAGAGTCATTTTGTAGCAGAACCGCAGGATTTGTATCAGTCCTATACAGTCTAATAAAAGTCATTAAATAAATTGGTGAACAAATTAATTCTATTTAGAGATTCCATGTTTCCTTAAAGTATTCCATTGAGGGAGTGGATGCTTGTCTTTAAGTAATAAAGGTCCTGTAAATTTCTAAGATTTCTTGCAAATCTCCATTTTTATCCTAAAATGTAGATGTCATTTTTACATGCCACATTATGCATTGCTTTTTTAATTCGAAAAATACTGCATATCACTAGGTAAAAATGATATTCAGGAATACCTTTATTCTAACTCGTTGTCTATATATCGCTGAAGGGTGTTCACACCCTCAGATTACCACTGCTGTGAAGCTGGTGTAGTGAAAAGAGCATTAGTGTCACACAGTTCCTTTCTTTCTTTTTGAAAAGAAATTACAACCATTTTCAACAGTTCTTAGTGAATAGTAGAGAAGTCTCAATTATTTATGATTACTATTAAAACATCATTAAGAATTCTGGGTTAGTCCTATATAATAGAAAAATTTACACCAGCTACTTTGAAAGTTATGAGACATTTAATATATTTTCCCTATTAGTGATTATAATTCATTATTCTGGTAAGTGACCACGAAGTTGTCTTCTCTTCTTCAGAAAAGTAGTTAGAGCAACATCTCATGCATTTAAAAATTGGAAATCTAATTCTGGAAAACAAAATTGTTCTACTGATGTTAATTTGATTTGAAAATCTGTATTGTGTTGTGGGATTGTTACACATTGCTGCTGCTACTGCTGCTAAGTCGCTTCAGTTGTGTCCGACTCTGTGCGACCCCACAGACGGCAGCCCATCAGGCTGCCCCGTCCCTGGGATTCTCCAGGCAAGAACACTGGAGTGGGTTGCCATTTCCATCTCCAATGCATGAAAGTGAACAGTGAAAGTGAAGTCACTCGGCCGTGTCTGACTCTTCACAACCCCATGGACTGCAGCCTACCAGGCTCCTCCGTCCATGGGATTTTCTAGGCAAGAGGAGTGGGGTGCCATCACCTTCTCTGTGTTACACATTAATTGTGTATATTTTAAAGCTTTTTTATCATTTCCTTCCCAAATGTCTGCATGAATCAGTAATCCAGAAATTTAGAAGTAGTATAAAAAAGAGCAGTAATCTGAGCATATCTTATAAAAAAGTCCTCATGATCTGATCTCCATGTGTCACAGTTCCTAGCAACTATTTACCATGCAACCCACCGTCCAGTCATGTTCTCTCAGCTCTTGGCTGGGAGTATACTTCTCCACTCCTCTGTTTCCCCCTTGGCATGCCCTGCTACAGCAGGCAGGGTGCTGTCTTACCAGTGGTAATTGAAAATGGAGATGGTTAAGTTATGGGCAAAAATGCTAACATACTACAGGAAGCAATAATGCTAGGTTAAAATTATGGGTAAGAGCCATAATTACGTATTAGAAATTGGTTATAGGAAGAAGGTGGTGTTTTTGAATTAGAATTTGACATGCAAGATGAGATCAATGACCTCTCTGGTTGGAGTCACAAATATAAGGAGGTGAGGAAACAATATATGTTTATCAGGAATAGCAAGTAGTTTGACTAAATTTACATAGAATATAAAAGTGGAAGATAAGTTTGGAAAAGAAGAGAGTCCAGATTCAAAAGTAAGTAGACTTTATTTTGGTAAAAATAAAACTGAAAGATGTATAACAAGTTAGAATTGTCATTATTATTATTCTCTAATAAGTAAGAATATTGATTGGGCCGAGGACAATCAGATACAGCCTTACACCTGTCAAAATGCAATTTATCAAAAAGATAAGTAATGGCTCTTGGCAAGGATGTGGAGAAAAGGAAATCCTTGTTGACTTTTGGTGAGAATATAAACTCATGCAGCCACTGTAGATAACAATATGCAGGTCTCTCGAAAAATTAAAAATAAAACTACCATATGATTCAGCAACTCCACTTCTGGGTATTTATCCAAAGAAAATGAAAACACGAATTCAGAAAGATACATGCACCCTGTGTTCACTGCAGAATTATTTATGATAGCCAAAACATGGCAGCAGCACAAGTGTTCATCAGTAAATGAATGGATGAAAAATAACCCTGTGTACGAGACAGCAAAAGAGACACTGATGTATAGAACAGTCTTATGGACTCTGTGGGAGAGGGAGAGGGTGGGAAGATTTGGGAGAATGGCATTGAAACATGTAAAATATCATGTATGAAATGAGTTGCCAGTCCAGGTTCGATGCACGATACTGGATGCTTGGGGCTGGTGCACTGGGACGACCCAGAGGGATGGAATGGGGAGGGAGGAGGGAGGAGGGTTCAGGATGGGGAACACATGTATACCTGTGGCGGATTCATTTTGATATTTGGCAAAACTAATACAGTTATGTAAAGTTTAAAAATAAAATAAAATTTAAAAAAGAAAAATATGTGGTATATATGTGAATGGAATATTATTCGGCCATAAAAGGAATGAAGTATTACCGTTTGTTACAGTGTGGGTGGACCTAGAGTGTATTGTGTTAAGTGAAATAAGTCTGCAAAGACAAACGCCATATGATTTCACTTGTATATAGAACCTAAAAAGAAAAACAAGCAAACATAAAACAGAAACAAACTCATAGATACAGAAAACAGGCTAGCGTTTCAAAGAGGGGAGGGGTGGTTGTGGGAAATGGTTGAAATAAGTCCAGTTATAAAATAAGTCATGGGGATATAATGTACAGCATAAGTAGCAGTCAATAATATTGTAATAACTTTGGAGACACAGTAATCAGATTTGTTTATGGTGATTATTTCATAATGTGTAAAAATATTAGGTCACTGTATTGTACACCTAAAACTAACATAGTATTGTAAGTCAGTTATACTTCAATTTAAAAAGAGAATTGTATTTGAGATATGACAATAAAATAATGACACCAGTATTACGGAAAATCACTTCTTTGAAAGAAATGTCATCCTCTACAAGAAGGGAAACAAGATTATTTCCATATTGTTGCCATTATCCAAAATATTTTTAATGCTTTTGGAATTGCATTCAGAACCTATTTGATATTCTTTTAAGTGTTGTTTAGAGTGGTTAATAATATTTTTATTTCATCATAGATGCACATGTTCGGACTAGCTAATTCACTTTTGAATTATTTTTTATGCAAATTCAAACGTGTTTTATTTTCATGCTGTAAATCTTATTTCCTGGAGCTACACAAAAATTTTCGCTAATCCTAGTTAACTTTTTAAAATAAATATTTACTTGCCCATGTTCATTTTATATACCTGCTTGTATTAATATTTTATTCTCATAATCTGGAAAAAGATTGAATAAATTTTGAATAATGAAATAATCAGGATTGAAACTAATACTGATATTTTGTATTAGTATGTGTGTGTGTATATATATATATATATACACACACACATACAGTCATAAGGTTATTTTCAAACTCAAAGGGTGAAAATATGGAAAAGCAAAATGTCAATATTTCTTTGTAATTTCAAGTCTATTCCTAATCATTCCAAGAGAAATTTTGTTCATGGAAATAACACTTTGATTACCTTTTAAATTTTAACTGGAAGTTTTTTAAACATACACAGTGATTAAAGAGAATATGTGGACATGGTTTTCTTTTTAAGGAAAGAGAACGATTGAAGCAAGAAAAACGTGATGAGAAAAGATTAAATAAAGAACGTAAACTAGAGCAACGAAGATTAGAATTAGAAATGGCAAAGGAACTAAAGAAGCCTAATGAAGACATGTGCTTAGCAGACCAAAAGGTAATTTATCATGTAAACCATTTCATTAATAAATTTGAATTTTTTTGTGTTCTCATCTGATTGCTTTGCCAGAGTTGCCATTGTGAAAGCATTGTATTTTTAGCTGCTGCTGCTAAGTTGCTTCAGTCATGTCCGACTCTGTGCAACCCCACAGACGGCAGCCCACCAGGCTCCCCCATCCCTGGGATTCTCCAGGCAAGAACACTGGAGGGGGTTGCCATTTCCTTCTCCAGTGCCTGAAAGTGAAAAGTGAAAGTGAAGTCGCTCAGTCATGTCTGACTCTTAGTGACCCCATGGACTACAGCCTACCAGGCTCCTCTGCCCATGGGATTTTCCAGGCAAGAGTACTGGAGTGGGGTGCTAGAGCAGTGAATTTCCAAGTCTAGATCATCTGTCTCTCCTGGATGGCTACAAGTAAACCTCTCTAGAGCTCTGTGCTGATAATGGCAGTTCTTAATATATAAATGGAGCACCACAAACCTTTTTAATGTAAGTAATATACTGCAGAAATCTATAAAAATGAATTATAGAAATAGGATTTCTGTGTTTCATTTGGTCTTTTTGAGGCATTTAGGAACAGAAAGATCTAACTCCTTCCCTCAGGCTTCCATAGATATTTAAACAAATTAGGATTTGCAATAAAACCTCTTTCAGTGCTTTAGTGGTGGTAGCTAACTATTGAGTACGTTTAGTTCGTGCCAGGCACAGTGCTAAATGCTTGAAATGAATTTTCTGATTTGGCCCTCACCACAGTCTTGTGGTGGAGAAGGCAATGGCACCCCACTCCAGTACTCTTGCCTGGAAAATCCCATAGACGGAGGAGCCTGGTGGGCTGCAGTCCATGGGATCGCTAAGAGTCGGACATGACTGAAGTGACTTAGCAGCAGCATTAGCAGCAATCCTGTGGAACTGATATTTTTGCCCATTTACAGATGCAAAAACTTGAAACACAGAAAGGTTAAGGAATTTGCCTGAGATTATACAACTTATAAGTAGCAACTTGGATTCAGGCTTCATTTTGTTAAACTCCAGAGCCCATACTCTTTATGACCCTGAAAGCCAAGAAGTGTGTCCTGTCAGAGTACCTCAGGTGTATTTTCTCTTCCATCATTCTTCACAGATTTGTAATATTGCTAAAATACATAAAAGTAGCAACTTGGAAAGAGCAGAAGCATAGTAACAGCTGGTATGATTTCACATATTAATGAGTAGAAGTCAATTATGTTTGGCTATAGTTAAGATAGTATTCCTGGAAAATTGTGTCAGTGCATATCATGTCTATAATAGTGTCTCAATGATACAATAGTTATACTTGGTCAGTAGCATCTATATTTACTCATATGCCATATAACATACAGATAATGATTATCTCTTATTTTTGCAAGCTCTTTTATAAAGTGCTTAAAGCAAACTTCTAGTGTTGCTGTTTGTAGCCAGCCAGGTTCCTCTGTCCATGGTATTTCCTAGGCAAGAATACTGGAATAGGTTACCATTTCCTTCTGCAGAGGATCTTTCTGATCCAGGTATCAAACCCATGTTTTCTGCATTGGCAGGCAGATTATTTACTGCTGAGGCAACAGGGAAGCCCAAACTTCTAGTACCCAAGTGGAAAATTAAATTTATTAATATTCTATTTAGTTACCTAGCATAAATGCTTTTAAATAAAGATAAAAGTATGCACATGTTGGTAAATCACTTCAGACTCTTTGCAACCCTAGAAACTACAGCCTGCCAGGCTCCTCTGTCCATGGGATTCTCCAGGCAAGAATACCAGAGTGGGTTGCCATGCCCTTCTTAAGGGGATCTTCCTGACCCAGGGATTGAATCTGGATCTCCTGCATTGCAGGCAGATTCTTTACAGTCTGAGTCACCAGGGAAGCCTGTATATAATCTAGTTTTAGTCAACTGGATGTTTAAAATTTCCTAAGCACAGAATAGGTATAGTGGTTAGTTAACATGTTTTAATAAACTCATACTGAGCAATTTTCTTGAATCCTAAGAAACTATTTTCTTGCTAATCCTTAATGATCTTTTTAAATCCTAAATTATCGTAAATAACCTTTTATTTTCATTTAAGTCCATATGCACACATATAAAATATTTGTAAGTCCATTTTAAGACTTAGGCTTCCCTGATAGCTCAGTTGGCAAAGAATCTGCCTGCAATGCAGGACACCCAGTTTGATTCCTGGGTCGGGAAGATCTGCTGGAGAAAGGATAGGCTACCCATTCCAGTATTCTTGAGCTTCCCTTGTGGCGCAGCTGGTAAAGAATCCGCCTGCATTGTGGGACACCTGGGTTCGATCCCTGGGTTGTGAAGATCCCCTGGAGAAGGGAAAGGCTACCCACTCCAGTATCCTGGCCTGGAGAATTCGATGGACTGTATAGTTCATGGGGTCTCAAAGAGTCGGACATGACTGAGTGACTTGCACTTTCAATTCACTTTGCACTTTAAGACTTACTTTTGTTGGTTTTGCTTTATAAATTTTTAGAATCATGTGGAACTATGTATGTCTGATATGATTCAGGAAAAAAGAAGACAGAATTAAATGGTTTTCATATGTAACAAAAGATTTGTATTATGTCAGCAGTATCCATAGTTTGTGTTTCTACACACTATTAGTGGAAGAAGTCTTTAGTTCGTTATTACACCAAATGCAGAGTAGAGGACACATTTTTGTGTTCAGGGTCCAATTCAGATAAATAGAAATGTTTATAAGCCACATTTTTCCCAATCATAACTGAAAGTATATTTATTGAATCATATTCATGGATGAAAATGTTTTTAGATTACTTACTTATTTAATTTTTAAAATGTCCATGAAAGCTGAAAATATAGTCATTACAATGTTAATATGTGAGCATATTTGAGAAATAGCAGAAGAAACAGTTCTTTCATTTTGATAGTGAATCAGTGTTTCACTATATACAGGAAACCTCAAAACTGACAGTTGCACTCTAACTGGCTTCTTGACAGGGTCGTAGGTTCTTGTCATGTGGACCTAGTAATTTATCTACATTCATTAGCCAAAGATGGTATCTCTCTCTCCAACCATACAAGCCACAGATGTGTACACGGTTAGTTTCTGAGCTCCCCAAAAGTATGAATTGTAAATCAGTCTACATCATTAGAAGAAAGTGTTGCGTGTGCCCTACTAAGTTGTTCCATGGTAAAGTAATCATGAGATACTTATTTCTTATGTTATTTAATTTTTCTTCCAGTTATGTAACCTGTGTTTTGTCAATATGTAAGTTAAAATTAGTGTTCTCTTTTGTAGAGATCTAAGGTCATGTTGATTTCAACCAAAATTTATTAATGGTTACTTGTGTTCAGGATTTTATGATTACATAAAGAATCTACCTGCAGTGCAGGAGACCTGGATTCAGTCCCTGAGTTGGGAAGATGCCCTGGAGAAGGGAAAGGCTACCCACTCCAGCATTCTGACCTGGAGAATTCCGTGAACTGTATAGTCCACAATGTCGCAAAGAGTCGGACACGACTAAGTGACTTTTGCTTTCACCGGGGAGTTATAGAAATGCCCTCATGGAATTTACAATCTAGAGGGAAAAACCACTGGTATAAGGCAAGATAAAAATAACCTGTGGCAGATTCATTTTGGCAAAACTAATACAATTATGTAAAGTTTAAAAATAAAATTAAAAAAAAAATAACAACTTACCTTACTTCAGAAGGTATAAAATCATGGCTTTTAAAATTATTTTTTCTTTCTTTTCTTTTATTTTCAGCCTTTGCCAGAGTTGCCTCGTATTCCAGGACTTGTTCTCTCTGGAAGTACATTTTCAGACTGTCTCATGGTGGTGCAGTTCTTACGAAACTTTGGTAAAGTTTTGGGCTTTGATGTGAATATTGATGTTCCAAACCTGAGTGTTCTTCAAGAGGGATTGCTAAATATAGGGGACAGCATGGGTGAAGTACAAGACTTGCTTGTGAGGCTCCTCTCAGCTGCTGTATGTGATCCAGGTCTAATTACAGGATACAAGGTAAAAAAAAACAAAATACATCTTTTTAATTTGTACTATCAGTGCATTAATAGCTGGCTTTAGCATGTTAGCAGAAGATTGTATAGACTTACTCAATTTTTTCTACGTAGCTTCTCACGAAGTTAAAGGTAGATTTGCTTCAGTTACAGTTGGTACAAACTTAGAAAAACCTGGTTCATAAAGCCTAAGGAATGTAAATCATTCTCAAATTACTTTTATTTTCCTTTAGCTTTTGGCAAAAGCCAAATTTACTTAAGAAATTCCCAAGTAATATTTAGCAAAACAGAAAATTCAAAATTTGTAAAGAAGTTAGAACTTACGTGTGTCCTCTGAAAGTATACTGTGTTCTCTTTGAAACTGTGAATAACTGAGACTAATCAAGACCCCTGTAGAACAGCATGTTAAGACTCTATATTGCTACGTGGATACTCAATAAGTTCAAATTTATCTTAATTCCAATTAAGATACACATTTCAGTCAGTTTTACTCTAGATAATATTGTAGAGAGAGAAGTTTCCAGATACACCTGTTACTTTTTCCTCCATTTCCCTATTCATTCAGCATACCAGGAAATAAAATCCATGACACTGTAGAACCAGAAAACACAATAATAATAGTACTTTTCAACCCCTCCCCCACCACTACTGATGGATATAGCCTGTAAAACCTTCAGATAGTTTCTGTGGTCAAAGAAGGTATGAATTTTTAACCACAAATTTACATACTCTTCTCCACACCTAACTTTTAGCCAAGTTTGAAGAAGGAATGGAAAAATTACAAGTACTTGAAAGCTTGTCCGATCATCCGTTGACTGTTTTTATCTCCATTTCATCAAAAATGTGAATAAAGCCCTTGTCAGTAATATCTAAATCATATAATACCAATATTTAAAAGTCTTACTGTTTATATTTTATGAGTCAGTATCAGTCCTTATACTGATAAAAATGCCAAACTTTTATAGGCCAAAACAGCTCTTGGAGAACATTTGCTGAATGTTGGTGTGAATCGAGACAATGTTTCCGAGGTTTTGCAGATTTTTATGGAAGCACACTGTGGACAGACTGAACTTACTGAAAGCCTAAAGACTAAAGCTTTTCAGGCTCACACTCCAGCACAGAAAGCCTCAGTTCTGGCTTTCCTGATCAATGAACTGGCATGCAGCAAGAGTGTGGTGAGGTAAGCACATGTCTGGACTTTTCTGGTGATTATTTTCTGTTTTAAATTTGTCTAGTCACAAAGTAATACAAATTGCTTATAGAAAATTTGAAAGTAACAGACTATGACAAAGAAAAAAATTAAAATTACACTAACCTCACCATTCAGAGATGACAAATGGTATTTTAATGTATTTCTTTTCAGGCTGTTAAAAAGAAATTTTGAATCATACTGTGTATAGTCCTTGTAACACTTCTTGTTTATTTGGTAATTTTGTTATTTATTTGTATACTGAAATGTGAACAGTTTTTTGTTGCTGTGACTCTAGAATCCAGTACTCTTGTAAGAACTCAGAATTTTTCTTTTATCTTTGGTAGCAGATGACTACCTCATTTTTTGCTAGAAGCCATTTGTAGAATTATCCATCTACTTTTTATCATGTGCTGACACAATCTTAATATTATTTATTTATTGCATGTTAGTTTGCACTTTTTTAAAAAGTACTTAATCTCATTTAAGAGTCAAAGTAAGTTCTCCACTATAATATTGGAAGATTTGGTGAACAAATTCCTCATTCATCTTGTTCTTGCTATTCATTATTTTACAGATTTTAATTATGTTACTTTTATTCCTTTACCTTTCTAGGGAAAGAATCAATCCAGATATTTCAGAGCCATGTGTTTCTACCATTGCTGGACATTTTAAGTTTTCTGTACATCTCTTAGCTATGTATTAGTATAATTTTTCATTTGTTTTTGCTATTCATTGGCAATCATCATTTGTACTTACCAAAAATCTGCATCATTTTATTTACCAAATTAATGTACTACATTATGTATTAATTTATGTCTTCTAATAAACTTTTGCATTGGCAGTGAAATCGACAAGAACATTGATTATATGTCAAACTTAAGGAGAGATAAATGGGTGGTAGAAGGTAAACTCCGCAAGTAAGTCCTATTTTATTAAAACTAGTATACTGTTTTCCTTCTTCACAAATTTCTGAATAAAGCATACTAAGTGAAAATATGGAATTTAAACTTTATTTTGTCTAAAAATTAGAAAAGGCAAAGTTTAATTAAGCTGAGATATAAAATTAATAAAACTCAGAGGCAGAGTTTTTAGTGGACAAAAGCTATAATGAGATTCATTGAACTCACATGCTTCAAAGTTAAAAGAAAGTCAATTTATCTTTCTTTCAAAGAAGTCAAGCAATCATATATTCAAAGACTGTTGTTTCTATCAGGTTACTTTTGTCATAAATAGAATCTGTTTGGATTCTACCACATTTTTCCTTAATTGCTTTCTAATTACAGTTTGCTTTTACAGAGAGTCTAACATATCCAAATATATTCAGCATTAAAACTCAATTAGCTTCCTGCTAGGAAATATAATGCTGAAATTATTCAACTTCCATGTTAAGAGGATAGTTTCTTTGCAGTGACTTGAATTGAAATTTACTCAGATAGTATAGGATCAAGAACTATCACTTGGCTGTTCCTGAGTTAATCTCAGTTTTCTGTGTTTTTAAAAAAGTGTATTCTAATTCCAAACAGATAGACAGTATAATTCTTAAAAGTTAACATATTTTATAATTTCTGTGAACATATTTCTTCTAATTTTTATTGTCATTGATATATTGGTTACTTTGAGAGAAATAACCACATGCTTAAAACTCATAGTATGATATTTAAAAAGTACAGAGGGAAGCCTTTTCTTCTGTATCATTTTTTTTTTTCATATTTAAAGGCTCAGAATCATTCACGCTAAGAAAACAGGCAAAAGAGACACTTCAGGTGGCATTGATCTTGGAGAAGAACAGCATCCACTGGGCACACCCACTCCAGGACGAAAAAGGAGAAGGAAGGGAGGAGACAGTGACTATGATGATGATGATGACGATGATAGTGATGACCAAGCTGATGAAGATGATGAAGATGAAGAAGATAAAGAAGACAAAAAAGGAAAGAAGACTGAGATCTGTGACGATGAGGTAATAAAATTTAGACTTGACTAATACTGTATGAAATATTGAAAATAATACAGAATTTGAAGTCAAATGGATTTGGGTTTAAATTCCATTGTGACACTCAACCCAGTTTATTCATCTGAAAATTAAATATAATATTCACCTCAAGGTTTTTTGTGATGCTTAGGTAAATATTGAATAGAACCTCTGCGCATAGAAGGTACTTATGTTGAATAAAAGAAGTTAAATTTTTCTGTTTGTATAATAACTTGAGAGTTCTCCAAAGAACTATTCATATTCTTAATTTTAGGTATTTTTAAAATTCTATTAACGTGATATCTTATGTTTATTTTGTACAGTACTTAATGCCTTCAAAGTGTTGTCAGGTATAGTGAAACTGATACATTTCTCAGATCCTACCTAGTTTATTGAGTACATGGCTCTAGGCACTTTTTTTAACTTTTACTTTTATTGCAATACAGTTGATTTACAATGTTGTGTTAGTTTCAGGTGTATAGCAAAATGAATCAGTTATACATATACATATATTCACACATCTTTAAGATTCTTTTTCTATATAGGCCATTATAGAGTATTGAGTAGAGTTCCCTATGCTATTCAGCAGGTTCTTATTAGTCATCTGTTTTACACATTGTAGTGTGTATATGTCAGTCCCAGTCTCCCACTTTATCTTTACTTCTTCCCCTTATCCCCTAGTAACCATACATTTGTTTTCTGCATCAACTCTACTTATTTTTCTTTTTTAAGATTCTTTTCTCCGTGTAGACCATAATCAAAGATGAACAAAGCACTGAAACTTTCCTTTCAATTTACAGTTTCAGAGAAAGACTTAGAATAAGAAAAAATAATGTGTTAAATGTTAACTGCTTTGCTAGCAGTATTTACAATGTATTAGGCAGGAGAAGGTGATGGCACCCCACTCCAGTACTCTTGCCTGGAAAATCCCATGGATGGAGGAGCCTGGTGGGCTGCAGTCCATGGGGTCACTAAGAGTCAGACGTGACTGAGCAACTTGCCTTTCACTTTCCACTTTCATGCATTGGAGAAGGAAATGGCAACCCACTCCAGTGTTCTTGCCTGGAGAATCCCAGGGAACGGGGGAGCCTTGGTGGGCTGCCGTCTATGGGGTTGCACAGAGTCGGACACGACTGAAGTGACTTAGCAGCAGCAGCAGGCGGGTACAAAAGACGGACATTGAATCTTTCTGAGGAATAAATGATCACAAAGGCTTTCTGAACTCATTAGCTGAGGCTACAAGCTGGGCTGAATGTTAACCTATTAGAGAATCCAGGAATCCATGGAAAAATCTTCCAAGCAGAGAGAATAGCATGAGTAAGGACTCAGAAGCCTTGAAACCATGATGTGCTTTACAGGCCCTATAAGTGCTCCAGTAATACTAGATAGCCTCGTGGACAACAACTGTGAACTAGGATTTTATAGTTTTATGGTGATAGGAAGCCATTGAAGGGTTATAAGTGATGGAAAGACCTGGTCAGACTTGATTTTTCAGTGGCTCACTATGTCAACTCTGTGGAAAATAGATTTGGCTAGCGCAAGATCAGAAGTGGGAAGATGAGTCAGGAGAGACTGCTCTGGTTTAGGTGAATTGTGATAGGTCTGAAAATAGACCAATGGAAGGAAAAGACTCAATAAATATTGAGGAAAACTGAATAGTCTTTGAAGATGGATTGTGTAAGTTGATGGAGGGAGAGATAGGATTGATTCCAGTTTTCTGGTAAGGGACTACCTGCTTTTGTTGCCACTACCTGATCTAAAGAATTCAGGAGGGACATCATCCCTGGTGGCACGATGGATGAGAATCCATGTGCAAATGCAGGGGACATGTGTCCCATCACAGGTCCAGGAAGATTCCACATGTTGCAGAGTAGCTAAGCCTATGTGCCACAACTACTGAGCCCACATGCTGCAATTACTGAAGCCCGTGTGCCTAGATCTTGTGCTGTGCAGCAAGAGAAACCACTACAATGAGAAGCCTGTGCACCGCAATGAAAAGTAACCCCCGCTCCCCTCAACTAGAGGAAGCCCACACAAAGCAATGAAGACCCAGTGCAGCCAAAAATAAATAAATAAATAAAGCTTTAAGAAAAACAAAAGAAAAGATTGCATCGCCATTAAAAAAAAAAAGAAGAATCGAGAAGCAGCAGAGTAAATAGATGACAGCCGAGTAGGGGAATATAGAACAAATATCTGAAGTTAGGAAATGATACTAGGTTTTATTTTGAACATGTTGAATTTGAGGTGCCTGAGCAGTTTAGCAGTCAGTTGGATTTAAAAACCCAAAGCCTGGAGAAGAGTTCGGTCTTGAAAATGTAGATCTGGAGGTTATTAGTACATAGACAATAGTTTAAATAATGGGTTGGGTTAGTTTGCACAGGAGAATTGGTTTATTAGTGAGAGTAGTAAACTGAGATTGGAACCTCAGGGAATGTCAGTGTTTAAGAAGAGCCTTCAGGACTTCTTGCTGAAGAATAAACAAAGGTAGAAAATTTCTGTAGTGGGTCAGGGATTGCCAAGACCAAGACCGCCTCCAAAGCCAGTGACTCACTAGGATGACTCACAGAACTCAGCTTCTGGTCATGCTATGGCTACAAGTTATTGCAGCAAAAGGAAAAACAAAGCAAAACCATTAAAGAGAAATGGCATATGGGTCAATATCCAGAGGAAATCAGTCCCAGCTTTCAAGAGTCTTTTCCTAGTACAGTCACAAAGGATGGGCTTAATTCTCCTAGCAGTGTGTTGTGACATTTAAATTGTGCCGCAGCTGAAACGTTGTGTTCTAAGAAAGTTCAATAGAGACTGTGCCCAGAGTTTTATACAGGGATGACCACATAGGTACCCTCTGCATAGAAGGTGCCAAAACTCCAGCCTCCCCCCACTCCAAAAAAAGTAGGTGTTTGGTATAAACCACATTGTTAGCGCAGTGTAGGTCCAGCAAGCTATTCTTGTCACTCTGGGTTGGGGAACCCTCCAAAATTCAGCTTCCCAGATGCTAGCCAAGGGTCAGCTTTGTAAGCCAACCTTTCAAAAACCTACAATGTTAACTCTTTTCCACCCATGTAATAATAATAAGAATCAAGAAAATTAAACATTTTTTAAAAGAGGGAGTTATAAACAGTGTTAAGGGAGGGCTTCCCTGATGGCTCAGTGGTAAAGAATCTGTGTGCCAGTGCCGGAGACATGGGTTCAATCCCTGATCTGGGAAGATTCCACATGCTGCAGAGCAACTAAGCCTGTGCAACACAACTACTGAGCCTGTGCTCTAGAGCCCACGAGCCACAGCTCCTGAGCCCATATGCTCTTGAGCTCATGCTCTGCAACAAGGGAAGCCACTGCAATGAGAAGTCCACACCCTACAACTAGACAGTAAGCCCCGCTCATCACAACTATAGAAGAGCCCACGCAGCAGCAAAGACCCAGGACAGCCAAAAATAAATAAATAAATCCAATTATTTACAAAAGAAATGTTAAAGGAACAGGCGTGTAATGTGAGGAGGACTGAATGTGCTTGTTGTATTCGCCATCACAGAGGTGTTTGGTAACCAATGCCAGCACCATTTCTTTAGAGAGGTGAGAGCCAAAGCAAGGCTAGAATTGTTTGAAAACAATGAAAAGTGAGAAAGTGAACATGATTGTCTCAAGCATTATACCTCAAAAGAAAGGGTAGTTCCTAGAGGAGGACAAAGACCAGGGATTTTTCAGATGCAGAAGATTTGAGACTATTTTTGGTTGACGGGAGAGTCAGTAAAATGAGAGATAAGTGTGGGAGATTAAAGAGATAAAAGAGAATAATTAATAGTGTAAGGTCCCTAGAGATATTGGAGAGATTCAGTTAAGGTAAAGATGGGGGCGGGGGGCCTAGCTTTGAAGAGTAGGCTAAAGGGAAGAAGGCAAGGTAATGGAGGAGTGTTTTTAAGGAAAGCGACCATAAGCCACAGAAATGGACATGTATAAAAAGGAGATAAAGGTTGATGTTTACCTTTTACAAGAAAAGAATGCTAGAAATATTGATAGGGTTGAAGAAATGGCATTCAAAAAAACAATATACAGCCAGCCCTTCTGCCTTCGATGCCAGGATTATTTAGTGAAGGAAGTCTAGGAAAAACTTTTCCGTTCTTTTATCAATCCCATATTGCTGGAGAAATAAAGCTTAGAAAGATGGATTATTGATATATTATGTGAAAATAATATCTGAATAAGACCAATGATGTTACTAAATCAAATTTTTACTTAATCTGGATAACAGTGTAATTTATAAAATCATGTGCTATACAATTCTTTTAAGTAAAAAATAGCATAAATGCAAAATGTTTTCATAAATTACATATTTTAAACCAGAATGATTTGCTAGAGTGAGCCTTACTTATTTTAAGAGTAGCAGGCTGAAACGGAGACTACTGTGAGATTCCTTGCAGGAATTACTTCATAATGTTGTACTTCTGAAATCACTTGATCAAATACTCTCATGCTGTGACAAAAGGGTATATAATTTGGGTTTCAGAACTGTAATTACCCAAAGATACTATTTATAACCAGTCTGCTTCCTTTGGCAAGTGGAGCTGTTTAGCAGAAATTAAACTTTTTTGATCAATATTAACCACCTTTTTAAAAAACAGAACTAGCATACCTTTTCAGCACTTAATTTTATAATTTTTTTTAAGTATTAGCTCTCATAAATGTGACAACTTTGTGTTCGGATATCAGTGTATTCTAGTGGATAGTCACCCCATTAAACTAGAATTTATTTACAGAAATTGTGTTTCACTTGGCATTTTTCACATGGAGAATTAACAAACTCTAAATTGTTTTCTTTAAGGGAGATAAAAGAACTATTAAAAATCAGTATTAATGATTTAAAAATCATTATTCACATTTTAAGACTGGATGTGTTATTTTAAAGTAGTATTTTATTTTTATGAACTTTGAATTATAGAGTTAATTAGATTGATCAAAATCCTGGCAAATGTGTATCTTGTCATTAATGTGAGAAAACAGCTTAAAAGTGTTTGAAAGTAAGGAATATTTTAGGATCTAAGAGACCAGAGAAACATTTCTTTTACATGATTTGAGAGTTTTTCTTTATAATGAAGAATTTGTAGCCACTTACCAATTTCCTAATAAAATTAAAGGTTAACTTTTTAAAGAACCTGATTGATTGATTTTCCTCCAAAAATAGGTTTGGCTTCTTGATTAAGTATAGGTGGTGTCAGTTGTTATACCATATAAAGGACTAATTGCAGGAGCCTTTCCAATGAGACCCATGTGATTCCTTTCAATTAGAACAGGGGTCTGGGATCTAATGCTTGATGATCTGAGGTGGAGCTGATTTAATAATAATAGAAATAAAGTACACAATAAATGTAATAAGCTTGAATCATCCCAAAATCATCCACCAAGTCTGTGGAAAATCGTCTTCCACGTAGCCGGTCCCTGGTGCCAAAAAGGTTGGGGACCACTGAATTAGAAGATACTGCTCTTTAAGTCACAGCCCTTTGTCTTAAGGGTGATTCCCTCCTTCTTCACTCTTTATTCCTTCAATATATCAACTCTCCCTAATCCTTAGGTTTGTGTTGAGATCTTTGTGAACTTTAACCTCACAAGGTGTTGTGTAGGAGGTTATGTGGACAATTAAACTTTGACATATAGGGACATATAACAGCCTTCTCTTTTGATTGGGGAAGCATGGCAGGCATAGATTCTGTATTCTTAATTTTTTTGTTATTGCCTTTCTCTCTGGCTTTTCAGATTCTTCATATCTCTTAAAAGTATGAGGACTATTAACCAAAACTCCTTTAAATAAAACTTTAGTAGATATTTTACTTCTTTTTTTGGTAAGAAAAGTCTTAGAAATGGTAGTTAGTTAATCTAATACATAGTTACTTTGACATCTTATTTCAAATATTTGTTGATTGAATTGTTTTCTATATAAGCAAATTGTCAAACATTTATCCTGCTGGTCAAAAGATCACTACATAGTCATAGAGCTATTAAGTATCTATTTAATTAAAGAGTCAAGATTTAAGGATCATTAGGCCTATTCTCTTATAAATAGAAATGATGTTATTATTACCATAAATAATATGCCTAAATGCCTTTGGAAATCGGGTCTCATAAATTTGGGTAAAGCATAGATAGCTAATGGTAAAACTATTGAAGTTTTCCTTTCCCTTCCTTTTATTGGGGAAATAACTATACTGGTTTAGAAATATCTGTTTGTGAGAATGGTTGGTGGCATTATGACTTTTAAAAAAGCCTTATTAAAAGTAAACACCAAAAACAAGTGCTTATATTTTTTAAACCTGAGACGTACCTGCAGTTTCTCATTAAAGGACATCTTTCAGAAAGAAAGAAAATAACCTTATTTATATGTTATGTACCGGAAAATTTTCTAGTTGCTTTCAGATCTGTTCTTTGTTGCTGTTGTTTAGTCACTAAGTCATGTCCAGCTCTTTCATGACCCCTTGGGCTGTAACCTGCCAGGCTCCTCTGTCCATGAGATTTTTTTCCTGGCAAGAATACTGGAGTGAGTTGCCAGTTTCCTTCTCCAGGTGATCTTCCCAACCCAGGGATCAAACCTGCGTCTCCTGCTTGGCAGGCAGATTCTTTACCACTGAGCCACCTGGGAAGCCCCAGAACTGTTCTTAGTCCTCACAAAAGTCCCATGTTACAGATAATGTCATCACCAATTTACAGATTAGGAAAAAGTTTTGGGAGAGTTAAATGATTTGCCTATATATGTAGCCCACGCTGCAGCTGAGGTCCAATGAGGTACATAAGGACTTCCTGGTGGCTCAGACGGTAAAGTGTCTGCCTACAATGCAGGAGACCCAGGTTCAATCCATGGGTCGGGAAGATCTCCTGGAGAAGCAAATGGCAACCCACTCCAGTAGTCTTGCCTGGAAAATCCCATGGAGAGAGGAGCCTGGTAGGCTATAGTCCATGGGGTTGCAAAGAATTGGACACGACTGAGCGACTTCACTTTCACTTGAAGTACATATACCTTATATTAATTCATGCTTTCCCTCTAAAACATATACTTTGGGTGTTGCTTTCCCATATTCATTTTTTAGAATGAAAAATTTTATATAATTGCAAAATTTATACTTATGAAATCAGTACCATTTATAGAAGAGATTATTCTTCTAAAAGTTCAATGTGTTCAGAGTACAACTTACTCTTTTTTGCTGTAAAATGACTCTTTCAGTTAATAGTACCAGTATTTTTGCAGTTTCCCAGATTTTAAAACCTTAATATCATAGTTTACTCCTTCCTTCATCTCCTTCACCCCTTTCTGCCTCACAGGCATGAGTTGCCAGAATTTAACAGTTCTAACTATATAATATCTCTTACATCCATTTCCTTTTCTCCTTTTCTATTCCTTTTATCCTAGTAAGACCCACATCCTCTTTTCCTCTTGAATCACTGCAACTATCTACTAACTAGATTTGCTAGTTGTAGTCCTTTCCCTGATCCAGGCCATCTTACATCTATTACCATACTAATCTTTGTAAAGCATAGTTCTGATATTTAGTCTCCCTCAAAGGATCATATTATTGTCCATTGCCAAGCGTTTACAGCTCTAGACAGTGTAGCCCCAAAGTCATCTTTGCCTCATCTTCCTCCTTATCTCTTCATGTCAAACTCTCCATGTCCTCTTTTCTCTGATGAATCAGTGCCTAACAAAGCTAAAACACAACTTCTTCCATATAGCCTTCCTCGGTATAGGTTCCCACTAGAAGTAATCTCACCCTTCCCTGAGCTCCATGACTCTTAATCTCTACCTCTCTTGAGGTTCATAGAGCTTTCTGCTGTTTGGCAGTTTTTATTTATTAGCGTAATGTTTTATGTGTCTCCCTACCAGGTTAATGCTTTATCTAGAACAAGAACTGAGTCTGTCCTTGTACTTTGCATATAGGAGGCTTTCACTAAATATTTGCTGATTGACTAAATAAATCTTAAAAATGTAAATGATACTATATTTTGTTATGTATAGGATGAAGGTGACCAAGCAGCAAGTGTGGAAGAGCTAGAAAAACAGATTGAAAAACTGAGTAAAGTAAGCATTTTTCAGATTTTTTTTTTTGGCAGCACTTCAAAAATCCACCTTGTATGGAATTAGTTTTTCTGGCTGCTAAATAAAAACAAGCTTTTTGTAACTAATTAAACTGAGATTTAGAAACATTCTTACAGTTATACCTTAAAAAATTAACACCAAGGTTAAAAACCTGTCTCTTAAGGCATGGTACTAAACTTAACCAGGGCCTATATTCTTCAGCTCTTCTTTTAAATACAAAATACCAACAATTACATGGTTTTATATCTTGGAATTAATTACTTCTAAAATTCAGTCGAACTTTATAGTAATAGTTTCTGCATCTTATGGTTTTATTTTATATTAGTATGTTTGTAGATTTTATTTGCATTAGATTTATACACTATACATATTTATGAATTTCTCATTAAAAATTGAATTTCAGTAGCATCAGTAAAGTTTTACATGAACTTTCTGTTAAAAAAAAATGAGGTTTTAAAAATATAATGAGACGATATTATGATATACCTGTATGTTATATCCATGGGGATATATATTACAAATTTATTGCCAAATTTAGTCATATGTTACCTAGGTTTATAGCATTAATATAAAAATAGGCAAATACAGGTCTGGTCAATTATGTATATGAATATTATTTGTTATATATTGTAATAAGTAGAATTAGGCCAAAGTTCAGTGAAATACTTGATCACATTGCATTGTTCACTATCAAGTGTAACACATGCTTTACTGGATGACACTTGATAAAATAAAACTTATCTTTTTAATCCATGACAACAAAAATATTCCTCTTACCCTCAAAGTGATTTCTGTTGTTATAAGTGTTACTGAAATTGAAGTCAGGAATGTAATATTTAACTCTTTTTGCTCTCTTTACTCACTAGTGAAATTTATCTGATTTTATTTATCTGCCTTTATTGAAGGCATAAGAGTGTAAAGTCACTTACATATTAATTTTTACAGCACTTAACACTCAGAGCTTAATTTTATGCATCATTTTTTAACAGCAACAGAGTCAGTACAGAAGGAAGCTCTTTGACGCTTCTCACTCTTTACGTTCGATGATGTTTGGCCAGGATCGTTACAGACGTCGGTACTGGATTCTTCCCCAGTGTGGGGGGATTTTTGTAGAAGGCATGGAGAGTGGTGAAGGTAGGAACTATTAATCTGTTACAAAGTAATATAAAGAACTATATTTTTTAAAACCCTGTTACTCCTCCAATATGTTTTGTGCTTCCAGAATTAAATTTCCTTTATGGATAAACCTTGTAAAACCTTGATTCCCATTCCTTTTGAATTTGTAATGCCCCTTGCTCTGATAAATATTCCTTCTCTCTCCATGATTTTTTTCTGCCACTCTCTGACAGCAAACATAAACTGTTCTTTTTCCTATTTAGTGGACAAAGATCTTCCGCTATATTATCCCTTATAACTGCTGCTTCACTTCTCTTCCTTTCCATTGTCAAGTTTTCCAACTTGTGATTTATTCTTTAACTTTTGCAGCAAGTATCCATCCTGACAGTATCCTGGAGGTAATAGATTGCTTCAATCTAAGACCCTTATCCATCATCACTCATCTTAAAATCTTGTTCATATTTGAAACCTGTGGTCATCTCCTCCTCCATGAAGTTTCCTTACTTGAGTTTGGTATTACCACCCAATCCTACAGTCTACCTTTGGACTATATTTTTGGCTGGCTCCATTCCTGTTTCATTAACTAGCATATAATAGACTGTATATATTTTCTCAATAAACCATCTGAATTTAACTTTTCAGAACTTTGGATGGTTCCAAATACTTAAATTCTGATGGGGCCAAAAGTGTTATATCAGTGTTTATAGGTTCTGGGATATAGCTATTGCCTGTGGTGGCACATGGAGGCAAAAAACTTCTTTCAACACAGTTTTTTAAAAATTCCTAATATATTCCAGGCATTTCTAGGTACTGCAGGAGGTTGAAAGATATATAAAGCGTAATCCATACCACATAGAAATTTAACAATTCTTTGAAGAGAAGGGATTGATTACTACATAAACATCTAGATCTAGAACACAAATCATATAAAGCAGTTGTTTTAACTTTTTGTTTTTAGCAATGGAACACTTTTTTTTAAAAGTTGACACAGCCACTATGGAGAACAGTATGGAGGTTTGGAGATTCCTTTAAAAACTAGGAATAAAACTACCATATGACCCAACAGTTACACTCCTGGACATATATTTGAGGAAACCAAAATTGAAAAACACATGTACTCAAATGTTTATCACAGGTAGCTAGGACATGAAAGCAATCTAGATGTCCATTAACAGATGAATGGATAAGGAAGTTGTGGTACATATACACAATGGAATATTAACCATGAAAAGGAACACATTTGACTCAGTTCTAATGAGGCAGGTAGATGAACCTAGAGCCTATTACACAGGGTGAAGTAAGTCAGAAAGAACAAGACAAATACCATATATTAATGCATATATATGGAATCTAGAAAGATGGTAATTATGAACCTACTGCAGGGCAGCAGTAGAGACGTGGAGCTTCCCTGGTAGCTCAGCTGGTAAAGAATCATAGAGAACAGACTCATAGAGAAGGACATGGGGGGTGGGGGGAGGAGTGGGGAACAAATGGAAAGAGTAGCATTAAAACATATATATTACTAAAAATATATATATATGTTACTATATGTCAAAATTTTGGGGCTCCAAAATCACTGCAGATGGTGACTGCAGCCATGAAATTAAAAGGTGCTTGCTTCTTGGAAGGAAAGTTATGACCAATCTAGACAGCATATTAAAAAGCAGAGACATTACTTTGCCAACAAAGATTTATCTAGTCAAAGCTATGGTTTTTCCAGTAGTCATGTATGGATGTGAGAGTTGGAGTATAAAGAAAGCTTAGCACTGAAGAATTGATGCTTTAGAACTGTGGTGTTGGAGAAGACTCTTGAGAGTCCCTTGGACTGCAAGGAGATCCAACCAGTCCATCCTAAAGGAGATAAGTCCTGAATATTCACTGAAAGAACTGATGCTAAAGCTGAAACTCTAATACTTTGGCCACCTGATGTGAAGAACTGACTCATTTGAAAAGACCCTGATGGTGGGAAAGATTGAAGGTGGGAGGAGAAGGGGACGACAGAGGATGAGATGGTTGCGTGGCATCACCAACTCAATGGACATGAGTTTGAGTAAACTCTGGGAGTTGGTGATGGACAGGGAGGCCTGGCGTGCTGCAGTCTATGGGGTCACAAAGAGTCGGACATGACTGAGTGACTGAACTGAACTGAACTGATATGTCAAATTAGATTGCCAGTGAAAATTTGCTGTATAACACAGGGAGCTCAAATCCAATGCTCTGTGACAACCTAGGTGGGTGAGTGGGGTAAGAGGTGGGAGGGCTGATTCAAGAGGTAGGGGGCATACGTATACTATATGACTGATTCATGTTGATATATGGCAGAAACCAACAGAATACTGTACAGCAATTATCCTCCAATTAAAAATAAATAAATTTAAAAAACAATAAAAATTTCACAAGGAAAATCAAAAATAAAAAATCTTATGGGGACAAGGAGGTTCATGAAATATGCATTTAATGTGCTTAGAATAGTGTCTGGCATATAAGCATTGTTGGCATATAGTAAACAGTGTTGTTATTGGTTTGAATAATAATATATTTCTTATGAATGTAAATTGTATGAATTAAGAATATAAAATCATGTGTTGGAATGATGTGTATAAGTCATGCTCTGCTTCTCTCAAGGCAGAAGTAGCTACCAAATGGAATCAGGGAGGGGTATAAGAAGGCTTCAATTGTACTTTATTTCTTTTTCAAAATTGATGTCAGTGTTGATTTAATAGGGTAGTGTGGTGGTTCTTCTTTTAACTGTTTGCTTAAAATATTTAAAAATAAGCATGAAAATTAATTAAAATAGTAAGTTAATATAACCAACAAAAATAAACAAGTTGGACTAATCATATTAAAATACTTCTGTATAACAAAGGAAATCTTCAATGAAAAGCAACCTACTGAATGAGGATAAATATCTGCAAATTATATATCTCAGAAGGGACTAACATCCAAAATGTATAAAGAACTTATACAATTCAACAGCAGAAAAACAATCTGATTTTAAAATGGGCAGAGTTTCTAAATAGACATTCTTCCAAAGAGGACACTTAGATTGTACGTGATAAGATGCTCAACATCATTAATCAAAAATCAATCAAATAAAAATCATCATGAAATATACCTCTCACCTGTCAGAATGGCTGTTATCAAAAAGACAAGAAATAACAAGCGCTGGTGAGGGAGAATGTAGAGAAAAAAGGAACCTCTGTACACTGTTGGTGGGAATGTAAATTGGTGCAGGCACAATGGAAAACAATAGGTAAATTGATATAGCTATTATGGACGAGAGTATGGAGATTCCTTAAAAAACTAGAAATAAAACCACCATACAATCCAGCAATACTACTAGGCATATACCCTGGGAAAACCAAAACTGAAAAAGACACATGTATTCCAATGTTCATTGCAGCACTATATGTAATAGCTAGGACATGGAAGTGACCTAGATGTCCATCAACAGGATGAATGGATAAAGCTGTGGTACATACAATGGAATACTAGTCAGCCACAAAAAGGAACACACTGAGTCAATTCTAATGAGGTAGATGAACCTAGAGCATATTAAACAGTAAATTAAGTCAGAAGGAGAAAAACAAATACTGTATATTAATGCATATATGTGGAATCTAGATAGACGGTACTGATGAACCTATTTGCAGGGCAGCAGTGGAGATGCAGACATAGAGAACAAACTTCTGGACAAGGGCAGGGAAGGGAGAGGAGAGGTTAAGATGAATGGAGAGAGTAGAATGGAAGCATGTACACTAACATATGGAAAATAGATAGCCAGTGGAAATCTGCCCAGTGACTTAGGGAACTAAAACCAGGGCTCTGTAACAATAGAGGGGTTGGAAAGGGTGGGAGGTGGAGGGAGGTTCAAGAAGGAGGGGACAAATGTACACCTATGGCTAATTCATGTTGATGTATGGCAGAAATGAAACCAATATTGTAAAGCAATAATCAATCAATTAAAAATAAACATAATTAAAAAACAGATTTAAGAAAAACAACATGGAGGCTCCTCAAAAGGTTGAAACTAGGACTACCATATAATCAATAGAAATCTAATTTAAAATGACAAAATTGTGAGTCACTTAAAGGTACAGAGCCTTGTTGAAGCTAAAAAACAAAGAAATATCCCAGAGTAGCTTTCCTTTAACTGTAATAAGAATCATCTGAGAAGCTAAAAACAAAAATGAGCACTGCCCCAGGCCAATTAAATATCCCTCCCTTTATTTTATCATTCAAGAAATATTTATTGAGCTTCTATTTTATAGCAGCCACCATGTTAGGCATTTGGGATCCAGTAACAAGCAAGACAGACATCGCTCTGCTTTTAAGTAAAGCTTGTTAATTTAAATTCTGGTGTGTGGGTGGAGGTGGAGAAAATAAACAAACAAGTTATTGTTTATAATGATAAATTCTGTGAAGGAAATATATAGAATGATAACCTAAAGTGAATGGGTAAAATAAGATACAATGGTATAATGCACAACCCAGGGAATATAGCCAATATTTTTAAATAACTATAAAGGGAATATAACCTTTAAAAATTGTGAATCACTACATTATATACCTGTGACATATAATATTGTACATCAGCTCTATGTCAATAAAATAAAGTGAATGGGCTAGGGATTCTACTCTAGATAAAGTAAAAACCTTTATCAGATCAGAGAAACCTTTCTTGATCAGAGAAAACCTATGTGAGGAAATGACTTGATCTGAGACATAAAGGATAAGGAGCCTGGTCAACAAAACAGTATCCCAAGCAGAGGAAGCAGCAAGTGCAAAGTGCCCCAGAAAGCAAAGAACTGGGCATGTTTGAGAAGCTGAAGAAAGGGGAGAAAAGAACAAGCTTTAGCAAGTACAAGAATGGTCAGAGATTGTAGAAATTTTCAGGAACCAGACCATATAGGCCTTGCTTAGAAGTTTAGATTTTATTCTAGGTTGCAGAAGAGTGAATAGTAGTGTCTCACTTCTGTAGTAGTGCAAAACAATAGTCATATTGATATATATGCATGTAAGATTTCTAGAAGGATACATAGATATGATTGATTAACCACAGTTACCGCTGAAGACTAGAAATAGGGACTGAGGGAGTAGGGCAGAAGCAGTTTAATTTATACCTGTCATTACTGAATATTTTACCTTGGACATATGTTACTTTTCAAATTGAATAAAGTACTGAATTTATATTTTTAAAATAATTCTTATAAATTATTTTTGAAACGCTGTTAAAAAATATGAACCAGAAGTTCACAAAGGAGAAATGCCAATAAACTCATGAAAAGATATTCAGCCTTACTGGCGATCAGGGGAAAAAAAAGGCGGTTTTGATTTTTATCTCCCAGATATTGGCAAAAACAAAAAACATTGATAGTATTTAGTTTCCTTGAGGATGTAGGCAAACAGATGCTCTTACTTCTGGTATGAATGTGTATTGATCTAAACTTTTGGTTTGACAACATACTTCAAAACCCTGAAAAGTATATATCTTAGTACTCAGTAAGTATCCTAAGGAAGTAAATTTTAAAAAAAAATGTAAGACCAAAGATACAGATGCACATCATCATTTATAGCATTATTTATAATAGCAAATAACTGGGCCCTATTAACAGCCATTAGTAGAACATGGATTATTTAAATTGATGATGTATTCCACTGAGTATTCTATAACCATTAAAATTTATGTCGTTATGTATTTATTTATTTATGTATTATGTATTTATTTATTCATGTATTTATTCACATATCAGGATGTTTACAGAGCAAAACATGTAGGTTAGAATATTATGTATATAATAAGATTTACTTTTTTTTTTAATTTATAGGTTTAAGTGTATATGTATATGCATATAGAATGCCTGCAAGTGTTATTGAAAAATATTAATAGTAATTTTTGCTGTATATTAGGGCTTTTTAAATTTTTTATATTCTAGTTTTTTCTAATTATTAGTTAAAAAATTATATTAATTTTCCAATGAGCAAAAAATCTAATCTATAAAAAAGGGGGAAATGGAGAATATTATGTAATCTATAAAGGTTTCCTAAAAATATTTATGCATATAACTTGATAAATAGTAAAAGGATATAATTATATAGTATTGGTTTGATCTGGAGTAATAAAGTTTTATAATGCTTTTCAATTTTTTAGGACTAGAAGAAATTGCAAAAGAAAGAGAAAAACTAAAAAAGGCAAAAAGTATCCAAATCAAAGAAGAAACATTTGAGACTTCTGAGGACACTTTAAATTGTTCAAATCCAGATCACTGTGAGCAAAAGGAAGATACTAGAGAAAAAGATAACCCAAATCTGTTTCTTCAGAAACCTGGCTCTTTTTCAAAATTAAGCAAGCTTTTAGAAGTAGCTAAGATGCCTCCTGAGTCAGATGTAATGACCCCCAAACCAAATAGTAGTGCAAATGGGTGCACATTGTCATATCAAAACAGTGGAAAACATTCACTGGGCAGCATTCAATCAACAGCAACACAAAGCAACACGGAAAAGACAGACTCTAATAATCTGTTCAGTACCAGTTCAAGTGGTCCAGGGAAGTTCTATAGTCCTCTCCCCAATGACCAGTTGTTAAAGACATTGACTGAAAAGAATAGACAGTGGTTTAGCCTTTTGCCAAGGACACCTTGTGATGATACATCTCTTACCCATGCCGGTATGTCAACTGCTTCTTTAGTGACCCCTCAGTCTCAGCCACTGTCTAAGTCACCTTCACCCGCCCCGGCTGCTCTTCTTGGATCGTCTGCTCAGAATCCTGTTGGCCTAAATCCATTTGCTTTATCGCCTCTTCAGGTTGGTGCTGTTAGTTGTAACTCATGTTTTTGTTGCTTTGTCTAATCTTTGATCCTGTAAATGTTTTCTCTTAAGGGAAATCAATTGAATGTATGTAATATTATCCCTGCCATGGCTTGAAAACCAAAGAGCCAAGATTGTTATCACCAAACTTCATCAGAACTACTTATGTCTAAGTTAAAGACTTATCTAACTACTTTTTAGCGTATTATTATTACATTATCTAAAAAGAAATTACTTTGAGGAGCAAACAAAACATGTAACTGTTGTATTTAGTTTGCCTCTAATTGTGATATATGAAAGAATATTTTTTCAGAATTTTAAAAACAATTTCTGGTTCTAAACACTTTTCCTAACTCCTTAGATTGTCCCTACTTCTAAAATGTGTTGTTTCTTGCAGGTGAAAAGTGGAGTGTCTGTGATGGGACTCCAGTTTTGTGGGTGGCCTGCTGGTGTGCTTACTTCCAATATTCCATTTACATCACCTTTACCTAATCTGGGATCAGGGTTGGGATTGTCAGAAGGAAATAGTAATACATTCGTGACTCCTAATGTTGCATCAAGTAAAAGTGAATCTCCAGTACCACAGAATGAAAAAGTCTCTTCAGCTCAACCTGCAGCTGTTGAAGTAGCAAAACCAGTAGATTTTCCTAGTCCAAAACCCATTCCAGAAGGTATGGTTTATAGTCATTTACTTAATTTTATTGTTATAGATTCCACATGATAACTGAATCTTTGAGGATTATATATTTAGTTATAAATCTTTCAATTTGCATTGTGCCATTAATTCATATTCAAGATATTTATAAAAAGATTTACATATTTATTTTAACTTAGAAATGCAGTTTGGTTGGTGGAGAATTATTGACCCAGAGGACCTAAAAGCTTTGCTCAAAGTGCTCCATCTCAGAGGAATAAGAGAAAAGGCATTACAAAAGCAAATTCAGAAACACTTGGATTATATTACTCAAGCTTGCATTAAGAATAAGGATGGTATGTACTTAGGAGAGATTTCTGTTCTCTTGCTTAGTTATGATAATTAATCCTTTAATCTTAAAACATTTTGGTATATAATAATGCTTAATTTATTACTAGTAAGCATTTGCTCAACAAACAGTACCTCCTTAAATAGCTATTACTTTCTTATAATTTGTCACAACCTGTAGACGTACTGTTTTGTTTCTTAGAAAAGGACGTTCCTACTTTTCAGAGTAATATGCTGGAAATTTCCTGGCAGTCCAGTGGTTAGGACTCTGTGCTCTCACTGCCAGGGCCCAGGTTTGATCAATCCCTTGGAGAACTAAAAATTCCCACAAGCCACATGGCACAGCTTAAAAAAAATAAAAAGAATAATCTGCCTATGTATACACAAGTACATTTTTCTGTTTTAAGTTATATGTATATGCTATCCCTGGAATCTTATTCACTTTCTAGAAGAAATTGTTACAGAATAAAATAGATATTAAAATTAATTTATTTTCAACTATAGTTGCCATTATTGAATTAAATGAAAATGAAGAAAACCAGGTAACTCGAGACATTGTGGAGAACTGGTCAATAGAAGAACAAGCAATGGAAATGGATTTGAATATTCTTCAACAGGTAGAAGATCTAGAAAGGAGAGTTGCATCAGCAAGTTTGCAAGTGAAGGTAAAATTGACTTGGAATGAAATCTGTTTTTAGGATGATGGAAGGTAACTATATTTGTTATATGCCTGATATGTGCCAGTTTCTCTGCTAAATGTTTTCACTTTATCTCATTTAATTCTCAAAATGATCCTGAATTAATTTTCCCCATCTTACAGGTAAGGAACAGACTCAAAGTAAGTAACCTGTCAGTGGTCATATAGTAAATGGCCAAATGTGAATTCAAATCAAGTCTGTCTGACTCCAGAGCTTGTGTTCTTTTTTTTACTAAATCTTGCTGCTCCTTAGTGATATTCAAAACTGTCATTTCTAGTATGTAGTTTTTTACCACAAGCATTATTTCACCTTTTTACCCCTGATACATATAATGCTCTATCAAATTCCTGCTATACTTTTTCATATAAACGAACTTCCTTACATCCAAGCCATGTTATATGTCAAAATTTCATTATATATAATTTAAAATTAGAGAATATATATCCAAATATACATTATACTATGATACACATATTCATGTGTACACCCTACATATATATGTAAATTTTAAATTAATTTATTTATCTACTGGGCATTACCATGTCACAAGTATTTACCATGAACAGAACTGGCTTCTGATGGACAGGCAGGAGGAAGGCTTTATCTTTGTGCAAGAATTTTCAGTTTTGGAAAGAGGGGTGTAAAGGTTTTCTCAATTGATAATAAGGTGATGTCTCTGAGAATAAATGGATGGATGATGAGTAAGTGTGAAATACCTGGAAAAGTTTAGAAAAATGTAGGCTCTGTGTAATTTGATTTGATATTTTGTGTTTTATTCAGATGAGAAATTTATGCTATAACATTATCCTGTGATATTTGGAAATTTTTGAAGCTCTCCAAAAAATGTCACTTTCCAGTTCTAATATCCCTTCTTGCCACAAACATAATTAATTACCAACTTCGAGAGGCAAAACTTTATCATTTGTTGAATCTATTTTGCTAGCAAAAACTATATCTTCCTCCTAGTACTATAGTATAAAAATGCCTCATTTACTTGGCATCGTTAACAAATGAGCTCTTCTACCAACCAAGTTAATTTTCTAGAGAAATGAAAATTATTCCATTTAGTGCCATAATTTTTTTAACATATTTGTTGTATCACTTATGTTATGCATTATACTGCCTTCTTAAATTGAGAATAAAGAGTTTGATTTAAATTATCTTGGTGACACAGGATCATGAGTGTGAAGACCAATTATTAGATAATGATTCCCTAAGGAAATGTGAAGATGTCCCCTAGTGTGCTTTGCTTTTTGTACAATCGTGACTGCTTTTCATAGTCTGTTTTTGTCCTCTCTCATGATTGCTTGCTACTACTTGCTGGTTTAAATTCGATTGGTTCTACTTGCCCAAATTTCCTCGAACTTCATTCATCTAATTTACTAGTTCTAATTGACTGTTGGCTGGGAAAGCACATCTTCATGGTTTTTAATATTAAAGTCAGGGTATGGGCCTGAAACATTTTCCTGGTGACATACTCATATTTTTGTGCATTAACCTTATCACATTACTAGCTGCTTAGACATTCTTGGCTGTGTTCTAAATATGTAAGAAAAGTAGAATTTGTTTTTTTAAGTGAAATGTTTTAACATTAAAATAAGTATTGCTGAAATATTCTGTATTATTCTAATAAAATGAATTATATTCTTGAAGAGTCTAAAAACACAAATGATGAAAATAACTGCAAAATATTATTTTAATATCTATACAAGATTTAATGATTTTTTTAAGAAAATAGAGTTATATGTTTAATGTGGGGAGCTAGCCACTGTGAAGAGACATTAAACAGGTGGCCTATGGGACTACTTAGGTGCATTCATATATATTTTTAATATTACTTATAATTTGGAAATTATTTATTATTTTGTAGAAGAATCTTCAGACCTCTAGTCCTAGTTCTGTTGAGAGTTTATAAAACAACTACTCTTCCAGTTCCTCATAAGATAGCTCCGATGTCTCTTTCTTAATTTTCTCTTTTACAAGTTAATTAATTCTTTCAACCAGAAATAGGTTCCATGTACAAAAACACCAGTGTCAATATCCTTCTTAAAATGTTGTATCCATAGCTGTACATAGCGCTGTCTGAATGTGTGCATGGGACTGTTACTTTACTTAATCTGGCACTATTCTTCATTAATGCTGTTTGAATTTGTACTAACTTTTTAGCATCCACATCATACTCGTGCTTTGCCAAGTATGCACAATGAAACAACAAAGCAAAAAACAAACAAACAAAAAAACTCTAGGCCTCTTTCCAAAGAGCTTTTAAGGGAGTCCTAGCACATGTAGTATTTCTGTTATTAGTTGCTTAAACTTCAGATCTAAAATTTACATTTATCATTTTTTTAAATAAATTTCATTTGGGTTATTTTTCAGCATTTGGAACTATTTTTAACCTTGTCCTGTCATACGGAATATTAAACTTTCTTCCTAATTTTAAATCATCCGCAGATTTAATAGCAATCAACAAAGTTACTCCCAGTGTATTAACAGGACAAACCAAGTGCAGAGCCTTTGACCACTAGCACTGGAGACCTTTTCTGAGGTGATCCAAGTTCTGACAATCACCATTCTTTGGAAACAGTTTTCAATCCTCTAGACTTCTCTAATCTGGTCTTCATTTTTTGTCTTGTCAACTGCTTTGCAGAGATCCAGATACACTATGTTTACAGGGTTCCCTTGATTTGGCAAATTTAGTACCCCTTTCAAAATCTGGGAATGAAGTTTATTTGACATGACTTCTACCTAATGCACGTACACTATTCATAATTCTATCCTTACTTCACAAATATAAATGTTCTACTGAGTAAAGAAGAGGACTTGATTATAATATATAAGATAAAATAATTATCTCTGAAAAGGTGTAATAAAAAGGATAATGCTTATTCTGTTTTGCATTTGATATGCATTTACTAAGTACCTAGTCCACATCAGACAATAGGCACCACAATTTTGGGTAAAATATGGTTTCTGCCCTCAGAAAACTTGTCATCTAATAGAGAGATAAGACATGTGTACATCTCTGCAGAATCTGTTAAACTGATCATAGAGAAGTACAGAGTCATGCATGAATTTAGAAAAAGAATACACAGCTTCTGGTAGAGACATGGAAAAGATGAGGGAACATTCGTAGAAGTTGAGATAGAGCTTGAGAAAGGGAGTCAGCTTTTGACAAGGAATGCTATACTAGAAAGAGTAAACAGCCTGAGCAGAGCACGAAGATCCAGAAGATTAGGACATGTTTTGTGGAGTTGTAAATTGTGGAATTTGACTACAGTGTAGGATTTGTGATGAGAACAGTACAGGAAGAGGCAGACTGAGGTGCGTGAATGTCATAGTAAAAATGTGGACTTTGCTAAACAGTAGGGAAATTCTGATGGATTTTGAAGTAGATCAGTATAATCAAGCTGAGTTATAAGATCATCCATTTATTCAATCAACATGTAAATATTGAGTGCCTACTATTTACCTTCACTGTGCTGAAAATAATATGAAAGTAGACATGGTCCCTGTCCTCATGGAATTTAGAGGTAGAAAGATTAATCTGATAATCACAGGAGTATAAAATTGCAAGTACCACAAGTCTTGCTGTTGTTCAGTCTCTTAGTCGTGTCTGACTCTTTGCGACACTATGGTCTGCAGCATGCCAGGCTTCCCTGTCCTTAATCTTCTCCCAGAGATTACTCAAACTCATATCCATTGACTCAGTGATATCATCCAACCATCTCGTCCTCTGTCATCTCCTTCTCGTCCTCTATCATCTCCTTCTCCTCCTGCCTTCAATCTCCCCCAGCATCAGAGTCTTTTCTGAAGAATCAGCTCTTTGCATGAGGTGGCCAAAAGTATTGGAGTTTCAGCTTCAGTATCAGTCCTTCCAGTGAACACTGAGGACTGATTTCCTTTAGGATGCACTGGTTGGATCTCCTTGCAGTCCAAGGGACTCTCAAGAGTCTTCTCCAACACCACAGTTCAAAAGCATCAATTCTTTGGTGCTCAGCCTTCTTTGTGGTCCAATTCTCACATCCGTACATAACTAATGGAAAAATCATAGTTTTGACTAGACAGACCTTTGTTGGCAAAGTAATGTCTCTGCTTTTTAATATGCTGTCTAGGTTTGTCATAGCTTTTCCTCCAAGGAGCAAGCATTTTTTAATTTTGTGGCTGCAATCAATGTGATTTTGGAGTCCCAAGAAAGTAAAATCTGTCACTGTTTCCATTGTTTCCCCATCTATTTGCCATGAAGTGTTGAGACCAGATGCAATGATCTTTGTTTTTTGAATGTTGAGTTTTAAGACAGCTTTTTCACTCTCCTCTTTCACCTTCATCAAGAGGCTCTTTAGTTCCTCTTTGCTTTCTTTCATAAGAGTGGTGTTATCTGCATATCTGAGGTTATTGATATTTCTCCCTGGAATCTTGTTTCCAGCTTGTGCTTCATCCAGCCTGGCATCTCGCATGATGTACTCTGTATATAAGTTAAATAAGCAGGGTGACAATATACAGCCTTGACATACTCTGTTTCCAATTTGGAACTGGTCCATTGTTCCATATCTGGTTCTAACTGTTGCTTCTTGACCCGCATACAGGTTTCTCAGGAGGCAAGTGAAATGCTCTGGTATTCCCATCTCTTGAAGAATTTTCCACAGTTTATTGTGATCCACACAAAGACTTTAGTGTAGTCAATGAAGCAGAAATAGATGTTTTTCTGGAACTCTCTTGCTTTTTTGATGATCCAGCAGATGTTGGCAATTTGATCTCTGATTCCTCTGCCTTTTCTAAATCCAGCTTGAACATCTGGAAGTTCTTGGTTCACGTACTGTTGAAGCCTAGTTTGGAGAATTTTGAGCATTACTTTCCTAGCATATGAAAAGAGTGCAATTGTGCAGTAGTTTGAACATTCTTTGGCACTACCTTTCTTTGGGATTGGAATGAAAACTGACCTTTTCCAGTCCTGTGGCCACTGCTGAGTTTTCCAAATTTGCTGGCATATTGAGTGCAGCACTTTCACAGCATCATTTTTTAGGATTTGAAATAGTTCAACTGGAATTCCAACACCTCCACTAGCTTTGTTCCTAGTGATGCTTACTAAGGCCCACTTGACTTCGCATTCCAGGATGTCTGGCTCTAGGTGAGTGATCACACTATCATAGTTTTCAAAGTCATTAAGGTCTTTTTTGTATAGTTCTTCTGTGTAGTCTTGCCACCTCTTGTTAATATCTTCTGCTTCTATTAGGTCTGTACCATTTCTGTCCTTTATTGTACCCATTTTTGCATAAAATGTTCCCTTGGTATCTCTAATTTTCTTGAAGAGATCCTTTGTGAGCTTGTAATATGGAGACTTAACCTCTTAAAGTAGGTCAGGAGAGGATTCCCTGACGATGTTTAACATGAGAGCTGCAGGATGAGTGGGGTTAACTGTGTTAAGAACAACAGATAAAGGCTATACACAGACAAATGTAAGACCTCATGTAAACTCCTGCTGCTAAAAGAAAAATGGTGAGTACAAAGACCTATACAGAAGAGTAGTAGAAGGAAAGGAAATGGAAAGGAAGACTAAGTTCAGAGACTGAGAGATTTCCACTGAAGTGGTTCCAGGAAATGAATAAGCATTTAGTCTAAAGTTGCTCAGAATACTTTGCTGATTTTCATTTTACCTTTCATAACATCAAAAGTTCTTAAATTTTCTTCTTCAAACTTCTCTCACAATTGTTTCTTTTAAATTTTTTTTTGTTCTTATTTCTACCTAGCATTAGGAAACACAAGGTAAAAACTTTTAGTAAAGATCCTTGAGATCTGCTGGTGTCTGCTGCTATATTTTAAGTAAAGGTAATTCACCCATCAGGCATTTCAAGAGGAAACCATAGTAACATTGTTCTTTTGATATATAGGGTTGGATGTGTCCAGAACCTGCATCAGAAAGGGAGGACTTGGTATATTTTGAACATAAGTCATTTTCTAAATTGTGCAAGGAGCATGATGGAGAATTTACTGGCGAAGAAGAAGGCAGTGCACATGCACTGGAACGGAAGAGTGACAACCCCCTAGATATAGCTGTAACCAGGCTGGCTGATTTGGAGCGGAACATTGAAAGAAGGTATCTGAAGAGCCCCTTAAGTACCACCATTCAGATCAAACTGGATAATGTGGGCACAGTTACTGTCCCTGCTCCTGCACCATCCATTAGTGGTGATGGTGACGGGTAGGTTATTGAGATTAACTTGAAAAATTATTGTGCTTCTTTGCTAATTGGAGCCTATTTTCTATTGCCTGTTATCTATGTATCTTCTTGTATGTCTGTGATCCATATGGATCATGCTACTTGCATGGTGCTTCGTAAAAACATTTTTTTTTTGTTATGTGCGTTGATAATCCTGCAGTGATCTTACATTTACCTGGTTGTGACTAAGCTTTGAGGCACGTAGCCACAGTCTGTGCACTACATCAAATTTAGTTGCTTAAACCTTATACTTATTGGCTGTTACATGTTTTTGTCATTGCTTGGCTTTCCGTGTAATGATTGTTTCACATTCAGTAACCATAAATGTGGACATGACCTACTTAATTTTTCTATATTTCAATGCAGAATTGAAGAGGATATTGCTCCAGGGCTCAGGGTATGGAGAAGGGCATTATCAGAAGCTCGCAGTGCTGCACAGGTAGCTCTGTGCATTCAGCAGTTACAGAAATCAATAGCATGGGAAAAATCAATTATGAAAGTTGTAAGTGTTTTTATTTAAGAAATACTATAACTAATTTACTTTGTCCTGTTTTTTTTTCCAATCTTCAGATATTTCTTAGTTATACTTTATTGTCAAAATAATGTATGCTGTACTTGAGAATTTGCTTAATTTTTAAATACTGTATAATTTGATACTTTCCTCCTTATTTTGAGCTTTTTGAAGGAATCTATCAAATGTTATCTTTTGTTTTTAAGATCTTCTTTTTCTCTCCTTTGAATATTGTTTGTAGCTCCAACTGAAGTTGTCTTCTGCATTTTTTCAACATAATAGTTGTTAAGCTAAATGTTTTGAAGGCTCTTTCAATCTTGTAAACATTCCAGTTGCTAACATTACCTGCTATATACATTCACTGCATTCCTGAAATGTCTTTATATTTATATCAATTTTCTTTTTGTAATGCTAAAAATACTTGGATAAGTAAACGAAATAAACAGAGACCTCTTCCTTTATGCACTTTTGATAAAGTGATATTGCTGGCATTAAGGATAGATATTTTAATCTTTCCTCTAACAGTTAAAACTATTTCTTTACCTTCTTTGTTCAAGCCCAGTTAGTTATCACATAGTGGCCTCTACTTTGTTCTAGGCAACAAATGCTATATATTCAAAATAAAAGCTGTATTTCTTATATTTCCCAGAGATATATTTATTTTAAATTATATATGTGTTCCTTTTCCTTTTATTTATTATAGAAATATCTTTTTTATGTTGACTTTTATAAGTTATTTTAACAGTTGCTTTTGAATTGCTGATTAGCTTTAAAATTCAAACACTTGAGTTTTGTTGTCATGAATAAGGGTACAATTCCTTTATTTAAATAGTTGTTCCCCAAATAAAAGAAGTGATCCTTAAATAATTAGCATTCTTTCCTTCCTTTTTATCTCGTGCCTAGACTACTCAAGACTTTATTCATTGTATACAAATAAATTTGATTTCTTCTATGGTTTTTCACTTCTTTCTAAAATGTCCATAGAATAATGAATCTACAATTTATATATAACCTATACAAAGAAACCCAAAACTTGTACCAAAATCTGCCTTTATATTAGTATAATTACTTTCTGCCATCTTAAGTTTTATTTCAGATTTTTGCAAATTCCTTTTCCATTGTTATTAATAAATTAATATGTGTCCATCATTATTTAACTCCATCTCTCATAATTTTCATTTCTTTTTTAATGTTTAATAATGCTATTTTTGCTTAAAAAAAAACCACTTCTTTATAAAGAAGGCAGAGTTTTTTATTCAAAGATTAATAAGCTCTTTGTAACCTTTAATTAGAAATATAACAGGACCTATAAGAATCCTCATAATAAGCTGTATCAGAAAGTTAAAGTGCTCAATATCTTTAGAAATATCCTCTTTGCCAGAAACCAAGCTTACTAAGAAAGAAGGAGCTGCCATAATTTGCCCTTAGGTACTTCTCAGTTCCCTATCTACTATCTGTTGTTATTAACGTTAAGTAGTCAGCAACATCCACTGTGGCATTCACTGTTTTGTTGTGGTAGCAAAGTGGTTAAAACCAAAATGCTCTAACACATTGTGAGCTATTACTGTGATTTTCCAAAAATGCTATAAGTTCAATATATGTTACCCTTTCTTAGAAAGTGTCAGAAAAGAATTTTAAAATCATAAATGTGAGATGTAAGATGGATTTTTTAGTATTTTTACCTATCTATTGTAGAAGATTGTGAGAATTTACTTAATGTTCATGAACCTGATTTTTAAATTTTGTCATTATAGGGAATTAAATATAGCCTTCAAAATGTTATTTCTCAATGAATATTCTTATAATAGAAGTTTTAAAGAAATAACTCAGATATGGAGAAATAGCACCATATTAAAGTACTTAGTGATGTGGTTATTAGGAAAGGTCATAAAATAAATACTTACTGTCAGAATATTAAACTCTACTGCTTTCTCTTCTAGTACCCATGCCAATTTTAGTATTATGTGTATATTACATATATTTGATAGCTATTTATTAAGGTGAATAGCATGTATCTGCTGTTTTGGTAAGATTCTTAAGCTATCATTAGTGTGCATGTTGAGTTATGAAAGACTATTTTAGACCTTCCCAGATTAAGATTTAATGTTTTCTTGAAATTAAACAAATTGAATTTGAACAATTAAGCTTTTTTGGTTTTAAGAGTATTTAAATACATAACTTAAAATGAGTATAAATGATATATAATTTAAATGTTTTAATTATTTTAAATTGAAAAATAGTAATGTTTTCAAGTTTAGAATATTGATTACAGGACATTTTCTACTGCTACTGGAAATAAACATTAAATGTCAAAATATAATGTTAGTACTTACTGTTTTTTAAAGCCATCTTTGAAGTTTTTACTTGTCTAATCATCCTTCTTTCCTTTGTGAAACTTGTTATACAGAATATGTATGCATGAGAAAAAAATCTTCTCTCTATAGATTTAAAAATTCTTAATGGTATTAGAAGTTTTTCCACAGAGAAGAAATTATTTTTACTCCTAGAAAGTAAATAATGACCTCTAAATTCTTTAATTTATTGTAACAGTTTTTTTCCCTTAGAATTCATTTTGTAGGATCCATTTTCTACATTTGTGACACATGTTTGATTTGGGTTGATTTTTGAAGTTTCCTGGTTTAGACATAGTCAAAATATAGGGACATCTTATTATTATTATTTACTATTCTGAATCTACAAGTTTCCTAATTTTGACCTTAAAAATTACTCTAACTCTTACTTATTTCTTTCTCAGGATATCATGAGGATGCTAAGATAAGCAAACAATGAAATATATTAAAAAATTAAAGTGCCATGTATTAAGGCTATTCATTGCTTTATGTGCTCTAATGTCATGTTAATTATTTCATATGTTAATGTGTACATGCTTCTGAAGTGTGTGCAGGCATTCAACCTCTAGCTTTGTTCTTTGCAGTGTACTTGAAATGTGCATTTACCCCAGTTGAACTGCTCACCCCGTCATGTGGTCCATATCTGTGTAACGAGAGATACATAGATGTGTATGGCTACTGTTTATTTGTTAGCAAGCGGAATGTTCATTACTAATATGAATTAGGAATTATGGTGTGTTTAATATCCCAATAACTATCATTCATAGCAGAGTCTTAATTTTAGATGATTTTTCATGTATTATAGTACTGCCAGATATGTCGAAAGGGAGATAATGAAGAACTGCTCCTGCTCTGTGATGGCTGTGACAAAGGCTGCCACACATACTGCCACAGGCCCAAGATGACAGCTATACCAGATGGGGATTGGTTCTGCCCAGCTTGCATTGCCAAGGTAAGACTGATCGAAAACTTGTTTTTTTTATTATACAGCAAAGTGATTCAGTTACATATATATTTTTTTCAAGTTACTTTCCATTATAGGTTATTAGGAGATTTTGAATATACTTCCTTTGCTAAACAGTAAATCCTTGTTGCTTATCTGTTTTATGTATAGTAGTTTGTATCTGTTAATCCTGTACCCCTAATTTATCCTTCCCCCTCTATCTTTCCTCTTTGGTAACCATAAGTTTGTTTTCTATGCCTGTAAGTCTGTTTCTTGTTTATATAAAGATTTATTTGTATTATTTGTTAGATTCCACATATAAGTGATAAAATATTTGTCTGACTTCACTTAGTATAATAATTTCTAGGTTCATCCATGTTGCTGCAAATGGCAATACTTCATTCTCTTTTATGGCTGAGTAACAGTCTGATATGTATGTATACCACATCCTCTCAAACCAGTTGTCTGTTTGATGTGCACTTGAATTGTTTCTATGATGTCTTGACTATTGTAAATAGTGCTGCTATGAACATTAGGCTACATGCATCTTATTGAACTAAGAGTTTTCATCTTTTCCAGGTTTATGCCCAGGAGTGGGATAGCTGGATCATATGGCAGCTCTATTATTTTTTTTAAGGAACCTTCATACTCTTTTCCATAGTAGCTATACCAATTTACATTCGCATCAACAGAGTAAGAGGGTTCCCTTTTCTCCACACCCTCTCCAGCACTTATTATGTGTAGACTTTTTGATGATAGCCATTCTAACTGGTATGAGGTAATACCTCATTGTGGTTTTGATGTATGTTTTTCTAATAATTAGTTAAACTGACCATCTTTTCATATGCCTGTTAGCCATCTGTGTGTGTCTTATTTGGAAAATATCTATTTAGGTCTTCTGCCCATTTTTTGACTGGGTTGTTTGTGTTTTTGATATTGAGTTGTATGTGTGAGTTGAGCTGTTTGTGTACTTTGGTTATTAACCCGTTGTCAGTTAATATTGTTTGCAAATATTTTCTCCCAGTCTGGTAGGTCTTTTTGTTTTGTTGTTGTTTTCCTTTGCTGCGGAAAAGTTTTTTTAAGTTTGATTAAGTCGCATTTATTTGTGCTTTTAAGGCTTCCCTGGTGGCTCAGATGGTAAAAAGTCTGCCAGCAATGAGGGAGAGTGGGGTTTGATCCTTGGGTTAGGAAGATCCCCTGGAGAAGGAAATGGCAACCCACTCCAGTGTTCTTGCTTGGAGAATGCCATGGACAGAGGAGCCTGGCAAGCTACAGTCCATAGCGTCGCAAAGAGTCAGACACGACTGAGCGACTAACAGTGACACTGACTGATTTTTGCTTTTTTTTCTTTTGCCTTGGAAAACTGGACTAAGAAAATATTGCTCTGATTTATGTCCAAGAATGTTTTGTGTATGTTCTCTTCTAGTTTTATGTGTCATGTCTTATATTTAGGTCTGAAACTATTTTGAGTTTATTTTTATATACGGTATGAGGGAGTGCTCTGATTTCATTGATTACTTGTAGCTGTCCAGCTTTTCCAACACCAATTACTGAAGAAACTATTCTTTCTCCATTGTATATTCTTGCCTCTTTTGTTGTAGATTAATTGACTGTAGGTGTATGGGTTTACTTCTAGGCTCTCTGTTCTGTTCCCTTGATCTATATGTCTTTGTGCTAATACCACAGTTTTGATTACTGTAGCTTTGTATTAGGTTGGTGCAAAAGTAATTACGTTTTGACTGTGGATTTTAAATCATTATAACTAGGTTCAAACACATCTTTATTCATCAAAATAGGAATCATTACAATCAACACATTTTGCCCACAAGAAATAAGTTGGTTTATACCTGTAGTGTAAAAATCTGTGCTTCAGGATTCGACAAACTCTTGAAAAGCATTTTCTGCCTCCTGCTGCTTGTGGAAGCATTTACCCTGCAAAAAGTTGTCAAGAGATGCTTGAAGAAGTAGTAGTCGGTTGGTAAGAGATCAGGTGAAAATGGAAGATGAGGCAAAACTTTGTAGCCCAATTCATTCAACTTTTGAAGTGTTGGTTGTGTGACGTGTGGTTGGGCGTTGTCATGGAGAAGAATGGACCCTTTCTGTTGACCAGTGCCAGCTGCAAGTGTTCCAGTTTCAGTGCATCTCATTGATTTGCTAAGCATACTTCAAGATATAATGATTTAGCCGGGATTCAGAAAGCTGTAGTGAATCAGACACCACCAAACAGTGACCACGACCTTTTTTTGTTGCAAGTTTGGCTTTGGGACTTGCTTTGGACTTTGGTGAACTGGTTGTCACTGGTTGTCCTGTAAAATCCACTTTCTGTCACATGCCACAATCTGCTTGAGAAGTGGTTTGTTGTTGTTGCATAAAATAAGAGAAGACGACACTTTAAATTTTTTTGATTTTCAGTCAGCTCATGAGGCACCCACTTATTGAGCTTTTTTCACCTTTCCAATTGGCTTCAAATGCAGAATGACCATAGAATGGTAGATGTTGAGTTCTTCTGCAAACTTCTCGTGTAGTTGTAAGCAGATCAGCTCTGATGTTTGCTCTCAATTGTTCATTGTCAACGCCCAGTAGCTGGCCATTACACCCCTCATCTTCAAGGCTGTTGTGTTTTTGCAAAACTTCCTGCACTGCCAGTGCACTGTATGTTCATTAGCAGTTCCTGAGCTGGGCGTGTTGCTGATGTTGCAAGTTGTCTCCACTGCTTTATAACCCATTTTGAACTCAAATAAGAAAATAGCTAAAATTTGCTTTTTGTCTAGCATCATTTCCGTAGTCCAAAATAAATATAAAATAAAAAGTAAGTAATAAGTCATTAGCAAAAAAAAAAGCAAGAAATGCACATTAAAATGATATATAACATAACCACATTAATTAAGAATGTACTGCAGTATCAAACAGCAAATTTCAACAATGCCAAAACCACAATTACCTTTGCACCAACCTAATAGTATTTTATGAAGGCTGGAAAGGTTTTACCTCCAGCTTTCTTCTTTTTTCCTCAGGATTGCTTTGGTAATTCTGGGTCTTTTGTGATTCCATATACATTTTAGTATTTTTTAGTAGTAGTAATAAGTTTTAAACTGCCAGTCAAAATGAAGCATTTTATATGGATTTTTGAGATACAATTCATATACGATAAAATTCACTTTAAAGTGTGCAATTCAGTGATGTATAACATATTCACAAAGTTGTACAATCATCACCACTATCAAATTCCAGAACATCTTCATGAGCCGCTTAAAGAATCCTAATACCCATTAGCATTCACTTCCAATTCCCCTTCTCAGCCTTTGGCAACCAATCTACTTCCTATCTCTATGAATTTGCCAATTCTGGTCATTACAGATATATTAAATCATATAATATGTGGCCTTTTTCTTTCACTTAGCGTAATATCATCAAGGTTCATATATGTTTCAGCACTTCATTTTAAACTCAGATAATATGGATATATTTATTATATTATATATATATTTATATTATATCCATTATATGGATAGACTACATTTTATCTGTTCAGTTGATAGACTTTTGTGTTGTTTCTACGTTTTGACTTTTATCAGTAATGCTGCTAGAAATAGTCATATACAAGTTTTTATATGAATATGTTTCCACTTTTTTTGGTTATATACCTAAGAGTAGAATTGCTTGGTCACACGGTATTAAGCATATGTATATTAAGTCACTTTCCATGTGTGTGCTAAGTTGCTTCAATCATGTCCGACTCTGTGTGACCCTGTGGACTGTAGTCCACCAATCTCCTCTGTCCATGGGATTCTCCAGGCAAGAATACCATGCCCTCCTCCAGGGGATCTTTCCAACCCAGAAATTGAACCCATGTCTCTTATGTCTCCTGCATTGGCAGGCATTCTTTACCACTAGCACCACCTGAGAAGTCACTTACCAGTCACATATAAATTGGAAACCTATGAACTCTCATACTAATTGATTAAGGGGAAGCAATATGATAAAGTACAAAGAGATGAGTTTTAGAGTTACAGTGTAAGCGTGAAAGGGTTAGAATGTATTGAGGCACAGACTCACTGTTAGGTTTTCTTTGTCTCACTCTCTTCCATGTTTAATCTCTTGACTTAATTATTACCAGTAACTGCCACCTCTTCATAAACTCAGTTTCTAATGTCCATCTATCCACTGCCTCCTTTCTTTCCCATTCACTCTGTCTAGCACTCCTACTCCAATAATTCTTTGATCTCATCAGGACCTTCAGTTCATTTATCTTAAGACCTTCTCACTGTCCCTCTCCACCTTCATGTCTTCTTTTTGCTCCTATAATCACAGTATCTACCCTTAGCTTCTGTACCTCTCTCTCACTTGGTAAAACAATCATTCTGGTTAATCCAATTCTCTGACTTCTCTAGTAACTTAATATTCAGATACAAAGGTGTCTTGATGTGACTGGAGAAAACACCCAGCCTTTTAAATTTAAGGCTAAGAGGGCCTTTAATGGTGCCTGATAATTTACTGTCTCCTCTATCCTTAGTCTCAGCTGATGATGTTACTCTCATTTCACTATGAAAATAGAAGCCATCAGAAGAAAATATCACAAGAATCCATCACACCTACCATACTTTCTGTATCTGGGCTAGCATCCTCTACCTTCCGTCCTGTTGCCATGAACCGCTTGTGCCCCTAACTAAGCCAGTTACCCAACTTGTGCTTCAGATCCCATCCCCATCTCACCTCCTTAGGAGAATGAGGAACACCTCCAGCAGTTCTGTCTTCTCCTGCATCATCAGTTTCTACTACTGCACTGAGTTCTTTCTCATCAGACTACTAACATGATATGATTTCTCCCATCTTACAAAAGCTAAACTCTCTTACTTCTCCCTTGATTCACTTCCCCAATTTCTCGCCTTCCCTTTGCTGAAAAGTTTTGTTATGGTTCTCTCCAATTTCTCTCCTCCAATTTACTCTTAAACTCATTTCAGTCATATTTTTACCTCCATGACTTCTCCAAAATTGCTCTTACAGTGCCTACAAATGATTTCCACATTGCTCAGTCCAGTGACTACTGCTCAGATCATCTAACTTAGTATTTACATTGGATAAAGTGGAACTTTCCCTCCTCCTTGATATCCTGTCTTCACTTATCTTCTAGGATACCATACTCATCTGGTGTTCTTCCTGACTTTGCTCCTTTTCAGTCTCCTTTGCTGGTTTTTCTCACCTCCCAGATCTATAAATATTACTTTTCTTTACTTCAAAGTTATGTCTATAAAATGGAATCGTATCTGCTTTGTGGGGATTTCTGAGGATCAGATATGCTTGTGTGTTTGAAGGTTTTTATAACTTCAAAAAATTCTGTGATATATTCATATTCATACTTTATTATATTTTATATTTATATATTATATTTTATATTTACAAAATAGCAGAAGTTGCACATGGCATGGTATTCACTAATAATTGCTTTTTTATTTCTCGTTGCTTTATCATTTTTGTCATATAGAGTTAAATGTAGTTTAATAATAATCTTCACTGGTTGTACATAAATTATCTTTTAGTTTCAAACTGTCAAGTTAAAGTTTCTCTACTACTTTGTGAATTACTAACAAATCAGTGTTTTCAGGCCTGGGGGTACCATCTGGTAGGCTATAGGATGTTTTGTTTTCTGTCAGTTTGCTTAAATTAGCATTCTGGTGTCTGTCATTTCAGTACCAGACTAGAGGTCTGTAATCCTATCCAAGCACTTCTGTGTAAATGCAGCTTTCTAAGTCTCTGCCCTGTTTTGTTTTGGGGTTTTTTGTTTGTTTCTTGGCCATGTTGTGAAGCTTGTGGAATCTTAGTTCCCCAACCAAGAATTGCACCCAGGCCCACAGCAAAGCACAGAGTCTTAACCATTGGACCACCAGTGAATTCCCTTTCTATTGTTTTTTTAAAAGTGATATATTAGATGTTAGTCACCCAGTCATGTCCAACTCTTTGCAACCCCACCAGGCTCCTCTGTCCATGGAACTCTCCAGGTAAGAGTACTGGAGTGAGTAGTCATTCCCTTCTCCATGGGATCTTCCTGACCCAGGGATTGAACCCAGGTCTCCTGCATTCCAGAAAGATTCTTTACCATATGATCCACCAGGAAGCCCATGCTTCTTATGGCAATAGAAATACTATAACCATTTGATTTATATATATATATATAGAGAGAGAGAGAGAGATTTTTTAAGTTAAGGTTTTAAAAATCTTTCCAGTAATTCAGTTATTTTCAAATATTTATACTCTCCAATTTGCTCTCAAATGGCTATTTCTGCATACATCATTGTGACTAAGTGTTTTTACTCTGTGTATATGTGTTTTCATACCAATGTTCATATATATATTTATATACACACACACATACATACACTATATTAAAGATATATATAAAGAATATATGTATTCTCTCTGTCACAGAATTAAAGACTTGTGTGTGTGTATATACGTATTTATACACAATCATATACACAAATAAGAAATTCTAAATTCCAGTCCCTAAAAAGCCAAATAACACAAAAGCGTCAGGCAGGAGTATAGCAAATAGGAAAGTCAAGTCGTGCCCCTATTTTTATGTAACAGTCATCACTCAACTCTGGCAAATTGTTGTCATGTAGACATGTGGGCCCAGTGTTCCAGGATCGACTAGTATTTCAAGATTATGGATTTTATGCATATTCTTGCAAATGTTAAATATTGGCAACAAATTCAGAATTTATATAAGCATTATGAGCCAAACCACAACACATTCTGTGGGCTGTTTATAGTCTGTGAACCACCAGTTCACAACTTCTGATATATAATTACACAAACATAACAGAAATGAGCCCTTCTATGTGTGTAATCTGATAGATTCTGCTTAAGACTTACTAAAGTTTCTCTTTGGATTTGGACTCCAATAAGATAGAAAGGGTGGGGAAGGTGGGGAGTCTGTGCAAGAACACAGACATCTGGTAATAGAGGCTCTGTATAAAAGCTGCTTGTAAAAGTATATGTATGTGCGTAATCCAGTGAGATAAGCGTGATAAACATCATTTATCAAAGAAATAGAGAGGCTCCATTGTCTTTTTAAAACATCACGAGTCTTTTATTTCTGTGGATTTAAATTTCATGTTTTCTTACTATGAGTATTAATTTGTTAATATATGATCCCAAGTAATATTTTAGTTCACATAGGAACTAGAAATTATTCCTGAGCTTTTTCTCTAAGTAACACAGTTACTCAATCTAACTTAATCTTCATTAAACAGACCTTTTCCTCATGAATTAAGTTTTCTCGTTCTGTTTTTCTAGTGCTGAAAACTTTCAGGGCATAATATTAAAACTCAAAATAATCAAATTTTAGTGAATAAAAATTAATAAATTAAATGCAGAAGAGACTTAGTAAAACATTTTAATTTATTCCAGTTTCAAGAGGTAGTGATTCTTTGATATGGTATGGGGAAGGTGTTAGATTTATGGTTTGTCTTATTATTTTAGCCAATTAAAATATCTCTTTAATTATACTTTTACCTTACCAATAGAGAACCAAATACTTTTAATTGCTTGATTAAAAGCTATTTTTCAAAATAATTGTAGAAGAGGTCCTGAAATTTTCAAAGAAATTGATATGAAATACTCCAGAAAAATGTTTTTCAGCCAAATTCATCCCAAGAATACAACTAGCTTTAAACTTATCGCTAGGTTGATATCTGACTCTTAAGTTTTAAGTCTACAATTTCTTAATTATCTGGTTAAGAGAGGATATCGTTTTCTAAAAGAGGACAAACTATCCTGGAAAATTAAAACAAAAGCCATACATTACCAGTATCTCTGCACTGATATTCGTCAATGATCTATTATATTTATTGTAACAGTTAAGCCTGAAAATACAGATTTATTTCCCTATTTCTAAATTGAGGGGTAGGAAGGAGCTTAATCATTATATCAGTGTGCTGCCTGCAAATTGTAGTTAGACTGCATAAGGTCATGTTGAGCTTTTTGTTTTGTTTTGTTTTGTTTTTTTCATACAATTTTAGAGCTAGAATGACTTTACGAATTGTGTGACATGTCTTTTTTATTTTACAAGTGAGATAATGGGGACTCACATATTTTTGTACAAAGTTCCATAGCTAGTAACTGACAGAACCATAGCTACAATTCATGTTGTTTGATTCCAAATATAATCTCTTTTATACTATTTCTTCATTGTTTTCCTCAAATATCAACATTTTTTTTCTCTTCCTTCGCCTCTGCTTTGTTCACACCTGGTATCCACAACTTTGTAGAACTCTATCCTTGTAGAAAATGTCTTTTTCTTTATCTATTAGTAGAAAGAAGTATCAATTTCCAGTATATTTGATTGCTTACAAAGGACTTCTCTGTTTAACACTTCATGAGCTATTTTCCTTGTTTTGGTCTAGCTTTTAAATTATCTCTTTAACTTGCTTATTAATAAGATCTGTATTTTTGTTTATATTCATCTTTGTTGTTAATTATATTGTGCTCAAAAAAGTAGTACTTTGTATCTTTACAGTCATGCTGTTAGTGACCTAGACTAAGAAACAGTGCTGCTCTAAGTTCTGTAGTACCAAAGATAGATTACCATGTGATCAACATCATCAGATTTTAAGAACTCCTAAAATAAATTGTTCATGCTTTATTAGATTTTTTGCCTCATATTATAGGAGGAAAAAAAATTCATAGATCTCTGTTGAAAGTATCAGCCTTCTAGATCAGAGATAATATTCTTTTTGTTTGCCCTGTCAGACTTTCATAACATAAAATAATAAAAGGCCTCTTGACAGTTATTTTTCTTACACCTCATTTCCTTTTTTTTAAATTAAAGGCAAGTGGTCAAACCCTAAAAATCAAAAAACTTCATGTCAAAGGAAAAAAGAGTGAGTCAAAAAAAGGCAAGAAAGTGACTTTAACAGGGGATACTGAAGATGAAGACTCTGCATCAACAAGCAGTTCGCTGAAAAGAGGGGTCAAAGACCTGAAAAAAAGAAAAATGGAGGAAAACAGTTCTATTAACATATCGAAGCAAGAAAGTTTCACTTCTGTTAAGAAACCTAAAAGAGATGACTCCAAGGACCTAGCTCTTTGCAGGTATTATTTCAGTTTTCATGTACTATATATTTAGCTTTCCATTTTATTTGCTTAGAAATCACCTACTATAGTAAGACAACTTTTTGACAGTTTGTATAAATAGGAAAAGAAAGTCTATAGTGTATATTTTTAAAGAAGTTAATTTGCATTTTTTACTTGAAAGATTGGAAAGCTAAATTTTTAATAAAAATAGATGTTTCTAAAGCATAGATACTGATTTCAGACATTATTTTCTTTAGTATGATCCTTACTGAAATGGAAACTCATGAGGATGCATGGCCTTTTCTACTTCCTGTAAACTTGAAACTTGTTCCTGGTTATAAGAAAGTTATTAAGAAGCCTATGGATTTTTCCACAATTAGAGAGAAATTAAGTAGTGGACAGTAAGTAAATCATTTCAGTTCGATATCCATTGAATGCTTGGTATATGCTGGGTACTTTTCTAGTGAGCCAAAAATACATTAATTAACAACAAAGACATAGGCTCTGCCTTTGGAGGGGTGTGTATGTTTGGTCAGGGTAGCAGAGTATGTAAGACAAATCAATTAAAATTATTTAAATATTTAAAAAGCTGTGCGATAAAGCCTTCTGACATTGGAAGGGCACTAAACCCAGCCTGGAAGGTAAGGAAAAGTATCAAGAAAACCTCCAAAGTAACTAACATGTAACCTAGAGCTTGTATTGTATATCAGTGGAACATTGACACTATCTCGTGTGGCTTTAATGAAAATTGACCCTGTAATAATTTTCAGATTATTACAGTTAAGAGAGAAGATCACTGGAAATGTTAAATATTAAAAGCCTTATTGTGGGTTGTTGGAGAATACTGAAAATGTGTTTATTAAATGTGGAAGAATATTATTATCTGCCCTTCTCTACCCTATTATGTTTGTGATCCTATCCAAAGAGAAAAATGACTTCTGGCCACAGTTAATGATCTTTGCTAGATTGCCTCAAACTTCTGCCAGAGTAGCAGCTGTTAGATAGTGGCATTTAGTTGGTTCTGGACATTGGACACTAGTTCTAGACATTTTGGAGCCACAAGAATAAGGCTGTTTGCTTACAAAACAAGCCCACACAAAAGCACTCTTCGCATCAATAGCCAGGAGCTGTGCTTCTACATTCTCCATGCTGCCTGCTCCCTTTAATCCTCCATACCAGTTTAGCTTAGGATATAGGCTATGCACATCACTTCAAGCAAAGTCATTAAAAAATATGGAGAAGGAAGGAAATTTATATTTTAAAAAACTATAAAATATATTTAATTGCATTATTATATTCTTCCTGGATATTCTTTTAGTTAAAATCTCTGTAGCCTATAATCTACACTCAATTTAGAAGAGTTGCATAGAACTTAACTCATAAAGATCAGTGACTGTCTTATATGTATCAAGTTATTTACGAGATTGACCAAATGACTAGTTTATTTCTCTGGAGGCTGAACTGTCTGTCAGTTTTTTAAAGAATTATATCCATTTCACTTTATTATTTTTTTTAATTTCCAAAGGGAATTATTTTTTTTAATTTCTGCTCTGACTCAGAAAACATTAAAACTATTGATTCTAATACAATCCAAATAGCAGAAACTTCTGTCTATATATGAACTAGTTCTTTTGCTTTCTCTATCAAAATACTCAAAAGGAGGGTAGCATGGACTTTATAGTCATCATGACCAGTCCAGAAACTTATGCAGGAAAACCTTGCCAGTGTTTAATTCCTGACTTTACCTTCCATAATTCTCCAGTTCCTGGATAGAGGGTGAACCTAAACCTCAAAATAAACAGGCTTATATATTAACACAGAATTACCAGAAGATCTGCAAAATCAAAGCTCCTTTTTGAGAATGGGTCCTGGTGAATGCAGGAGGTCACAGCAGAGGCAAGCAGAGAGAAGCAGTTCTTTATAATCTTGTTTGTGATGTCAGCCAAATGGGAGGCAAAATTCAGAGAATGCAGGCTCTTCCAACTTTGAGTTGTTTTACGAAACCCAAAGTAATGAGTGGGGACTCAAACTCATATAATATTTCAATTTTTAAACTAAAAAAACTTAGAGAACAGAGGGAGGAAGTACCTTACTGTAATGAATCTTTCTGGGTTCCATAGCCTGCCCCTTCCTTTCAGAAAAAAAGGGCCCAGATGTGGTAATTGCACTTACTTCACTAGAATCTCACCTAGAATTTTCTCCTGGATTTGTCTCTCTAGCATTAATCATTAACCTTTTCTTGTAGTAAGGAACAGTATAAAGAGAGAAATATTTCTCAAGGTAACTTTAAAATATTTTATAAAAATTATTCCCACACATGTTACCTGATTGCATTTATGTAAAATGTCCAGAATAGGTAAATGTATAGAGACAAAAGGAAGGGTTGATGGTTGCCAGGGGCTAGGGATAGGAAGGCATAGAGTATATGCTTAACGGATTAAGAGGTTCCTTTTGGGGTGATGACAATGTTCTGGGACCTAGGTAGTACAATGTTTTGAGTGTGCTAAATACCTTAATTATCTACTTTAAATGGTTAATTTGATGTTATGTGAATTTCACCTCAATTTAAAAAATAATAATTCCTAGAAGAACTGGAAAATAGATGAGGTTACATAGGGCTGACAGCTCTGTGAACTCATTACAGATAAAGAAATTTTTCTCTTTCATTGTTGCACTAATTAGAAGGTAGAAGTGAAAAGACTGTACAAGGTATTTCATCAAATAAATAATTCCACTTTTACCAGGTCTCAGAGCTTCAGTGTGTGCTCCATATGTATTTCTAATGGGTAAATTATTTTAGTATCCAACTAGTATACTATTCGGAGAAGGCAATGTCACCCCACTCCAGTACTCTTGCCTGGAAAGTCCTATGGATGGAGGAGCCTGGAAGGCTTAAGTCCATGGGGTCGCTGGAGGGTAGGACACGACTGAGCGGCTTCACTTTCACTTTTCACTTTCCTGCATTGGAGAAGGAAATGGCAACCCACTCCAGTGTTCTTGCCTGGAGAATCCCAGGGACGGGGGAGCCTGGTGGGCTGCCATCTATGGGGTCGCACGGAGTCGGACACGACTGAAGCGACTTAGCAGCAGCAGTAGAGGTATACTATTGGAGAAGGCCATGGCACCCCACTGCAGTATTCTTGCCTGGAAAATCCCACGGACGGAAGGGCCTGGTGGGCTGCAGTCCATGGGGTCGCTAGGAGTCGGACACGACTGAGCGACTTCACTTTATTTTTTCACTTTCATGCATTGGAGAAGGAAATGGCAACCCACTCCAGCATTCTTCCCTGAAGAATCCCAGGGACGGGGGAGCCTGGTGGGCTGCCGTCTGTGGGGTCGCACAGAGTCGGACATAACTGAAGCGATTTAGCAGCAGCAGCAGCAGCAGCAGTATACTATTGCTTTGGCTTGGTTTGGCTTGAAAGGCACTACTCCTTCTTTACTAATAAGTTTAGGCATATTCATGCACCTTTCAGTTCTCTTCTCTGGATTCTTACAGGGAAAGAGAACTGGGATTATCCTACCCAAGAAAGCATTGAGTGCTTTTCATTGAAAGGCGGTTCCTAATGTTATCTCCAGTAAAGAGACAGCACGTGCTTTTTTTGCTTGTTTTGGATCATCATACTCTAGTGTTTGAGCAAGAGTATATCTGAAGAGAGAAGAAAAATGGGAAAGAAGCAAGGTTTAAACAGAGGGACCAACCCTGGGATGTATGTAAAAGCTACAGGGCAGATGTCATGTTCGTAGTGCGTAGGAAGCATTTATATTTTTTTTACTGCAGCTAAATATTTTTGAACGTGAATAATAGGGCACTACAAGTGATATAGTTGGTCAGAGTTAATAAATCAATTGGAATGAATCCAGTAACAGAATTGTGATACAGGTTGAACAGGAATTTGGATGTAAGAAAAATGCTAGTTTGTTGAAATATATCGTGATCTTCAAGAGAAGTCTGTTCTGCATTTAACGTGCCTTTAAATTCTGTACATTCAGAATACATGCAGTTTTTTTAAATGTCCCATTTATAAGATGGTATAATGTGTTTTATATCAGTTTAAAAGCAGTTACCCTATTTTTTCCTTTTTGCTTTCAGTTTTACATTTTATCTTTTATTACCTCTTTATTTGTCTGCAGAATGAAACCAGCCTACAAAAACAATCTCTAATCGTGTGTTTTCTTCCAGGTATCCAAACCTTGAAACTTTTGCTCTAGATGTCAGGCTTGTTTTTGACAACTGTGAAACATTTAATGAAGATGATTCTGATATAGGCAGAGCTGGCCACAGTATGAGAAAGTATTTTGAAAAAAAGTGGACAGATACTTTCAAAGTGAGCTGAAGTTATAATAATCTTTTCTTTTTTTCCCTTTTAAATAAGGATGAATGAGACCAGCAATGTGAACTGTATTTACACACATGTGCAAGGCACATACATAATGACTTTTTTCCCTTAAAATAAGTATCACGAAAAAAAAAAGTATCAGAAGAATGATACCATTTTTAAAGGCTTCACTCCTACAACAACCAAGGCCCTTGGTTATGGGTTTGTGTGATTTATCAGCTAATTTAGGTAGAACAGGGAAGCACACCCAAAGAATTTTCAAAAGAAAGGGTGTTATAGTGCAATAGCAATTAAAATATATCAAATCGCACTGAATATTCAACACCAGAGCTCTAACATGGGAAATGGTTCTTTCCCTCTCAATAAATATCTATTTTTCATTTTTTTACTTTGTAGTTTATTTTTTAGTGAATGTATTTAATTTTATGAATTATTTATGATTAAACCACATCCAGAATCTTCGTTTTCTGTGAAAAGGAAGAACTAGAAAAATTGCTTTAAATCTTGAAAATACAACAAGGAATGTTTTAAAATATAAAACAAAGCCAAGTTAAACTGTTTACACTGATGTGCTATAAAAGCACCAAAAATAAACTTTACTGTAGAGTTACAAGTACATTTATATATATATACATATATATATATATGTTGCTGCATCACTTGTGTAGTTAAATTGTATTTCAAAACAGTGAAGAAAAATTGACATGTATATACTGTTCATTATTGTTTATATTAAGTCTTGTTTTAAATATGTATTATGTGTATATATTGTTTGCAGACATTATTGTTTATGCCTTAGAAGGATTGTAGCATTTTATTTTAGTCTGAAGGTAATTATAGCTATACAGCTTGTACAGTAATTATCCTCTACCAACACTGTGGCGTCTCCTTGATCTTGGTAGTGCCTGCCTTTGAAACAGGGTGTAGGGGATATTAGTTTTCCATTTTTTCTATTTTGTTATATAATTTTAAGCCACCAGGGCCTAAATTAAAGTATAATCATTTGTATCCATGTGGAATAAAATTGTGACAATTTCCTACACACACAGTATTTTTTCATAGAAACATTTCCCTCCCATTTGCCTTGCCTCAGAAATAAATTTACAAGACATTTGTAACCACTGTGTTTTATCTACTGTGTGTTGTGGTGGCCTGTTGGAGGCAAATAGATCAGAATTTTTTTGTACCTATGTAAGAGTACTTGAAGTTTTATTTAAAATAAAATGTTGTGGAAAAGGTAGCATTCTTTTTTTTAGGAGTGTTATTTTTCACTACTATGTGTGGCACGGATACAATAAAAACTTTTACAAACTAGTTTTTTAGTTTTTCTTAATGAACTTGGAAATATTTAAAAAAAAAAAAACTAGTTAATTGAATCTGCTTTTTACAGAATCATAAAGGAGCAGCAGAACACGGGGTGGGGTGGAGGAAGGTGGTCTTACGTAACGTGACTTTCACTGGTCTCTGGACCTCTCTGGACCACGTTGTATTGTTTATGTCACACTTTCCATACGGAAAGGTTAGAATATTTTTTAAGGTCTTGTTCTGATAGGTGAAATGTCTCTATTGTAAACATACAACCCAGTTGTAAAGAAAAATTGATCATATAAATTCATCTAATAAGTCATGAGGTACAAGTTCAAGTGTTTATGAAATATGATTTGATGCCTTACTGGGGTCTTAGGAATCATCAATGAACAAGATGGGCATAGGCCCTGCTTTCATGGAGCTTACAGTCTAGCAGAGAAGTGATCCTTAGATAATGTCCTTTATCCATTACAGGGCCTTTAATAACTAGTGCAGGGAGAATAGAAGAGTTTTGAAGAAATATTAAACTTTAAAATGCTTCATAGCCACAGAGTATTTTCTAAAATTCCTAGATTGTTTGTGAAGGCTTATATGAAAATCAGCTGTTATTATGTAAATATGTCAGTTACTGTTAACCAAATATTACAATGATGCCTTAAGGAGCTGGTGCTCAGTCAAAAATACCATGTGGAACAGAGGACAAGGTGGGGCTGTGAATTAAGTATGTGGTTTTTGTGTTTATAGAATTGGCTGCCAAGATGCTCCATGGGGAGTTGTCTTCATGGGAGTGTTTGGCCTAAGGGATCATACATGCTTAAAGATCATATGTGCTTATATTACTTTATATTAGATGGCATATAAGGGCTTGATATTAACGTGTCTGATGTCCGAGGGACAAATGAAAAATAAAATACACTCACGCAAAGAAGAATTTTTCAAGAGTGATAATATTCTTTTAAAAATAAGATATCCCTAAAAAAAAAAAAAGAAAGCTTGGTAAATATTGTCTACTTTGGACTGGTAGCTTCTGTTGTTACTCAGAAGAAACAGCTGTTCTATAATACCAGAAGTAGTGGCTGTGGTCCCCAAAAGGTCACAATTGATCTCTGGAAAAATTGTTAAGAGTATATGTGTCTTTCACTAAGATAAATTAGGCTTTAACCTGAACCTTCTCCATTTTAGTCCTGATTGCTCTATAAATGATAAAAAACTGACCTTCCCTCAAGTTTAGATTTTGATTTATCCTAAGGATAAACCAATCAATTCACTACTGCTAAACCCCAAAAGTAGTCATCAGTTTGAAACAACACCTAGAGAGTAAATTAATATATTTATTTAGTTGTTAACCATGGTGAAAATTAAACAAAATTGAAAATTTATTTATCGGTGTACCTTGAACTAAAAATAAACTAGATTACCATAAATGGAAGGTGATCTCTTTTTCTTACTTCAATCCTAAAAGGAACTTTGTTAAAAGCACTAGTTTTAATCAAAATCATGAGGGATTTGATCTGTCATCGGTACTTAAATGCACCCTCTGTGCTCCTTCTGGTAGAAGGCAATGGCAACCCACTCCAGTACTCTTGCCTGGAAAATCCCATGGACGGAGAAGCCTGGTAGGCTGCAGTCCATGGGGTCGCTAAGAGTTGGACATGACTTCACTTTCACTTTCCTGCATTGGAGAAGGAAATGGCAACCCACTCCAGTGTTCTTGCCTGGAGAATCCCAGAGACGGGGGAGCCTGGTGGGCTGCCGTCTATGGGGTCGCACAGAGTCGGACACGACTGAAGCGACTTAGCAGCAGCAGCAGTGCTCCTTCTCTTTTCCATCTCTCCACTTTGATACCTTTTCAAGAAATTTAAAATCCTGTTCATTTAGTCTCCCATGAAACACATCCTTAACAAGGAAATCTGATGTCAATGACTTACCCTTTTGTATAAATTGTATTTATAGGCTATCTCTCAAGGTTATTTGCATTTGAGAAATGAAAGTTTGTGTTCTGTTAAGAGAATTTCATTCCAGGAACTGCTCTGGTGGTTCAAGTGGTTTAGACTTTGATCCCTGGTCGAGGAACTAAGATCCTAAATGCGGCACAGCAAGGCCAACAAAAGAAAAGGGTGGGGGGGAAACAAATTCATTCCAACAAGGAGATAAGAGAGGTATTTTAAGATAATTGAAATTTTTCTTCCACAGGAATATGACATAAAAAATACAACACAAGGAAACTAGTAGAACCTTACCTATTAGGAAGTTTGCCTCAATTAGGTCTCTTAGGCCCACTTAAACCATGTTACAACTCTACCTTAACAAAATTTTTTTAAAACCTCAACTACATAGAATTGAGATAATTCCTCTCCTCGATTCATGAGACACTGTTCACATTTTTCTTGCAAAGCCCCCTCTTTTGTTTGATTCTCTTACTTATTCCTTCAGCTCCTCTTCAATTTCCTTCTCGCCTATATGCAACCACATATGTCTTTCCAGTCAGCCTTTTTTATATGTATTTAGCAACACATACATCTTTAAAAATATATAATGTGGAAAGAAATAAATATATATAGTGTTTTTAAACTTGTATCAGTTGCATTATGCTATACATCTCATTCTTTTTTTCTAATTTTGTTTCTTTTGAGTTGAAAAAAGACGTAAATCTAGTTCATTACATTTGATTGCTATGCGGTATTCCATCACAAGGCATATACCACATTTTACTTTAAGATTTCTCTCAGAATGAAAACACAAGTTGCCTGCAGTTCTTGTCACTGCAAATAATACTACAGTTAATGTTGTCATACGTGCCTTTTGTGGACCCATGTGTGCAAGCCTGTTAACTAGACAGTCCTAAATGATTCATGCCCTTGTGTAATCCCTTCCTACGCCGTATCAGGTTTCACCTGTGTGACTAACATAATATGGCAGAGTGATGTGTGAATTCCCAGACTAGGTCATAAATACCCTGCTGTTTCCACCTTGTTCTCTCGGATCACTTACTTCTGGTAAAGCCATCTACTGCATTGTGAGGACACCGTAGCAGCCCTTTGGGACAGCAAACAACTAATGCCAACGTGAGACCCATTTGACAGCAGTTTCTTAGAAGGATCCTTCAGCTCCAGTTAAACAAATGACAGGAGCCCCAGCCAGCTTTTGGACTGCAGCTTCACAAGAGACCCTGATAGCCTCCGGAATTCCTGACCCACAGCAACTGTGGAATAATAAATGTTTATTATTGTTTTAAGGCACACAGTTTAGAGTAATTTGTTACACAGCAATAGATAACAACAACAACAAAAATAGTTAACAGACTGTGAGAGTGTCTCCAGGATCTGTACGTAAGGGAGAATGCCCGAGTTGTTAGGGAGGTGCACGCTTACTTTCCATGCTGTTGGCATACCACCCTCCAGATGACTGTGCCGGTTTACTTCCCTGGCAGTACAAAAGAATTCTTCCCACACTGCTCACCCAGTATTCAGTGTTTGGATTATTTTTCACTAAAAATTTATTGTAGATTTTGAATCTGAATACCATATTTTGAGTATGGAGCAGTTTCTCTAATCTGATTAGCAGCTTCAACTTGGACTTGACTTTTTGTGGTTTTTGTTTTATGTAGATGCCATATCTAGCTGTCAGCTTTTTAGGGACTATAAAACTGCCCTACGTTTCATTTCCAGCCAGTGATATTCAGGAGACCGAACATTCAGGAGATGAGCAGGCAAAAGCTCACCTAAATGGAGGTGAGTAGAAAATATCGAGAGTTCTCAGGTATTTGGGGGGCTTATATAGACTTAAGAGTGACTGTAGCAAAAACAGTCCTTGGTAGTATAATGGGTAATGAATTGGCTAAATGCAGGATTAAAAGAAAAGGTGATTTGGATCCTTTGGACATTCACTAGAAGAGAATTTTGCACCTTAACATTATATCCACAGAGCGGTAGTGGCAAAATTAATATCTGAGATCTATTTGTACTTTCTCTACCCTGACCATACACGTGAAGATCATTTGGCTTGTTCTCATTTGGATGACTAAATAAAAGCATTGTGGGATATACTATCAGGTGTATGTAGTCCATTCTTAAAATTAAAAAAAAATTTTTTTTAACTGTTAAGTGGACTTCTAAGAGTGCCCTATTCTCCCTGCGCAAACTCTATACCTTGTCCTTTAATTTTAAAAATAGCCCTAATAGTCATGGTAATAGATATCAAAGAATGTGGTGGAAATCAGTAGTGAATGAGAGACCTAAGGCTTACAGCCAGTTGGGAATAAATCTTGTGCTGAGATGAAAGAAAAACTCAGCAAGGTCATTAGGTGACCAAAGGCTAATGAGACATTTACATGGCAGGATCACAAAGGAGCCTGCAAGGCTTTGAAAGTGATTCTAGTGATTCTTCTAGTGATCTCATTCTAGTGATTCTTACAGTTCGCCAAACATGTTTACAACTCTTTTTTCAATATTGCTTTTCTGAATAACTTCATTATAGTAAGTCTCAATTGTTTTGAGTATAAAAGTGACTTATAAAGATTATATTCAGCCATTAAAAATTATCCTGGAAATCTATGTTAATATTGGTAAATTAAGTGAAAAGGCTGGCTATAGTATAGAATGTATAGTAATTCTGTTAAAAATATATTTACTGTACTTGATTCCATTCATATAGATCAGGATATAGCCCATTTGGGGCTTCCCTGGTAGTTCAGGTGGTAAAGAATCTGCCTGCAATGCAGGAGATCCAGGTTCAATTCCTGGGTCAGGAAGATCCTCTGGAGAAGAGAATGACAACCCACTCTAGTATTCTTGCCTGGAGAATTCCATGGACAAAGGAGCCTGGCAGGCTACAGTCCATGGGGTTGCAAAGAGTCAGACATGACTAAGTGACTAACACACACACAAACACATTTTACGGATGAGAAAAGCAGTACCAAATCAGTCGAGTAATTTACTGATTGGCACCAAACTTAGACTTGAGTTGAAACTCACTTCTCTTTGGCCTTCAAATAGAATTCCTCAGAACTTGATAAGACTGATTTTCTTGACTACTTTGAACATTATTCTAGTGCATTTTTCCCACCAAAATATTCTAAAACTAATTAGAACATTGGCAGCACTATGGAATAATATCAAGATGAGAGATGAATGCATTCTAGTTTATTAGAAATAGTTTCATTGCTTTGGAATCAAAATTAAAAAATATTAAACACTAACTTCACTTCTGTACTTGAGGAAAGAACTGGAATTATCTTGAGCTTCTTGCAGTAAGCAATCGGACAACAAAATATATGAAACAAATGGTTTTAAACATTAGACTACAACAAGATTCTAATTCCTGAAATCGGAGTTAGAAAGGAAACTGGCCTTACAATTACCCTGGCTAAAGATAAGTATCTAGATATGCAGTCTTAATTTTATCTTATCCATTATTTTTATTTATTCAGGACTTTATAGCATGTGATGAGGTATCCTCCACAGGTAGAAGATTTTCATTGCAGTTCTTTTGGTGTTGATGTTTTTCAATTTGGAACTGGTACTATGATGGCATAAAATATGTCTAAATCCTTAAGGTAAGTTAAGAGTCCTATTATATATGAAAGATAAGTGGAAAATAATTTTTTTACAATGTGGAATAACCCAGCTTTGGCTATAAGAGATGAATGCCTTATGTGAACTGGGAATAAAAGTTGTATTCCTTACTTATCTTCATATAGACTCCAGGATTACCTCTGTAGTGGTTCCCAATCTTTTCACTATTAAGTATATCTATTGTTGTTGTAATTTCCGTGTTGCCATGCTTGAAGAGATTTATTTACAAAGCAATGGCATTTTTAAAAATAGTACCTTATACATCATAATTACAGGCACACATACTATTCACTTGAGACTATTTGGATCATTAAAATAGCATAAAAAAAACCGCTTAGTTATAAGTCTTTTAGAAGTAGGAAAACCTCAGGCTTACTTATCATCAGTGATTCCAGTATCAGTAAATATACGCTATATCTTTCTTTTGATCTCAAACTCTGATTTTAGGACATGACACAGATAACACAAAATCAGCTCATCTATATTTGATCTCATTGTCATCCTGCTTTTCACACTTGTTCTTTCTCCTGTATTCCATACCGTGGTTAACAGAAACAACATACATCTAGCTGCCAAATGTAGGAAACTTCAGAATTCCTTTGGACTTCTCACTTTACCCATCCCTCCATGACATCCTGAAGAATCTCCCTCTAAAATTCCTATGATGTACATTTATTTCCAGTCTTTCATCCCCACTGTCTAGATTGGTTTAGGCCTCATCATTTGTTAAGTATCAGTATCTCATTTTTCCTAGCCATTCTCCTTAAAAAAAAACAACTGTGGTTAACTATATACCATCTTAATCATTTTCAAGCGTACAGTTCAATGGTATTCACTAATCCATGTTGTTGCACATCCATCCCCACTATCCACTCCAGAACTCTTCATCTTGCAAAACTCTATATCCATTACACAATATCCCATCTTGAAACTCATATCCATTAAACAATACCTCCTCATTCCCTCTTCCTCCCAGCCCCTGGCAACCATCACTCTATTAATTCTTTCCATCTTTATAAATTTGACTGTGTACCTCATGTAAGTGGTATCTTACAGTATTTGTCTTTCTGTGCCTGGTTTATTTTACCTAACATGTCTTTCAAAATTCATCCATGTGGTACCATGCATCAGAATTTCCTGCCTTTTAAAGTCTGGATAATATCATTGTACATGTATAGACCACATTTTATTTATCTATTTTTCTACTGATGGACATTTGGGTTGCTATTGTGCGTGATGCTGCCATGAATGTGGATGTACAAATATCTCTTTGAGACCCTGCTTTCAATTATTTTGGATATATACCTAGAAGTGAAATTTCTGAATCATATGGTAATTGTTTTTAATTTTTTAAGGAACCACCATGATATTTTTATAGTACCTACACTACTTTACATTCCCTCCAGTAGTATACAAGTTTCCAATTCCTCCACATCTTTGCCAGCACTTGTTTTGTTTGTTTTTGTTTTTTGATAATAGCATCATAACAAGTGTGATGTGGTTCTCATTGCGGTTTTGATTTGCATTTCCCTGATGATTAGTGATGTTAGGTATCTTTTCATGTGCTTGTTGGCCTTCTGCACATCTTCTTTGGAGAAATATCAAGTCTTTTGACCATTTTAAAGTCAAATTGTTTTGTTGTTGAGTTATAAGAGTTTTTTGTATATTCTAAATATATATAACCCTTATAAGATACAAAACTGATTTACCAACAGTTTCTTCCATTCCATGGAGTGCCTTTTCACTCTGTTAATTATGTTCTTTGAGGCACAAAGATTTATAATTTTGTAATAGTCTAATTTATCTATTTTTTCTTTTGTCTATGTTTTGTTGTCCTATGCAAGAAATCATTGCAAATACAATGTCATAATCATTCTGTGTTTTCTTCTAATAGTTTTAGCTCTTATATTTAGGTCTTTGATCTATTTTTACCTAATTTTTGTACATGGCATTTGGTATATGTCCACCTTCATTATCTTGAACATGGACATCCAGTTTTTACTTTAATATTTGTTGAAAAAACTTCTTTCCTCATTTAATAGTCTTGACAACCTTGTTGAAAATCATTTGACTATATACGGTAGGGTTTGTTTTGGGGTGCTCTCTTCTTTTCCATTGCTATAGCAAGTTTTGAAATCGGTCTAGTCACCCCCTTTTTGTTCACCACTCTGCTATCTTGAACTGAAATCTGATTCTGTTAATCCCTTGCTAAAAATGTATTTATGTAGCATTAAAGGCTCTCAGAGCTAGACTCAACCTTTCTTAGTCTTTCTGCCTATCATAACCCCATTCTCTGTTCCCTACATTGTCTACTCACCCCACAGAATCACTCCAGAACATAATATATACCTACACAACATCTGCTAAATTCTATCTGCACCTTCCTTTATTCTCTTTCCCACCCTCCACCCACACATGGCAGTTACTTTTTACTCCTATAGAATTTTGTTACTATCAGAGTCATTATCGTATCATATCATAACAAATTAGATATGCATACCTGCTCCTACCCAGTAAAAGCTGAGCTTCTTGATGGCCTTTCAAAGAATAATTTCTTTGTGCTTGCCTTGCCCAGAGATATCACCCCTATTGCAACTGCACAGAGAAAGTGGTGTTAACATGTATACAACATAAGGCTAGATATTGCATGTGCATTTCATTAATCTTCAGAACAGTCCTGTGAGACATGTGACATATGACGAAACCAAGGCTTAGAAATGTTTGGTTACACAGCTAACTAGTTGTCAGAACTAGGATTCCAAACTCATAGTCATCTGGCCATGAGCCATGCTGTGATCACTAAGCTATGAAGACACTAAAGAAAGAAGGGTGGTTAGTGAAATATAATAGGGTATGCTGATTAACCTACTTTCTTTTAGTCCTGAACATGATTTTATCACAGCCTCCAAAGTTGATCAGACACAGAGTTGCCCATGTAAGTAAAGCCTAAACCAGAATATCTCACTAAGTAAAGCATAAACCAGAATATCAACTAAATTATAATGGGAGAAATTCCTTTCTATCAGTACTAATCGCAGTACCACATCCAGGTTTCTAGTGTCATGATACCTAAGAAAAAGTCTGAATTATCTGACATATACTAGGTGAGCATATAGAGTCAACCCAATGAGAATGAGATGTTTAGTTGGGAGTGTTTTATCCAGGCTTGGCAAGGGCAGGAGAATCAGCCTTTCTTCACAACACAGCAAACCACAGTGGAATCTCCTGCTGAAACCTTCTGGGTTCGTTCCCGGACAATATATACTAAACCGCATATTTTACCCCTCAAAATCCCGTTTTACACTGTTTCATCATACTTATCTCCGTTTTTTGTTCTGGAGAAACTGAAGTATCTCAGCTTTTTAAATTATTACTTTTTCTAGTTCTGCCTATTTCAAATTATTTCTAGCCATCTGATAAGAATTCTGCATGTTTCATGAGTCATGTGTCTAACATGCTCTTATTAGATGAACAGATTATGTATGTTAAGCCCATTATGTATGGACTTAACTGGCTCTCTTTTTCACTATTTAATTACCTGGCTGTGCTGGGTCTTACAGCATGTGGGATCTTTAGTTGTGGCATATAAACTCTTAGTTGCGGCATATGGGATCTAGTTCCCCAAGCAGAGATTGAACCCAGGTCTCCTGCATTAGGAGCATGGAGTCTTAGCCATGGACCACCAGGGAAATCCCTTAATTGGTTTTCTTACTCCTTCACTCAAAATTCCATTAGCAGCTAGAATTCAAATCTTCAATTACTAAGGGTATTGCTGTTATGGACTGGGTATCTCCCACTCTCACCTGAAACAGTTCCTCAAGAGATTGGGTCATACACATTTTTAAACACCAAGTATCTAGTATGATGCCTGATATATTAAAGTAACCAATAAGACTTTGTCAGTAAAGCCTTCCCATTAAGGAAGATATTCAAAGGAATGAGCCACACTGTCTGAAAACAATGCCAAAATCCAGTTCTAAGTAGCTTTTAGGTAGCAGCTATGCTAGAAAAAATGTTTGAATTTCCACACTGATTCCTTTGAAAAGGATAGCTCTTATTGCCTGTATATGTTGGATTATATTTCCTGAAATATATAGTTATATTACTTTATAATTCTATGTTGAAGCCTATGGATAGAATACAGCTGCTTCCTGGGATGTGTTAAAGAGGCTCATGTCTATAATAAAAGGCCTTAGAGGTTCCAGGTGAACTAAAGAGGTCAAAAAGAATGGATTATCTGACACAAAGTGAAATTCTTTGTAATTCTCCAGATTGCTTTCCTGTGGTATCTAGCTTTGATCTCGTTCCCTTTCAAGGGGACTCTGACTTTGATCTCATTTCCTTTCTAAAGGGACAGCATATACCATATGGTATAGTCATTAAAACCATAAAATCAAAGACTTCTAGCTTTCCATCTTCCTAGGCACACGATAGAATTGTATTTCCTATACCCCTTGTGGTTAAGTGAGACCATTTGACAAGCTAGTTCTGGCCAAGGAGAGCTGAATGTAAGGATCATTGTACATCTTGTGGGCTAAGTATTTAATGTGTCTCTTTTCACTCTGGCATAGCTACTATTAACACTCAAAATGGTTCACGTTCTGTTAGCCCAGGCCCCTGACTAACTTCGTTGAACATAATTCTCTACCAGTTCACAGTGAACACAACATAAGCAAGAAATAATCCTTGCTTGTTTTAAGTTAAGAAATATTGGGGTTCATTGTAGTTGCACCATATCCTAGGCTATCCTGATACTCACAGACCTGGCTACTTAACCATTGGATTAGAAGGAAAAAAAATAGGCCCAGTAGGGCTTAATATCTTACCTCTCTATATCCCACCACTTATGAAGGGGTCCTGGAAAAGAACGAAAACGCACAATTGAAAGTGTGATAAGAGAGTAAGAGGGTCTTGGGAAAGTAAGTAGACTGAGCTGTAGTAACCTGTCACGGTCAGGAAAGACTGTTCATGTGTTTTACCTTAGGTTCAGAGGGGAGACACTGCTTTTGAGAAACCTCATGATGAAAAACACAAGAATAAGAAAATGGAGGGGCTGGGGTACATTTTGACCCAAAGAAATTCTGAATTGCTATGGATTTATGTAGACCATGCTTTATGCTGTTACGGAGATCCAAAATATGATCTACCTAAAGAAGACTGGTAGATTTTATTAATGCAAAGAATTACAGGGCTTTAACCAAAGCAGTGATTAAAGGGATATTTATAGTTGTAAATACTATACATAGAAAAAAATCATAAATCAATAACCTAAACTTTCAATAGGAAAAGAACAAACTAGACCTTAAGCAAGCAGGAGGAAGGAACTAATGATTATAGAGTGGAAATTAATGAAAAAGAGAATAGAGAAAATAAAAATTGGTTCTTTGAAAAGACCAACAAAATTGACAAAACTTTTGCTGAATCAACTGAGAAAAAAGAAAACTGAAATTATCACAGTCAGGAATGAAAGAGGGGACATTGCTACTGACTTTACAGAAATAAAAAGGGATTTTAAATGAATATTGTGAACAAGTGAATGCTAACCAAATAGATAACTTGGGTGATAATGGACAAATTCCTATAAGATACAAACTACTGCAAATGTATCAAGAAGAAACAGAATGTTGAAATAGACCCATGACAAAGAGATTGAATAATAATTCTGTAAGTCGGCCTATTGTTAAGTGAATTTGCTGTACAGTGTCTATCATATGTTATAAAAAAGCCATGAATCAAACTAAAAATGTGGGTTTCTTTTTCAAAAACATTTTAAATCTTGAGTTCTCTTCTGGAGCATTAGTAATAAGATAGTAAAAAATAAAGAATTTGACAAGATGAGACAATAAATATTTTTTTTAATTATAAGAAGCTGAAATTTAAAAATCCATAAACAAGAAGAATGTTTCTCATACGAAAGAGGAAGAAAAGGGAATAGATGGAACTGCAAAATTTCTTTAGTATGTACAGATGCGAAGGGTCATCACATTTCTTTCTGGTCTTATTTCCAGCTCCAAGGACATTTTCTAACAGCAGGAAAGCCCAATATGAGCTTTCCTTGTCCTCTTCATTTGGCAGCCCCTGGGCCTTTCTTTTATTTGTATAGAACAGCAACTCAAAGAACTCTATTCAACTTTTATTACTTGGTTGGCACCCAAGACTATGGGTGGATTAATGAAAACATTGCCAGCTAGAGGGTGTAAAGTTTATATAATGACAAAGGATAAGGGGAACTCAGAGACTATTCCATAATGCAGAAGATAACATAGCTTGCTCCCAGTTATAGCTTCTCAGATTCTCAGAGTGCTCTACTGTGGGTAATACCAGATGTGGGAAGTGAATAATTGCATTTGTATGAGACTCCCTGGCCTGTTCTCATAGGTATTTTAAACAATTTTTTAAAAATTTAATATACACTACACATAAATGCTTGTATCATATATTGAGCTTGATCCATTTTTTGCAAACTGAACACTTCCAGGGTGTTTTTTACAACTTGTACTCTCCCTTGCCTGATTTTTCTGGAAACTCTGATGTTGAAGCTGAAACTCCAATACTTTGGCCACCTGATGCGAAGAGCTGACTCATTTGAAAAGACTCTGATGCTGGGAAAGATTGAGGGCAGGAGGATTAGGGCATGACAGAGGATGAGATGGTTGGGTGGCATCACCGACTCAATGGACATGGATTTGGGTAAACTCTGGTAGTTGGTGATGGACAGGGAGGCCTGGCGTGCTGCGGTTCATGGGGTTTCAGAGTCAGACACGACTGAGTGAGTGAACTGAACTGAACTGGTCTCAGTTTGCCTGCAAAGCAGAGCAACAAATACATTCCTGAATATTTACTGTGAAATGGGTATTTCCCAAGTTCATCGCTCAGCTGGCCAACATTTCAAGCCTGTTTAAGACCCATTCCTCCAACCACTTTTTCTAATTACTTCAGTTCCTATCATCTCTCTCTCTCTGAGTTCTTGGTTACTCTCAACTAAACATTTGAGTAATCCTGACTCACTAACTGATTCACACCTGTTCTTGTCCCACTGAGTCATATTTTGAGAGCATGTACTGCTTACTACTTTCCTTTAAATGTATCATTTAAAATTGTTTACTGTATTCCCCAAATAGCATTATTATTACAAAGAACAAACTAGAAATTAATAATAAAATAGGATTAATTATTGACCACAGTTACATATCAATAATTGGAGCAAAAAATATATAAAATATTCAAATCTTTAATATTCCAAGTCAAAGTTCCAGCTGTTAGTCCTACAGGGTAAGATAACCAATTCACTCATGTGATCAAAGATCTCTGTAAATTCTTAACATTGTTTTTCTAGTATATTGCCAAGATATGTTAGTTAACATCTCCCAAATTGTAAACCTGTGGACTAGAGACCAGCCACAATAAAGCTTCCCTCTTTGAAATTCCTTTTTCTTTCAGACCATATTGGGCTTGAGGTCTCCATGCTAAGTTACTGGCCTGTGTATCAGAGGTTTCTTTCACATATTTTACTTGAAGAATGTTATAATCAACCTTACCTATCAAATTAGTGAAAACTTTAAAAAACTTAATCTCTCAATAATGTGGAGAGACAGGGACCTCCATATGTTTCTGAGAGTTAAAACCGTACAACCTCTCTGAAAAGCGAGATGGCAACTACACCCTGATGGCGAGTAATTCCATTTCTATCAATTTACTCAGCAAATGTCACTGAAGTAATTATGTACAAAGTCATTGAATCCAGTATTATTTACAATAAGCACAAAAATATTGAAACAACTGGGAAAATGTTAAATTATGTTTCTGGGGCTGTGGACCATTAAGCAGAAAAAATGATTACACTACTAAGGTATTTTAGACAAGGAAAATGCTCAGGATACAAGTCTAAGTTGAAAAAGCTAGTTTACAGGTCTTTTTGTAAAATTATTGGTATTATTCATGAAAGACTGGCTGATTTTTGAGTGGTACAATTATTAGTTATTTTCATTATTTATAGTTTTTATGTTTCCTACAGAGAGCTCTATTATTTATATAATGAAAAAAGTTATTTTCAGATAAATACTGTTTTGGCAGTACCTTGGCATGTAATCAGGTTTCAAAGTCTCAAAGATAATGCATTCATTAAAAATCACAAGAGTGTCTCAAATCATGAATTTTTATTTCTCCTTTTGTCTATTTTATTACAAATCTTTTCCAGCAATCTCAGTTTTCTGTTTAAATGAGTTTTTTAGTTTGTGTGTGCTTAGTCGCCTCGACTCTGTGCATGGTCTGCAGCCCTCCAGCTCCTGTCCATGGAATTTTCCAGGTAAGAATACAGGAATGGGTTGCCATTTCCCACTCCAGGGGATCTTCCTGGCCCAGCGATAAAATCTCTACCTTCTGCGTCTCCTGCACTGACAGGCAAAAAAAAATTTTTTTTTCCCACCACTGAGCCACTTGGGAAGCCCTTTATTACTTGTCAAATACTACTAGTTTCCTCGCTGAAGAAAACGCTACACTTTTTATTTTAATCTGAACATGGTCCTATACCGTGACATGTACTTAGTACGCCTAGGAGCTTTTTTCTGATCAATTTTTTAATCTCAAAAGGTGTTGGCAAGACCACTTTGTAATCAATTACACGTGGAAACCACGGTGTAAGCTCCATGTGAGTTTAGGAGACGCTCGGAAACGCTAGAAAAAAATGTATATTGGGTTCACGTAATACCAGAATAGCCTGGATATCCTTTTCAGCATTCTGCCTTGGAAAAACATATTTGACCACAAAGGCGATGGCAGGAGTCATGGACTGCTGAGGTTAGAGCTGGCTTAAACAGAAAAGACCAATCGGAGATCAGAAGACAGAAGCCAGATAAATACAGCCAAGTAAGGAGGGTGGCTCAAGTCAGTAAAGAGTCTGCCTGCAATGCGGAAGACCTGGATTCAGTCCCTTGGTCAGGAAGATACCGTGGAGAAGGAAATGGCAATCCACTTCAGTACTCTTTCCTGGAGAATTCCATCTGCCCATGGGGTCACAAAGGGTCGGACACGACTGAGTGACTAACACTTTCACTTTCCAGGACGCTCAAAAACAGCTGTAGTAACTGTCCCTTTTACAATCACATTTCTGGACTCGCTAGACCTTGGGACCTCAGCTTCCACAACTAGAAAATTTTTTCAACGAGTGGCTCAGACGGTAACTGCTGCTGCTGCTACTAAGTCGCTTCAGTGGTGTCCGACTCTGCTGCTGCTGCTGCTGCTGCTAAGTCGCTTCAGTCGTGTCCGACTCTGTGCGACCCCATAGACGGCAGCCCATCAGGCTCCACCGTCCCTGGGATTCTCCAGGCAAGAACACTGGAGTGGGTTGCCATTTCCTTCTCCAGTGTCTGCCTATAATGCGAGAGACCTGGTTCGATCCCTGGGTTGGGAAGATCCCCTGGAGAAGGAAATGGCAACCCACTCCAGTACTCTTGCCTGGAAAAGCCTGTGGACGGAAGAGCCTGGTAGGCTACAGTCCACGGGGTCGCAAAGTGTCGGACACGACTGAGTGACTTCACTTTCTTTTTCAAAGGTTCTTTCCCAGTATCAGTTCAGTTCAGTCGCTCAGTCGTGTCCGACTCTTCGCGACCCCATAAATCGCAGCACGCCAGGCCTCCCTGTCCATCACCAACTCCCGGAGACCACCCAGACTCACGTCCATAGAGTCAGTGATGCCATCCAGCCATCTCATCCTCCGTCGTCCCCTTCTCCTCCTGCCCCCAATCCCTCCCAGCATCAGAGTCTTTCCCAAAGAGCTCTAGAGCCAGAATACAGACCGCCTCATCACAGGGCGGAAGGGCGCGCATGCGCCGCGACGCGGACCGCCCCCCGGTGGGCGGGGTCTGTCCTTTTGCCTCTGGGCGGCCGCGGGCGCCAACCACGCCCGCCTCACCTGCGCGTCACGTGTCCCCTGGCGCTCTTAGCGCACCTGAGGGCGGATCTCTGGCGTTTTGGGTCTTCGACGTGAAAGGACCAGTGCCCACGGGCCAGTTTAGCAGCAGCGGTGGCAGGTACGGAAGTGCGGCTCGGGTCAGCCCGCCGGGGTGTCTAAACCCTTGGTTTCCCGGCGTTTGGTTCGAAGCGCGCGACCGGGACCGGCTAGGATACTGACCAGAGCGAGATACTGTTGTGCGGCCTCCGCCCGGGAGCCGGGGGCGCCTCACAGCGTGAAGTGGAAGTCCCAGTTTCCCCCAATCCCTTGCGCCGGTGCCCGCGCCCCGGAAGGCCGCGCTTCCCGCCGGCCGCGTTCCTGCAGCGGGTCGCTCGGTCCAGCGAGGCCCAACCGGCTCTCGGAGTTGAGCAAATCCTCGGTCCCCAGGTAGGTGTGGGGGAGTCGGTCGCTGGTTTTATGTAGGATTCTTGGCACATTTCGGGTTGGCTTTGCGATAGACAGGGATGCGAGTGTTCCCACTAGCGAGTTCATTCAGTTTGCCGGGAGATTGGCGGGTCGGCAGAGGTCTCAGTGGACGCTCACACCCCCAGCCAAACGAACTTCAGCTGATTGCGTTCCTGCTCTTCAGATTCTAGGACCTTGAACTTCACAGAAAGCTGAGTGGCAGAAGGGTGAGGAAGCAAAAGTTTGGGAAATTATCTTTGTGCACTTGCACAGTTGAGATTTGGGACTTCTCCAGAAAACCACCTGATTGGGTTTGTTTTCACTGCAAATACCAGGGGTTTTGATGGTCTGTTTTTTAGACCGTTGGAGTTTGAAAAAGAGGCCGAACTTTTGACATCAGAAATGTTGGAAAAGGCTTGTTTCATTTATTTGTAAAGATTTCTGTAAATAAGCTTAGAATAATAGATTAATTTTACAATTCAAGGTTACACCTGTTTCTCAGGGCTGATTATTGCCTCGTTTTACATCATTTTTCCACTTTTTTTTTTTTTTTTTTAGTGTTAGTACCTTCATTTTTATTAACAGTTCTCTGGTTATTTCATATTATATTCATAAATACTGTTTGAAGGCGGCTAGAACCCAACTAGATTTGGGGGAAAATGTTAATTCCACAAATATTTAACCATATTAGGTGCAAACACTTCTACATGCTGTGAATACAGAAATAAGAGAAACAGCTTTGGCTCTTACATTTTAGTAGGGGGAGACACATGAATAGTGTCAGCTGGCGGCAATTGCTACACTGATGATTAAAATAGGGTGATGTGCTAGCCTAGAGAGAGCTACTTTAGATTAGGAAAGTCACTGAAAAAGGACACTGAAATTGAAATTTACATGGGAAATTATGTCCCATGTTACCATTTTGACTAGGGAGGCTGGAAAGAAGGGAGGGAGAAGAAAAGGGGAAGTAGTTGGGGTCTGAGAAGTAGATAGGCAAGAGCCAGATCATACAGGGTTTGGTAAGTCTTGGTGAGGAGTTTGGATTTTATTCTAAATTTATAAATCTGGTCTTAGGTGCAGACCAGCTAAGTCCACTTTTGGTGGTGGTGGTGGGGGGGGCACTCATTCTTTGGGTTTCCTTGATTTATTAATTCTTCACCTCAAGTCTTTATATCTTTTTATTCTTTGTCATTCAAGATGGCGTACCATGACATGATAGCTTCCAACACTACCACTTAAATTGACAAAGAAACCTTTTGTTTGGTTTATGAATTAACTGTAATAGTTCTACATCTTAAAGATGAGCAATACTTCTGGCTCCATTCTATGGAAGGAGCAGCAAGAGTTTGTTAAAGTAGTGAAAAATCTTTTTGAAATTAGCAAATCTGGAATGAGGCAGTGTTGAGTAGCAGTTCATAAAGGGAAAATCTTCAAAGGTGAAATAAATACCCAGAATTTTGTCAAATCAGTTTGAAGTTACTTGACCAGGTTCTTTCTCAGGAGTTACGGAACTTTATTGGTATGGCACTGGTGATTGTGTTTATCATCAGCGACTATAGTCTTAACATGTTTTATTTCTCTCCAAATATTCTTAGCCCAGGTATAATTTATTGTCTTTAAAAAATGTGAATGTAGAAGCTTTTGTTGAGCAAGTTTTTTAATTGATTTTGGCTCTTCTGTATTGATTTGAGTTGTATTTATTTGATTCCTAGGATGAAGTAACGTTTATCTAAAAACTGCAGGATATTTTCCAGTAAAGAACATGGTGGAACTAATTCACACATTAGCAGATCATAATGATGATGTCAACTGCTGTGCCTTCTCCTCTTCCCTCTTGGCTACTTGCTCCTTGGACAAAACAATTCGCCTATATTTCCTGAGTGACTTTACCGAAGTACCATACTCTCCATTGAAGTTTCACACCTATGCTGTCCACTGCTGCTGTTTCTCCCCTTCAGGACATATTTTGGCTTCATGTTCAACAGACGGTACCACTGTCCTATGGGATACTCAAAACGGGCAGATTTTGGCAGTGATGGAACAGCCCAGTGGTAGCCCTGTGAGAGTTTGCCGATTTTCCCCAGACTCCACTTGTTTGGTATCAGGGGCATCTGATGGAACTGTTGTTTTGTGGAATGCGCAGTCATACAAGTTACATAGGTAAGAATGTTTAAACCCTTTCTGTGTTTAATCCTATTACCAGGTTTACAAAATTTTTTTTTGATGACTTGAAGTAGATAATTCAGACATCTCAAGGAAAAATACTTTGATCTCTGTCTCCTGAAGGTCATAAAACAGATATTTAATATGATTCTTGAAGTAGATTTGCTTGGCTCTGAGTCTTTTAAATTTCCACTTTTTTTTTGTAAAATAAGGGTTAATCTTGTTAGAACTTTATGGATTTTTTTTTAATAGGCAAAAAAAAAAAACCGGTCTTTTAAATAAAGCTTAGTAATTTTTGGCTTTTTGGTCACACATGGCTCAGGTGTTCTCAGTAATAAAGTAATTGTAGGTGAGTCTCACCTGCACAGCTCTTTCCTGACTGGGATTACTGACCAAGCCCAGAAGAGGGAACCTTGTGATTAGTATGGTGTTGTGTGTTACCAGTTCTTTAAAAACATCACCTGAAAAACTGCTTTTGGATAAAAATACATCAGTGAATTTACACTGGTAATGTTGTGTTGCAACTCCCTAGTATTAAAATCATGTATTTGTAAACTTATAGTATGCTAAAATATATATAATATTTTAACAGATTTAAAGTGTACAGTTCGGTGATGTTAATCACATTAAAAACTGTAAACTTTTAAATGTCACCAATTAAAATAGCTTTATGTGCCTTCCCCCCTCCCTACCTCTCACCAGCAACACTCAGAGCACAGATGGTAGCTGGTAAACAACTGTGGTTCATTTAGATTTTTGGTCTTTGGGTTGAAGAAAGTATGTTTTAAGTGGAGTTAATAAACAGTTTAAAGTGAAGACACAGAGAGAATGGAATGCCTTTAAGTTGTTTTGTGTGAATGAAATTTAGCTGTCGGCCAAGGAATCTTTTTCAGTTAACCAATTGGTAAATTGTCTCCCTAACATTATTTTTTACTATATGTAATTATGTGAAAATGATACACTGCAGTCGATTTAAGTGCTGGATAGGACACTGCATGGGTTGTTGGATTTTTAACAGGTTATTTTTCCTAATTGATAAAATAATGAATTATTGTTAGCCCAGTGCTTCCTAATCTTCCCTAGATAATTTTAAGTTGTTCACAGGATTTTCTTTACATAACGAATTTATAACTGAAGGTGAGATGAAAGTCCTTACTGTTGTTTCTAGGTGATTTTAATACAAATGTTGGATGTGCTTTTCACCCCCAATAATATGCTTTTCGATAAAAAATAGTTGTATCTTTTAAAAAATTGGAACTCAATTGATATTGTTGGTGTTGCTATTTTTGTTTAACTTTGTATATTTTAATGAAAAGAGTATGACGATAAATAGACTTTGATTTGGTTAGGATAATGTTTAAATTCTCTTTTAGCAAGCCTATCTCAGTTTATAGCATATGCTGCTAAGTCACTTCAGTCGTGTCCGACTCTGTGCGACGCCATAGACGGAAGCCCACCAGGCTCCCCCGTCCCTGGGATTCTCCAGGCAAGAACACTGGACTGGGTTGCCATTACCTTCTCCATTATAGAATATAAAGGATATTTTATTTCTATAGGCATCTATTGCACTTTCTCTCTAGTCCTAGCCATTTATCCTTTTCTTTTACTATATCAAGCTGCTTTTAGAGACTGTACTATAAAGTAAAAGATTCTCTGAAATGAAAATTCCCCTTTCTTTTGCTTTTATTTCAGATGTGCTAGTGTTAAGGATGGCTCCTTAGTGGCCTGTGCATTTTCTCCTCCTGGAAACTTCTTTGTCACTGGCTCCTCATGTGGTGATTTAACAGTGTGGGATGATAAAATGAGATGTCTGCACAGTGAAAAAGCACATGATCTTGGAATTACCTGCTGTGACTTTTCTTCACAACCAGTTCCTGGTTAGTTATTTTACTCTTGTAAGCACTAGTAATTCCTGTTCGCGGTTTATATGTGACTTTTCATTCATTTACTCCTTTTTACTTCATCATTAGTAAAACAACTGGATCTTTTAATTTATTCCCTTCAAGGACTCATCCTTCTGCTTTATGTTTTTGATCAAAATGAAATCACAAATATTTTTTGGGAAAACCAGATTCTTTGGGAAAATACATAAGGGCTAACACAACTTGATACAGTAGATCTGAATTCCTGGAGTTTGCTAATGTAGAGGCCTTAAACCTGTTGGTTTCACTGTGATTTTTGAAACATTGTATGTTTTTATTCAAATAGAAATGTGAAGTATAAAAATTGAAAAGCGTCATTTTTCATTTACTATTTAATCTTTCAAAAGATAACCTTAAAAAAGCATTTGTTAGTAGATCAGTTTTTAGAAAAAGAAGAGAACAACTCTTGACTGTAGACTCCTAGTTTTCAATCAATACAGTGAATTGGCAATTTGCTTCTTTTATTATTTTCATCTTCTGTGTTAGGATGGATGTTCTACTTCTGGCTACTTCAGTCTTACTTCCAGACAAGTGCTGTCCTATAGTGATATAATGTGAGCTACATGTGTAAGTTTTAAAATTTCTAGTAGTAGATGAAATTAATTTTAGTAATGTATTTTACTTTACCCAATATACCTGAAATATTTCAAAACCTAAAATTATTAGTAAGATATTTTACTGGGGGGTAGAAGGCTTTGAAATCTGGTTGCATGTTATGTCCCATTGCAGTTGGTGCTGGTGGTGCTTCAGCCGTTCAGTAGGCTTATGTAGCAAGTTATTAATACTGTCTTGTGACAACTCAGGTTTGGTACTCCCCTGTTTCAAAACCATCAGTGGCATGTTAAATATGATTACGGTAAGATAAAATACCAGGTTTCAAACACACAGCCTTTAAGTACCTTCCATATTCTGTTTCCCTGCCTCATTACAAGTCACACTTGGCCTCATGCATTCGCTTGCCTCACTGGCCTCCTTTCATTTCTTGAATGTCTGCAAGATGTGTCTGAGGGTTTTACATGTGGACCCTTTACCTGGTTCACTTTTATTCATCCTTTAGATTTCAGGTTAAAAAAAAAATCACTTGAGAAGAGCTTCCTCTGCTCTTAACCTCCTGTACTCAGTCGGAAGTATTTTGATATAGTCCTTTAGTATTACATGCCTTATTTTTCCTTTATAGGACTTCATGAAGTATCACAAGTTTTATTAAATAGTTATCTATATGAATTATGTTTAATTGTGTTTTTCCTGTGAGATTGTAAGCTCCATAGGGTAGGCTTGTATGTATTTTATTTACAGTGCCTGGAGTGTAATAGGCTTTGAAAAGCAGACTTTTTAAAATTGGAATATAGTTGCTTTACAATGTAGTGTTCGTTTCTATACAGCAAAGTGAATCAGCTATATACCCCTCTTTTTTTGGAATTCCTTCTCATTTAGGTCACAACTGAGCAATGAGAAGGGTTATCTGTTTTATCCATGGCATCAGTAGTGTGTATATGTCAATCCCAGTCTCCCAATTCATCCTGCCCTCCTCTTAACCGCGTTGCCCCCTTGGTGTTCATATGTTTCATTTCTGTGTGTCTCTTTCTCTTTGCAAATAAGATTATATCATTTTTCTAGATTCCACATATATGCATTAATATGATACTTGTTTTTCTGACTTCGCGCTGTATGAGTCTCTAAGTTCATCCACGTCTCTACAAATCATCCAGCTTTATTCCTTTTTTGTGACTGCATAATATTCCACTGTGTGTGTGTGTACACACATGTTATATCTTTTTTATCCATTCCTTTGTTGATGGACATTTAGGTTGCTTCTGTGTCCTGGCTATTGTTCCTAGTGCTGCAGGGAACACTGGGGTGCATGTGTCTTTGAATTATAGTTTTCTCAGGGTATATGCCCAGTAGTGGGATGCTCAAGTCATATGATAGTTCTATTTTTAGTTTTTTAAGGAATCTCCATACTGTTCTCCATAGTGTCTGTACAAATTTACATTCCCACCAATAATAGGGGTGTTCCCTTTTCTGCACATCCTCTTCAGCATTTATCATTTGTAGATTTTTTTACTGATGGCCATTCTGACTGGTGTGAGGTGGTACCTCATTGTAGTTTTGATTTGCATATCTCTAATAGTGATGTTGAGCATATTTTCATGTGTTTATTGGCTATCTGTATGTTTTCTTTGGATAATGTCTGTCTTCTGCCCATTTCTTGATTGGGTTGTGCTTTTGTTTTTTTTAATTGAGCTACATGAGCTGTTTGTATGTTTTGTTTTTTAAAATATGTATTTGGCTGAGCAGGGTCTCAGTTGCGGCACACGGGATCAGATCTTTAGCTGTGCCATGCAGGGCCTTTAACTTGCACCATGTGGAGTCTAATTCCCTGGCCAGGGCTTAAACCTGTGCCCCCTGCATTGAGAGTGTGGAGTCTTAGCCACTGAACCACCAAGAAAGTCCCCTGTTGGTATATTTTTCAGATTAATCCTTTATCAGTTGCTTCATTCGCAAATATTTTCTCCCATTTTGAGGGTTGTCTTTTCATCTTATTTATGGTTTCCTTTGCTGTGCAAAAGACTTAAAGTTTAATTAGGTCCCATTTGTTAATTTTTGTCTTTATTTTCATTACTCTAAGAGGTGGATCAAAAAAGATCCTGTTCTGCCTGTATTTTCCTCTAAAGAGTTTTATATTTTACAGTGTCTGGCCTTAGGTCTTTAATCCATTTTGAGTTTATTTTTGTGTATGGTGCTAGGAAATGTTCTAATTTCATTCTTTACATGTAGCTGTCCAGTTTTTCCAGCACTACTAATTGAAGAGGCTGTCTTTTCTCCTTTGTATATTCTTGCCTTCTTTGTCATAAGTTTAGGTGATTGAAATGCAGACTAAGATTCCTTTTATTGATTTGTTGAAATTTCTTGTTTCTATTTCCTTAACTTTTTAATATCATATGGCAAATTAACAGTTTTCTTTTCATGAATCTATTCTTATACTGAACTCCCTACCTAATTTAATTGTGATGATTTATTTTTTAATATATTGTTTTATGATGTTTTATTCTAAGAAGATCAGCTTATAACAGGCAAGAACCATTTCTTTCATTCTGTGACCCCTTCTCCAAAATCATACAGGCATTCAATGAATCTTTGGATTATATCAGCATCAGTAGATTTAGATTTCCTTTTTGATTCTAATTATCTGAGAAGAGTTTTCATTAAAATCCCATTTTTTAAATGCTATTAACGTTAAGGACATCCTTCTTCTGTCTTCAGAGGGCTTGCAGCTGACAGGTTCTGAAAAGGTTCACTACACTAGGCCAAAAATTCTAGGTGAGATTCTAAAGTATATTACCCACATCCCTACTGTGCCTTTAGAGTATATTTCAAAGTATATTTCTCAATATAGTTCTGATATGTCCCTTCTGTAGTTTCTTTAGTTTAACTTCTGTTAAAGTGGATATTAACCTTATGTGTAAATTCCCTGAAACAGATAAACATATGCTTTAAAGTGACTATTAGAGGAATTTGTGGAAACTACTATATTTTCTTAAAAGACAGAAGATGTAATTTTTAACTTATTATTGCCTAATTTGGTATCTGTTAATATCTGTAAATACTTATGACAAATTGAGTCTTCTGCCTTTGTGACATTTTGCTCAAATATGGAAAAATAATAGTTTGTGTGCTAGAGGATAAGTATTCAGTTCTATCCAGTTTTTAAGTGATAGAGTTTGGGTTAGATTATTATTACAGTTTAAATATTTTTCCTGAAGAAAAGTCCATTTTAAAATATTTAGATCTTGAGCACAGACATATTTTAAACTTTATAATTTTACAGTGTTCTAGCTGAATTCTCACTGTTGAAAGACACTTCAGCATCAGCATCAAAGGATCTTATTTAGTCTAGAAACAATAGGGGAAAGTTTTCTTAATTGGGTCTAGCACATAAATATTTTACTCAGCAATTTTGGGGTACATTTTTTGGCCTTAAAAACATTAAATGATTATAGAGATTATGGAGAATTACTTATATCCATCAAGATCTCTGGGAAAGGATGCCCTTTGGCTGAACTTGTGCTACAAAAACAAAAATGCTATTGAAGTGTGGAAAAGTCTCTTACAGTTAGAAAAACTTTCAGAGAAAAAGAAATTTTAATTTGTTGTATCTTAAAGTATATGTGCTTCCAATAAAACAGGGAGTCCATAGGAAAAGTTTAGTTTACATAAGTGTATGAACTAAATACCACATAATAAATATTTGCAAAACCAGAGTGCAATCTTAAGATAGGTATTCAGGTTTCTTAATTGAGTTTTATTTTATATGAGTGCTAAAGTTTCCTTTGACATGTGATAGTAGGTGGAATTCATATAAAATTGAGTTGGTGAACTGGATGACCAGGGAAGTCCCAAATCTCATCTTTTTGCCTTTCCCCAGGTCTTGCCCTTGGAGCCCCTTATCTTCCCTGACTGATTATAAACTCATGTTTCCTCTGCTAGAGGCATGGTCTTTGGGCCCTTCTTCAGCAAGTGTCTGCTATCCAGAGGACTGTAACTAGGGCAAGGCACTCACTGCAGAAGAAGCCAGATTCAACTGTTCAACCTTTTCTCAGGTCAAAGTCACCAGCCTGCAATTAAACCAGTGCTTGGAACACAGTGGCCCTCAAGATATATGTTTAATGTATCAGTGAAGGGCGTGAGGTACCACATGCCACATAGATAAGATTGTCAGTTTCACCCTTTTCCTGCTGTGTGACCTGAGGTACCTCGCTTTTCCTCTCTGGGCCTTAGCTCTCAACTGTGAACTTGGGATGGTCATGTTTGCTGCCTTGTAGGACTAACTGTAAAGAGTTAGAGGTCATATCTGTCAAATGCTTAACAGAAAGATGCAAACAAATGCTTAATAAACACTTGATAGATTTCTTAAAAAATCAAGTAGGTGATATCAATATTTACATTACCCACAAGTATTTAGGAACTTATCTAGTGGGTAGATAGTGATACTGTCTAAATAGGATAACAACTAGTGGGGTTTTTTGTTTTTTGTTTTTTTTGGTAACACTACATTTAACTGATTACTTTGCCTAAGTTGTGTAATTGTTTTTGTTTACTCCCTAAATTGTGTCCAACTCTTGTGACCTCCTGAACTGTACTGCACCAGGCTTCTCTGTCCATGGGATTTCCCAGGCAAGAATACTGGAGTGGGTTGCCATTTCCTTCTCCAGGGGTTCTTCCCAACCCAGGGATTGAAGCCACCTCTCCTGCATTGTAGGCAGGTTCTTTACCACTGAGCCTGATTCTTTTCCTTGGAAGGACCTACTTGTGTAATCAGTTCAGTTCAGTTGCTAAGTCATATCCAACTCTGTGATCCCATGGACTACAGCAGGTCAGGCTTCCCTGTCCATTACCAACTCCTGGAGCTTGCTCAAACTCATGTCCATCGAGTTGGTGATGCCATCCACCATCTCATCTTCTGTCGTCCCCTTCTCCTGCCTTCAGTCTTTCCCAGGATCAGAGTCTTTTCTAATGAGTCGGCTCTTACATATCAGATGGCCAATGTATTGGAGCTTCAGCTTCAACATCAGTCCCTCCAGTGAATATTCAGGGTTGATTTCCCTTTGGATTGACTGGTTTGATCTCCTCAGTTGAAGGAATTCTCCAAAGTCTTCTCCAACACCACAGTTCAAAAGCATCAGTTCTTTGGTGCTCAGCCTTCTTTATGGTCCAGCTCTCACATCCATACATGACTACTGGAAAAACCATAGCTTTGACTAGATGGACCTTTGTCAGCAAAGTAATGTCTCTGCTTTTTAATACATTGTCTAGGTTTTTCATAGCTTTTCTTCCAAGGAGCAAGCATCCTTTAATTTCATGGGTGCAGTCACCATCTGCAGTGATTTTGGAGGCCCCCAAAATAAAATCTGTCACTGTTTCCAGTGTTTCCCCATCTATTTGCCATGAAGTGATGAGACCGGATGCTGTGATCTCAGTTTTTTGTTAAGTTTTAAGCCAACTTTTTCACTCTCCTCTTTCACCTTTATCAAAATGCTCTTTAGTTCCTCTTACCTTTCTGCCATAAGTGTGGAGTCATCTGCATACCTGAGGTTATTGATAATGGCAATCTTGATTCCAGCTTGTGCTTCATCCATCCTGGCATTTTGCATGATGTACATAAGTTTGAGTAAACTCTGGGAGTTGGTGATGGACAGGGGAGCCTGGTGTGCTGCAGCCCATGGGGTCACAAAGAGTCGGACATAACTGAGCGACTGAACTGAACTCAGCATACAAGTAAAATAAGCAGGGTGACAATATGCAGACTTGACCTAGTTCTTTCCCAATTTCAAACCAGTCCGTTGTTCCATGTCTGGTTCTAGCTGTTGCTTCTTGACTTGCATACAGGTTTCTTAGGGAGGTAGGTGGTCTGCTATTCCAATCTCTTCCAGAATTTTCCAGTTTATTGTTATCCACACAAAGGCTTTGGCGTAGTCAGTAAACCAGAAGCAGATATTTTTCTGGAATTCTCTTGCTTTTTCTGTGATCCAGCAGATGTTGGCAATTTGATCTCTGGTCCTCTGCCTTTTCTAAATCCATCTTGAACGTCTGGAAGTTCTTGGGTCACATAGTGTCGAAGCCTAGCTTGGAGAATTTTGAGCATTACTTTGCTAGCTTGTGAGATAAGTGCAGCTGTGCAGTAGTTTGAGCATTCTTTGGCATTGCCTTTCTTTGGGATTGGAATGAAAAATGACTTTTTCCAGTTCTGTGGCCACTGCTGAGTTTTCCAAATTTCCTGGCGTATTGAGTGCAGCTCTTTCACAGCATCATCTTTTAGGACTTGAAATAGCTCACGTGGAATTCCATCACCTCCACTAGCTTTGTTTGAAGTGATGCTTCCTAAGGCCCACTTGACTTGTGAAATATGTTTCACCAAATCTTTTGGACTGAATTGATGATATTTTGTGTGCATGCATGGTGCGAAGTTGCTTCAGTCATGTCCAACTCTGTAACCCCATGGACGGTAGCCTGCCAGGCTCCTCTGTCCATGGGATTCTCCAGGCAAGAATACTGGAGTGGGTTGCCATCTCTCCTCCAGGGGCTTTTCCCCACATAGGATTGAACCCACATCTCTTAAGTCTCTTGCATTGGCTGGTGGGCTCTTTACTACTAGCACTACATGAGTAATTTTAGCCTTTGTCTTGATTAATCAGATGGGAAAACAGTCTCTCAATATTCTCAACAAATTATAGACTAAGCTTTTAACAAGTGAATATATCTGAGAAAAAGTTAACTTGGGAGTAATTAAGCATTTAACACATACCATAACTAACGTCTTAAATTTTTTACATCATTGCTAACCTCAGTATTTAAAGTTGGGTTGGAGGGTGCACTAGGCTTAGTGGCTCAATATTGGCCTTTTCAGCATTGAGTTATATCTTTCAGTTCAAATGCTCAGTTGTGCATGACTCTTTGAAACCCCAAGGACTGCAGCACGCCAGGCCTTCCTGTCCATCGCCAACTCCTGGAGTTTACTCAGACTTATGTCCATCAAGTCAGTGATGCCATCCAACCATCTCGTCTTCTGTCGTCCCCTTCTCCTCCTGCCTTCAATCTTTCCCAACATCAGGGTCTTGATTTCAGATGAGTCAGTTCTTTGCATCAGGTGACCAGAGTTATGGAGTTTCAGTTTTAGCATCAGTCCTTCCAGTGAATATTCAGGATTGATTTCCTTTAGGATAGACTGGTTGGATCTCCTTGCTGTCCAAGGGACTCTCAAGAGTCTTTTCCAACACCACAGTTCAAAAACATCAATTCTTCAGCGCTCAGCTTTCTTTATAGTCCAGCTCTCACATCCATACATGACTACTGGAAAAACCATAGCTTTGACTAGGCGGACCTTTGTTGGCAAAGTAATGTCTCTGCTTTTTAATATGCTGTCTAGGTTGGTCATAACTTTCCTTCCAAGAAGTAAGCATCTTTTAATTTCATGGCTGCAGTCACCATCTGCAGTAATTTTGGAGCCCAGAAAAATAAAGTCAGCCAGTTTCCACTGTTTTCCGCATCTATTTGCCATGAAGTGATGGGACCAGATGCCATGATCTTGTAGTCCAAGGGACTTTTTCTGAATGTTGAGCTTTAAGCCATCTTTTTCACTCTCCTCTTTCACTTTCATCAAGAGGCTTTTTAGTTCCTTTTCACTTTCTGCCATAAGGGTGGTGTCATCTGCATACCTGAAGTTATTGATATTTCTCCCAGTAATCTTGATATCAGCTTGTGCTTCATCCGGCCCAGTATTTCTCATGATATACTCTGTATATAAGTTCGGTAAGCAGGGTGACAATATACCGTCTTGACGTACTCCTTTTCCTATTTGGAACCAGTCTGTTTTTCCATGTCCAGTTCTAACTGTTGCTTCCTGACCTGCATACAGGTTTCACAAGAGGCAGGTCCGGTGGTCTGGTATTCCTATCTCTTTCATAATTTTCCAGAGTTTGTGGTAATCCCCACAGTCAAAGGCTTTGGCATAGTCAATAAAGCAGAAATAGATGTTTTTCTGGAACTCCTGCTTTTTTGATGATCCAGCAGATGTTGGCAATTTGATCTCTGGTTCCTCTGCCTTTTTAAAACCAGCTTGAACATCTGGAATTTCATGGTTCACGTATTGCTGAAGCCTGGCTTGGAGAATTTTGAGCATTACTTTACTAGCGTGTGAGATGAGCGCAATTGTGCGGTAGTTTGAGCATTCTTTGGCATTGCCTTTCTTTGGGATTGGAATGAAAACTGACCTTTTCCAGTCTTGTGGCCACTGCTGAGTTTTCCAAATTTGCTGGCATATTGAGTGCAGCACTTTCACAGCATGATCTTTCAGGATTCTAAATAGCTCAACTGGAATTCCATCACCTCCACTAGCTTTGTTACATCTTTGCTGCTGCTGCTGCTAAGTCGCATCAGTCGTGTCCAACTCTCTGTGACCCCATAGATGGCAGCCCACCAGGCTCCCCCGTCCCTGGGATTCTCCAGGCAAGAACACTGGAGTGGGTTGCCATTTCCTTCTCCAATGCATGAAAGTGAAAAGTGAAAGTGAAGTCGCTCAGTCGTGTCCGACTCTTAGTGACCCCATGGACTGCAGCCTACCAGGCTCCTCTGTCCATGGGATTTTCCAGGCAAAACTACTGGAGTGGAGTGCCATTGCCTTCTCCGTTTTATCTTTAGTGGAAGGTAAATAAAAAGGTGTTTTGTTGTCACAACTTCAGGGGCTAGAGTCATAATCTTTTGAAGAATCTTGTTTAAAAGATATTCTTTGACATTTCAGTTTATCGTATAAATTAATATATTTAATATTGCTTGTGAATATGGTTAAATGAATATATTAACAGATCTCAGTCTAAAGGTGAAATATTTTGGGTTAAAATTTTTTATCAATTCTTGTACATTTATTTTAACAAATTTACATTTTTAGGTGGAGAACGAGGTCTTCAGTTCTTTCAGTTGGCATCATGTGGTCAAGATTGCCAGGTCAAAATTTGGGTTATTTCTTTTATCCATATCTTAGGTATGTATTCACCTAGTAGTTCTCTAAACTGAATTTTGTGATGCAGGTAAAGTTTCTGTGTAAATTTTTAACTTAAGGTACCCTAGATATCAAAATGGGATTATAAAAATATATTTTAAGAACTTTTAATTAAAGTAATACATACACTTGATTTAGAAATTGTATGCACACTACCGATAATGACCTTGTCATTACCACTACACACATTCCTGCTTAACCAGAAGAAATTCCACTTTGTACTTGTTCTGTTTTCAGTTGTTTTTTTTTTTTTTTTGATGGTTTTCCATGTCCATAAATATTTTTTATACTATGTTTTAAATTTACTCAGTGTAGTTAGTTTTTGGAACTTGTGTGGGTGTTTCCACTATGCGCTGTACCTTTTTTTCTTTTTAATTGAAATATAATTACAGACTTTTGTTGTTTTCTGTCAAACATCAACATGAATTGCACTGTAATTTTATTTCGGGTGATTCTACCATCAGAAAGCTTATGTCTTTCATTTTTGGTATTTCTTTATGCTAATTTGGTATTCATTTATGCTAATTCTTTAATTTCTTCTCCACTTCTCTTTTTATATTCCCATTAGTTGAGTGGTAGGCTCCTGACTTGATTTCCTATGTCTTTCCCCCCCACTCCCACATTTATCTCTGTCTTTTTCCTATCATAGGAGAAAATTCCTTAGCTTTACCTTTTAACCTTTTTTGAAAATTTTAATCCCATCAATAATACTTTCAGTTTCAAAAAACTTATCTTTTTTGTTTCCTTTTCTTAGTGTCCTCCATTTACTTTATGAATGCAGGATCCTCTCCAAATTCTCAGGATACCAATTAGAGGCTTTTTGTTTTGGTTTTAATTTCTCTTTTGTTTCCTGATCAACTTTGTTTGCTCTTGGGCCCTTTTTTGTTTATCCTGATCTCTTTCATGTGGTTACCTTCTTTAACTGCTTGATGATCCTTAGTATCCCATTTACTTTCAAGAATTAAACAGTAAGAACTTTAGAGCCTCTGTACACACGGTGGTGTTTTGTTTTTGCTGGTTTCCCTTTCGGATAAAGAGGCGGACTGTTGGCCCTTATTGGGAAAGGGTTGGGGATTGGAGGATGTGGGTGTCTGTGTTGTCCTGGAGGTACCGGGGAGCTCCCCACTCATTGTTGTACTTCTTCCTGGGGAGAAGCATCTGGCTTTCATGCAGCATACTATGGGTGGGGTGGTCAGAGAGGGATGGGAGATAGTTAATGTTTCATAAACAGACCTTCAGTAAATTTTTTATGTTTTCATGTTTGTATCATTCTGACTTTCCTTTTCCTTGACTGTTATTAAGTCCTAAGTCTTTTGGGGTTTTCTGTAAATAATTGTAAGTCTTTTGGGGTTTTCTAGAGAAAGCAAGCTTGCTTCTTGACTGTAGCCCCCTCAATTTTGCACTCTGTGTTACTTCTCTATACTTCCTCATTGATTAATTTGCATCTGCCTTCCCAAAATTGGTTTCAGTTTCTCATTTCCTGATGACATTTCCCCCCTTCCCCTTTTCTTCATTGATGTGAATTTGTTTTTATTAATTCTTTCATTATCTTTTTATGGGAACTCTGAAATTATATGATCAGTTGGCCATCTTGCTTCAGATGCCTAAAAATACTGTCACCTAATAAGTGGCAACTAAATCATGCATTGTGTTTCATTGTTTATAAAGTCACTGTCAGATCAAGTTGAACATTAGTTAAAGTGGTGGGCCAGATTATAATCAGTAATGTACTATTGCAGTAGGGAAGAAAGTCCAGCATGAACTGAACTCAACTTCAGTTTATACAGAGGTGACTGTATTTTAAAGAGGGAATAAAGAGCAGGTAAATGGGACCTGTGTAGCATCTAGCAAATGACAAAATTATAAAAAGCAAAAATCTGGGAATTGATCCATGTGAAACTTGTCTGGATTTGCTAATGGGCGCTTAGGAAAGTTAGGCTCCTCCCCTCTCACAGAAGCAGAGAGACAGAAGCTTTATCTTCAGGGATTGGCTGGAATAAACAGTAAATTCTTTTGGCAGCCTTGAATTTTGCTAGTCCCCAACTTTAAGGGGACTGGGATCATGCTAGGAATGCAACCTTAAACTGTTAGACACCATGTTAATTCAAGTCTTTGTTGGCCCAGGTCAGGGCCTGATCCAGGAGGCCACTTAGAAGAGCCTGGGTAGTTTGGTCAAGAGAATCTTTGTGATTTTGCTCGTGTATAGAGAAGGGTCTGTTACCAGGAAATACATTTCTTTTTGTGGAAATTGGTTACTTTATTGCCTATTAGAGTACATGCAGTAATTCTTTTAATGTTTTCAGTGACAGCTGCTAAGAAGAGTTCTGTTACTTCTCTGGTTTATCCTACCTCTTTTAATATCAAAGTAAAAATTCTCGATAAAGAACCATAAATATAGTCATGTATGTGGATGTTCTCAGTACAACATATCTTTAGTAATTGTTCAGAAATAAAGCTTCTCCTACATTGTCTGGAAAATGTTTTTACACTGACTCTATGAAAAACAGTTTATAAACGTGCAGTTAGAGCCTTTTAATAAAACATTTAGCATTTGCACCTAATCTTAATTGCTTGTTTGTAGGGAAGAGTAGATAAGACAAATGGGTCTTATACTTGAGAATGTGACCAATTCGTAGGATCTTATTGCAAGTTTATTTTATTAAATCTTACGTTGTTTTGCAATTTGTTAATTTTTTTTTTGATTGTGTCTATTCACTAATCTGTATGTGCCTAATTATTGATCAGTGCCTTGAATGCCTACATCTGTTCTCCTGTGTAAAAACATAATCTATTTTGAATAGAAATAAAATATATATTTAATAATAAAGTGAGATAAACATATTTTTTTATTGAAGCTTTTACCTGTACCATGACATTTTTGTTTAGTTAAATGCTATCTATCCAAGAGCCATTAACACTTCAAAGTTCTTATTAGGTCTGAGAAAATTACAGATTTCACTTAATTCCTTGTATCCCCAGATCAACTTCTTAGTGATTATTTATATAGTCACTAAAATACATTGAATTCCCTTGGCTTATCTTTAAAAGAGTTGTGATATTCCTTTTCAGTAATTATAGAAAGCATAAAAAGCATTTTTACTGCTACCATACTTTGTTGGGACTTTATAGGATATATTGGAGTTTAAAGATATATAAATTACTATTTTTAATTTATGAAGTGAAAAGATATCTTAATCCAGATATTTAAAACTACAGGCATTTGATTCTTTTTAGGCATTTGGGCAATTGGTGTGTGTGTGTTTAAGATACCAAGATTGAAGTATAGTTTAAAATTTTGATTCGTTTAAAATCTTATGTAGTTTATAGAGTTTAGAATCTTTTAATTTAAAAATAATTTGATTCTAATCCTGTCTAGTGTTTGCTGACCCCACCATTTTCTTTACCTGTTACTGAACTTTTGAAACCACTTAATCACAGGGCAGGATTTTTTTTTCCCCCATCTTTGTGTCCTTTAACCATTCCAAGATTTTATTGAACAAATAGTTTTTACTTAAAAATAAATTCTGAGCACAATCAGCTTGCTAATTGTTCTCACCTTGTTATTTGCAGGTTTTGAATTAAAATATAAAAGTACACTGACCGGACACTGTGCTCCTGTTCTGGCTTGTGCTTTTTCTCATGATGGGCAGATGCTAGTTTCAGGGTAAGCTGTTTAATTCCCTTAAACCATTTAGGTATGAAATACAGTAGACTTACAGAAAAGTACATAAAACGTAGGAGAATAGCTTGATAAATCACTGTACTGCAAGCTTGCAGCTGCTTACCCAGGTCAAGAAATAGAATTCAAGGTTTCCCTCGAATTCCTCTTCTTCCAAGCCTGCTTTCTCATGACAGTGCCTTAGGTCATGTGCAGCATTGCCTTTTCCTTTTGAATTGATCTAAAACCAATCACACAATATGAATTATTTTGTGTCTGGCTTCCTTTACTCACTATTATGTTTGTTTTCCAAGTGGTTGAGTGACTCTGATGCGTATGGCATGTGAAGTGGTTGTGCTCAGTTGCTTCAGTCATGTCTAACTCTTTGTGATCCTATGGACAGCAGCCCGCCAGGCTCCTCTGTCCATGGGATTTTCCAATGGTATGTGATAGGAATCCAATTTAATTTCTTTCCATATGGGTATCCAGTTATCCCAGTACAAAGTGAAAAGATAATCTTTTCTTCACCATTTTACTATCCCACCTTGTCAGAAATCAGTGATCATATATGTGTGGGTCTTTTTCACAACCTATTATTCTGTTCTGTTTACCCTTGTTCTAATATCATTCTGTATTTTTGAGGCTTTATAACTTGACTTTTCCTGACATTTGACACTTTCATGTGAGTTTTAGAGTTAGTTTGTCATACTGTCTCTCCAGTTCCTCCCGCTACACAAAAAAACCTGTTTGGAGTTTGACTGGGATTGTATTGAGTTATGGTATTGAGTCTCCAACCCATGAATGTGGCATATTTTTTCACTTGTCTTTTGACTTCTCTCGATAATATCTCTCAGTAGAAGATAATTTATTTGTCACCCTCTGTAGAGACCTTGATGCTGGGAAGGATTGGGGGCAGGAGGAGAAGGGGACGACAGAGGATGAGATGGCTGGATGGCATTACCGACTCGATGCACATGAGTTTGGGTGAACTCCGGGAGTTGGTGATGCACAGGGAGGCCTGGTGTGCTGTGATTCTTGGGGTCGCAAAGAGTTGGACACGACTGAGCAACTGAACTGAGAGATCTTCCTCATCTTTGTTAGATTTATTCCAGGCTCTTTTTTGTTGCTATTATAAAAGATGTGGCTAATATAGGGAAATATATATGGAAAGACAATTGAGTTTTCTGTGAAGATTCTAATTTTGAATTTTTTATATCTAAAATCATACCCTGTGTTAATGATGTTTTTGTCTCTTCCTTTTTGATTCTTGCCTTCCCTTGTGGCTCAGCTGGTAAAGAATCCACCTGCAATGCAGGAGACCTGGATTTGATCCCTGGGTTGGGAAGATCCCCTAGAGAAGGGAAAGGCTACCCACACCAGTTTTCTGGCCTAGAGAATTCCATGGACTGCATAGCGACTGAACGACTTTGACTTGACTTCACTTTGCTGAACTGGCCAAGATTGCCAGGATAACGAAAACAGTGATACAGCAAACCTTGTCTGACCTATTTTGCAGAGGGAAAGCTTTCATTAAGTGTGATCACTGTAGGTTTTAGGAGATAAGCTTTATTAGCTCTTCTGTTTCTTCTAGTTTGTAAGATTTTTTTTTCATTAATAGGTATTATAGTTCATCAAATGATTTTTCATGCATCTTTTGAGATCATATGATTTTTCTTCTTTATCCTATTAGTGTCATAAATTATGCTGATTTTTATAAATCTGGTTTATACATGTTAAACCAGTCTTGCTTTGTTGGGATAAATACAACTTAGGACATACTGTTTTTTTGTATTGCTATAGAGAAGTCAGTTTTATTCTAACTAACTGTAGCTTTTTGGAGGTAATTCATATTTTTTTCACTGGCTGCTCATACATTTTATCTTGTAGTTTTCTGCACATTTACTTTGTATCTAGATATGGGTTTCGTTTTGCTTAGTTTGCTTAGAATTTAATGAACTTCTTAAACTCGTAGACTATCACTTTGGGGAGAAATTCTTATTCATTATCTCTTCCAATATTGCCTCTGTCCTTTTCTTTCTAATTCTGGCACTCTAAATGCACAAAATACCTTCTCACTGTGAACTTGTCTCTTGTTCTCTCTTCTGTACTTTTTTATTCTTTTGCTTGAGCTTTGTTCTGAATGGTTTCATCTTTACTTATTCACTCCTTAGTTTTATCTAATGTGCTATTAAAGTGGTCCATTGAAGAATTGTTGATTTTTGGTTATTTTTTGATGCTAGAATTTTTATTTGGTTATTTTTCAGGTATGCCATGTCAGTTATGATTTCTAGGTCTCTGTTGAAAATTCTGTCTTGGCTTTTATTTTTCAAAGCTTTAATTTGTGAAGCTATTGGTTTAGTACACAGCAGCATTATTCCGATCTTTCCAGTTTGATCACATAGGCTGTAGCATTCAAACCCTCATTCATGTCTCTTCGCAGCAGTTTTGGCTCCAGCCAAGATATTTAAGCTTCTAACCTGTACTTGAAGTGTTCTGGACCAAGCCTGGCAGTTCTTTCCTCCATATGTTCCAATCCTTGACAAATAATCAGCCACCTAATAAGATACATTGCCATTATTTTACATGTGAAAAACTCATGAAAATATTGATAGTTCATCATCAAAAAGTATTTTTAAAAATTCTCCTTTAGCCTAGGATTGAAATTACTGCAAAGTTGAATTTCCTCTTACTGTTTTTGGAAGATACATTTTGCATTCTTTCTTAAGAAGTTAATAACAAATTGGTTATGTATGAAATTCAAGTGTTTATGGCTTTCTTATATGCCCAGTTCTCTGCCAGTTGCAATAGAGCATTTAAAGGAACTATAAGACAATGTTTGTGCCCTTGAAGTTGTTTTACTTCTCTGTTCTGATTTTTGATGTTCATAGTGATAAACACTGCAAGATCTTAATGTGCCCTTACCCTCTGAATTACAGAAGTGTCAAGTGATGCTCAGTAATGTTTCTGTGTTAAGTTCACTTTATAGCATTCCTATTTCTTATTAACTTGTGTACATATATGAATCTTAAAAAAATTTGTTTTTAGTTTTTGGCTGTGCTTCATTGCTGCATGTGGAGAAGGAAATGGCAGCCCACTCCAGTATTCTTGCTTGGAGAATCCCAAGGACAGAGGAGCCTGGTGGGCTGCTGTCTATGGGGTCACACAGAGTTGAACACGACTGAAGTGACTTAGCAGCAGCAGCATTGCTGCATGTAGGTTTTGTCTAATTTTGGCGAGCGGGGGCTACTGTCTGGTTAGAGTGCACGGGGCTTCTCATAGCAGTGGCTTCTCTTGCCTCAGATCACAGGCCCTAGGATGTGAGGGCCTCGGTAGTTGCAGCACACAGGCTTAGTTGCTCCACAGCATGTGGGAGCTTTCTGATCCAGGGATCAAACTGGTGTCCCCTGCTTTGCAAGGTGGATTCTTAACCACTGGACCACCAGCGAAGCCCTATATATGTGAATTTTAATTAACCCATTATATCAACTAGAATAATGTACCTTTCCCAAGTCATTCTGGATAAGTGGAGTTTTACATTATTAACTGCTTTTGGAATGTGGTGCTGTTCTAGGCCACATTCAAATATTCTTCTGGATGTTTTTACTTTTAGTTTATTTGGATAAATATATAAGCGGGTGAATGGGTTGGAAATGTAAATTAGTGAAGTATAAACATTTAATTTTTAGAATTGAGAGATGCTTAAATCATACTTGATTAATGGATAGATAACCAGTTAGCTGGTCAATGATAGAGAGATTCCATTTGTGACTAAAAGTCATTGGTAAGATAGAATGGATACATATGATAAAGAGGGAGTCAGTGGGAAAAAGCGATTGGGGTAAAAATACATATGAATATAAGTGACTAGACAAGAAAAAAATAAATGAACAGAATAGGATTGTAGGACAGAAAGTGTTGGACAGTGTAGGACAGAAAGGAAGGCAGTGTAGGACAGAAAGGAAGTTGTATAGGGTATAGATTTGAGATGACCATGTAAAAAGCAGTTTAGAATTTGTATATACAGATATGAGAGACTTGGGAAACAGAAAAGACATTGCAGAAAGCAGGAAATTTTTGAGGAGATTAAAATGTATGATAAAGAGGAGTAAGGGAAAATGAAGCTGGGAAAATAGGTTGTAGAGATGATAGTGAAAGTCTCTCAGTTGTATCCCACTCTTTGCAACCCCATGGACTATACAGTCCATGGAATTCTCCAGGCCAGAATACTGGTGTGGGTAGCCTTTCCCTTCTCCAGGGGATCTTCCCAATCCAGGGATTGAACCCACGTCTCCCACATTGCAGGCAGATTCTTTACCAGCTGTCACCAGGGAAGAGATGAGAGAGGATATCATTACAATTTCATGTAGTAGATTTAGGAGAACTATTGAAACTTTTAAAGCATGTCTAACACATTTCTTGGCTGTGGAAAATGGGTGAAATAAAGACATTGAATCATCATTTAGGACAGTAGTTCTCATTGCTTTTTGGTCCTAGGATTCCTTGACACTCTTAAGTTATTGAGGACTCTTCCAAAGAGCTTTTGCTCAACATGTAAGGGTTACATATATTGCTATTTACAGAAAATAAAGCTAAGGAGATTCTAAAACATTTTTAATTTATTTAAAAACAATAATAATAAACTCATTGCATATTAACAGATAATTTTCCTTAGGAGAAATAAAACCAAACATAGAAAAGTGGCATTCTTTTACATTTATGAATATCTCTTTGATATTGGATTAGTGGAAAGTACATAGATTCTCATATCTGTTTCACACATTTCATTAGCTCTCAGGGCTCTGATAGTATCATATGTCATCCAGCAAAATGTGTAGGAACTTTTTCTTTCCATCTTCCTCCACATCTCTCCTCTGTTCATTTTCCTCTAGTCCCTTAGCAGAATTTGTATTTTGTTTCCTGCTTGCTTCTCTTGATCCAGCCAGATAAAATTAATATTTTATGAATTAGCTTCTATTCCAGCAGGAAGAGTCTGTCTTTGTAATCCAAATGGAGGCTGCCTCTTTCCAAAAATTCTCTGTTCTAGTAGTTAGAATTCTTTGGAAATCAGTTTGAGAATGGCCATCATTGTTAAAAGTTGAGTTCAAAAAGAACACCCTTTTTTCTTCTTGAGTGGGAAACTCATAAGAGAAATAAATACTGGGTAGACACACTAGATAACAGGACTGTAGAACTGCAGTCAACTTGCTTACCTGCTCTTAGGTGGAATGTACCACTTCATACTTTCCCTGCAAGGGCAGATCAGAAAAAAAGAAAATCCAGGAGAGGCTGAGCCACATGGCCCAGTGTCTTCCCCAGACTTTACAGTCACATATCATTCCTTTTCTGCTAAGCAAAGAAGGGAGAATACAGACCAGAAATCTTATTCCTGAATGAGAGGGAAGTAAATGTTCCCCTCTTCTCAACAAAATGCTTATTTATGTTTTTTTCTTTTATAAATGTAGAGAACAGAGTTTTATTGTCATAAATTAGTAGTAGCTTAACAACCACCCTCTCTCACTCAGCTATGACTATCATGAGAAGGCTTAAGGTCACCTTTCCAAAACTCAAATTGTCATTTATTTCTCTGTACTCTCTACAACATTGTTAACAAAACTGTTGAACAAGTTAGTTAGCTGGACAGAGCCCACATTAGTTTATCATGAGGGTTATCAAATATTACATGACTTGAAAAACAGATGTCTTATGAAAACGGTAGTGAAATCTGAATAACCATGCCATCTATTTTTTATAAGTTTTTAGGCTAAAACTGTCAAGGTGTGTACTCAGTATGGATCAGTTTTAATTTTAATACATTCATAGGAGATGTTCTAGGAAGTGTAAAATCCAGAAGCACGGTCCTGAGTTTTAATCCCAGCCCTGCCATGCACTAGCAGTGCAACCTTGAACAGGTGTAGTTCCGTATCTTCTCTCAGCTTCATTTTTCTAAATTATAAAATGGGGGAAATCAGAATACTTTCCTCATAAGATTGTTATGAAGCTTAACTAAGAAAATGCAGGCAAAGCATTTATTACTTATATTTGGGGCACAATAATTGCTCAGTCTAGGTATACTAAATATATGTCCCAATGATATTGTTGTTCAGTCTCTAAGTCATGTATGACTCTTTGTGACCCCAGGGAATGCAGCTCACCAGGCTTCCCTGTCCTTCACTATCTCCTGGAGCTTGCTCAAATTCATGTCCATTGTGTCAATGATGCCATCCAACTATCTCATCCTCTGCTGCCCCCTTCTCCTCCTGCCCTTAATTTTTCCCAGCATCAGGGACTTATCCAGCGAGTCAGCTCTTCACATCAGGTGGCCACAGTGTTGGAGCTTCAGCTTCGATATCAGTCCTTCCAATGAATATTCAAGGTTGATTTCCTTTAGGGTAGACTGGTTTGATCTCCTTGCTGTCTAAGGGACTCTCAAGAGTCTTCTCCAGCATCAGTTTGAAAGCATCAATTCTTTGGTGCTCAGTCTTCTTTATTGTCCAACTGTTAAATCTGTACCTGACTACTGGAAAAACCATAGCTTTGACTGTACGGAACTTTGTTGGCAAAGTGATGTGTCTTTTTTTTAATAGGCTGTTCAGTTTGTCATAACTTTACTTCCAAGGAGCAAGCATATTTAATTTCATGGCTGCAGTCACCATTTGCAGTGACATTGGAGCCCAAGAAAATAAAATCTGTCACTGTTTCCATTTGTTACTCCATCTATTTTCCATGGAATGATGGGACTGGATGCCATGACCTTAGTTTTTTGAATGTTGAGTTTTCAGCCAACTTTTTCACTCGTTCACTTTCATCAAGAGGCTGTTTAGTTTCTCTTTGCTTTTTGCCATTAGAGTGGTATCATTTGCATATCTGAGGTTGTTGATATTTCTCCCTGCAATCTTGATTCCAGCATGTGATTCATCCAGGCCGGCATTTTGCATGATGCACTTTGCATATAAGTTAAATAGGCAGGGTGACAATATACATCCTTGATATACTCTTTTCCCAATTATTTTTATGTATTATTTTTTGTAATCCAGAGCATTGGGTATGTGTGTAACACGTAACATTAGTTTATCCCCTGATTTTCTGACTTCCACTTTTTCTGGGTTAAGTTTTAGCTGTTGATCTATATTGAGGAGCATTATGAAACAGCTGTTTGAAACTTACAATGTGATTATGTTTCATGGAATCATCTCTATGAAGACCTTAGGGGAAATAATTCCTATAGATGTCAGTCTAAACAACTGACGTCCCTTTCCCGAGCATTGGGTTTGTGTTTCTATCTTAAACTGTATAACAGATGGTGTTTCCTTTTTTGAATTGCTATTGAAGAAGCTCAGAAACAGATTTGCAGCCCTTTAATAGCAAAGTGGACTCTTATGTTGTGACATCTATTTTGAATACTAATCTTTTTTAAAATATATATATATTTTATTGAAGTATAGTTGGCTTACAATGTTTCAGGTTCACAGCAAGGTTGATTCAGTTATACAAAACACATATTATTTTTGAAATTATTTTCCATCATAGGTTACTACAAGATATTGACTATAATTCCCTATGCTATACAGTAAATTTTTGTTGCATATCTATTTTTAATTAGAAATCTACCATTCTCTTCACACTAAGTCAGACAGATGGAATCAAAATGTCATAATATTTTGTTAGGCAAAAATTCATAACTTTTCTAAAATATTTATATTATACATATTTATATATATGTATACAAAAGCTTTTCTACTACACTTGCTGAAGGCTTGAGAAAGAACATGAAAAAAAGAGATGGAGAAATTGAGAACATAAGCTAAATGAAATGAGAGCACTGAATGTGAAATAGAAAAAGTGAAAGAGACTAGATAAAAGTAAAAGACTATCATATAGTCCAGTTGCTTTTAAACATGACTGCTCATTAGAAACACCTGAAACTTTGGAGAAAAGCAATACCTGAGCATTTGTATTTTTAAAAAAATTTCAAGATAATTCTAGTATTATCTTGATTTTAAAAAGTGATTACAGGTTTTTCTATTAGATCCTAGCTTTGGTGAGATAGAGGTCTATTATTTTTCTGTTGACCAATCATGATACAGTGGTATTGCGTGAGTAATAGTTACATAATCACAATAGTAAAAGATGTTTGTCAGTTTTCACAAATCAATAGCCAGGTAAAAGTTAAAAGTACAGTTGCAAGCCATAATGGGAACATGATTAACCTAACTGTATAAAATAATTACATACAATTCAAGGGGTCAGTGGTAAGTGTACATATATGCACATGTTTTCATGCACCCAGCTAGTCTGTGTTTTTTGGTGCATTTAATCCATTTACATTTTAGATAATTATTGATATGTATGATCCTGTTACCATTTTCTTAACTGTTTTGGGTTTACTTTCTGTGGGTCTTTTCCTTCTCTTGTGTTTCCTATCTAGAAACAGTCCTTTATCATTTGTTGTAAAGCTGATTTGGTGGTGCTGAATTCTCTTTAACTTTTGCTTATCTTCAAAGCTTTTGATTTCTCCATCAAAGCTGAAGGAGAGTCTTACTGGGTACAGTATTCTTGGTTGTAGGTTCTTCCCTCTCATCACTTTAAATATATCATGCCATTCCTTTCTGGTTTGTAGAGTTTCTGTTGAGAAATCAGCTAATAGCTTGATGGGAACTCCCTTGTATGTTGTCATTTTTTCCCTTGTTGCTGTTAATATTTTCTCTCTTTAATTTTTGTCACTTTTATTACTATGTATCTTGGTGTGTTCCTCCTTGGGCTTATCCTTCCTGGGACTCTGTCCTTCCTGGACTTGGTTGACTACTTCCTTTCCCATGTTCAGGAAGTTTTCAGCTATTACCTCTTCAAATAATTCCTCATGTCCTTTCTTTCTCTCTTCTCCTTCTGGGACCCCTATAGTTCAAATGTTGGTGCATTTTAGTGTTGTCCCAGAGGTCTCTTAGGCTGTCTTCATTTCTATCCATTCTTTTTTCTATGTTCTGTGACAGTGTCTTCCACCATTATGTCCTCTAGATTATTTATCCTTTCTTCTGTCTCAGTTATTTGCTGTTGATTCCTTTTAGTGATTCATATCTGTTTGTTTGTTCTTTAGTTTCTCTTTTACTCTTCTCTGAGCAGAGTTGAAGTTTTAGAGTGCCATAAAATGGGAAAGGAGTAACAAAAGACTTGGCAACCAATGCACCCTTCATAAGGGAGAAAGTGGGGTCAGGGTGACAGGGCAGATTGTGGTGGAAGGTGAGTTCTGAAAGAGTTCTGTGTAGCAAAGGCAGGATATGTATAGACTGGGGCACCAGATATTTAGAGTATTTATTTGATATTGGTGCAGGTTCTATTCAGGGAATAGTTCGAGGTTTTATATTTAATAATTTCAAGGTATTTTATGTCTGTTTATAGTGGTTATAATTATTTTCTCTGTCTTTGAAACCCAAATCTCAAAAACTGAAAACTATTTTTCCATAATAGTAATCTCCTTCCCTCCAAATCTAATCAGTTATCAAATTTCATTACACCTCTTTTGAATAGGAGGTGAGTTTAAAATCCTTTTAGTCTCTAAGGGTCTGCAGGTCTCTGCCCATAATCTCTATTCTTCTCGTTCAGATTCTGTAGACTCAAAGAGTTGTTCATGCTTGGCCTTTTGCTTCTCAGATTCGTTTTTATTCCTCATCAGCAAGTGAACCTGTTTCATTTTTATCGTGTCTGTCTATCTGTTGCCTACAGGATCGTTTACTGATGATCTAGCTTCTCAAGTGATATACATCATTGGGATGAGTTAGTTTTAATTGCACTAGTGGTAATCTCAGAAGATAGAATTTCCTTTCTGTTTAAGGATGGTAAGAAGTAATCAAGTTTTCCCTAAGAATTTTAGATATTCCAGTGATAATACCTTATACCGTGAAGAATTTAGGACTACATAGAGTGTCTGAGGAGAAGGCAATGGCACCCCACTCCAGTACTCTTGCGTGGAAAATCCCATGGATGGAGGAGCCTGGTAGGCTGTAGTCCATGGGGTCGCTAAGAGTTGGACACGACTGAGCGACTTCACTTTCACTTTTCACTTTCATGTATTGGAGAAGGCAATGGCAACCCACTCCAGTGTTCTTGCCTGGAGAATCCCAGGGACGGGGGAGCCTGGTGGGCTGCTCTCTGTGGGGTCACACAGAGTCGGACACGACTGAAGTGCCTTAGCAACAACAACAACGAGAGTGTCTGTGGGGCTTCCCAGGTGATGCTAGTGGTAAAGAACCTACCTGCCAGTGCAGGAAATGTAAGAGACACAGGTTTGATCCCTGACTTGGGAAGATCCTGTGGAGAAGGAAATGGCAACCCACTACAGTATTCTTGCTGGAGAAGCCCATGAAAAGAGGAGACTGGCAAACTATGGTCCATCGCGTCTCAGAGTTGGATGCAACTAAAGTGTCTTAGCTCACACGCACACAAGAGTGTCTATAAATCATGTCTGGCTATGCGTATTAGCTGCTAATATTTTCAGTGTTTTTTGGCTGTTTTTTGATTTAGCATTTAATGCTCTAATTCTGTTTTTTACCATCCATAATGCATCTATATGCTTCTCACTTGTGTTTCATATTATGTTTGAACAAAGTCTTAATTTCTATTTTGAACTTATGACAAAGATTCTATTGTCAAAATCCATTACCAATGTTATAGAGACTACTAAATAAGGAATTTTCAAAGAAATATTAAGCCTTATAATAGGTGTGGCTCCTGTGGTCAGACTATAATCAGCTACTTTTAATAATAAGAAAAGTGCTGTTACAGAGAGCAGTAACACTTGTTATGTTTTCTCACTTTGCAACATATGGTGGCATAACAACTGTATCCAAAGAGGGGAAAATACCACATACAAACACATTTATCTGTTATTTTCTATTACGTAATTTGTTACAGTATTGCATTTTTCTTTGTATGATGATTTTTTTTCACCACTAGAATAATCCCAGATAGTTGTTTTAATTTTTATAGCATTGAAAGAAATCATGTAGGGACTAAATAAAGTTTAGAATTACAGTTTTAAAAAATGAGTCACATACATATTGACTAGTAATTAAGGCACAGCCATATCAATAATAAAGAACAATGCTATCCAGAATAAAAATCAAGTAGCAACTGATAGGTTTCCCTTGTAGTGGTTTTTCCCTTTGAGTTATTAACATCACATGAAATTGTGTCTTATTTATTCATTATAAATGCTTACTCTGTTTAGGGCTATATAGTATAAATAACATGTTCTGGTGTTTAATAAAGTTTATAACTTTCTGACAAATTTGGTATATGGTATATAGTTTTTTAAAATAAGTTTATACAATGAAAAAATAGACTGTATTCTGAATGTGTACATATCAAAATTCCAGCCTTAAAAAGTTATTAAAATGATTTAAATATACAAATACTGTACTTCATTTTTGTAGAACTTTTCACCCATGATCCTTTTTTTTTTCTCTTAAAGATCAGTGGATAAGTCAGTTATAGTGTATGATACTGTAAGTACTTCACATCTTGTGTGATCTTTGTAAATTACGTTTGCTTGTTAGGCTGCTGAATTTCAAGTTGAGTTAGGCAGGATAAGGAAAATGTGTATATATATTTTTTTGTTTAGGGTGCCTAAAAAGATAATATGTACATTTCAGAAATGCTAAAATAGTTATGTAAGTAAGGTATTGGTTCTGGGTCAAGCCCTGAAATATTTCAATAATGGTTTTAAGATAGATATTTTCTGATAAAAGAAAATACCAATTTAAAGAGCACCAGTATCCAGAAAAGCACTTTAAATCAATTATTCTTAAACTCTTACACCAGGATTTCATAACAACAAAGGATTATTTACTGGAGGGTAAGACTATACTTCTAGATATCATTTCTAATAGTTTGTTACTGTATATTTGAGGGTTTTGGTAGGGCATAGCTGAAAGCTGAAAGTGACCCACTGCTTTAGAGTTGCAGCTGGATTTAGAGACTAGTATAAGGAAGAGTAGGTTATAATGGATTTGGAGAAATGGGACTTTTTGTTAGATGCATGTTACTAAAGACTGGGTGGAAGAAAATGAATGTTTAATATACTGTGAAAATATTCTCTGAGAGAAATCAGTGTTGAGTGGACCTTTACAGTGATCGAATTTAGGTTGTGGCTATGCCAGCAAATGAGATAGAGATGTGAATCATCAAAGTGAGTATGTGGCAAGTAAGGAAGCTAATAAGCTAGTCCTGCTCATGGAAGTTCCAATCACTGACAGTTCTGGCAGGAAATGGGAAAGAGTACTCAAATGAGGTGAAGTAGATCCTTACTGTTTTTCAGAAAGCTTTCATGAAAAGTTTCACAGAAACAGCTAAAACATTAAATTTCCTCCATAAAATATGTATATAAATACATCTAGATACTGGATTGTCAGCTAAGTGCACTCAGAATTGAAGTGATTAATTTCTACTCACTGGTCTGCAGTGGGTACAAGTCAAATGCCATAACAAAAATACAAATTATTTCATGGTTACTGTTAGTTAAGACAAATTAGCCAGGACTATATTAACCTAAAAATTTTAGCAGACAGCACTAGTAATAATTGAGAAAGAATAAAATGATTACTTGATATTAGTTATAAATGCTATTATCTATTCATTGGATAAGTTTCAGCTTATATTAATGACTCAATAATATTGGAATACATAGAATATATAAACCATTCAGGTCAAGCAAGACTTTGTTAGTAACTTGATTCATGCCTGAGTAAATATAAAGCTGTTTGTTCTGTTATTTTTTTCAGAATACTGAGAATATACTTCACACCCTGACTCAGCACACCAGGTCTGAACTTAACCTTGATTTGTATTAATGTAATTAAAAAATTGGTCTAAGGATATTTAATAGTTGTTTTTATTAACTAGGTATGTCACAACTTGTGCCTTTGCACCCAATATCCTTTTACTTGCTACTGGTTCAATGGACAAAACAGTGAACATCTGGCAATTTGACACGGAAACACTTCGCCAAGGTTAGTAAGGATATCATGTTAACAACGTCACCACCATTCACCATTAAAATCAGAAACTCAGTAATTTTTTGACAAATTATTCATGTTGCTTTTTTCAATATAAAGCATATATCCAAAGTTAATATAACTTGAAAGTAATTTTAGAGAACCCAGTGTTAAAGTTAACCCAGTCGTCTATGTTAAAACTATTGGTAAATGCTTTTGAGTGCACGCTCAGTTACATCATACCTCCCATAGTTTTGTAAGCTCTTTATTTACACTCTGTACTGATTTTTCAGATATTAATAAATATAGCCTAGGACAAAGTAGAAATGATTGTTTTATCCCAGTGGTTTCATTTTTAGTTTCATTAAGCAGCATTGACACAATTTCAAAGTTTTATTTTTATCACTGTCAAAATTAGCTAACTAGTGGTGCTGATATGCAGATGACAGATAAAATATAATACTTCTGCTGCTTGCAGATGACAGATAAAATATAATACTTCTGCTGCTGCCAGTTTTATGTAATGATAAACTTTTTCTGGAGTGAAAAAAGCTCCAAAAGAGTAGCATTTAATTAAATAATGCTTTAATTATATGTAGTGTTTGATTTAAAAAAAATTTTTTTAAGATGTTAAAGTAGAAAACAGATTTAAGAACATTTTGTTTACTTTTTAGTACAAAGTGAGAATCTTTATGTTGGGCTTCCCAGGTGGTGCTGGGGTAAAGAACCCACCTGCCAATGCAGGAGACTTAAAGAGATATGGGTTCAATCCCTGGGTCTGGAAGGTCCCCTGGAGGAGGGCATGGCAACCCACTCCAGTATTCTTGCCCATAGAGTCCCTTGGACAGAGGAGCCTGGAGGGCTACAGTCCATAGGGTCACAAAGAGTTGGACATGACTGAAGCCATTTAGTACACATGCAGGAGAATCTTTTTAAAGGATATACTTTTGCTTATTATTTCACTTATCTTTTTGTTTATGAGTATTCTTTTGTTTTTTAAGCAAAGATCCCAGATCAACCAAAGCAATTTACTGAAAATTGGTCAGAGGATGATGTCTCAAACTGGCTTTGTGCCGAAGGTTTAGAAGACCTCGTTGATATTTTCAAAATGAATAACATTGATGGAAGAGAATTATTGAATCTTACAAAAGAAAGTCTAGCTGATGATTTGAAAATAGGTAAGACTAGTGAAAGAAAGTCTTAAAAAACAACTTTTAATAATTTACTATGAGATTGGTTTTAATTGCATTAATGGTTTCCTGTTAGTATTCTTATTCTAGCACATTAGTTATTCTGGAATATGCTTTTGTATAAAGGAGAGTATGTTTTTAGTAGATTATGGAAAAGAGATGTTACATACTATTTTTTAGGTAATTAAAGCCACCATGTAACTAATTTTTAAAACATGTTTTTCAAGTTGCAATATAATTCTCCCTTTTACAAGTATACAGTAGTGTAATAAGTGACTCTTAGTATACTATTCACCAATTTGTACAGCCATCACAACTGTCTAATTCCAGAACAATTTTACCACTTCAGAAAGAAACCCCATGCCCATTAGCAGTCATTCCTATTTCCTTTCTCTCTAGCTCCCGGCAACCACTAATCTACTTTTTGTCTTCTGAGGATTTGCCTGTTCTTGACATTTCATACAATGTCAAGGTCTTCTGTGCCTGGCCTCTTTGCTTAGCATGCTCTCAAAGATTCATAAATGTTGTCATATATATTAGTACTTCATTTTTATAGCTGAATATTTCATTATATGAGTTATCACCTTTTACTCATCCATTCATCAGTTGATTGAATTTAGATTGTTCGCATTTTTAAGGTTTTTTAAATTATGCTACTTTGAACATTCATGTACAAGTTTTATGTGGGCATCTATTTTCCATTTTCTTGGATGTTACTGATTTATATCCACAGAACTTAACCAGAAGAAGATGTAGTCTTTTGTAATTGGGGGCTGGGAGTGAGTGTTATTAAATTTCTTTGCTTAGAAAGAAAAGACCCTTACCAGCTAAAACCCTTGGTGTGTGTAACGGGCAATATTTGACTATATATGCTTTAACTCTGAAAAAGCATCTGACTCTTAAGATGACAAATGAAATAGGCCATCAGCTCCTGTACTCTGTTCCCTATTCCTCCCCTAGTCCTGGAAATGTTGTGTATTTGAGAATTGATGTAGTCTAGATACAAATAGCATCAAAAATATAAAACTTGTTCAAGTGGAATTGGTGGGTCTTATGGTAGCTGTATGCTTGCATTTGAAGAACTGTTAAGATTGTTTTCTAAAGCAACTGTGCTTTTTTTTTTTTTTTTTAAGTAATCTCTTTCTTTAAAAAAATATTTATTTTTGGCTGTCTAGGTCTTTATTGGCTGCACACAGGCTTTCCTAGTTGCACTGAGCAGGGACTACTCTTTAGTTGCAGTGCACGCGCTTCTTATCGCATTGGCTTCTCCTGTTGCAGAGGATGGGCTCTAGGGTACTCAGGCTTCAGTAGTTGTGGCACATGGGCTTAGTTGCGTTGTGGCATGTGGGATATTCCCAGACCAGCAATCAAACCATGTCCCCTGCATTGGTAGGCAGATTCTTAACTACCGGACCACCAAGGAAGCCCCTCATTGTGGTTTTGATAGGCATTTTTCTGATGTCTAGTAATGTTGAACAGTTTTCCATGTGCCTGTTACCCATTTATATATCAAATTGGAGACTATTGTCATGTTAAACAGCATTCTTCTAATCCATAAGCATAGGATATTTTTCTGTTTATTCAGATCCTCTTAATTTGTTTCAAAAGTGCTTTGTAATTTTCAGTGTACAAGTCATTTTTTTTAACTGTATAATTCAGTGCTTTTTCATATAGTCATAGAATTGTATAAATTGTATACCCACTATATAATTTCAGAACATTTTTGTCTTCCCCAAAGAACCCCATTCATTTCTCATTCTAGCCTTTTGGCAACCACTAATCTATCTCTTGTAGAAATAAGATTTATCTATTTTGGACATATTTTTGTAAGTGAAGCTAAATGACATGTGGCCTTTTGTATCTGGTTTCTTTTATTTAACCTCAGGGTTTTTGCATGTACAAGTACTTCATTCCTTTTTATGGCTGAATAATATCCCATTGTATGGCTGAAACACATTTTGTTTATTCATGCATCAATTGATGGACATTTGGGTAGTTTCTACTTTTTGGCTATTATCAATAATGTTGCTATGAATATGTATGTATGAGTTTTTGTGTATCTTTTTATTTGCCTTGGGTATATGATTAAAAGAATTTTTTTTTTTTACTATTCACTGTTTTGAGGAACTGCCAGACTGTTTTCCAAAGCAGCTGTACTATTTTACATTTCCACAAGCAATGTATGAGGTTTCCAATTTCTTCACCTCTTTGTCAACACTGTTTTCTAGCTATCTTCTTGATTATAGGTGTTCAATAGATGTGAAGTGGTATTTCATTGTGGTTTTGATTTGCATTTACCTGATGATATGGAGCATAGTTTCAAGTGCTTATTGGTTATATATCTTTTTTGAACTTTCCCCCTTTAAAATTGGTTTGTCTGTTGTTGAATTGTAAGAGTTGTTCATGTGTTTTGAATACTACGTCCTTATCAAAAACAGTTTGAAGTCTTAGTGTTGTGCTCTAATAGTGTCCCCCGACATTATTATCAGTATGCCATAGTAAAATCTTAAAATTAATAAGCATAGGAAATAGGATGTCCATAGGGAATTTATTGTTAATGAGGAGTCAAATAACAAAAAAGTGTTGTTATAGAAAACCATTTTAAAGTATAGGTGTACACGTTCATTACACAGTAATTACAGTATGTGTACCTATTTAATGTCTTGGAAGTTTTTTAAAAAGTTAACAGAATGATGACTTTATGAAAATACTTAGAATCAGATGGTTTTGTACTCAGACCATACTGTGAAAGTTGTTTTTGTATCTCTAGTAACTTATTTCCTTTATAATTTGTAATTTACTCTTTCTTCCTGAAAGTTGTGGTGAATTTTGAATCTTATCATTCCTTTCTCACAGTAAAATTTGACAATACGTTATCACAGAGAAGCACATGACAATATAAAATAATAATTTTAGATTTCAACAAAGAATGTTGCAAAAAATAAGAGCATAGTAAAAACAATTAATAGGAATAGAGTTCTGTTCTGTGATAGCCGGATAAATAAAGTATAAGAAATTCTTACAGGATTCAATCAATGGCCTGAAATAATTTTTGAAAAGGTGAGTCTTGGACTTAGTAGTTATGATAATTTTGAATTTCAATTAAATGTTTTGTAATTATCAGGCTCAAGCTAAAATTGAAATGTAATTTAATTTCTGTGGTCTAAAAGCTGAGAAAGACCATTATTGTAAATGGAAACAAATGTTGCATACTCTCTAGTAAGTAAGGAATTGGCTTTGCATTTCTGTTTAAGATTTGGAAAGTTAGTGAATTAAAGAAATTACAGAATAAAATTAGTAAGTAAATAGATTAAATTTTTTCTGCATCATTCTAAAGTATTTTAGTTTTTGCAAAATTAGAAAGGATTAAGGGGCTAACATTAATCTTCTACAAGTGCTACTTTAAGCTACAGTGAATTTCTGTTAGTCTTGAGCTTTAAGAAAAAAGCAGACTCATCCTCAAAACAGTTAATTGGAGTAATAGAGAATTGAAATTGAGTTTAGAAAAAAGTGATTTAAGAGGCCAATTGAGTATGCGATAATGAATTTTACTCTTGAGATGCATAACTATTTTACTTGCATTTTCTTTTGTGGTACAACTGTTAAAGCAGTTCCTACTTGAATGTAAATAAATACGAATTTGTTCAACATTCATCATACAAAGATGGAGAAGGAAATGGCAACCCACTCCAGTATTCTTGCCTAGAGAATCCTGTGGACAGAGGAGCCTGGTGGGCTGCTATCCATAGGGTCGCACAGAGTTGGACACGACTGAAGTGACTTAGCAGTAGCAGCATCATACAAAGAAAGTTAATTTTGCAGTAAAGTGTATTGATTGGGGTGTTAGGAAACAAAGTGATATTATCTTTTATGTCTGACACTTAAAAATTATTTTTAAGGAGTCAAGCAGTCTGTCACACGGAGAAGGCAATGGCATCCCACTCCAGTACTCTTGCCTGGAAAATCCCATGGACAGAGGAGCCTGGTAGGCTGCAATCCATGGGGTCGCTAAGAGTCAGACACGACTGAGCGACTTCACTTTCACTTTTCACTTTCATGTATTGGAGAAGGAAATGACAACCCACTCCAGTGTTCTTGCCTGGAGAATCCCAGGGACGGGGGAGCCTGGTGGGCTGCCGTCTATGGGGTCGCACAGAGTCGGACACAACTGAAGTGACTTAGCATAGTCTGGCACATCTTTTTTCAGTGAACCTTTTGTAAATGTACAGTAAAGGAACTTTCTGTAGATTTGAGTATCTGTTGGAATCTGTTGCTTTTATCCTAGAGTAATAGTTCTTTTCTGGGATTGTGTTAATAAAAATAGAGACAATTTTAGGTAGAAAATAACTCCCTATATGTATTACTACATTTGCATCAAGAATGTCCAGAAAGGGATTACTGATATAAGAGATCCTTGATACTAAAAGAGATATGTCTTAAGACATTTGTGAATCCATGAATTTGTGAACTCTACTAAAGCCTTTAATATTGCAACCAAAAAGCATAAAGTATGAAAGATGAAGAGCAAGAAAGTCTGAGATCTGATAGTAGGCAAGCAGTAAATCCATTGACTAGCCACGTGACTTTCACTGCAGTGTGGCCTCTGTTTATACCTCGGCCTCCAGGATATTGTAAATTGTGACCCATCTTGGAGTGCGGAATTGCTGTAGATGATATAATGGTAAAAGCATGAAATGACAGATGACAAGGAACTGTTGTATATTGTGTCAGTTCTTACCCTTATATTCAACTAATTATCAATCATAGATTCTTAATTGGGAATGAGGTTTTTCCAAGAGGTCCCCCTTCCTTTTGCTCTTGTCTTTCCAAGAAACCATGAAAGCATGTGAGACATTTTTATCATTTTTTATTTAAAAATTATAATATCAAATTATTATGTCAAATGCTTTTTAAGACCTTATGCACCAACTGTCTTAACACCCTCAGATTTTGGAAGTTTCGTGTTTGAATTCCTGGTAATACTTCCTCATGTAGATTTTCTCTCGGTGCCTAACTGCGTATACTGTTAAGTAATAAAACTTACCATTTTTTCTGGATATACAACTTATGTGACAGTGACCTTTTAAATGTGTGGGCCTGTGTACTCACAGGCTTTTGGAGTGGACATACCCTTCCAGGTCAGCAACTGCTCTTAAATTGACCTCCCTACTTTGCAGTGAGTACTTGTGGGGCATTTTGAAGTCTCTTTTTCAGGCCTATCAATGTCCTGTTGCTTCCCTACTAATATCAATTACAGATCTTACGGATGTTGGTGGATTATCTTCTCCCACTTATTAATATGTTGTGGGGCTCATGAAGATACTTTGCTATCTTGTTTTGTTGTAAAGGCCCGTGGAATTTGATTTTGCTATCTAGTCGTGTTGCTTTTCATGAAGGGATTCAGAGAAATATAAAAATTACATCGCTCCTATCATCATCTTTTCCAAATCCTTTAAAAAATCCTTGTGTTCCTTTTTATGTCTTGTTTTCTCTTGATCAGAATTTGTTTAATAAAATTTATTTTTAAATAATGAAGAATTCAATGTTTTTTCTCCAGGAGACCAGCTGTTGATCCTCTTCTGCGTCAGGGCGGTACAGAGGTGACTGACCAGCCTCACGGGCTGTGGTGGTTGGTTAGCTCCAGGCAGTAGCACTTCCTGTTGCTCTGCCTCCAGCTAGTGCTGGCGTTGCTGCTTTGGCAATGATTATTTACAGGACAAAGTTGGGGGGAAAGATGGCTACAAGTAGAAAGGTGTTTCTTCCATGTGTGTTTTCAAATCTCTGCTTTAAACTATGTCCCATCCTTTACTCTGGAACTCAGTTACTTCTGTTTTCTTGAGGGTTTTTAGAATTTTGTATCTTTAATGATTGTCTCTTGGCACCATCAATTCAATTATGTAGCATTTCCAGCATTGGGAAGGGGTGGAGAAGGGGGACAGAGTTTGATGGCCTATTTAATTTGTCATCTACTAAGAACCAGATGCCTTTTCAGAGTTACAGCAAATATAGTGAAATATCTCCCATTAACTCACACTGAGGGTTTGCTAGCTCTCACCTGGTAAGGGTCTTTTCTTTCTGAGCAATTAAGTTTAATAACACTGACTTCCAACCCCCTATCACAAAAGGATGTGTTTTTCCTCTGGCTAAGTTCTGTGGATATGATTTGGTAACTGCTGGTAAATGAGGGCATTTTTAAACAACATTAAAATTGGGCAGGATAACACACAATTTAACCTTTTATAGTACATTTTGAAATAGGGTTTCTACACACTCTATTAGGATTCCCTGATAGCTCAATTGGTAAAGAATCTGCCTGCAATGCAGGAGACCCCGGGTCGATTCCTAGTTGGGGAAGATTTGCTGGAGAAAGGGATAGGCTACCTGCTCCAGTATTCTTGGGCTTCCCTTCTAGCTCAGCTGGTAAAGAATCCACTTGCAGTGCGGGAGACCTGGGTTTGATCCCTGGGTTGGGAAGATCCCCTGGAGGAGAGCTACCCACACCAGTATTCTGGAGAATTCTGTACTATATAGTCCATGGGGTCACAAAGAGTCGGACACGACTGAGCAACTTTCACTTCACTTCACACCCTCTACTAATAAGCATTCTACATAATAGCACACATGTGTATTATTTTTGACAGGAAAAAATATGTTTTTTAGAATATTAAATACCTCTATATTCTTATTACATGTAATATCCCTTTAAATCAGGTGATCACTATCTAATTATAAATGTGTTGTGATTTTTTTTTAAATTATTTAAAAAATCTTCAGTTTGGTTTCAGTGAATTCCATAGGAAGGACCTCCCTTAAGATGCAGGCAGTTGCGGGGTTGACTTCCCACACTTTCATAGATAACGGTCAGTGAATCCAAATAGATGTAAACAGTTTGTTACTCATGGGACAGCAAGCAGCATGAGCTTCATGCTCAGATTGGTTCCCCTTTGCCACTAAGTCTTGTGAAGGCAATTTGTTATAGTGGCATAGCTGAGGAACCCTGAATTTATGATCCCCCCCAATATGATAAGGGGACTGCTAGCAAAATAGTCCAGAGAAGGCAATGGCACCCCACTCCAGTACTCTTGCCTGGAAAATCCCATGGACGGAGGAGCCTGGTAGGCTGCAGTCCATGGGGTCGCTAAGAGTCAGACATGACTGAGCGACTTCACTTTCGCTTTTCACTTTTCATGCACTGGAGAAGGAAATGGCAACCCACTCCAGTGTTCTTGCCTGGAGACTCCCAGGGACGGGGGAGCCTGGTGGGCTGCCTTCTCTGGGGTTGCACAGAGTCGGACACGACTGAAGCGACTTAGCAGCAGCAGCACCAAAGTAGTCCAAGAGGAAGATGTTATCTTTGTAGGTCTTAGAACACAAATCTGCCCTTTGACTAGGAGGGAGACATTAGCTTCCAAGGAAGTTTGCAGACATCCTTGAAAAGATTGCCAGATAAAAGATGTTGTAAAAGTGTGTTTAAACACTATATGGAGAATTACCGTCCAATCAGCAAGTTGATATGCTTTTTATGAAAACTATGAGGCATTCTGAAACGTAGTTCTTTTTTTCTACCCATTTACCCACCGCCCCCACACAGAAAAAACCTCTGCCTAAAATAGAACTGTCATCTGATAAAAATACAAACAACTAAATAACACTGCTCTTCCTAAACTTAATTATATTTATCTTCCTGAAACTAAAAATTAATTCTTGAAAGGAGATAAAAGTTAAACTATAGATGAATGAAGCTTACATGTACAGTTATGGACAAACAGATGAGTTTTACTTGATACTGTGCTTTGTATCAGTTCACTTCAGTCGCTCAGTTGTGCCCAACTCTTTGCAACCCCAAGGACTGCAGCACGCCAGGCCTTCCTGTCCATCGCCAACTCCTGGAGTTTACTCAGACTTATGTCCATCAAGTCAGTGATGCCATCCAACCATCTCGTCTTCTGTCGTCCCCTTCTCCTACTGCCTTCAATCTTTCCCAACATCAGGGTCTTGATTTCAAATGACTCCGTTCTTTGCATCAGGTGACCAGAGTTATGGAGTTTCAGTTTTAGCATCAGTCCTTCTTATGAATATTCAGGACTGATTTCCTTTAGGATAGACTGGTTGGATCTCCTTGCTGTCCAAGGGACTCCCAAGAGTTTTCTCCAACACCACAGTTCAAAAGCATCTTCACTGTTCAGCCTTCTTTATGGCCCAGCTCTCATATCCATACATGACTACTGGAAAAAACATAGCTTTGACTAGACAGACCTTTGCTGGCAAAGTAATGTCTCTGCTTTTTAATATGCTGTCTAGGTTGGCCATAACTTTTCTTCCAAGGAACAAGCGTCTTTTAATTTCATGGCTGCAATCACCATCTGCAGCGATTTTGGAGCCCAAAAAAATAATAGTCAATCACTGTTTCCAGTTTCCCCATCTATTTGCCATGAAGTGATGGGACCAGATGCCATGATCTTAGTTTTCTGAATGTTGAGCTTTAAGCCAGCTTTTTCACTCTCCTCTTTCACTTTCATCAAGAGGCCCTTTAGTTCTTCTTCACTTTCTGCCATAAGGGTGGTGTTATCTGCATATCTGAGGTTATTGATATTTCTCCCTGCAATCTTGATTCCAGCTTGTGCTTTATCCAGACCAGTGTTTCTCATGATGTACTTTGCATATAAGTTAAATAAACAGGGTGACAGTATACAGCCTTGAGGTACTCCTTTTCCTATTTGGAACCAATCTGTTGTTCCATGTCCAGTTCTAACTGTTGCTTCCTGACCTGCATACAGATTTCTCAAGAGGCAGGTCAGGTGGTCTGGTATTCCCATTGTATATGAATTAGCAGATAATAAACCAAGTTTCATAAGGTTTAAAAATATAAGATGGAATTTTTATATTAAACTGAACATCTTTATAAATTATTTTTAGGAGACTTTGTTCTCTAAATTAACATATAATAGGCTTTTCTAATTTTGTGTAGTATATTAGTGTTTGGGTAATCTGAAATTCTTGAGGAGCTTTCAGAATCTAAAGTTACTTAGAATAATCTTTCTATTGATGAGTTATTTTAATCACACTTTATTCTGTACTACAAAGATTCATTAAAGAATTTGTAAGGAAAAGGTTCCATGTGGTAAACAGTATTTCTGAAGATTTTTGGTTATAGTAGACAAAATTTTACTCTGCTGAAGACTTGCATGAAGCTTGTAGATAGTTCTCCAGCCCTAACAGAATAATTTCTTTTCAGAATCTCTAGGGCTGCGTAGTAAAGTTCTAAGGAAAATTGAAGAACTGAGGACAAAAGTGAAAACTCTTTCTTCTGAAATTCCTGATGAATTTATATGTCCAATAACTAGGGAGCTTATGAAAGATCCTGTCATCGCATCAGGTATGTGTGATGCTATTCTAAGTTTCAGGGTGTATTATGTCCTAAGTGAGTAGATAGTGTGGACCACAGAAGTTTGTTTAAATGTGGAAAATTTTCAAAATTATCATTACATTTCTCACAAGTAGTGAGACAAGTAGTTGTTTTATTTAATAAAACAAGGTAGTTGTTTTATTCTTTTTAAAAATTGCTTAGATCTCAGGTGAACTGTTGAACACTGTGTATTTCTTTTTTTTAAATTGGAGTGTAATTGCTTTACAATGTTGTGTTAGTTTCTGCTGTACAACAAAGTGAATCAGTTATATGTATACCTATTACATATATCCCCTCCCTCTGAACCTCCCTTCACCACTCTCCAATCCTACCCTCTAGGTCATCACAGGTACCAAGTTGAGCTCCCTGTGCTATACAGCAGCTTCCCGATAGTGTGCGTGCGTGTGTGTGTGTGTGTCAATCCTGATCTCAGTTCATCCCACTGTCCCCTTCCTCGCACTGTGTCCGCATGTCCATTCTCTTCGTCTGCGTCTCTTTTCCTGCCCTGCAAATAGTTCATCTGTAGCATTTTTTCCTGGATTCCACATATACGCATTAATATACGATACTTGTTTTTCTCTTTTTGACTTACTTCACTCTATACAACAGACTGTAGGTCCATCTGCTTCTCTGCAAATGACCCAATTTCATTCATTTTTCTGGCTGAATAATATTCCTCTGTGTGTGTGTGTGTGTGTATACACACACACATACCGTAACTTATCCATTCATGTGTCATTGGACATTCAGGTTGCTTCCACATCCTGGATGTTGTAAATAGTGGTGCAGTTAATGTCTTTTTTGTTTTTCCACTTTTTTTTTTATAAAAACAGTCACCTAACATAAAATTTACGATCTTAATCATATTTAAGGATACAGTTCGGTAGTGTTAAGTATATTCACATTATTGTGAAACAGAAATAGATCGCCAACACTTTTCATCTTATAAAACTGAAACTCTGTGCCCGTGTAAACAACTCCCCTTTTCCCTCTCTCTCCAGCCTCTGGTCAGAGAAGGCAATGGCAACCCAATCCAGTACTCTTGCCTGGCAAATCCCATGGATGGAGGTGCCTGGTAGGCTGCGGTCCATGGGGTCGCTAGGAGTCAGACACAACTGATTGACTTCACTTTCACTTTTCACTTTCCCGAGTTGGAGAAGGAAATGGCAACCCACTCCAGTGTTCTTGCCTAGAGAATCCCAGGGACGGGGGAGCCTGGTGGGCTGCCGTCTCTGGGGTCACACAGAGTCAGACATGACTGAATCGAGTTAGCAGTAGCAGCAACCAGCCTCTGGTCACTACCGTTCTACTTTCTGATTCTATGAATTTGACTACATCAGAGAACTCAGATAAAGTTGAATCATACATTTATCTTTTTGTGACTGGCTTAACATAATAACTTCAAAATTTATCCATGTTATGGGATTTCCTTTTTGAAGACTAAATAATATTCATGGTGTGTGTATACCACATTTTGTTTATTCATTTATCCACTGATGGAGATTAGGGTTGCTTTCACTTCCTGGCTATGTGAATAGTGCTGTTTTGAATATGAGTGTGCAGATGTCTCTTTGAGACCCTGCATTCAGTTCTTTTGGATATATGCCAAGAAGTGAGATGGCTATATCATACAGTAGGTCTGTTTCTGATTTTTTTTGAGGAACCTCCATAATGTTTTCCATATAAGTTACACCATTTTACAATTTTACAGTCTCACCAAACTCCCCACAAGAGTTCAGATTTCTCCATATCCTTATCAACACTTGTTATTTTCTGTTGTTTTGATTGTGAATATTTGTATTCACAGTGTCTCCTTGTGGTTTTTATTTGAATTTCTTAAATGGTTAAAGATGTTAAATATCTTGTCACATGTTTAATGACATTGGTATATCATTTTTGGAGAAATGTCTTTTCATTTCCTTTGGACATTTTTTAAATGGTTATTTTGATTTTTTTATTGTTGACTTGTAGCAGTTCTTTGCATATTCTGGATATTAATCCCTTATCAGGTATATGATTTATAGAAGTTTACTTCTATTTCATAGGTTGTTTTTTGTTTTTTGTTTTTTTTTTTCAGTTTATTTTATTGGAGTATAATTGCTTTACAATGTTGTGTTCGTTTCTGCTGTACAACAAAGTGAGTCAGCTGTATGTTTACATATATCAGCTCCCTCCCAAACCTCCCACCCAGCCCCTCCCGTCTCTCTAGGTCATCTTTCCCTATCCTCCTTATAACTTCTCACTAGCTATCTGTTTTACACATGGTAGTGTATATATGTCAACGCTGCTTTCCCAATTTGTCTCACCCTCCGCTCCCCCCCATGTCGACATATCCATTGTCTCCATCTAGGTCTCTGTTCATCTATGTATACTGTTCCTAGATTTCATATATATGCATTAATGTATGATATTTTCCTTTCCGACTTATTTCACTCTGTATGGCGTACTCTAGGTCCATCTCTATCTCTACAAATGACCCAATTTCATTCATTTTCATAGCTGAGTAATATTCATTGTGTGTGTGTGTGTGTGTGTGTGTGTATCTCACATATTTATCAATTCACATGTCAGTGAACATTTAGATTGCTTCCATCTCCTGGTTATCATAAATAGTCCTACAGTGAACATTGGGGTACATAAGTCTTTTTGAATTATGATTTTCTCAGGGCATATGTGCAGTAGTGGGGTTATTGAGTCATATGGTAGTTATATTTTCAGTTTTTTAAGAAACCTCCAAACTTTTTCCCATAGTGGCTGTATCAATTTACATTTCCACCAACAGTGCAAGAGGGTTCCCTTTTATCCACATCCTCTTCAGCATTTATTGTTTGTAGATTTTATGATGATGGCCATTCTGACCAGTGATAAATCATGGTAGTTTTGATCTGCATTTCTATAATAACTAGTGATGCTGAGCATCTTTTCCTGGGTTTGTTGGCCATCTATCTTTGATTTCTCCATCAAATCTGAATGAGAGTATTGCTGGATAGAATATTTTGGTTGTAGGTTTTTCCCTTTCATCCCTTTAAATATATCATGCCATTCCCTTCTGGCTTGTAGAGTTTTTGTTGCGAAATCAGCTGATAGCCTGTTGGGATTTCCCTTGTATGTTATTTGCCATTTTTCCCCAATGTTGTTTTTAATATTTTATCTTTGTCTTTAATTTTTGTCAGTTTGATTACTATGTGTCTCGGTGTGTTCCTCCTTAGGTTTTTTCTGCCTGGGATTCTCTGTGCTCCTGGACTTGGTTGACTATTTCCTTTCCACTGTTTGGGAATTTTTCAGCTATCTCATCAAATATTATCTCAGGTCCTTTCTCTCTCTCTTCCTTCTGCCTCAGTTACTCTATTGCTGATTCCTTCTAGTGTATTGTTCATCTCTGTTTGTTTGTTCTTTAGTTTTTCTAGGTTTTGATAAACATTTGTTGTATCTTCTCCATTGTCTTCCTGAGATCCTGGATCATCTTCACTATCATTATTCAAAATTATTTTTCTGGAAGGTTACCTATCTCTACTTCATTTAATTGTGTATAGTCTGAAGCCAGGAAGGTTGATTCCCCCAGCTCCATTTTTCTTTCTCAAGGTTGCTTTGGCTGACTGACGTCTTTTTGTTTCCATACAAATATTTTAAATTTTTGTACTGGTTCTGTGAGAAATGCCCTTGGTAATGTGATGAGGATTGCATTAAATCTGCAGATTGTTTAGGGTAGTCTATAGTCATTTTTTCAATATTGATTCTTTCAATCCAAGAACATATTATATCTCTCTGTGTCATCTTTGATTTCTTTCATTAGTGTCTTACAGCTTTCTGCATACAGGCTTTTGTCTCCATAGGTAGGTTTATTCCTAGGTATTTTATACTCTTTGTTGCAGTGGTAAGTGGGATTGTTTCCTTAATTTCTCTTTCTTATTTTTTGGTAGTTAGTTTATAGGAATTCAAGGGATTTCTGTGTATTGATTTTGTATCTTGTGACTTTACTAAATTCACTGAATAGCTCTAGTAATTTTCAGGGTTTTCTATGTATAGTGTTGTCTGCAGACAGTGACAGTTTTACTTCTTTTTCAATCTGGATTCCTTTCATTTCTTTTTCTTCTCTGATTGATATGGCTAGGACTTCCAAACTAAATTGAATAATAATGGTGAGAATGCACACCCTTGTCTTATTAGACCTTAGAGGAAGTACTTTCAGTTTTTCACCATTGAGAATAATATTTGTTGTGGGTCTGTTTTATATGGCCTTTATTGTGTTGAGTTAGGTTCCTTCCATACCAATTTTCTGAAGAGTTTTTTTCATAAATAGGTGATGAAGTCTGTCAGAAGCTTCTTCTGCATTCTTTGAGATTATCATATGATTTTTATCTTTCAATTTGGTAATGTGGTATATCACATTGATTTGTGTATATTGAAGAATCCATGCATCCTTGGGATAAACTTAACTTGATCATAGTGTATGATCCTTTTCATGTGTTATTGGATTCTGTTTGCTAGTATTTTTTGAGGATTTTTGTGTCTGTTCATCAGTGTTATTGGTCTGTAATTTTCTTTTTGATATCTTTGTTTAATTTTGGTATCAGGGGATGGTGGCCTCATAGAATGAGTTTGGGAGTATTCCTCCCTCTGCAATTTTTTGGAAGTGTTTGAGAAGAATAGGTGCTAACTGGTCTCTAAAAATTTGATAGAATTCACCTATGACACCATCTGGTCCTGGACTTCTGTTTGTTGGAGGGTTTTTAATTATGGTTTCAATGTTATGACTTGTGATTAGTCCATTGGTATTTTCTGTTTCTTCATGCTTCAGTCTTGGTGGGTTATACCTTTCTGAGAATTTGTCCATTTCTTCTGGGTTGTCCATATTATTTGCATGCAGTTGCTTGTAGTAGTCTCTTAATAATCCTTTGTATTTCTATAGTGTCAGTTGTAACTTCTCCTTTTTCATATTTAATATTATTGATTTGAATCTTCTTCCTTTTTTTCTTGATGAGTTTGGCTAAAGGTATAAACCTTTAATCTTCTCAAAAAATCAGCTTTAGTTTTTTTATCTTTGCTGTTGTTTTCTTCATTTCAGTTTCATTTATTTCTTCTCTGATCTAACTGTGGAGTTTTTCAGGTCTTCTTTCTCTAGTTGTTTTATGTTAAGATTAGATTGTTTATAGTAGATTTTTCTTGTTTCTTGAGGTGATAATTGGTTGTGTTTATGTTGTCATTTGCTGCTATCTATTTTTTAAAATTTCCTCTTTAATTTCTTCTCTGAATTTTTGAGTATTTAGTACTAAACAAATGTGTTTGTGTTTTTTGTAGGTTTTTTTTTTTTTTCCTGTAATTGATTTCCAATCTCATAGTGTTGTGGTAAAAAAAAGATGCTTGATATAATTCCAATTTTCTTAAGTTTACTGAGGCTTCATTTGTAACCCAAGATGTGATCTATCCTAGAGAATGTTCCATGTGCACTTGAGAAGAAAGTGTATTCTGCTGGTTTTGGATGAAATGTCCTATGTATATCAATTATGTCTAGCTGATGTAATGTTTCATTTAAGGCTTGTTTTTCCTTATTAATTTTCTATCTGGATGATCTGTCCATTGGTGAAAGTGGAGTGTTAAAGTACCCCACTATTACTGGGTTACTGTTAATTTCCCCTTTTATGGCTGTTAACATTTGCTTTTTTGTTTTGAGCTGCTCCTGTGTTGGGTGCATAATATTTAAAATTGTTTTATTTTCTTCTTGGATTGATCCCTTGATCATTATGCAGTGTCCTTCCTTCTTCTGGTAGTCTTTAAAGTCTGTTTTTTCTGATATGAGTATGCTACTCTAGCTTTATTTTGATTTCCATTTGCATGTAATACCTGTTTCCATTGCCTCACTTCCAATCTGAATGTGTCCCTAGATCTGAAGTGGGTCTCTTGTAGACAGCATATATAAGGGTCTTGTTTTTGTATCCATTCAACCATTTTGTATCTTTTGGTTGGAGCATGTAATCCAGATCCATTTATGGTAATGATATGTATGTTCCTATTACCATTTTCTTAATTATTTTGGGTTTATTTTTGTAGGTCTTTTTCTTGTTTTGCACATAGAGAAGTTCATTTGGCATTTGCTTTAAAGCTGGTTGATGGTACTGAATTCTCTTAGCTTTTGTCTGTAAAACTTTTGATTTCTCTGTTCCGTTCTGGGTAGAGTATTCTTTTTTTTTTTTTCCCCTTTATTTTATTTTTAACTTTACAATATTGTATTGGTTTTGCCATATATCAACATGAATCCGCCACAGGTATACATGTGTTCTTTGTCGGTCTTCCCTTTCATCACTTTACATATACCCTCGCAGAGTATTCTGGCCTACAGTTTCTGGTGAAAAATCAGCTGATAACCTTATGGGGATTCTCTTGCATGTTGTTTGTTGCTTTTTCCTTGCTGCTTTTAATATTTTTTCTTTGAATGTAATTTTTGTTAGTTTGATTACTATGTCTCTGTGTGTTTCTCCTTGGGTTTATCCTGTGTGAGAAACTGTGCTTCCTGCACTTGAGTGACTATTTCCTTTCCCATGTTAGCTAAGTTTTTTACTATAATCTTTCAAATATTTTCTCAGATACTTTATCCTTCTCTTTGTCTTCTGAGACCCCTATGAAACAAATGTTAGTGCATTTAATGTTGTCCCAGAGGCCTCTGAGACTGTCCTCATTTCATTCTTTTTTCTTTATTCTGCTCCTCAGTAGTTATCACCATCATTCTATCTTCAGGCTCACTCACTTGTTCTGCTTCAGTTATTCTGTTGATTGGTCTGGCATATTTTTCATTTCAGTTATTGTGTTGTTCATCACTATTTGTGTGTGTTTTAGTTCTTCTAGGTCCTTGTTAAACATTTCTTCTGTTTTCTTGATCCATGCCCCCATTCTGTTTCTGAGATTTTGGATCATCTTTACTATCAGTACTCTGAATTCCTTTTCAGGTAGGTTGGCTATTTCCTCTTCATTAATTTGGTCTTTGGTTATTACCTTGCTCCTTCATCTGTACCATATTTTTGGATGTCTCTTTTTTTTTTTGATCAGGGTGTGGTCTGTATTTCTGTCTTGCTCATTGTTTGGCCTAAGGCATCCAGCACTGGAGTTCACAGGCAGTTGGGTGGAACTAGGTGTTGGTACCAAGATGGGGACCTCTGGGGGATCTGTCGCTGATTAATATTCTCTGGAGTCTGAAGTTCTCTTGTTAGTACAGTGGTTTGAATTTGGTGCTGCTGCCACAGGAGCTCAGGCCCAACCCTGGCCTGACAGCCAAGACCCTGGTTACTCAGGGATTCTGCCCATCTCCTTAGGTGTTCAAAGCCCCCCACCAGCACCTTGTAGGTGCCCTAGTTGTGATGAGATGCAAGCTCTGCATCCTCCTACTCGGGCATCTTGAAGGAAGTGCCTGTTTGAACCTTTGGGGTGAGGTGCCATTACCCTGTGACCCTGACTAGAGGGGATTAACGAGTCCCTAGAGCATTAGAGATTGCATTATAGGTGTTGTGAGCCAAGTCCTTACAGATGAGTCTGAAGGGAGAAACCTTTGCACTGGGGCACCTGGGTGTCTCTCATCCCAGGGCTCCTTGCAAACATCATATATTTCTTAATGAATAAAATTGGATAGAGCAGGTTTGGATAAGATTAGAGAAAAAGGAATACATTTTACAAACTTAACTAAAACTTGTGGAATATGTATTTTGTTACTGGAATGTAACATCAAAATGTTTTCTGAGAGAGATTCTTGAGATCTCTTTTTGTCTATCATGAATTTAAAAACCTTTACAGAAATAAGAATTTAGAGATCATAAAGTTACATCCTTCTGCATGGTTTCCTAGTCTTTGTCAATGAACATAGAGATACATACTTGATGTAATTATAATCAGCAGATCTGTATAAAGTTGTGCTTTCATTTTTGTTTGACTATTCTGAATATTGACTTAGTCTACATAATTTTCATTTTTAATAACTTTATTCCATTATGGCTTAGCGCTACAATTAAACTCTTCCGCTATTTGGTGTACGTATATGTTTGAGAAGCTTTATATTGTGAATAGCCATGCACTGCTTGGGCTTCCGGGGTGGCTCAGATGATCAAGAATCCTCCTGCAGTGTGGAGACCTGGGTTCGATCCCTGGGTTGGGAAGAACCTCTGGAGAAGGGGATGGCAGCCTACTCCAGTATTGCCTGGTGAATGCGCATGGACAGAGGAGCCTGGCGGGCTACAGTCCGTGGGGTCACAAAGAGCCCGACACAACTGAACGACTGCGTGCAGCACTGCTGTCGTGGCAGTCCTTTCATCACGTTACCAGTTGTTCAGTGGTGTTTCACGGCCTGTATGCCCCAAAGCAGAGTTAACCTATCAGAGAATATCTTACAATCATTAAAAAGAACAGTTTCGATAGTTCTTGTCAGATTTGTTATTAGATTGTTTCCTAGAAAACAAATTTTAGAGTGCTACCAGAAATGTATTTGAGTGTACTGTTTCTCCGGTTTTGCGATCATTGAGTTTTAGAACTCATTTATTTTTGTAAATTTAATAGTTGTTTGAAACCTACTTTTATTGCTAGGGAGGCAATACTTTTTTCTACATGACAGGTTACCATTTAAATATGACTTGGTAAACAATATAAATTACCTTAAGGACTTAAATATTGCCCTTATATTTTTTGTCTGCATTATTAGTGAAACTAATCACATGGAATCTTATTTTGTTAGTATTGTTTTAATATATTTGATGGCTTCTACTTGCTCTGAACTTTTGTAGGCAGGAGCATTTTTGTTTATACAAGTATAAACATTTTCTTCTAGTTTTTAAAAAATGCTTAGTTCTCTTGCATTTGGAATTTTATGTTTGCTCCAAGGTATGATTGAACCAGAGTATATCTTTCTATTTTCTGTAGATATTCTTTTTTAATTGTAAAATATCCTCATTGGATTAAAAATTTTTAAATACAGGTATATGTATATATAGTGAGTCATCTCATCCATCTGGTCTGATGTCCCAGGTATGAAAGACAAGAACTAATACCAGTTCGGCATATAATTCTAGATATTTTTTCTGTGTATTCTTAATTTTAAATACCAATATAATCAATGTATTTTTACACAACTGGACTTTATACTGTTCTCTATCACGTCTTTTTTCTTTTGTTGCTGAAATGTTCATGAACGTTTGCCTACTTCTCAGTATGTAGTCATCCCTAAATGCTGTTTTAATTTTTCTTGATTTAGTTCCCATGGAAAGAGAAAGGCATAATGTTATCTATTGACACTTTCCTCTTTTTAAAGACTGACTAGTATTCAGGTGTATTAGTGTCCTCTATTTCATTCCCTGTTGATTCTTTATTACTATAAATGTGTTAGGGAACAACATTGTTTAAATTTATCTTGTCCTCTGAGTCTTAATGTGAATGTTTCTGTTGAAATAAATTACCTAAAACTTCAATTACTGAAGAAAGATACTGACAAATTATCCTCTCAACATCATATGGGGTCCCTAGTTCCCATATCTTTGCTTATACTGAGAATTAGCAATCTTTTAAACTTTCTTATTCTAATAAGTGAAAAGTAATCTCAGTTTGTATTTCTTTGTATTATATTGAGTTTGAACATTTTAAATGTTTTTAGTCATTTATAATTTCTTATGTGACTCTCATGAGCACTTAATTCAAATTTAGTTCCATTATTTTTAGTTTTTATTACTTAATAAGAAATATTCTTATAGGAGGCAGTATGATCTAATAGTTGAGCACATGCACTGAAGATCCAGACTGCCTGGGTCGGAATTTATTTCATTACTTTACTTGCTGCGTTACCTCATAGAGGATTATATATTTTTCCTCATGTACAAAATAGGATGCTAAAAAAAAAAAAAAAATAGGATGCTAGCACTTAATCTCATGAATTCTTATAAGCATCAAATGAGTTAATGCATGTTAAGTACTTTACAAGACCAGCACTCAATCAACGTCAGTAAGTTTGAGCAAAATTCTGGGCGATGGTGAAAGACGGGAAGTCTGACTTGCTGCAGTCCATGGGGTCGCAGAGTCAGACACTAATGAGCGACTGAACAAGAAGAAGAATGAAATGTTCTATGAGCATAGTAATGGTTGTATTTTTTTGGCTTTAGTATATCAGAACCTTTATTTGCAGTTGAAAGAAACTCAGTTTGAATTAGGTTAAGCAGAAATGGTAATTAATTTATTAAAAAGCTATTGTAAGTGTGTCTCATGAAACACTTGCACTGGAGACTTGAATGTGGTCGTGGTACTGTTTCTTATCTAGTCAGAGGCTTCTGAATATGCACCTTCTGTGATATTCAGTATGCCTTTTCCATGTGGTAGAAAAACAAGAACACCGGTAGGTCCCAAATTTTACGTTTTACAATTTCAGCAACCAGAAAGAGACCATTCTGACATATCTTTCTAGTGTCAACTCCAAAAATCCCTGAGGCTTCAAATCTGAGCTAGGAGCCTATCTCAGTGGTAGTCTCTTCAGGAATGAGGTGTGGTACTGAGATTTATCTAACTATGGAGAGTAAGATTTTCTATCAATGGGGGCACATCATATGAAGGATAGAGGTGGAGAGACAGTTTCCAAAAAAGGGGTACAAACCAAATAATATTCCTACTTATTTTTGATGAAGATTTAAAAAAAATTTTTATTGAGATACAGTTGCTTTTTCTATTGTAGAGCAAAATCAATCAGCTATACATATACAGATATCTACCCCCTTTTGGACTTTCTTCTGATTCAGGTCATCACAGAGCCTTAAGTATGAGTTCCCTCTGCTATACAGTATGTTCTCATTAGTTTGGCTGAGTTTCTTTGTTATTATAGTGTCAATAGTGTATATGTGTCAATCCCAATCTCCAGTCCCACCACCTCTTTGCCCCTTGGTATCCCTATTTTTGTTCTCTACATCTGTGTCTATTTCTACCTTGCAAGTAAGATTATCTGTACCATTTTTCTAGGCTCCATATATGTTAATTTATGATATTTGTTTTTCTCTTTCTGACTTCACTCTGTGTGATATTCTTTAGGTCCCTCCATGTCTCTACAAATGACTCAATTTTGTTACTTTTTATGGCTGAGTAAGATTCCACTGTATATATATACCACATCTTATTTATCCATTTCTCTGTTCATGGACATTTAGGTTACTTCCATGTCCTGGCTGTTGTAAACAGTGCTGATGTGAACACTGGGGTGCATATATCTTTGAATTATGATTTTCTCTGAGTATATGCCCAGTAGTGAGATGCCTGGGTCATATGGGAGTTCTGTTTTTAGTTTTTAAGAAAACTCTGTACTGTTTTCCATAGTGGCTGTATCAGTTTACACTCCCACCAGCAGTGCATGAGGGTTCCCTTTTCTTCATACTCTCTCCAGTGTTTATTGTGTGTAGATTTTTTTTTTAACAATGATTTATTTATTCAGTTTGGTCCATGCTGGGTCTTTGTCGCTCTTCAGGCTTTTCTCTAATTGTGATGAGTAGGGGGAAGGGGCTGCTCTAGTTTTGGAGCATGGGCTTCTCATTATGGTGGCTGCTCTTGCAGAGCACAGGCTCCAGGATGCGCAGGCCTCCGTAGGTGCGGCAAGTGGGCCCAGTAGTTAGTTGTGGCTCCTGGGCTCTAGAGCACAGGCTCAATCAATAACTGTGGCACATGGCCTCGTTGCCCAGTGGCATGTGGGATTTTCTAGGATGGGGATTGAACCCTTGTCTCCTGCATTGTCAGGCAGATTCATTACCACTGACACACCAGGGAAGCCCTGTAGATTTATTTTTGATGCTGGTCACTCTGACTGGTGTGAGGTGATACCTCATAGTGGTTTTAATTTGCATTTCTCTAATAATGAGGGGTGTTGAACATCTTTGCATGTGGTTGGTGGTCTTGTGTATGTCTCCTTTGGAGAAGTGTTTGTTTTGGTGTCTTATGCCCACTTTTTGATTGGGTTGTTTATTGATTTGAGTTGCATGAGCTGCTTATGTATCTTGTGGAGAGTAATCCTTTGATAGTTACTTCCTTTGCTATTATTTTCTCCCATTCAGAGGGTTTTCTTTTTGTCATCTTTATGGTTTCCATTGCTACATTTAATTAGGTCCAATTGTTTATTTTTGTTTTCATTTGCATTACACTAGGAGAAGTGTTCTTCCTATGTTTTCCTCTGAGAGTTTTCGTGTCTGGCCCTGCATTCTGATCTTTAATCCATTTTGAATTTATTTTTGTGTATATGGTTAGAGAGTGGTCTAGTTTCATTCTTTTACATGTAGCTGCCTAGTTTTCCCAACACTATTTATTGACAAGGCTGTCTTTTCTCCATTGTGTATTTGAATCCTCTGTCATAGATTAGGGGACCACAGGTGCGTGGGTTCATCTCTGGGCTTCTGTCCAGTTCCATTGATCTATAGATCTGTTTTTGTGACAGTACCATACTGTCTTGATTACTGTAGCTTTGTAGTATAGTCTGAGGTCAGGAAGCCTGATTCCTCCAACACCATTTTTCTTTCTCAAGATTGCTGTGGTTATTTCTGGTCTTTCATGTTTCCATACAGATTGTAAAATTTTTTGTTTTATCTTTGTGAAAAATACACTTGGTAATTTGATAGGAATTACGTTGCATCTGTACATTGCTTTGGGTAGTATAGTCATTTCCACAATATTGATTCTTCCAATTGAAGATCATAGTATATCTCTCCATCTGTTTGTGTCATTGCTTTCTCTCATCTGTGTCTTAAGAGTTTTCTGTATACAGGTCTTTTCACTCCTTTGGTAGGCTTATTCCCAGGTATTTTTTAATATTACTAGTTTTTAATTGGAGCATAATTGCCTTACAGTGTTGTGTTAGTTTCTGCTGTACAATATTGTGACTCAGCTGTAAGTGTACCTATATCTGCTCCCTCTTGAGCCTCTATTTTACCCCCACCATCCCACCCTACTAGATCATCACAGAGCACCCAGCTGAGCTCCTGGTGTAATATAGCAGCTTCCCACTAGCTATTTATTTTATAAATGGTAGTATATATATGTTAGTGCTGCTCTCTCAGTTCACCCCACCCTCTCCTTCCCCTGCTGTGTCCACAAGTCCATTCTCTATGCATCGCTATTCTTTTGCCCTGCAAATAGGTTCATTAGTACCATTTTTCTAGAATACACACATAAGTGTTAATATGCACTATTAGTTTTTCTGGCTTGACTTTACTCTATGACTGAGTCTAGATTCGTGCACATCACTACAAATGACCCAGTTGCTTTCCTTTTTATGGCCATGGAATGATATTCCATGGTATATATGTACCACAACTTCTTCATCCATCCATCTGTCAGTGGACAGCTAGCTTGCTTCCGTGTCCTGGCTGTTGTGAATAGTGCTGCAGTGAGCACTGGGCACACACAGTGGGATTGCTCAGTCCATGTAATACTCTTTTTTTTGTTTGTTTGTTTTTTAAGGAAAGTTCATACTGTTCTCCTTCGTGGCTGTATCACTTTATATTCCCACCAACAGTGCAAGAGGTTTCCCCTTTCTTTTTTTTTTTTTTTATTTTATTTTTAAACTTTACAATATTGTATTGGTTCTGCCATATATCGAAATGAATCCGCCACAGGCATACATGTGTTCCCCATCCTGAACCCTCCTCCCTCCCCATACCATCCCTCTGGGTCGTCCCAGTGCACCAGCCCCAAGCATCCAGTATCGTGCATCAAATCTGGACTGGCGACTCGTTTCATATATGATGATATACATATTTCAATGCCATTCTCCCAAATCATCCCACCCTCTCCCTCTCCCACAGAGTCCAAAAGACTGTTCTATACATCAGTGTCTCTTTTGCTGTCTCGTATACAGGGTTAAGAGGATGTGGAGAAAAGGGAACCCTCTTAACACTGTTGGTGGGAATGCAAACTAGTACAGCCACTATGGAGAACAGTGTGGAGATTCCTTAAAAATCTGGAAATAGAACTGCCTTATGATCCAGCAGTCCCACTGCTGGGCATACACACTGAGGTTTCCCCTTTCTCCACATCCTCTCTAGCATTTATTTTTTGTAGATTTGACGGTGGCCATTCCTATCAGTGTGAGGTGATAGTTCAATGTAGTTTTGATATGCATTTTTCTAATAATGAGCAATGTTGAGCATCTTTTCATGTGTTTGGTGGTTTTCTGTATATTTTCTTTGGAGAAATGTCTGTTTAAGTCTTCTGCCCATTTTTTGATTGGGTTGCCTGTTTATCTGGTATTGAGCTATATAAGCTCCTTGCATATTTTGGAGATTAATCCTTTGTCAGTTGCTTCATTTGCAAATATTTTCTCCCATTTTGAGGGTTTTTTATCTTGCTAATGATTACTTTTGGTGTGCAAAAGCTTTTAAGTTTAATTAGGTCCCATTTGTTTATTTTTGTATTTCTTTCCATTACTCTAGGAAGTGGATCAAAGAAGATCTTGCTGCAATTTATTTCAGAGTGTTCTGCCTATGTTGTCCTCTAGGAGTTTTATATTTCCTAGTCTTATATTTAGGCCTTTAATCCATTTTGTGTTTATCTTTGTGTATGGTGTTAGGAAGTGTTTTAATTTCATTCTTTTACATATGGCTGTTCAGCTTTCCCAACACCACTTACTGATGATGATTTCTTTTCTCCATTGTATGTTCTTTCCTCCTTTGTCAAATTTAAGATGCCCACAGGTGCATGAGTTTATCTCTGGGCTTTCCATCTTGTTCCATTAATCTGTGTTTCTATTTTTGTGCCAGTACCATACTGTCGTGATAACTGTTGTTTTGTAGTATAAAGTCAGGAAGGTTGATTCCTCCAGCTCCATTTTTCTTCTCAAGGTTGCTTTAGGTATTCAGGGTCTTTTTGTTTCCATACAAATTGTAAAAATTTTTATTCTAGTTTTGTGAAAAATGCCCTTGGTAAAGCAGTAGGGATTGCCTTCAATCTGCAGATTGCTTAGGGTAGTTATTTTCACAATATTGATTCTTTCAATCCAAGAACATAGTATATTCTCCATTGTGTCGTCTTTGATTTCTTTCATCAGTGTCTTATTTTCTGCATACATGTCTTTTGCCTCTATGGGTAGGTTTATTCCCAGATATTTTATTCTTTCTGTTGCAGTGGTGAGTGGGATTGTTTCCTTAAGTTCTCTTTCTGATTTTTTGTTGTTTGTATATCAGAATGCAAGGGATTTCTATATATTATTTTTGTGTCCTGCAACTTTATTAAATTTTCTGTGTACAGTATTGGGCTTCCCTGGTGGCTCAGACAGGTTAAAAAAAAAAAAAATGCCTGCAATGCAGGTGACCCGAGTTTGACGCCTGTGTTGGGAAGAGCCCTTGGAGGAGGGAATGCCTACCCACTCCAGTGTTCTTGCCTGGAGAATTCCATGGACAGAAAGAACGGGCAGGCATAGTATACTGTCATCTGCAGTCAAGAGTTTTCTTTCTTTTCCAATCTGGATTCCTGTTACGTTTCTTCTCTGCTTGCCTGACTAGAACTTCCAACAATAGTGGCAAGAGTGAGCACCCTTTCTTGTTCCTGATCTCAGAGGAAATGCTTTCAGTTTTCACCATTGAGCAGCCTTTATTAGGTTCCTTCCATGCCTGATTTCTGGTGAGTTTTTATCATATATAGTTGTTGAATTTTGATGAAAGCTTTTCCTGCATCTATTGAGATTACCATATAGTTTTTATCTTTCAGTTTCTTATTTTTTGTCTCACATTGATTGATTTGTGTGTATTCATGCTCAGGATATATCCCACTTGATCATGTTGTGGTCCTTCTTGATGAAATTTTAAATAGGTTTGTTTTTGTGCTTTTTCTGATAGCTTGTTATTAACATGTAGAAAGGCAACAGATTTCTACATCCTGTAGGCTTATTTTATTCTAATTTTTTGGTGGAGACTTTAGGGTTATTCTATATATAGTATCCTGTCATCTGCAGATGTGGGTTTTCCTTCTTCCCTGGCAGTTTGGTTGCCTTTTCTTGTCAGATTGCTGTGGCTCGGACTTCTAATACTGTGTTAAATAGATGTGGCAGGAGTGTGGACATCCTTATCTCTTGATTTTAGAGGAAAGGCTTTCAGCTTTTATCCACTGTGTATGATGTTAACTGTGATTTTTTCATAAATGGACTTTGTTACATTGAGATGTCCCCTCTATACACAACTTATTATATTTTAAGTTTGTATCCTGCAACTTTGTTAAATTTGTTGTATGTGTGTGTGTATGGGGGTGATGGCTGGGAATCTGAATTACCTTCTTTATATATTGCTAGATTTGAATTTTTTGTCATCTTAAAATATTCTTACTGGAATAACTTAATGTATTTTGTCTCATTCATTTCGGTCTTGGCTGTCTTGTTTTCCTAATAGCTCCATGGTATATTTCTTTCATTTTATGTATTTAAAATAAACATAAGTGTACATCTTGAACTTTCACATAATGAAAAGTCAAGAAGGGTAGTCTATGAAGTACAGTTGATTTACAGTGTTAATTTCTACTGTACAGAAAAGTGATTCTTATAACTACATAAACGTTTTCATATTCTTTTCCATTATGGCTTATCACAGATGGTTGAATATAGATAGTTCCTTGTACTATATAGCAGGATCTTGTTGTTTGTCCATCCTATATATGTTTACATATGCTAATCCAAAACTCCCCATCTTTCCCTCCCTCTTGACAACCACATGTAAGTCTATTTTTGTTTGTAGATATATTCATTTATGTATTATTCTAGATTCTACTGTATTTTTCTTTTTGACTTAGTATGATCTTTAGATCCATACATGCTGCTATAAACGACATTTCATTTTTGGGGGTAACAGTCCATTGTATATATGTACCTTACCTTCGTCCATTCATCTGTCAGTGGACATTTAGGTTGTTTCCATGTCTTGAATATTGTAAAATATTGTTGCTATTAACATGGGGTGTGTATATCTTTTTGAATGATAGTTTTATCTGGATATATGCCCAGGAGTAGGATTGCTGGCTTATATAGTAGTTCCATTTTCAGTTTGAGGACCCCAGTATTGCTTTCTATAGTATTTGCACCAGTTCACATTCCCACCAACAGTGTAGAAGGGTTCCTTTTTCTCTACACTCCATCCAGCATTATTTGTAGACTTTTTGATGATGGCCATTCTGACTGGTGTGAGGAGATACCTCATTGTAATTTTTTATTTATATTTCTCTAGTAATTAGTGATGGTGATCATCTTTTCAGATGCCTACTGGCTATCTGTATGTCTTCTGCCCATTTTTTGATTGGATTTTAAGTTATTGATTGAGGTGTATGAGCTGTTTGTGTATCTTAGAACTTAAGCCCTTGTCAATCACATCATTTGCAAATATTTTCTCCCAGTCTGTAAATATTTTCATTTTGTTTTTTTGCTGAGAAGCACGTCTCTTTGGGGTCTAGCTGCTTTAAGTATCATGTTTGTATGATCATGTTGTTGCACAAAGCAGTCATCTGTTCATTCTCATGTGAATATACAGTTTATTCATGCTACTGTTGGTAGTCATTGTTGGCTGTTATACAAGTGCTGCCATGAACCTTTCATCCTTTTTTGAGTGATTATACATATGCATTTCTATTGGGTGTATTCCTAGGAATGGATATATAGTTATCAAGAGTGGTTGAATCAGTTTATACTTCTACTAGCAGTGAATGAGGATTCCAGTTGCTCCACAGCTTTCCATACATTTAGTATTGCCTTTGTTTTTCATTTTAACTGTTGTGGTACCATGTATTTTTAAATGTTACTATTTGTATTGACGCAATTGTAGATTCACATTCCTTAAGAAATAAGAGATATCTTACATTTTCCCAGTTCCTGCACTGGCAGCATTTTGCAGATGACACTATAATATTACAACGAGGCTATTAACACTGATGCAATTCACAGTTCTTAGCTTTCCCCAGGTGTGTATCAAGTTGTATACAGTTTCACCCCTGTTGGAGGTTTTGAGTATCAACCACCAAGTCACAACAAAACAGTTAATCCCACAAGGACCCTTCTTAATACCTTTTTATAACTACATACATTACCTGACTTGCTCTCTTCTCACCTCCACCCCAGTCTGTCCTGTTTACTTTGTTGTTTCATATTTTTATATGGATGGACTTAGAGTAAATAACCTTTGGGGATGAGTTTTTTCCTGAATAACATAATCCCCAGCAAGTCACCATCAGTTTGTTTTAGAAGTGTTCCTGTGGAAAAGATTAGGACTGAAGTTTTTAAATTAATTTAACTGTATCTTTAATGAAAGTGAAGTAAAAAGTCACTCAGTTGTGTCCGACTCTTTGCGACCCCATGGACTATACAACCCATGGAATTCTCCAGGCAAGAATACTGGAGTGGGTAGCCTTTCCCTTCTTCAGGGGATCTTGAACCCGTTTCCCGCATTGCAGGCAGATTCTTCACCAACTGAGTCACAAGGGAAGCCCAAGAATCTCTTTAATAGAATCGAACAATTTTTTTTCTCCTCGGTCACCTTTCACTCTTCTTTCCTGGATTGATCATGTGTCCTCCGCCCCCACCATGGTATTTTGGACGACCTGTACCTTACATCTGTTAACCGACTCAGAAAAAAAAAATATATGACCCGTTTCTGCCTATATTTCAGCATTCTTACAGTATTTTTTCATCTGTCCTTTTAAATTATGCATGCAGCGATGAAAAACACTTAAGCAGCATAAATGTTTTTAAAATGTGGGGCCTCTTCCATACTCCAGTATATCCTTGCAGATATTTTTCTGTTCACTTTTAATTTTGTTGTATAACACATGTGATGATATATTTAAATTTTTAAATTTACTTAATATATATCAGATAGTATTCCCTTGTTAGTATATTCAGAACTGCTTCATTCTCAACTGCAAGAGAGTATCTTATGGTATGAATGTTGCATAAATTAACTTACTCTGTTAAGACAGTTCTCCATTTATTCTATAAACATCCACAGGCATATTGTTATATACGTTTAAATATTTCTGTTGGATTCATTCTTCATGCTTATAGGCACTGCCATTTTTTAGTTTTAATTATGCTTACCTTTATTTGGCTCAGACAGTAAAGCGTCTGTCTACAATGTGGGAGACCCGGGTTCAATACCCAGGTCGGGAAGATCCCCTGGAGAAGGAAATGGCAACCCACTCCGGTACTCTTACCTGGAAAATTCCATGGATGGAGGAGTCTGATGGGCTACAGTCCATGGGGTTGCAAAGAGTCGGACATGACTGAGCAACTTCACCTTTATTTTTAAATATTGTCATGTCCAATTTTTGTCCATTTTGACCTCCAAATAAATTTTAGAATTACTTGTTGTGCCTCAAAAGACAATCTCATTGACATTTTTATTACAATTACAGAAACTTTAAAAACTTAATTTGGGGATGGAATGAGTAGGAATAACAGTTTTGCACTAGTCAGGGTTTTCTGTCTACTCTGAACATTTAAATATGTTAATTTTTAGTAAAAACCTAATAAATGTTAAGCACTTTTTGACATTTAGAGAAAAATCAGCATTTTATCTCAGTTATCTATAGAGAGTACATTCTTTGGCAAGTATAAACATAATGTCAGTTTCTGATTTTTTTGTTACAGACAGATGTCTATTTTTATTTCTCTTGTTCAGGGTCCACTACTACTTGAATGAATTCTGTGCCTTTTATCAATTCTGGAAAACTTTGCTATTCTCATTGTATATAGCTTCTCCTACCTGCTTAGCCGTCATCTATTCTGCCTTGTCTTAATGCTGTAACCTTTTCATGAGGTTTTTTTTTTCTTCAAAATTCCAATAGTTATATTTGTCATTCTGGAAGTTTGATTTAGCGTGTAGATTAAGAGACATAGATTCTTGACCCAAATTGCTTGGATTTAAATCCCACCTCTGTCTTTCTGTATTTTTGTGACCTTGGAAAGTTATTCAGGCCTTGTGTGAGTTAATTCTTAAAATTGTACTGATTAGATAATATAGTTAACAGTGCCCCGGAACAGTCTGTGTATGGTAAGTCAACTTCAGTCATGTCCGACTCTTGACGACCCTATGGACCATAGCCTGCCCGGTTCTCCTCTTGGAACGCTCTAATGATACACAATTAGCTGTATGAGTATTAGATAATCATTTTCATAGTACATTGTTTCTTCAATTCATCCCCATTTTAGGAATACTCACTGGTTGTATCTATCTTCTTTCTAAGGTTTGTGCAATCCTAATACTTTTGTTTCTGCGTGCTCCTCTTCAGTCAAGTATTACCTGTAGTTGTACAGGAATAGGGCATATAGCTCCAAAGCAGTGGTGGGCTTGCACTGTTAGTTTCTCAGAATGAAGGTGGGTGGCAGTGGGCTAAGAACTCGGACAGCAGATGTATTAAAATTTCAGAGCCCAGGCCTGTGAGCTAGTATTCAATACAGCAAAAAGTCATTTGAACCCATATTAAAATATGCTTCTTTTAGTCACTGTTTCTAAATGGAAGAAATTTGGGGGTTAACTTATTCATTTTATAGACTTTCTAGTAACAAAGATTAAGTATCATTACTGAACTGAGGACTATCTGCTATAGCTTTTGTCAGCTCAATATCTGGGTTTATAGTGAGAGTCAGATGATACTTCCTGGGTGAAAATAATTTTCATATTAAAAACTTTAAAATCCTTAGATCAATTTTAAAATATAATGAAAACAAGCAAAGTTAGTTTATACTGAATGTAAATGTTCACTTTGTATTTACTTTTTTCCTCTAATGATGTTTGATTTCAAATAAGCTAACTCTAGTTGCTTTTAAAATTATACATGACAGGCTATGTCTGTGGGGGTGAGGAAGTGGTCCTTGCTTTGTAGCTCTGATAATCCTTTTTACTGCTTTGAGATGAACCTCAGTAGGAGAGTTTGAAAGCTAACATAATTAGCAATGCTGCAGATCTACTCAGAATTCTTGCTTCCTTTGTTAAACAGATGTTTCAGGGGATTATATTTGTTACCAGTAGAGAACTGTTGATTATTCCAATCACTATTTATAATGTCACAGAAGTTTACATTCAACTTTAGGGTAAGCTGTGACCAGTGTAACTGACTTCCCTATAGCAGGAAGTGTGCACCTCCATAGAGTGAATGGGTTGACATTTTATTCACTGCTGCTGCTAGGTCACTTCAGTCGTGTCCAACCCTGTGCGACCCCATAGACGGCAGCCCACCAGGCTCCCCCATCCCTGGGATTCTCCAGGCAAGAACACTGGAGTGGGGTGCCATTGCCTTCTCCATTATTCACTGCTACCACCCAAGAAACTGAAAATTCACGAGCAGGCAAGGAAAAAATTGTAGAGCTGAATTAAAGTACTATTATGATAATATGCTCTAAAAAATGTAGATATCATACAACTATGAAAGTGAGAGTGGAGAGTATGAAAAGTTGAAGAAGCTTAAAAGCCCACTATCTAATTTGAATATTACAGTAAAGAATTAATAGGTACTGATAATACTCTTGGTCTCATCTTTTTAAAGAGATACTAGTGTAAAGGTAAACTAGTAGATGAAAAGTACACACCTCCCTAAGCATCAAAACGGAAGAAAACAGCTCCTATAGTGAAGGAATTTATATAAGTGATGTATGAAAATAAAGAATGATAGAACTATTACCAAACATACTGATAATAACAATTTGGCTTAAGTCATCCCTAAAGAGAGTCAAGATTTGAGGTTAGTTCACAAAGCACGTTCAACCTACAACAAGGATTCAGAGAGGTTAAAAATAAAGGGGTTATACAGTTGCCAGTGAAAGAGTTCAGACCCCAAAAAGTTAAAATGACACACACAGGATGATATAGGACACTGGAGACGGCGAGTCTCCGTGAGGCTAACTGCCATAAGCTATGCAGCCCCAAACACAGCAAGGAGAAATACAGCATGCTAAGAGACTTGATCATACCTCTCAGTCCAAAATAGGAAGTATACTTTCTTTTTGAATGTGTCACCAGAAATAACAAAAACAGCCTTGTGTCGCCACAACAGATTATAAGAAATTAGTAACAAAACTGGGCCCCTTTCACCTGGAAGGTTAAAAACATGCTGTTATCCTAGTATCTAGCCTGGTGGCAAATGAATTGGCTGTAGCACAAGTCACAGTATTTCGGAGTAATACTAACACACACATCATTTATCAGTGATAGACCAGTGTGATACATAAGTTTGTATATCAGCTTTTGATGATAAATAAAAATTGAGTATATTTTCCTATGCAAACAGTTTTTACAACTCAATAGTAACACATCCCAACTGATAAAAACAGGCAAAGGATTTGAATAGACCTTTTCCCATAGAAGATATACAAATGGCCAACAGCCACTGGAAAAGGTGCTCAGCATCATTAGGGAAGTGAACACCAAAACCACAATGAGATACCACCTTCATATCCACTAGGATGATTTTAAAAAAGGTGGAAGATGGCAAGGATGTGCCAGATAACAAATACCACGTTATGATTCTTTTTATAAGAAATGTCCAGAATAGGCAAATCCATAGAGACAGAAAATAATTAGTAGTCACTGGGGGAGAGGAGTGACTGCTAATATGGTTCAGAGGTCCATGACTCTATAGTAAAGAGCTAAGCTTGCTTCCTGGAGTGATGAAAATGTGAAATTAGACAGTGGTGGTTGCATAACTGTGAATTACACTAAGAACGCCTGAATTGCATATACTTAAAAGGGTGGATTTTATGGTATGTGGATTATATCTCAAAAACAAAAGGTGGTAACAATATCTGCAGAAAGCATTATGTCCTCTTGGACTCAGAAAACAGAGGGAATAAGTTGAGGTTATTAAAACCTCATACTGTCTCTCAGAACTCTGGGGTCTAAGGAGGAGGAACTACCCAGCTGGTGTCCTCTCTAAGGGAAGAAGGCAAGACAAATTTGAGCAGTACCTACAATGAAGCAACGAAAAAAATTTGGAGAGTATACCCCTACCAGATAAAGGTCCACAACTAGCCACAACACTGACAGGCCTTCAACCTTTTTTTGTCTCCTTCTAGAGGAATCTTATAGAGTTTAATAAGGAGCCAGTGGGGGTAATCCGCATTTAGTGAGTTAAATCAGCGAGGACTCAATAATACAGCCTTCATGTGGTACGTGTGCCTGTGTGTGCGAACAAAAAGCAGTTAAAAGGTATGATGGAGGCTTAATTTACAAAAACAAAACCAAAACACTGGATATTAGAAATAGGCAAACCAGCATGAAGAAAACCATAAAACATCCCTGCGATGGAAAGCTACACTGGAAAACATGGAAAGCTTATTAGCACACCAATGTAGGACGATTCATTGTCAGCAGGATGTCCCTATTAGGCTTCTTCCAAGAAATATATAGCAGGTGACTAGTAGGTTCCAAGGCAAAGAATACAAAACAACGTGCCCTATCAGATACTAGAACATGTTATACAGTCTCTGTAAAGAACACAGTGTGGTATCAGCACATGAGTAGACAGACTAATGGAAAATAATTTTTTTAAATCCAGAAGTTTAGTGAATGATAAAAATGAAATTTTACATCAGTGGGAAAAATAAAGAATTTAAACAAGTGGTATTCTGACAGCTAGTCAAATGGAAAGGATAAAACTAGCCCAATCTGTCATACTACACATTAAATTCCAAATGAATCAGACATATATTAAAAAAATGAAACCTTTACAGGTCCTTTTACATTTACAGAAGAAAGTGAGGGTTAACTCCTTGATAACCTGGGAATAGGAATACTTCTAACCTGGATTCAAAAGCCAAAAGAAGTATAAAAATTTAAATCTTTATTTCATCCACAGAATATGAACACTTCAAGAAAAATATCAATCCCTGTCAAACTCGTCCAAACAACAGAAGAGAGAAAACTTACAAACTCATTTTATGAGCCAGCATTACCCTGATAAAATCAGATGAGAACACACAGGAAAAGGAAATTTCAGGTCAATATCCTTGATAACCATAGATGTAAAAATCCTCAACAAAATATCAGCAAGCCGAATTCAACAATACATTAAAAGAATCATACACCATGATCAAGTGGATTTAGTCTAGGGATGCAAGAATTATTCAGCATCTGTAAATCAGTGTGATGCATCACATTAAGAGAATGAAGGATAAAAATCATATGAACATCTCAATAGATGCAGAAAAGTATCTCCCAAATTTAATATCCACTTATGATAAAAACTTTTAATAAAGTAGGCATAGAGAGCCATTACCTTAAAATCATAAAGGTTATATATGACTCACCTCATACTCAATGGTAAAAAGCTGAAATGGCTTCCTTTAAAGATGTGGGACAAGGATGCAGACTCTTACCACTTTTATTCAACACAGTATTGGAGGTCCTTGCCAGTGCATTTAGTCAAGAAAAAGAAAAGGCATCCAAATTGGAAAAGAAGTAAAATTTGAAGATGACATACATAGAAAACCCTAGAGAGTTCATAAAAAAACTATTATAACTAATCAACCAATTCAATAAAGTGAGTTTACACAGTCACTATGTAAAAATCAGTTGTGTTTCCGTATACTAGTAACAAGCAATTAGAGAAATTAAGAAAACAGTGCTATTTGCAATTGCATCAAAAATGAAATACCTAAGACTTTAACTCAGGAGGTAAGAGATCTATACACTGAAAACTACAAGACATTAAGGTAATTGAAGACACAAATAAATGGAAAGATACTCTGTGCTCATGGATAGTATCATAAACTGTCCATACTACCTAAGCAATCTACAGATTTCAGTGCAATCTCTAACAAAATTGCAATGGCATTTTTCACTGAAATAGAACAATTTTTAAATGTGTATTAAACAACAAACGACTCCAAATGACCAAAGCAATCTTAAGAAACAAGAACACAAATAATTATTATGTTGCATACCTGAAGCTTATGTCAGTTATATCTCAAAAATAAATCTGAATTTAAGAAAGAGCAACCTAATAGAAAAATTAGTAAAAAATATGGTCAGTTCACAGGAAAAAGAAAAGCAAATGGTTCTTAAACAGAAGAAAGAATGTTCTAGCTCCCTTAAAATGCTCATGAGAAACTGGTAAAAACTCAGTTTGACAACATAGTCTCTTGGCTGGGCTCTAGGGAAAATTCAGGCACTCTAATCAGTGTTGCTAGTGGTGAAAAATGGTAGAATTCCTATGAAAGTACAAGCATTTCTAGCAAATTATATGAATGTATTCTTCAATGCAGCAAATCCTACTGCTAGAATTCCCTCCCAAATGATAAGACTGTTCATCGCAGCACTATTTGTAAAAGGTACTGGAAATAACCCAGATGTTCATTAATACATCCATACAGGGGGAATAAAAAAGCCAATCGGGTATAGAATAGTATGGAGCATGGTAAATTTTATGTAGGAATACAGAGGAATAAGGATATGTGTAAGGATATATATGTATGTGTGTGCACACATACATTTGCTTATATTTTCAAAAGGAAAAGGTAAACGATAACTTACCTGGTTACCTGCATGGGAAGAGAGGTTACATGGGTTGGACAGATACAGACTCTTCTTGATGTGACTTGTTCTTACAGTTTTACTTTGAAGACCCTTAAATGTTTATACATCATGAAAAGCAAACCAGTCTCTAATAATTGGGAGAATAAAAAGGGAAGTAAATGGACCACATTATATGTCCAGTAACAATCAGAAAAAATTTTTTTCAAGTGATTCTGAAACACAATTTCAGTTAGACAACCCTCGTGGATCAGTTGGGGCCTCCCTTGTGGCTCAGTGGTAAGGAATTGACCTGCCAGTGCAGGACACACAGGTTTGATTCCTGATCCAGGAAGAACCCCTGGAGAAGGAATAGGCTACCCACTCCAGTCTTCTTGCCTGGAGAATCCCATGGACTGAGGAGTCTGGGGCAGGTACAGTCCATGGGGTCACAAAAAGAGTCGGACACGACTTAGTGACTAAACAAGTCCATCTATCATGGTGACAGAAAGAAATCTTCAGAATCTTAAACAGTTTTTTGTTAGTAACACATTGGCATTGTTAGTTTCCAGCGGTTTTATGCATTGCAGATTAAAACAGGTTACAGTGTAAATGTAATTAGAAACTAAGATTTTCCGTTTGAAAGAGCTACAAGTATAAAAATAGTGAAGTAAAACCTCCAACCTTTACAGGTACAAATAAGTTTGTAAGAACATGGTATTAAAATCCTTAGCCAGTGGATCTTTTTTTTCTTTTGGCAGTGTAAATGCCTTTACTATCAAGTCCATAGTAGGGTAGGGTGCACTCCATAACCTCTTGGCGTCTTGTTGCCCTGACTTTTCCGTGTGTTGGAAAGTTAGGCTGAGTCTTCCCTGGAACTCTTTGCTCCCGTCTGTAGCCACAGTAATTGATGCACAGATCTGGCGGCACAGCCGGACCTTGCAGCTTTACCACCACTTGCCTCTCTCCTACCTGATTCATTTCCTTTCTTCCTTGGTGCTACATCTGAATTTTTAACAGAAGGCCCCTTTTCCAGTTTTTTTGGGACAGTGTTCAAGGTAATTTGTGCAATCAATGTATCTTACATGGTAGAATTTAGGATGTTATTGCAGAAATATTTTGGGAGCAATGGTGCAAGACAAGAATACCACTTAAATCATAGTGAAGGCCTTGGCAGAGGGATTTTTATAACTATTTTAGTGATCCTAACTTCCCTTTTCCTACATTGCAAATAATTTGTGTATGTGGCTTTTTTCTTTTTTTTAGATGGCTACTCATATGAAAAGGAAGCAATGGAAAATTGGATTAGCAAAAAGAAACGTACCAGTCCCATGACAAATCTTGTTCTTTCTTCAGTGATACTTACACCAAATAGGACTCTGAAAATGGCCATCGATCGATGGCTAAGTGAGACACATCAAAAATAAAACTCTCTATATTGTGTTATTTATATTTTCTGTGATCTCACTTGAGTGATTTAAAGGTAAACTTTGTAAACTTAGTTACCTACCTTTTCTTATAATAGTGAATAAAATCTTAACCTATAGAGAAAGTTTTACTTTGACTTCAAATTGCAATGCTCAAGTTTATTCTTGTTATAGATCATATTCCACTATAACCAAAGATCAGAATAATCTAGACTAGAACATAATCCTAGTTAATAACATTTCATTTGATGATAACTCTCTGGAATCCTTCTAAAGACATTTTTAGCAAAATAATTATAGATTTGTTTATGAATACATTGAGAAAATCACTTTGATATATTTACTAGCAGTTTTTTTAGCTTCTAAGTTTGCAAGGTAGTAATGATTTTTTTCCCCATTGTCCAAACCTAGGTACAAGTTAGATAGCATAAATTATCACAGCTACTTAAAGTTGACTTTGCTGAAACATATAAAGTGGCAAACTAGCCTCCGTTTAGAATATAGAGTTCTTAAAAAGTTCTCACATCCTAGTTTAAGCTAAGGTGACTATACATTTGTACACAGTAGGCTGATAGCTAATACAAGCACCCTGATGAACATTGCTCAGAAGACTTGAGGTCCCGTAAGTGGAGGTTACACTGCCTCTCCCTCCCTCTCGCAAGTTGTTCACCAGAATGGAAGCCATTAGTGCAAAGCTTGCTAAAACTAAAGAAACTCGAAGGGCAGGGAGGGACCAGGACTCTGTACTTACCCCCAAACCCTCATTGTAATTGTTCTGAAATTTGAAAACACAAATAAAAAAGCAATGTAAGTATATATTCCATCAAAAGACTTGTTAAAATTGGTAGTGCTCTCACCATTGGACCAGATATCTTGTGTTTTGATAAAATAATACTTATTTTTCAAAAGGGCTAGCTTGTTTTCACATAAAAATTACTAAAAATCATTGAAGTCACTGACAGAAAACACAATAAAAGATCTGTTATTTTTTAAATGTTTTAAAGAAGGTGATTTTCTTTTCCTACATTGCACTAGGATAGTTTCTAGTTAAGTGACTGAAAACTAAGATGCCAGTTTACGAAAGTGAAGTGTTCTGTTTTTCTCTACAAACAAACCAAAGCTAACTACTCCTCCCCACAGAGCACAGGCAAACAAAAAATCAGATCTAAAACCATCCATAGGAGAGGACACCGCCTGGCCCCTCTGCACGAGGGGCTGCTGTCCCTGTAGGACTCGGCAGGAGCGGCCCCCCACCCCGCTGCTTGGGCCTCAGCTCCCACCAACAGCTTCCCAAGGAGACCACACTTCCTGGAACTACTGGACCAAATACATTTACTCAGAATCCATCATAGTAAATTCTAATAGTCACACTGGCAGCATCACAGGAAAAGTCATTCAATAACCATTTATCTGTTACTAGATTTTCCCCTCCTACCCAGTTTTGTTTTTTGACCTTGAGTTTAAATATATGACTTTAAATAAGGACTGAAAATACTTTCCCTTAAGCCTGCTAATAATAGCAGTAACCATACAATAACCTGAAGTTGTTTAGGCTTAAGATTCCAAGTCAGGATATTTTAACACAACAGTTTAATGTTCACACTCATTCATACGACTTTGAAACTGAAATATGTGGGTATAAACACGTTTAACTCAGATCAGTACACACGTGAAGAACAAAATTTCACATTAGCACAGTGTACAGTGTATTGCCAAAGTGAGAGCTAAAAACTGAAGATACCGTGTTGCCAATAAAAACAGACGCCAGGATTTCTGGAACAGACGTTTAGAAGGCTCCTCATGCATGCTCATTTCAGGCAAAAAGACTAATTTTGACCTTGAAATATTTTGGGATTTCTAGATGCCATTATCCTTGTTCTAAAATGAAATAAAAGTAAACATGCATTTGTAGTATTACTGAAAACCAGGCTTTTCCCCTTTTTTTAGGGACACGATCACCCAGGATTAAAGTGAGACAGATAGCTGACATCAAGATCTTCTCTACTTAGCCACTGTTTCATTTAATGCAAAACAAACTATTGTCTTTATTCCAGAAGGACAAGTACAGTAGTTGTGCAGAAACAAAACTACATAACGCAAGAGTAAGACGTCCACAACATTAAAGAAACAATAAATAAGCCATAGTAGTTACAGCAGAACCTCATGAAAAGCCTCTTAAAAAAACACACAATGAAACTATACAGAGTACACTGCACACAGGAACCAATGCTGAAGAATGACGCCAGAAGATTCCTGTTCGTACAAGACCACAATGGTGCTTACAGGGACTTCATCACAACTCTTCATTTTTAAAACATTCTGTAAATATAGAACTTCCTTCTCTCCAATTCTAGAAAATAATTTCACATCCCAACATATAAAACAAAGCACTCTCACCTCTCTGAAAACTAGCATTTTAACATCCTCCAATAGCATATCATTTTCATATAAAAATACCTTTAACTCAAGGATCATTCCTGTACCTTATCTTTACAAATGAATAATACATCAGTTTGGACTTAAGTAGCACCTCAGAGGTGTTCATATAAATGAGATAAAGTGCCGTTACTTGGATACTGGTATCATGCCCTATATATCGCTCAGTGCAATAAACAGCATGGGTGAAGCTTAAAAAGCACATGCAAATACATGACTTCCAGATTACTTGAAATAGTTATATTTACAAGTCTGAATACAACTTTAGCTATTCATATATACAACGTATAGCTCTAAAGTAATGACTGTATAATAAAAGCCATAGCCAACCATACCTTAAGTATCCAAATTAAATACTGTCCTTAGAGGACCTTGGAAGGCTTGTTCCAGGAGTGCTGTCATTGATAAAAGAAGTTTGGGAATCAGTTGAGAGCTAATTTACATGTCACCAAGAATGCTGTATAAGAATACAGAATACTACTACTAAAACTTAGTGTTTTAGTCCAAATTCAACTTAATTACCAATCATGATTCCAAATGGTTTATATCATTTTCAAATATTAAAAATACATTGAAGCAGGAATGTAGTTTCAAAAAAAGGTGCTATAAAAATATTTTAATGAGAACCGTAACTCAGAAATAAAAGTTGATCTTTTTAAGGGAACTGCTATGAAGAGAACATTACCTGGATGTTCTTGTATTTTGCTTAAAAAAAAAACCAGCTGTATAATATGTAAAGTCACATTTATATTCAGATAGAAATTACTCAGGTCTTTTATATCCATATATATACACACACACACACACGGACTCTTGAACAACAGGGGTTTGACTGTGCAGGCCCACTTTTTTTTCAGTCACTACGTACGAAGTACTACATGATCCACGGATGGTTGAATACAAGGATGTGGAACTCTCCAGAGGACCCAACTGTAAAGTTATACATGGATTTTTGACTATAGAGGCTGGCGTCCCTAACCCCTACATTGTTTAAGGGTCAACCATATGTATACATACATACATATATATATATATAAAGATTTGACTTATTGGAACTGTTACTTGAAAATTTCCTCTTTTTCAGAACATATCACCTGGATATTATGTCATGAGTTAAACTAGATATTTACATTATCTAAGAAATAATGTGATCTTAACTACATAGCAAATGCTAGGAGAAAAGTGATAAAAACCAAACAATTTCTTAAGAGAAAAGCATGAGTTAATGTCTTCCTGGCTGTCTTAAATTTTTAACTTAATAGGCATAGCTAGTTGCAGTTTTCCAATTCTGGTTAGCATTCTTATTTCTGGTGACTTCTAATTTACTAAAGAAACTTAATCTGACACTTTCAGTATATCAATGGCATCTGATCCACTCCAGAGGGGAAAAAAATATATGGCTAAAAAGTAATTTTTCTCATGTACAACCATTTAATTATTACCAGGCACCAACACATTGTCTTCCAAATACTACAAATGGGTCTCTCTTAAGGCTCACACATTTGATTCTATGAATGATCGCTTTGGTTTTGCTGAAGGGAGGTGACTCCTGTGAGCTTCACTGCTGATATGAGACTGCTGTTTAGACATACTTTCCTGATACAGATGTGAAATGGTCTTAGTTACCCTGCTGTCCTGACAGTGGACTGGCATTTGGCACTTCTTTTCTTCTAGCTCCTTCACCTGGGCCCCGTTGTGGACACCTCCACCCAGGGTAGACCCAGGGCAGGCTTTGGCTTGCTTGAGAGAGGGCTTCTCAGAGTTCGAGGCCTGCAGGCCAGCTGCAGAAGGTGCGCTGGTCAGCAGCCCCTCTGGCACCGCACAGTGCCAGGTGCGGCCAGGGGGGTGGTTCTGCTGCTGGAACCTCGCGGTCTTATCCATGATGCCCATGAATGGAGTATTGCGAGGTCTGTGCTCAGCTGTGCCACTCGGAACCTGGCTACCAACCTTGTCCTTAATTCGAGCATCTGGTCCTTGGACTTTGAAGCCATCTGAGAAACTGCTGCTTGAAGCCAAACTACTGGTGGAGCTTGACATCTTGATGCTGCTCGATGGAGAACCAGAAGACCCTGAACTACTGAGGGAAGTCGGGTGTCGGGTGTCGCTGCAGCTCACTGGCCCCCCTGGGTTTAGAGGCACCAAGTCCACAGCCGCAGCAGCATGAGACAGAAGCCTCTCTGCACTTTTTATCTTGCTTGGTAAAGGATACGCAGCATCGCCCTCACTGTGCTGCAGGTGGACTGCGGGGCTGGGCCCCAGCCGATCACCGAAGGGGCCAGAGGCTGCTCCCTCCAGATGCAGGCTTCTGCTACCGGCGGGGGCAGTGGGCAGTCTTCCGGGCATGGGGCTCGGGGGAGGATTCAGAGGAGAGACCTGCGTCTTCGAGCTGCTGTTTCTCACACCCGCGGGTCCGGAGCCCAGGTGCTGGCTGGTCTTCACGATCTGCGCCTGCTTGGTGGGCTGCACCGTCAGCCCTGGCTGAGCCACCGCCTCCCTCAGGGCCTTGCCGGCCCCCGGCCGACTCTGCAGCGGCGACACGGGCCTTATCTTGGGCTGGAGCCCTTCCTGAAGGTTTCGGATGTACGGGGAGGGTGCGGACGAGGATGGCGGGGGCCTGGGAGCGAGGGAAACGGCTTCTTCCGGTGGCGACGTCTCCTCCTCCTCAGCCTCCTCAAGGTTAAAGTGGTCGTTCAGGCCGGGCGTCGGGGCATACTCCTCGTTGTCCGAGTCGGTGGGTGGGGCAGGCGGGGGGGCCTGCTGCTTCTGCTGCTGGCTCCTCTGGAGCTGCTTGCACTCCTCCTCCACGCGGGCCAGGAGCCGCCTGATCTCCTGGTTGGCGGGACAGAGCTTCACTGCTTCCCGCAAGTCAGCCAGGGCAGCCACGAACTGCCTTTATTTTAAAAGATACAATTACAAGTCACGTAAGAAAGAACTCTGAATGCAACTGTTCATAAAGCAGCTCTGCTTTAAAAGAAAAGGTAGCTGAGTGAGTTCTGAGTTTTGTGTGGATGGAACCCATGGAACTAGCTTACACTCACTCAGCTAAGTGGGAGTGCCAAATTCTAACCCAGACCCATGCAGTTCCAGGGCCCCACCATCTCTACAAAGACCAGATGGTGGGGGTGAGCTCAGCATAAAGCAGGGGAGTTAGAATTCTCTTCACATTACCTCCCCCATCCCACCCCAAGCAACTCTTCCTATTGACTCTGCCCCCCTTCCCCACTCTCTGGTTGGCTGGCTGACTGGTAACACGGACTAAGCTAGGAACTTGATGTTGCAGTACAGGTCAACTGGTGGAGGGGAGGAACCGTTAAGAGATGTCTAGAGAAAGTAAAAGCTCAGCCATTGCTAATGATTTCCACTGCTGTGCCTTCTGGAAGCTACCTACTCAGAATCAAAGAGGAGGAGAGGCACTGAGTGGTGCTCATGGATCAGAAGCCCCCAAAGCTTTGAAGCCAGAGCAAGACAAGAAGGCTTCACTAGCCTCCCATCTAACCCCAGACAGTACCTGCTACTTCTCTTGGCTCTCGCCCTGGCATAAAAGGCTTCGTAGGACTTTGGTTTCAACTCAAGGGCCTTGGAAGCAAATTCTTCTGCCATGCCGAAGTCCTGGTATCAATATTTAAATACACAAGTCAGAAGCAGCACTGAAACATGATGACAGCCAAGTTTTTAACAAGAGTTTTGCTCTAGAGGTTGACAGAGAACTGGGACACAGTCGGAGCAAGGTGAAGCGGAAGGCAAGTCAGGTTTTCTGTTGTAGAGTTGGGTGACAGCTAAAGTGTATTAATGTTCTTATGGGAAGAATCCAACAGAGAAGCAAAAATCGTTGAACTCTGGAGAGAGAACAGTGTTGGAAGCAGTGGAGCAAAGTGAAGGCCAATGAGAGCCGGCACCCAGGGGTGGGGGGTGGGGGGGAGGGAGCCTTGGGGGGCACAGATGCCTCAGGAAGACGGAAGAGTATGTGGGCACAGAAGCAGGAAGGTCACAGGCTTGCTGGAGGCAGGATGCAGTTAAAAAGAAAGAAAGTGGTACTGAAACAAATCCAGTTATAAGTTAACTGTGAGTTAACTACGGTTAATTAATTATGAACTAACCAGTTCCTGGCTTACCTTTTAAGCAAACATAATAAACACTAGGCAGACTGTATGTAACACATTTGTGTTGAATTTTACAACAATGCCCTTTCCTTCTGAACCTGGGGACAGACCACTCATGACAGCTCGGCCGCATGCAGCTGGGCAGAGGTGGAGGAGCGGTTTGCATGTGCTCATCATTGAGACACAGAAACCATACCCACGTGCACTCCTCTCCACACTGTGGGGGGTGGGGGTGGGCGCCGTGATCTAATGACAGTCACCCCAGGCAAGCAGCTCCCCGTGTACCAAGCTTATAGAAAAGTGCAAACACAAGACAGGCAGTCTGAGGATTAGGGCGTGGAAGGCCAGGCCTCCTCCAACATGAGAACAGTCTATGGCTGAAAGACTGGAATAAGGGGCTTACATTTGTTTTTCTTCGGCAGCGAGACAGATTGAGATAGAGGGAAACTCTTAGCTCATTGAATGGTCTCATGTCCTCTCCGAATCCTTCTCGAGGAAACTTCCTTAAGGCGTACTGGTACCTCTGGGCTGCCTCTTTCATCTTCCCTTTCTAGGAATAAAAAAACAGAGAAATTTATCTTTTTCAGAGGCTGCAAGATGAATAAGGACCCTGATGAGGATGGGCTGTGGCCAGAACCAGTCCACAAACTGGCAGGGTCACGTGGCCTCACTGCCCACACAGGTGTCTGTGACCAGAACCCGGTTATACAGAGGGATCCATAAATCGCCAAACCCATAGCTATCAGTCTTAAAACACTGGACTATCGTCCCCGTTACATATTTTCAACAAACATTTCACGAATGATCTCTCATGTAAGGACACTTTCATGCAAAGCGTTAACAAATCAGATGGAAAAATAATGGCGTTCTCAAGGCAAGTAGAGTCTTGTGGATAAACCTAGAGCTTGCTGGAGAATAATAATTTTTCTTTTAAGAAAAACTAAAACTCGGGCTTTAAAACCCCACGCAGCACTGCACATCATTTTCAAGGCTAAAGAAATCCATTTGCTCTGTCAGGTCTGTCTCGCAGCAGGTATGAAGTCTGTTGAAAATGGCTTAGTATTTCTAACATAATTGCCTACCAAAATTCATATTAAAACCACTTCAAAGCCACAACAATACACACTCTGAACTCAATTTCAAACTGATTCCAAGCCAGGAACCCTGCTGGGTCATGCTATACGCCTATTTATTTGTTATTATTTAAAAAAAAAAAAAGAAAGAAAAGGAAAATACAGAAAGAAAAGGAAAACACAGCAAGTGCAGCTGCTTCATGGCAAAAAGGATTAAAATGGTCATGATGTATTGATAGTTTTTTGTTTTCATAATCTTTTAATTCTTTCTAATCAGAGACCTGGAAAGAATGATGATCTATGGAAATGGCCTATTTCTCTAAACTCAGGGTTTGCAAACTACAGTTTCTGGGCCAAACCTGGCCTGCTATTTCTGCACACACGCTTTGGAACCTGGCCTGGCTCCTCTGTGTGTCATTGTGGCTGAGTCTGTGCCACAAGAGCACAGTTTGCGGCGGGGGTGGGGTGCAGGGTGTGTGGTGTGTGTGACAAGAACCACAGAGCAAAGCCTACCACAGTTACTCCCCTCCTCTCTCCAGGCAAAGTGTACTGACCCCCGATCTAAACTGGACGTCTTAGTGTGAAATTTGCTCAAGTCAAAATCCCTACTCTTTAAATTGTCTTTACATTTCTAAGGGAAAATGAGAAAAAAATTAATTTGCCTCCTGAGTATTATATATTATTGACTATTTTAAGTAAAAATCTCTCCAGAAACAGTTTCAAATTCCAGAGGCTTATAGATACTAAAATGAAGATAATAAAGGCTTGGGAGATTGCATGATTCTTATGAAAATGTCTCCTGAGTGTTCCTTTCCCATGTCTCATGATTCTAGGCGCCAAAGAATTTCCTGTAGGACGTGCCCGTTAAACTAGAAGCTACTCTGCCTCCATAGCAAGGCTTCAGGCTGTAAATCATAGTTACAGCCACAAGGATTTGTTCAGAAATAATGGTTCCCAGACACAAAGAGGAGTGCGTTCCACCTGGAAGATTCTGCTGTTAAGATATCAAAGCCCGGGCTTGAGGCCAGGATGGCACCTCCCGGAACGTCTCCTCGCTGAGCTACGTGCATCCTGTGTAGCAGCACAGCTATATCCATTACACCCCCAACTAAGGTTGCTTGCAGACTGTCACGGCGTCCCAGAAAGGGCGATACCACTTACTTTGTACATCACGTTTCCTTCCTCCATCAATTTCTGTAAAAGTATAATCAAAATATCAGGTTTGGAAGTAGCCATCGCCCAGGCAGCATTTCCTGCAAAATAAACATGTGTTCAGAGGCACTCGGGCGGGCTTGGAGGCAAGGAGTTCCATACTTTAATACACCACAGCTAAGCCTGCACACAGCAGAGCACCCAGCCTCAGAGCACCCTGCAGCATGTCCTGCAGACCCCGGATAACAATACAACTAAGAGAAGAGAGTGCTTAGCAGGGAGCTGCACCCCGCACACACCGTCATTGAGATGGAAAAAAGCACTGGGACACCAAGGCATCAGTGGGGCCACGAGCCACCCTCCCTCCTGTGGAGATCTGCTTCCAAGTCATCTCCTTAGCTCCCTGCAGTGCTGTCAGACCACAGACAGGTGAAGGCAGGCCAGCGTTCACAGAATCTCTCACACTCGCCTCAGAGTCACAACCAAGTCCGCGCTGAGACGTGAGCTCTGGCCCTGCTGCCCCCGGCCTCCCTGCCTCCGCCCGTGTCCCCGTCTCTCCCCCAGTGGCCAGCGCGGCCACAAGCTCTGCTAAGCCTCTTGCCAACACGCACAGGGAGCAGCGCTTAAGGACAGACTCAGGAGGCAGACTCAGGTTCACAGTGGCCTGCCGCTCACCATGACCTCAGGGAGCTACTCCCCACCTTCAGCTGGGTTCCTCCTCTGTGACGTGATGCTGTATGCTCATTCCCCTCTCATAGGGCAGGTGACGATGAAATAAGGTAAAACATGAAACTGCTCATAATAGTTCCTGATACTATGAGCTGCTTAATGATATTTCACCTTCATCGCAGTCCCCTCCCCAGAACTGCTGGCAGCCAAAGGTCTGACATGAAACCAGAAAAAAACCAGTGTGGTCTGGGTGCCCTTCCCCACACTCTGAATTGTGCCATGGTCCTACCTCTCAGAGCTCTCACCCTTGATATCCTTAAGTCACCCATCTTATCTCCATAAATCCTGAGAACTTTCTCTCCCAGAACGTGTGCTGGGGTTGCCACTGCCCTTCCTGGCAGACCAGACGCCGCCTCCCAAACAGTGGTCCTCACACTCGCCTGCTCATGACAGCCACCCGCCAGCTCTTGCCCACCCACCCTTAGTCCCTCCCATGGAGCCCCCCAGAACTGCTTCCACTGTGGCTCCCACGCACCCCCGACACCCCCAGTGCTGGGCTATCCCTCAACACTGGCCTCTGCCCTTTCTCCTCTTTTAAACACTCTGAATGACTGTGATTAACTGAGTCTTAGAGAGGGACCGACGGAGAAGACAATGGCACCCCACTTCAGTACTCTTGCCTGGAAAATCCCACGGACGGAGGGCCCTGGTGGGCTGCAGTCCATGGGGTCGCTAGGAGTCGGACACGACTGAGCGACTTCCCTTTCACTTTTCACTTTCATGCATTGGAGAAGGAAATGGCAACCCACTCTAGCGTTCTTGCCTGGAGAATCCCAGGGACGGGGGAGCCTGGTGGGCTGCCGTCTATGGGGTCGCACAAGTCGGACATGACTGAAGCGACTTAGCAGCAGCAGCAGCAGAGACGGACCGAAAAAAAAAAAAAAAAAAAAAAAAACCCTCCATACACCCGACCTCTTACTCCTTAACCTGGGAGCAGGTGAATGCAGTCCCTCACGAGCTCTAAAATCTGAAGCTACCCTTCCCCTTGTTGCTGCACTGAGGTGTTTGTTCACTGACCTAATTTGGCTCCTTTTCTCAGCAGCGTAACTACTACAGATGTGTTCCGACAACCAATGGCTCTGTCCAAGGGCCGCATACCGCTGTGGTCCACGTGCTCAATCACAGCCCCCTTGTCCACCAGATACAGCACCTGCAGAGAGAGCGCACAGGCCCTGAGGGCACAGGCAGAGGAGCCCTTGCCTACCCGAGGCCGGTGTGGAAGCTGGCGATCTTACTTCACTCTGATCTCGGATGCCTCTGGCCTAATGGGATCCTAGAATGGAAATAAAGTTGACACAGGACAAAGCAGAGAAATTGCAGTCCACAGCTCAAACCTGCTCTGCTAAAGTGACTGTGATGTTGGCAATGAGGAAGGCAGGCAGATGCTCCGGAAGTGGGTGGGGAGTGTGTCCGTCACCCAGACCACAGACAGGTACACGCACGCCTTCACCTGTCTTCCGCACCCTACTTCCCAGGCCACGGAGATGAGATAGTCACTTTTTCATCTCCAATTACTTATTAGGAGACAGGCTTCTGCCATAGCTCCAACGAGCTACCAGGTCACGGCAACGGGCACTCCAGAAATACTCAGATCCACACAGCCTGGATACAGAACCTGAAAAGGCTAGGATCCACCGGACCCAATTATAATTCACTTTTAAGGTATAGGAAAGAGATTTGCAATCTCTTAGCTTAAAGCTTAAAGCTAAGCTTTAAAGATGGAAAGCTTAAGACAATGCTACCAAGACTGACTTGATGTGACAAAACAGCTGTCACTTGGGCTAAACAGAGAACAAGAAAGAAAACCACACTGCGGTTTGACAGAAACAGAAATTGCCAGGAGAACGGCTCCACTCACTGGAAAAATCTGTAGATTGCTTAGAGTTTCATATGGATCTGATACATCTTATCAGTACACCAGCTGTTCACAAAACAACACACTAGAGGGATTAATATCCAGGATATGTAAAGAACTCCTACAACTCAACAACAAAAGCCTCAAATAACCCAATTTAAAAATAGGCAAAGCTGTGATAAGCCATAATGGAAAGAATATTAAAAAAAATATATATATATGTATAACTGAGTCATTCTGCACAGAAGTTAGCACACTGTAAATCAACCATACTTCAATAAAACTGAAAAAATAGGCAAAGTATCTGAACAGACATTTTTCCAAAGATGACATACAGATGGCCAATAAACATGTGAGAAAATGTTCATCACTAGGGAACAGCAAATCAAAGACACAAAACAAGTTATTAACTATTAGGATGGCTACTGTTAAATGGACAGGGAGGCCTGGGGTGCTGCAATTCATGGGGCCGCAAAGGGTCGGACACGACTGAGCAACTGAACTGAACTGTTAAAAAAGACAGAATGAAACAGAAAGCAAGTGTTAGAGAGGATATGGAGAAACAGGTGCCCATGCGCACTGCTGATAGGATGGAACCACTATGGACACAGTATGAAGGTTCCTCAAAAAATTAAGAACAGTATTACCGCGTGACTCAACACTCTTACTTCTGGGTATCTACTCAAGAGAATGCATAGATCTCCAAGAATTTGCAAGATCTCGATGAAATATTTGCATACCCATGTTCATAACAGCACTATTCCTAATAGCCAAGAGGCGGAAGCAGTGCACGTGCCCACTGAGTGGATGAATGGATTAACAACATAAGGCAAATACATAAACGGAATATTACTCAGCCTTGAGGACATCCTGACATGTGCTATGACATGGACAAACCTAGAAGACATATGCTGAGTGAAATAAGTCAGTCACAAGAAGACAAATATCGTATGATTCCACTTGTATGAAGGACCAAACGTTGTCATTCAGAGAAAGAGAAAGTACTGATAGAAAGACAGCTGCCGGAGGCTGGGGGTGAGGGGTGGTAACAAGGGCTTACTGTTTAGTGGGTGCTGTTTCCGTTTTACACGTAAAAGGAGCCTGGGCTCTGGCTGCACAACGTGCCGTGTATGTAGCAGTACTGAAGTCTTCACTTAGGAAGGTTACGATGGTCAATTTTATGTTATGTGTTTATACCCAATTTTTTTTTTTTTTTAAATGACAGAATACTAAGCTCCTTCACTCTTCCCTAATGTTGATAAACTAGAGGATCTGGTAAGGTAACAAAAACGGAGAAAGAAAAGTGTGGAGATGTGAGGTTTAAATAGCTGTTTTTGAAAACTGATACTTATGTACAATTTATAATGTCCAGGAAATTGAGACCATTTAATTCTAATATCACTGCCTTTTAAAAGCACCAGGCACAGATGTGCAGGATGGCTTCCGCCCCAAGGTCCACAGCTCCCAGCAACACAGTACCTGTCTAATTCTCATGTTAGACACACGTAACTATTCATAAATGACCATTCTCAGGGAGCTGAACATTCCTCCAACACCTGCTTGGTGCATGGAACGTAGAGACTAACAAAGATGTGGGTTTTTCCCTGAAAGACATTTTGTGGTTTTTCATTTATTAAGGTTTTATCCCTTCATTTCTCAGTTAGGGACTCAGGCATTTGACAAAGAGATGAAGACAGTGCCCAAAGCATTTTATATTATTTCAAGACAAAGCTGCATTGATTTAAAAGCAAACCAACTAACTGAGCAGTTATTTCTCACATATATAAAAGTGATTTTTAAATGAACTATACAGGAATTCTATTTCTATGACAATTATAAGAAAATAAAGCTACACGTGCATGTGCGTACACATGCTCACGGATGCGTGCTGCATCCATGTGTGTGTGTGCAGTTTGTCATCATGGAATTTTAAGCTTTTAAGAATCTATCAGAATCTTGACTCCAGTTCTGAAACAGACCGCATGCCACAGAACTAGCAGAAAGCGAAAGCCACCCACGGCACACGCGTACAGCCCGGCCACACTGGGGTGGCATCGCACACACTTGGGGATGGCTCGGATCCCAGATCAGTAGGTGGCCCGGGCCACCTGGCGCGGGTGGGGAGTACGGCCACCGCGGTACCTACGGTCTCCGCGTCGCCGTAGAAGGCGGCCAGGTCCAGGGGGCTGCGGCCGTTCTTGTCCGTCTGGTCGATCTCGGCTCCCTCCTCCACTAGGAACTGGACAACAGCCCTGTGACCTTTCAGACACGCCCAGCTTAATGCCGACAGACCCTCCTTGTCCAGAGAAGAAAGGGTGGCACCTGAAAGAGAAGCCCATTCAATAAATGTGACTTCGGAAAGGCCAGACCTGAGCAAACCCTTCTGCATCCATAGGGGCCTGGCTTGCAGAATATGGCCACCAGGCTGGTGAAATCTGTAGCTGACAGGTGAAACGATCATCCCTGCTGTAGCTGAGCAATGGGTACATGGGACACACCCCTAAACCCTCTACTTGTGTGCAAGGCAGAAAACGTCCATAACTAATAGACTTAATAAAGAGATTTTTTTTTTTAAAAAACTGAATCAGAAAGTATTAAATGGGTCTGCCAAAGCTCTTTTCTTTGTCCACCCAAGAGAAGCCCTCACAGGGGGACAGTGCCGCTACCTTTTGAAAGGAGAAATTCCACGGTGCTCAGGTGCCCTTCGCAAGCAGCCACCATGAGGGGCGTCCGGCCCTGCTTGTCACTTAGGTTCACGTCACAGCCGTGGTCCAAGAGCAACCTAACAATCTGAAAGAAACACTCAGGATCACACACTTGCCGCTGCATCTGAAATCACATGCTCTCTGCTCGGGCTGGTTGTTCCACCTTTAAGAGGAGTGAAAGGACTCTTTTCAAAAACCCCTCTAAGTTATGTGATCCAGGGGGCTTGTAAAATCTTTATATTTTATTTCTTTGAACAGACTCTTCTTTCAAATATATGCTCTTTTTAACACACCCAATTCATTACTCTGTCTATAACACAGGCACACGCAAGGCAGCAGTTTGAAGGAGAGGGGGCTCCTGAGCACAGTCAGGCTCAGCCACTATGAGCCACTATGGAGCAGCTGAGCAGAACCAAGGGGAGTGAGGCAGGGCCCCACAGGGCACTGACGCCACGTTCCTGGTGGGGAAACACCTACCCTCTCCCCTCAGCCGTCTGCTTCCAGGGACAGCTGGACCTTCACACCAGGGGGATTTTACCAAAGCTTCCTGGACAAGAGTCTCTGCCTCAAAGTTATGCCTTTAAACAGGACATGGTGAAAGGGGGACCAAAAAAACCAGACAAGCATCTCCTGCAGTGCCCTCCCAGCGGGAGCTGCTCTGCCTAGGGGGCAGTGGCATCTCCTGCAATGCCCTCCCAGCGGGAGCTGCTCTGCCTAGGGGGCAGTGGCATCTCCTGCAATGCCCTCCCAGCGGGAGCTGCTCTGCCTAGGGGGCAGTGGCATCTCCTGCAATGCCCTCCCAGTGGGAGCTGCTCTGCCTAGGGGGCAGTGGCATCTCCTGCAATGCCCTCCCAGTGGGAGAGGCAGTGGTCCTGGGGGCAGTGGTGCAGCTTCTCTCCCTCCAGGACCACATTTGTTCTAATGCCACCACAAGAAGGGGGCGTGTTCCCACTGCTTTCTCATTCTGGACCCACCAACAAATGCTTCCAAACTTCCTCACCACTTAGGGGACACTAAGACCAGGAGAGAGGATCAGCTAGGACATAGCAGGGGGCTGTGAGAGTAACAGGGAACGGATGGGACGAACCAAGCTTTTAGAACTGGAAAGGAGAAAAGCCAGAACCTTGGTGTGGAGCCCTCAAGGCTCCTACTGACAGAGCTGGCAGGAATCAGAAGGGTCACGACTCCATGATGTAAACTGGGGTCTAGAAAATTCTTCCTATAAAGGATGTGGTGAGAGCCGTTTGTTTTTATGCAGCCGTGTGTAACCTGGAGCCAGGCATGGGGTAGATACATGGTCAGTGTTTACAAAATGAAGGAATGCAAGACTAAACCGCTGCTCTCAGGGATCCCTTAATTACGAGCAGCAGCACATCACTCCCAGTAAAAGAAAGCAGCCTGAGTCACAGTGCAGGACCAGAGGGAGACACTTCCTTCCCCAAAGAGCACAGCAGGACCACTCCTCTCCCAAGTGCGCTGGGCAAATGGGTCATCCTGGTATGATAACAACTCTGCTACAGCAAATCTCCTGATGACATGATAGGCTTCACCAGCTCCACTCCCTTCCTCGGTTAAGGGAAGTGGCTATGGGTCTCTGACCTGGTTACCAGCCCACATAGCTGACTATGCTGGCCAGTCAGAGGTCTGCCCTGATGCTGCAGGACTCTCCATACAAGTAGAAGCCAAGAATGTGAGAAAAACAGGGTCCAGCAGCGGCGATGGGCACTTTTCCCAACCACTGTTTCTGAAGCCTCCAGGGTCCCCTGGGTACCTGCCAATGCCCCTGGCGTGCCGCGCAGAACAATGGAGGGACCCCTCTCCTGTTAGTCCGAGACACGGCAGCTCCACGCTCCAGCAGCAGCTCACAGACCTCCAGCTTGCCTCGTCCGGCAGCGGCCGTCAGGGCTACAGGGAGGAGGAGACTGTTAGCATGATGGCCACAGGGTGGTAGCCAAAGGAGGCCACAGATCCTCTGACACCCCTCCCACTGAGAGGAAGGGAACCACGCACTCTGCCCCCACTGAATCTGGGTGGGCTCTGTGACACCTCAGACCAACAGAATACAGCAGAAATGATGCTGCACCAGTGTGTGGGCCCAGGCCCCAAGGGCAGCTTCCAATTCCTTGGAACACGCCTTGGAACCAGACGCCATGCTATGAGGAAGCCCAGGCAGCCTTGAGATGAGGCCACCGGGAGAAGCTGTGTGTGGCTGACGTCCCCGCAGAGAGCCAGCAACCCCGGCCACCACATGCGCGTGCCATCCTGGAAATGGAGCCCCAGACTCCACCAAGCCACTCTATCACAGCAGCGCCATCTATGAGAACCTTCTCTACAAGCCCAGCCCAAATGCAGATTCAGGAGCCACAAAGCATGTGTTTTATTGTCGGTTTTTTTCACAGTATGAGACAACAACAGTATGGGGCAACACAAGCACAGAGATCAGTATTACTGTCCAGCCTCTCTTCTTCCCCTGCTACTGCTGCTAAGTCACTTCAGTCATGTCCAACTCTGTGCGACCCCAGAGATGGCAGCCCACCAGGCTCCCCCGTCCCTGGGATTCTCCAGGAAAGAACACTGAGTGGGTTGCCATTTCCTTCTCCAATGCATGAAAGTGAAAAGTGAAAGGGAAGTCGCTCAGTCGTGTCCGACCCTCAGCGACCCCATGGACTGCAGCCTACCAGGCTCCTCCATCCGTGGGATTTTCCAGGCAAGAGTACTGGAGTGGGGTGCTATTGCCTTCTCCACTTCTTCCCCTAAAGTCATACATTTCAGTCCACAAGAACTAATAAATACTGAGACAGTGAGAGTGTATCATATCATCCCTGCCTTCATGGAGCTTAGAATCTCTGTAACAAGTCCAGATCCTGGACTAAGGATGTTGAGAAAGCAAAAAAAAAAAAAAAAAAAAAAGGATGAGCAGACTGTGGAGGGACTTGTGTGCCCAGGCGAACAGCCCAGTTTGGCCCTGAGGCAGGCAGCTGCTGCTGGCAGGGGACACTCTGCAGGGAGGCAGCCAAGGACAAAGCAGGAACTATGCGAAGGGCAAGAATACAGGGCAGGAACCCTCAGGACCACCTCATGGCAGCTGCTGCACCTCTCCACTCCCAGGTCATGACACATAATGGTGGGGGGGGGTGGATTATGAGTAGAAAAGGGGTTCAGTTAGGAGAGGAGACTTCAGCTATGGCATGTGAACCACTGTCTAGAGGGAAGGACAGTGGCAGGTTGTGGTTGTCCCCCCGGCCAGGACGACGCTCTTAGACAGAGGACACGAAGGCGTGAGGGTGGGAAAGAGACACGGCAGGAAAGCTGTCTCCAATGCAGAGAAGGAAGGACGAAGCTTGAGCCTGACGCTGCAGCTCTAGTCCTGGGGCAATTCTTTAAATACAGCCTCACCCCTACAGACTCCTGGCATTCCTACAAATCAGTCAGATGCCTCAGTATGAAAACTGGGAAAACACAGAAATAGGCCGTTCACAAAAGGTGAAGACCAAAGGCCAATAACTCATGGAAAGTGCCCAACCTCACTAGTAGTCCAAGTAACCGCAAAAATGAGACCCCGTGCTGGTTGAAGACGTTCACACCCTTCCAGACGTGCGCCCGGAGGTGCCCCTGGAGCACAGGATGCTTAGCCTGGAGGTGCCCCTGGAGCAGAGGTGCCTATGGAGCACAGAGAGATGTGTACTCGTCACAGCCCTGAGCTGGAGCAGCCCAGCTGGCGTGGACCACCAACCCCATCAACAGATCACCGTGCAAACACGATACAGCAACCGCAATAAACGCTACACAGCTAAATGCAGTGCAATGGGTCAGTCTCCCAGATTTAACACTGATTCCGAGGAACAAAACAAAACAGGGTAACAGTTTGGAACTGAGCGCTCCTGGGCGGTTGCAGGACAGGCCCCAGCTGCCCCCTTTCCAAGAGGGCAGGGCCCAGCTCCCCTGTGAAGCCAGGGGTCCCCCAGCACCCAGACGGCTGAAGTGGGGAACTGGGGGCTCAGCAGTGCAGGGTCCTTGCGTCCTCTCCAGACACCCCTCAGGACAGACAGCATTCCTACTCCAGCTGTGTCGGCCTGGCCATGGCTTAGCTCCCAGGAGCACACAGCAAAGGACATAAATGTGGCACAGGGGCCCCATCTCCCTTGGAGGGACAAAGAAATCCTACCTGCTTTTCCAGTTTTCTGAAGATGGGGAAAACCAGAACAAACCACGGATGGATGAAGTGGAAGCTACCAAGGGTCTTGACCCCAGGTGTCATTCCGACCTGTGTTATACCAACGGGCTCATCACCACCCGTCACATGTCTAAGTTTGTAAATAAATTATATATAAATACTGTAAACAGACTAGTATTTATACTGGTTTAGGTATATATATTAGAGAAGGCAATGGCACCCCACTCCAGTACTCTTGCCTGGCAAATCCCATGGACAGAGGAGCCTGGTGCGCTGCAGTCCATGGGGTCGCTAGGAGTCGGATATGACTGAGCAACTTCACTTTCACTTTTCACTTTCATGCATTGGAGAAGGAAATGGCAGCCCACTCCAGTGTTCTTGCCTGGAGAATCCCAGGGACAGGGGAACCTGGTGGGCTGCCGTCTCTGGGGTCGCACCGAGTTGGACACGACTGAAGCGACTTAGCAGCAGCAGCAGCAGGTATATATATACTGGTTTAGGTTCAGACGGATCTGAACACCCGGGGCTGGTTGGTGACACGGAGGATGTGAGCTACTACCTGGGCCTGCGACTCCTCGGAGACCTCCCTGCAGTTAGGGAGCCCCTCCTCCGCAGGGAGCACAAAGCAGGCACACGTGCTGCATGTGGCCAGATGTGGGCAGGACCACATGGAAGGAACAAACTCAAGGCTCTTCCATTTGATGAGCGGCTGATCCACCGTGACATTCCAGTCTCTCTTATTTGGTAAACAAGTTCCATCTGCATCATAAACGGGGCCTTTACACCAAGATTTCTTTTGCAGCTGCCAGTGATTTTTTTTTTTTTTTTTTTTTTTTGCAACAACAGCACATCAAAAATGACAGCCCAGCACTAAAAATAGGACCCTGTGTTTGAGGAAGGCGCCAGAAGAGCCAGGGGTTAGAGCAGCTGAAGTCAGAGAAGAGTGCCGCCAGAGACCGGGCTGGATTCCCTTGTCTTCCCTTCCAGCCGGACTGGCTGCACTTCCGGTTATCAGCCCACCTTTGAGATGGTAAAATGCCTCTCCGCACAGGCTGGAGTCCCACACAGTTGGCCTAACAGGGATCACAAATTCTTAACCAGGCTCTTACTTTCAAATGACGCCCCAAACAGTGGGACCTGTGTTTCCCCTTTTCAACTCAGATTGAATCTTTGGTGTCATCAGGACCCCTGAGGCTGGTGGAGGGGGCGGGCATCTCAAGTTTCACCAGCCACAAGGATCTAAGGATACCATATTCGGAAACAAGGGAGACTGAAGACGAGTGAACCACATGCTTAAACAAACAAAACCACAGCAGAATTCTGCCCAGGAATTCCAGCTATTCTGCTGGAAAAACGCTGTGCCGCAGGCTGACCACCAGCCTCTGACAAGGGTCAGTGCACTCGGCCTGGCCAGAGAAGAAGGGGGAGGGAGCAGGACAGGAGAGAAAGCACCTGATGGTGTGGCAAGGCCTTGGCTTCTGGCCAAGGGAATTTGACGAGGAAAGAGGAAGAAAAAGGACTTGGTATGAAAAGGCGGTGGGCTCTAAATATCAGTGTGAGCTCACGGCGCTTCTCAAGACCCACACTGAACATCATTTCTCCTACTAGCAAAATCCTCAACAAGGTGGCATTTTTGCAGCTAAATTCCCATGAAGGCATAGATCATTTTCTGACTAAAATTTTTCTGCAGGAATACAGTCTTCTGTCTTCAGAGCATGGGGAGATTTGTCGTGGCAGATGTTCATTTTAAGAAAACCCAATTCACACTCAGCAATTCGAAACCTTCACTGAAAAACATCAGGGAGAGATGATTCTTGCATAAATGGATCGTTTGCAGGAATCTTATACTCACTAAAGTTCTCTGGGCAAAGACACAATTTACAAAAACTCAACTGTCAACTCACCTGGAACACAGTCATTCCATCAACAGGGCTGTTTATGACATTTTACGCCAGGTCTGTCTCTCTCTCTCACACACAGAGGGATGTGTGGCTTAACAAGCCTGGGGGTTTCAACGACGACTGTCGCCCCCTGACACGCTTCTGTCCTTAGAAGGGTGACAGGTCGGAGCACACACAGGCAGTTCCCTGCTTCTGGACACTGACCTTCCCTTACCTCAGACACTGACAACCCAGGCCGCCCTGCCAGGCCCGAGCTGAGCACAGGAGCCAGCTGCAGCCGCAGAAGCACTTCCTGCCGGCTGAGATGGCCCCAAGAGGGACGGAGGGGGGCCAAGGGGCTCAGCTGGGCTTCCGTGCTTGTGCTTACTGGTGCACTTTATGTCCTAACATACTGGTTTTTCCCATCTCTCAGAAAAATGGATGGAAAATGAACTCTGGTAAGCAGCAGGGTTGCGACCAAGATGGAGACCATTAGATGTGACAAAGGCAGAGAAGATGGAGCCTCGGCGGGAGAACAAGGTGAAAGGCATCACGGAATGCTGGGGACCGCTCCGCTCTCTTATCTAGACTATGACGCTTAGAAAAATAATTTGGGATTTCACAGTTTTTTAAACCTCTTTGGGAGTGGCAGCCCCTCCCCCTGCACTTTCTAATAACTGGCCTCTGGAGAAGTTGCTACCGCAGAGGTTACTCAGCCTGTGTTTCGCTTTGCTGTCCCTGTGGGTCCGGGCAGGGCGGCCACTCGGACAGGCTGGTCCCAAAGGCCTCTGACTGAACGCAAGTAGCGCTCTGACCCCTCCCGGAAAGCCAGGGGACACCCCCTCCTCCACCTTCTACAGACTGCATTTATAAAAAACCCAAGCTCACAGCCTTGTTCTGTGAGGCATTTCCTTCCTGGTTGAGGGAGGAGGAAGCTTCCATGAAAAGAATAAACTTCCCAACAGCTATAAATTCTTCATCTCCACAAAGACCTGAACCCTCAACAATGCAAAGGATAAAACGATACACAATAAAGACTGCTCTGACCGGAAAATGCCATTGCTCTGGGAGACCAACTCCCAGGAGCGCCCGGCACCCCTGGCCTTGGCGGACGCCCATGCTGGAGGGTGACCTTATGAACGGGAAGCCAGTCCTGCCCACATACTCCCTGAAGCACACGAGTGGCTGTTTGGAACACCTTCCTCATTGTTCTGACCCTTCCTTATGGTCAGCATGTGGCACAAGTCTCCCAGGAGGGCCTGAAGCTGCAGGTCTCAGTGGGGTCAAGGAGAGGGAACCTCTGTTACAAGGCAACAAGCAGCAACCCAGCGGCACGTGAAAATGTTGCCTCCCCTGCTGTATCAGCCCATTTCCCAGTGAACTATTTATAAAGCAAGACAGGAGCCAGATGTGAGGAACCCAGACACTCCTGATGTGCGACCAATTCTAGAGTGAAAACATGCCGTCAGTCTCTGTACACAGATTAAACACGAACCTCAAGTTGCCAAGGAATTGTTTTAAATAAATAAAATATGCAACTGCCACGGGACTTCACGTGTGATCAAACTTCTTTGTCCCTTATAGTCTCTTGCGATGATGCACTTTGTGATTCTAAGGAACCTAGGTTTTTAGAACTTTTAAAAAAGGATAAGAAAAACAGTGCAATGTGAGATTACCAGACAAGATGGCAGAGTTAGAAGGACCTTGAGCTCATCTCCTCTCAGGAGGAAAATAAGAAGATTCTGACATTTTAATAATATACTCTGATATTTGTGAAGTGCTTCCTACAGGACACTTCATGGTCCTTCAAATTCACAAATTTATTTAATACACAGCTAACTTCTATGAGGCAAGTACCACTCATCCTGGTTTTACTGATGTGGAAACTATGGCCCAGAGAAGTTAAAACAACTCACCTAAGGCCACACAGCTAGTGGAAGGCACGAAAGCATGTGATGCCAGGGAGTCCAGCTGGAGTCTGAGTTCTTAACTCTCACACTTTGGCCCCTAAAGAATCTCTTTTAAAAAATATTCAATCAATCAGACTAAGAATGTTGTTCTAGAACAAGGGTACCAGAAAATACTTTTCTTCTCCTGAAGAATTGTTAAGCTTTCTCCCACAGACAGTAAGAATAATCCACAATGAGTGTGCTCCCTTCTCACTCTGGTCAAAAGGCATCCTAAGGCCAAAACAGTAGTTCAACCTGGCAAGCACACAGGACATTACGGCAGGAATATCCACGCTGTTCCTTGTGTCCTGTTTGTGACCTTTTTTCCCTTTTCTTATATATTTTATTTCAAAGAAGCCTCTTCAAGTCCTTTGAGGGATAATGTGTGCTATAAATAACATAAATTCAATTTAAAAACAATTTCCTAAAATATGGGATGACATAAATCACGTTCCATACAGACTTTGTGCCAAAAACCTATCAGAAGACTGCAGCTCTGACCAGCTGTCACTTCTAAAGCATGCTGAGAATGCTCACATTTTGGGTAGATCCTCTTACACACCGCATTATTTAAAGCATGTACATTGTGCTGTTCCCTCCTCTCCTCGAAGGGATACATGTGAGCCGAGGAGAGCAGAGTTAAAGGCAGGACCCCACATGAGGGATCACTGCAAAAGGGGGACCTTCTGACAAAACCATACTACGCAAGTGTGTGCATGCTCAGTCGCATCTGACTCTTTGAGACCCCACGGTCTGTAGCCCACTAGGCTCCTCTGTCCATGGGGTTTCCCAGGCATAAATATTGGAGTGGGTGGCCATTTCCTCTCCTCTTCCAGACCCAGGGATCAAAACTGTGTCTCTTGCATCTCCTGCACTGGCAGGCAGATTCTTTACCACTAGTGCCCAGCCTCAAAAACAGAAAAAATCCAAATATATTTCAACAAGAGTTTTAAACATTCAAGGTAACTTTTCAACAGGAGAGCAGGTGAACCTCCTGAGCTAGGAGGGAATGTCCAAAACAACAAGCAGCCATGTTTGTGGGTAAAGATGCTCTAAACTACCAAAATGCATACGAGTGCATGTCTTTATGTTGGAAGCCCAGGTTGTGTTTTTTAATCAAAAGGAAGGAACTCACTAGAACAAAGGCCTCTGTGTACAGCAAAAGCAGCACAATGGAGGTGGGGCACGGGTCTTGGTAAGCGGTCAAGCCACCAGTCCATATGCAGTCGAGATGCCTCTGTGGGCCTCCACAGGCGCCCTCCTCGCCCCTCACCTGCCCCGCAGCACTGGGACACACACTCAGTGGATTCCTGATGTCCTCTGAGCAGAGGACAGGTCCCCATGTCAGGGGCAACCCCCGGGTGTCTTCCAGGGCAGAAAGGGGACAGGCTGTGGACGCACCCCGTCCCTCTCCTTCTCACCCCAATCCCCTCTATTGTTAGAGTGACCCCATGCCCATCTTCAGCTCCTTCCAGAGCCTGAGTTACCCCCTCCTCCAGTGCCTACATTACTCCACTCTGTCCCTCCCCTCTCATAGTCCTGGGTTACGCCCCCCTCCCATTTCCCTCCCTTTAGGGTCCTGAGTTATCCCCTCCCATCCTTTCCAGGGTTCTGGGTTACCCACCTTCCCCTCCCTTCCTAGGGCCTGGGTTGCCCCCTCCATCCAGAATGTTGGATCACCTCCCTTCTAGGTTATCCCCTCCCTCACACTCTCTAAGGTCCCGGGTTACCCCCTCTTTCATGCTTAGGACAGCCAAAACTTCTACCTTGTTCAGAATGGACAGAAATCTGGATTTCCACCCATCTTACTGCTCTTTTCTAAAGCAAACCCTAGCAGAGGAAGGAATGCCTGAACAAGGACTTCCCAGCAGTACTGATGAGACCTCCCCGGGACCTCCAAAAACTATACAACAGAAGTCACTTGCTTGTCTCTACAAAGCAAATTCCTTCACGTAAATTCTCCACATGTCCCAACAAGCAAGAGATCAGTTCTTTTCTTTCTAGTCTCTCACCTGAATTCTGCCTTGAGAGGTACCTAACCGGTGTGAAGGCCAAACTCAATCCAGAAGTCTCAAATTTCCTTTAAATTCTTAACAAATAAGAGCCCTACTCTGTCTAAAAAAAACCTAAGGTAAAATCTGAAAGAACAGAAGGTTCTTTTAAATCAAGCACCAGGCATCCTGTTGCCTGATGTGCGCGTAGAGTTCTGGGGTGGCTTTGGGTGTGATGAGCTCAGCCGTCCATGGTCCCTGCAGTGGCAGCTTAAGGACACCTCACCCCCCGCCCCCAGAAGGACAGGCAGAGTCCCAGAGTGGAAACTGAAGCAGCTGAACGGAGACAAGAGAAAAGAGAGAAACTTTTTAAAACAGCAAAGATGAAATACAACTCATATTCTGGCTTCCTGGTCCCATAAGGAAACAGGTGTGAGGACCCTCCCCCCAAACTGGTCTGGAAACGTCCCACACCCAGCTGAGGGGCTGTGCTGAGACTCAAGTCCCATCTAGAATTCCACGCAGAATTAGAGAAGAGTGACCCATGACTGGCATACATGCTGGACTAAACTGCCTCCACAAGCAATGATAATGAAGGTTATGCAGCTAAAAATCCCATTTGATTTGCTGGGGAGAAAATTCAACCCTTCTTGGAAATTGAGGAAAATAAAACAATATTTACAACAATTAAGTTTCTTTGGAAAGTATTTACCAACTAAAAAAGCATGAACAACATGAAAGAATATTTGACATGAAACATTTCGGTGAGACATCTAACGACCTCTGACGGGGCATCTCAGTTCAGAACTTAGGGAAGGGCAATCCTTGGGAGTGGGTGGCTAACGGGCGGGATGGCATCCTACCCATGTGTGAAGCCAGGGCTCCAAGCCTGCTGCTACCAACTAGGAGCAGTGAGAAGGATTTCCAAGGGACCACAGGGCACGGCACATCGGGGGCTGGCAGTCGGGCTGGCGGTGTGGGGAGGGAGATTTATGCACACAAAGATGGGGCTGGCACTGGCCATCTTGGCCTGTTGGTCATGTCCATGCCGTGGGTAGTTGCTAATAGCTAGGTGTTTCAAAAGATGCAGTACAGCACCCAGCCACGTAGATGACTGGGTCGAGGGCTTCTAAGCCAGCCTGGAGTCCAGCAGCACGTGACCTGCACTATGACAGACAAGAAGACACAGAGGACATGGTCCCAGTGAGCAATGGGCTCCTGACCTCTTTCCTCCAACAACACAGCTTCTCCCAAATTATTCTGCAAGGTGAGTGTTACCTACCCTAAAAGTTACATCACTTTGTTTTCTTTAAACCCACCTGTCCGCTCAGTCAACAGCTATGTACCAAGCACCAGACAAGACCAGTGGCTAGTGGCTACGAGGCTGGACGTACAGATAGCAAGCATTTCCATCATCACAGAAAGTTCTGCAGGACAACATGAGACCAGACACAGTGATTACAGAAAGAAGAGCACAGGAGACTTGGAGAGTTCTGCCCTCCTGAAACCCATAATGTAGGCACAATAAGCTTTCATCAGGTAAGCAACAAGAGATACAAGACCGGCAAGAACAAATGGTTCTTCCAGAAGCTGCGGTTTTAGGTCTGTCTCAGTTAATAAAAATATTTTTTAAAAGTTAAAAAAAAAATCAAAAAACAATCAAATTTATAAGCAGTAAGTACTAAGCAGGGAACTGTAACGTGACCCCAAGGAGTCAGGGCTGGGAACGCTTTGCTTACAAAACAGGCGTATTCACTGAAATAAAAGCGTTTCTATTCCCCTAAAGAGCAAGAGGTTCTGACTAGAGACAGACAGCAGGCTCACAGACTTGAGAGAGGCCTGGAGTTTGGGAGCACAGTTCCTCTGACAATTCACAGCAGCATGAGGTCACCAGTTAAGCATTTCTGATCATTTTATCAGGCTGATTCCCATCGAACACTGACAAGGGAACAGTAACTCACTTAGGTCAAGACTTCGTGGGAGCCAGCACTTGTTTGTCATGACTGTGGAATGCCTGAAGCAGATAACTTGAGCATCTGATGGGTTCTTGTCATGGTTCAGGCTGCCCAGAAACTACAGGATCAAGGCTGTTTGTGTGAACGGGCAGGTGGCCTCGGCAGCCACACAGGCAGAGCTGCTGGCTGGAGACATACCCCAAGCCCACTCCGGGAGCTGCAAGCTTTCTCCTCACTCTTCTTCCACTGGAGTGAGTGTCACACTCTTTATTTGCGTGAGAACAAGGGAAAGTGCTGAAGAGCTACAGGACTGATTTTGAAGGGCTGGATCTAAAAACCAAACAGACCAAACAGACATAAAAAGGAAATGGCTCCAGAGGTTGGTGGAAAGGGAAACTACATAAATCAGGCTCTCTGCTCTCCAAAACCAGGAGAGATACAGGTAGCTGAGCTCCAAACAGGGCGGCACAGCGCTGCATGGACACCATCAAAGCTGGGCAGGTGAGCCAAGAACAGACCATGGAGACCCTGCAGGAACCCCGTCAGCTGCTATTTTAAATCCAAGTTGTTCATAGCTAATCTACACTGCATAGACATGAATGAACTCTTGGGATCCTACCCTCAAGCTGCGGCCGGAGACAGATAAGTTCCATTCTAGAGTGTTTTAGGCACAAAGCACCACTGACTACACCCAGGAATGAGGATCAAACCAGGAAGGAGAGCAACTGCTTTCATTCTGCGCGTCTTTAGCAATTAGAAGCAGCGCACAGAGCATGCAACCCACCCAGGCTGGGGGACCACCAGGTCGCCGCTTGCTGAGAACAAGGACTGCGAGCTGCCCCATCGACTCAGGCTGTCTTCACCGGGGCCGTCTCTTCCAGAAGGCATTTGGGGTCAGGTAATGTGGACCCTGTGTGGCTGAATCCCAAACACAGACCTCACAATCTGGGCAATGCAGTACACATCTATGCAAAACCCCATATATGCAGATGTTCCCTCATCTAAAACTTCCTCTGCAAGATTTCCAAGTGTTCCTCTGACAACCACTGACTACGGTCTGTAGTGGCAGACATGGGTGGACATTTCTGAAAGAACACAGGAGAAAAATATCACACAGAAAAATGCAGAGCAGGCAAGACTGGCTTTACTGACATGCAGCCACCGAGTACAGCAGGGGCCTCTAAGCCTGAGAAATAGTGCTTAGCTTTCTCTTGGTTTAAATTTTTTCCAAAGTCTCTCACACTCTCAGCTGAGGAAATTCAGGTTTACTGCCTGCAGAGGAAAGCTATGAGCTGTTTCTCAGGCTGCAGAGTGGTCTGAAGGTTATACACAAGGCTTTGCAAGGGAGAAGCTGAACCATTAGTTATCCTTTCACTGAGGCTGATGGGAGCCTGTAGTTTCTCTTCCATGCTTCTTTAGCCTACAACCTGGCAGATTCTCAAGGGGGAAGGAAGGAAGGTGCTTACTGAAACTCAGGACTGGTCATCTCGAGAAAAAACAGACCACACAAACAGCTCTCAAATGAAAGCCTTCTCTGCTTCTCTGGATTTTTTTTTTTTTTTTTTTTTTTTGGCCCAGAAAGAAAACACCCTTCTAATATTAAAGATCAGAGATTCTTATTGAGCTAAGTGAGGGGTGTTACAGGTACTGGCACTGACCCCCATCATCATCACGGCTCCTCTCATTAGTGTTCCTGTGAGACCGGCACTTAGACAGCTGCTTACGGTGATTCTCTGTTTGTCCCGAGGCCACAGAGCCCCTGAAATCACCTGGGTGGACTTTTAGGAAAGGAGTGTCCTATCCTTCCCAGGTGGCGCAGTGGTAAAGAATCTGCCTGCCAGTGCAGGAGACGCAAGAGACGCGGGTTTGATCCCTGGATCAGGAAGATCCCCTGGAGAAGGGCATGGCAACCCACTCCAGTATTCTTGCCTGGAGAATCCCTTGGACAGAGGAGCCTGGCAGCCTACAATCCATGGGGTAACAAGGAGTCAGACATAATTATTGGACTGAGCCTGAGCATATACCTGTGTGTGTGTCAAGTCACACACCCTAATGAATCAATTTCTAGGCCCAACTGCCCCAGGGGTTCTGACCATAGGGAACACCTGGCCAAGATTGTCACATCTCATTCAGTCTTCATCAGATCCTAGAAAGCAGGATTATTTACCTCATTTGACAAAGAGGCAAAGACCCTGCCTCCAGGCCCCAGAGGACAGGGATCTGGCCTTCCGAAGTAGCACAAAGAAAGCCATGTGCTGGCCTGTGGGCTACCTTGAGGCCCACAGCACAACAGGAAGTGGTGGAAACTTTCACCAAATATGGAGTATTCCATACTATTGAAATGACTGGGGAAAAGACTCCATAAGGAATTAAAGCCAATATTTACATCTACACACATGGACCCCAAGCATAATCTAAACCCGTCTGTGAGTCCTGCACTCTCCCTGAACCTAGTGGACATGCCACCACTCTTGCCCTTTAACACCAACCCCCCTGCCACCAGCCCACCACCCACATCTCCACAACTAGCATTATAAGCCCCAGCATGCGCCTGGCAGCATCTACAGGGGAGTTGGGTGGGGGGGTTGACAGGGGAGGAGGGGCAGTGGGGAGGGAGTTGGGGGGCGAGCACCTGTGCTACCCATCAAGAAACTCTTTGAGGCTTTTCTTAAGTATGAGTTAGCTGAGGGACTCTACACACCACCATTTGGTTTGTTAGGAAATAATTGAGAAGCAGTTGGAAATAAATCTGTGCAGGAGACACTGAAGTCATACACAGGACGCAGCCTGGAAATGCATGTTAAACACCATTGGTTACATTTGGTAAACAGCAACTGATAAAGTCTCACACTTCTAAATCCAATTCAGTCAAATGGAAAATTTCAAAGCAGCCTTATTTACATTAATATTAACCTGACAAGTAGCCAACTCAGATCTTCCCGAAGATTTACTACAGTTCAACACACACACCCCACACCAAAGGAAATGGACCCTGTAGCTGGTATTCAGTCTGTTGTGCAGGCTCCATGAGGACTGAGTCCTACTCTGGAGAAGGCAGGCCAGAGCCTTCCTTGCTGAGCACCTTGGATTCAGCTGAACACAGGGCTGCAAGTTCTGCGCTGCTCATGGTGCAGTCACAGGACGACCAGGTTGCTTAGGACATCAAAACACTCAGCGAGGTGGAAAGCACCGCCTTGTCCGGGTATTTCTAGCTGACATTCATCAGAGGCACAGGAACTGCTGGTCTAATTCAAAATGATTCAAATTGCACTTGCTTCTAGAAAAGTTTTACTCATCATTTGGGAAGTTTCAAAAGCTCTTAACTTCAAACGCTTTGTGATAACAATAGGCCCAGATGCATCCCATGTCATTCTTAAGACAACTGGGCCAAAATGGCGGCGAGGACATCAAGCAGCTACTTGGCCCCAGCTACAAGCAGGGGAACCGTAATTACCTGTTTCTCCCCACAGCGTGTCGGTGCCATTGACGTCTATTTCATGTTCCTTTTCCAGTTCCAGCAAGCACTGGAGCACCTGTCAAGTGGCAAGGTGATTTAATGAGTTTTCAAAGCCATATGCGCTTATTATATCCTGTGTATCAAAGGAGAGAACGTGTTGTTTTTTAACCGTGATTATCTCATGCTGCACAAGGAGAGAGAATATAATGAAAATGGTTTTCCAGCATAATTCATATGCTATTCACACTTTCACTTTGAGAAGAAGAAGAAAAAAAAAAAGTGAATTTCGGCAACACTGTTCAGGATTACTAGGTACTCAGAATTCTAATGAATTCCAACATGACCCAAATATGCCAGCCTCATCAACAAAGGACAGGGGAGATCATACAGAGTGCAGCTTCTGCATAAATCGCCAGAAGATGGTGAATCCCTTTCTTCACAAGGAAGGAAAACAAGGTGATGTATATACCTTTCAATAAAATAATGCTGCTTCAAATGCTTTTTCCACTCACATTATTCTTTCCCCTCGATCAAACAGCAGGGTGCGTCACGGGGTGGGGGCAGGGAGCCAGAGGTATCTGAGCCCTTAACCAGAGTCAGATCCACCCTGCTCTCCAGCATCCGCCCTGCTCACCAGCAGCCATCTTCCAGCTCCCCAATCCACTCACAATAAGGGCCCCACATCCTAGTCAGAAAACCTGTGAATGTTACCTTACGTGGGAAGAGGGGATTTGTAGATCTGACTGCGAATCTTGAAACGGGATGATTATCCTGAATTATCACAGCGTATATTGTATACATACTTGATACGATCACAGCTGTTTATAAGAGGGACAGGAGGAACCAGGGCCAAGGGAAGGATGAGGTGAGATGACAGGAAGCACACTCGGAAGACAGAGGCAGGGCCACAAGCCAAGGAGTGAGGTGGATTCTAGAAGCTAGAGGAAAAAAGAGAAACACTCTTCTCTGAAGCCTCCAAAAGAAACACTGGCTTCCTGACCCAACTTAATTTCAGCCTTCTGACCTCCAGAACAGGTTGCTTCAAGCCACTGAAGTCTGCGGTCACTTACTACGACAGCATGCGGAAACTAACACGCCCCTCAAGGCCTGTGGTGAATGAGCCCTGTCCTCTGCCATGAGGCAGTGGCTGGCTGCTTTCCCACGGCTCCTCACAGCCAGTTTCACAACAGCCTGAGACCAAGGTCACATCCAACGTGGCTTCGCTGTCCTTCCTAAGATGATTTTTCACCTTCTGGACCTATGCAGATTTAGGGAACAGTTTAAAAAGGAAAAGCATCCACATTCAAATATGTCGATTTAACATGCTCCCTCTTTATCTATGTAAACGGGTCTTTAAAAATATTTCTTTGTATTTTTAATCTAAAAAAAAAATAAACCCAGCATATGGTAATGTTTAATACATTTTTATGAAATGTGTGCTTTGTTCATTTTTTATGAAAAAAAGTATTTTCTCCAAAACTAAAACACAGTTAACTTGACTAGCATTGTTTTACATTTCTATAAATTTCTTTTATGTCTGTCTTAAGAGAAGATAGCTTCTTTTTCTTATATGCTTCTGTATTCAACTTGCTGCAATATATTGTCTTGGTTGAAGTAGTGTATATGTGCATTTTTGACATTTTAAATGCCAACAATAAGCCAGCTAGCTGCGTGTATGTGTGTATCTGCTCCAGTGTCTTAAATGGTAAAAGTCAGCCAGCCAGCTTTGTACCCAAATTTACTTTGGTACATTTACATTTTACATTTGGTACATTTACATTTGGCACATTTACTTTGGTACAAAGTCATTGTGGGGAAAAATCTTAGAAACATTGGCAACTCTAATCGCCTGAAGACACTACAGAGTGAGAAATACACGGAAGAAAAAGGGTAAAATATTATTAACTTCACAGACACATGGGTCAGAAGATGACAACAAAATCTTCAAATCGAGGAATACTGACACCGGCCAGAAATCAGTGCTGGATATAACTACTGCATGAAGTTCTCCTTCAGTGCAGGAACCGTAGATGACAAGCATGCTTACATGCTACCAGAGCGTGTTCTATTTTAAACACCTCTATTTTTAAAAATCCTTCCAATACTCAAGAACAAGTTTAGAATTAGGATTCCATGTGATTATTGTTCAAAGACCACAAGGACAAGAGGATGAATCAAAGCGGGAAAAGGAGAGGAGAGCAGGACTAGAAGGTAAAAACAGAACAAGGAGGGGAGACAGGAAGCAGCAAGGCGGGGCAGAGAGTGCGCGCCCTGGAGGGGCTCCTTCCACTCGCAGGAAGGCTGTGGTAACAACAGAACACCTTTACACGTGGTGAGACCAACTGCTCTGTTTGGAGACCCTCATTTCCTTTCATTCCTTCAGTGCATCGCAAGCAGGCAACCTGGAAGAAGGTGAGTGCGAAGCGCCCAGCCCCCCGGGCTCCCGCTTTCCCAGGGAGTACCCTGGGAAAGGCCCCACTCACCGAGCCGTGGCCCATGCTGGCGGCCGCTGTCAGCGCCTGCTGCAAAGCTTGGCTCTTCCTCAGCGCACCGGGCTGCGGCGGGCCCAACGACCACTCGCAGGTCAGCAGGTAGCGGAGAACGTCGCCGTGGCCCCTCAGTGCACTGTGGACCAGCGCGCACTGGCCTTTCTTATCCAAGTGGTCCACCTGGGTGGGGAGCGGGGGCAGGAGCAGGGGAAGGTCACAGCTGAGCATCACTTTGTCACAGTGACCACATGTGCTGTGAACAAACCCCATCCCACTGCAGATGTACGGGGTTCGTGTCCCAGTGTGTCCCTCTGGAGAGTCTCTGTCTGAATTATTGCAACTGATGCACTGTTCCAGGCCTCGAGTTCCCTCTGTAGATCTAGTGATCACAAGGCATCCTCTTCATGCCGTTCATGGAAGAAGGGAAGTGCTTCTGTTAAACCTTCCTAGTGGATTCATACTGCTCACACTGCCCCTCCATTTCCACCTCCAGACCATGGGTTGGCTTTATTTGGAGGCTAGCTGAGAGCTCTGTGGGAGAGGATGGAATCATATAGGTGGCTTATGTAGGCAGAGCCTCTGGGTCGAGGTGCAGAGCATCTTCAGAATTTACAAGTGAGGCTGGACCCTAAGTCCTCTCCCAGCCCAAGATCCCAGGCTTAGACAGGGCATGAAGTTTTATCTGCTGTCTCTTGGACCATCACGGGTATGCAGCCCTTGGTCACTGCCCCTTTGTGGCTGACCAGCCTTCCTGGCTTTGTGGCCACACTTGGCATGCTGGCACGACCTGGGTCACCTGCCTTCCCCAGTAAAATGCCACTTGGAGTCCCTTCCTGCCCTTCCTTGTTCAGAGCTGGGTTTTCCAGATCCCTCCCTTTTGCTGGCTTTCCTGTTTCAGTGACTAAAGAACTGTTCTGCCCCCCAAATCATAGCTTGCCACAGATTAAGGATACTGCACCCAAGTGACCAGGGTTGGGAAGAACAGGTTTTGTCTGCCCTCATACCTGCTCCCCAGAGAACTAGAAGCTCCAGTTCACTTCCTAGGGAGACAAAGGGCATGAAGAGGATGCCTTGTGATCACTAGATCTACAGAGGGAACTCGAGGCCTGGAACAGTGCATCAGTTGCAATAATTCAGACAGAGACTCTCCAGAGAGACACATTGGGACATGAACCCCATACATCTGCAGTGGGATGGGGCCAAAATGCTGTATTTTCGAGAGAAAAAAGCAAAAAGACTCCCATAGTTACTATAAGTCTAACGTCTTTTGTTGAACTTCAAAAAGCCTAACTATAAAGAAGAAAAACAAATATCAGCAATTTATTTCTATTGCTGTACAAAAGTACATTCTCCCTTCCCCAACAAAGTGCTTAAAATAAACAGTTTACTATAAACTTGGCACTGTTCTCATTCAACCTATTAACACTGACAGTCCTTGAGCAACTTGTTAATAATATAGTTACTTTGCATTGTTTTAGGCACATGACTTCCAAGACCCACAGAACTCGTTTATTATTATTATTTTAAAAGAAGACATAACATGAAATAAAAAGAAAAGAGAAAAAAAATCACATTTAAATCTTCAACTCATCCAGTGCAGAGTTAAATTCTGTGACAAGTTCAAAGGCAACACTTGCAGGCTTTTTACAGGATGGCCTTACTTGGGCCTCTAATGACCAGGAGCCTCCCCTCAGGCAGGATTAAGCAGAATAAGAGGTTTGAACAAAACATACGGCCCCCTCTCCCTCTCGAAGACAATATACTTCTATCACACATACCCACATCAGGGCACATCACACACTGTAGCTCCACCCTTTCTGTTTATGTTCATTGCAACTTGACAAAGTAGAGGCAGAAGGGAGCCTGGCCCAGCCAATGAGAATTCTACCAGCAATGGGAGACACTTCCCACCTCTGTGGCCCCCTTCAGCCCTCTGAGGGGAAGGCTGTCGCTTACCCTCGCCCCCTTCTTGGCCAGCAGACACACCAGCTTCATGTGGCCTGCAGCGGCCGCGTAGCAGAGGGCAGTCATGCCATTCTCCGACATGCCATCCAGGCAGGCGCCGAATTCCAGAAGCAGAGTGACCACTTCCTCGTGGCCAAGGTGAGACTGGACGCACAGGATCGGGGCGTTATTTAACACTTCGGTCCTGTAGTTCACGTTGGCCCCTCCTAAAATCAGGAGACGGCTCACCTGTTGGAGAATGTCCCCCAACAAGATTAATTTCTCATGAAGTTGGCAATCATAACAATGTTTGTGGAGAAGGGTGGTATCCTTAGTCCAGTGGTTCTCAAACGTGAGTGTGCACTGGTATGACCTCACATGCACTGAAGATGCACATTCTCGCTGGTGAGAATGCAGAATGGCACAGCTGCCTCGGGAAACTGTGGAGGTTTCTCAGGACCCAGCCATCCCACTCCAGGTACCCGTCCAGAGGAAATGAGATCAGAATCTCAGTGAGATACCCGCACTGCTGTGTGATGGAAGCACTATTCACAATCGCTAAGAGTTGCAGGCAAACTAAAAGGTCAACAGATGAGTGGACAGACAAAAGTGGTATGTACATACACTGGCATATCACCCAGCTTTCAAAAGGAAGGAAATCCTGCCCCATGTGACAACACAGATGAACCCTGAGAACACTGCTCACTCAATCACGTCTGACTCTTTGTGACTCCACGGACTACAGCCCACCGGGCTCCTCTGTCCATGGCATTTTCCAGGAGAGAATATTGGAGTGGGTTGCCATTTCCTGCACCAGGGGATCTGCCAGGCGCAGAGATCACACCTGCATCTTCTGCACTGGCAGGTAAATTTTTTACCACTGAGCCACCAGGGAAGCTATTGAGAACATTGAAAGTGAAAGTGAAATCGTTCAGTCGTGTCCGACTCTTTGCGACCCCATGGACTGTAGCCTACCAGGCTTCTCAGTCCTTGGGATTTTCCAGGCAAGAGGACTGAAGTGGGTTGCCATTTCCTTCTCCAGGGGATCTTTGCAACCCAGGGATCGAACCCGGGTCTCCCACATTGTAGGCAGATGCTTTATCCTCTGAGCCACCAGGGAAGCCCGTAAGCCAACGATAAAGAGACAAATGCTGTATGACTTCACTAAATATAAGGGACATAGAGTAGTCAAATTCACAAAGATAGAAAGTAGAATAGTGGCTTCCAGGGCCTGGGAGAAGGTGGGGGAAACAAGACCTGTTTAATAGGTGTGGAGATTTAGTTTTATTGTAGAGTTTTATTACTGCACAATAATATGAATATATTTAACACAGATTTCTACCTTTAAAAACAGTTAAGATGATACATTTTATGATGTGTTTTATCACAATTAAAAAACAAAAATTTAGAAATGTCTATTCTCTGGACTCAGACCTCTGGATTCAGTAGGTCTGGCGGCGGTGGGAGTGCGGTCTAAGAGTGTGCCTGTTTACTGAATTCCCCCCAGGTGATAGAGATGCTGTTGGTCTGGGGATCACATTTTGAAAACCACTGTCTGATCCAAATAAAAACAGAAAATTCATTTTGGGGGACAATGAAATAATCATCACGGGATTAAATAATTAACAGTGAGATAATAAAGCCAAAAATAAGAGCATACAGTTTTTTCTTTACAAGGAATTGTACCTGCAAGAAAGAGCAGAATACGTAAAAATGCTCATATGCTTGGGACTGTCAGCAGCACGAAACTCCTAGAAAAGCATCTGCTTTTCTGACTAATTGCTATATATCCACCACCCACTGAACGCCTTGGATCCAGATATAAAAGGAAATTCATTATCTATAGGTTTTAAAATAAAATCATTGAATACTTTATGTGAATTATAACTGTACTAATATTTTCTTCAAGTCTCCAGATCACTGGAAAAATGACACTCCATTAACACCTATTAAGATGCCCACTGCGTTTCTTCAAACAGTCCCTTTCAATGGTCCTGATCACATCAATCACCCCCTGACAGACTCTGGCCGCCTCCGGCTGCCCGTTAGGTATGAAAACCACAGAGACTGCGTCTCTTATCTGACCAGAGACACATGGGATCATTAGAGGATCGAGAAAGATGACAAGGAATATAAAATGTGAGGCATTTCAATGATACGGTGCCCACAAGAGTAGCTAACGGAATATTTACAAAGTGATAAATTATTATTCTGGTGGTGACACCACACGTCAGAATAGTGATTCCATACAGACTGGTTAGAACCCAGAGTGTAAGATCTGCAGACTCGCTGGCTGCCACTGAAGCTTGAGCCCTGGGTGACCCAGCCCTCAGCTGCTTCTCTAACCTCCTCTATCAGCACTCTTCCCCTCACTTACCCACCACCCCACTACCCCGCAAAGGTGACCACACTGGGTATAATGCTTGTCCCGTAACAAGGGCAGGCAGGACCCCACCTCCGGGTCTTCCCCTCTCTCCCCTTTAGATCCCTCTGCCATGAATAAATTCCCTTTCCATAGATACACATGACAAAGGATCACTTCCACTGAGTGCCTGCTTCAACGCCAGGACACCAGGGAGAAGTCCCCCCAGTCTATACAGAATGCTCCCAGCCCTCCCCTATGCACAAACCCCCACATCATCCACACACACCAACCCTGAGGACCACCATCTACCCCACATGCTCCATTTCCCATTTGGCCTAGGGCACAAGACACTGGTTCTAAGACACAAGAAGTTCACAGATAAGAGGGGTAAACAAAGCCCCTCTATGGGTGAGGATGGCCCACAAGTCAGTTCCTTCCCACTATTAGGACCATCACTTATAATTAAGGAAGGACCTCTTAAAGTAGGGGGAGAGGGGAGATAAATTAGGAATCTGGGGTGAGCAGATATACATTACTATATATGAAATAGATCAACAACAGGACCTGTACTGCACAGCACAGGGAACTACACTCGATATTTTGTAACAACCTGTAAGGGAGAAGAATCTAAAAAAGAGTGTGTGTGTGTAAGGGAGTGCGTGTGTGTAAACTGAACCACTTTGCTGTGCATCTGAAACTATCTGTAAGGGAGAAGAATCTAAAAAAGAATGTGTGTGTGTGTGTGTGTGTCTAAGGGAGTGTGTGTGTAAACTGAACCACTCTGCTGTGCCTCTGAAACTATCTGTAAGGGAGAAGAATCTAAAAAATGTGTGTGTGTTTGTGTGTGTGTAAGGTCCGTCTAGTCAAGGCTACGGTTTTTCCAGTGGTCATGTATGGATGTGAGAGTTGGACTGTGAAGAAGGCTGAGCGCCGAAGAATTGATGCTTTTGAACTGTGGTGTTGGAGAAGACTCTTGAGAGTCCCTTGGACTGCAAGGAGATCCCAGCAGTCCATTCTGAAGGAGATCAGCCCTGGGATTTCTTTGGAAGGAATGATGCTAAAGCTGAAACTCCAGTACTTTGGCCATCTCATGCAAGGAGTTGACTCACTGGAAAAGACTCTGATGCTGGGAGGGATTGGGGGCAGGAGGAGAAGGGGACAATAGAGGATGAGATGGCTGGATGGCATCACTGACTCGATGGATGTGAGTCTGAGTGAACTCTGGGAGTTGGTGAGGGACAGGGAGGCCTGGCGTGCTGTGATTCATGGGGTCGCAAAGAGTCGGACACAACTGAGCAACTGAACTGAACTGAAGGGAGAAGAATCTAAAAAAGAATGTGTGTGTGTGTGTGTGTGTGTGTGTGTAAACTGAACCACTTTGCTGTGCATCTGAAACTAATGCAACAGTATAAATCAATACTTTCAAAAAAAAAAAAAAAAAAGGCACACTTGTGCCCACGCAACTAGACCCATCTCATCATTCACAGAGTCATAGGGAGAGGACCATCTTCCAAACTCACCAAGTCAACAACAACCCAGCCCCCAGCTGCCAACCAGCACATGTGGACAGAAGGGCAGAAAATAGAGAGGAGAAATCAGGAGAGGTGTCCCTGTCCCCACAGTGACACGGGATACAACCTTGGGCAAACCCATCCCCACCGAGCTTGCTCTACAGCCCTAAATCGGTTTGCTCCTAAAAACAGCACCAGACTCAAGCAGGACTTTAAAGCATTTTAAAAGGGTAAGTGCCCAACAAAAGTCAGGGTTTTTGAGAAAATGACTTCCCACTGAGTAACCGCCGACAGTGTGGCAGGAATAGGACAATGCTGCTGGCACAGTAGGGGTTTTATTGAGGCCCAAGAAATGAGTTCTTAGGCGAGAGCAATACAGAGCAGAACCTGAACAGCTTTTCCAAATTTTCAACACACACACACCAGGGCCTTCCCTGCTCGTCTAATGGTTAAGAATCCATCTTCCAATGCAGGGGACTGAGTTCGATCTCTGGTCGGAGAACTAAGATCTTGTGAGCTGGGGGGGGCGCTAAGCCCCCCTGCAACTACCGAGCCTGTGCATCACAACCAGAGAGAAGCCTGCACACCAGAACGCAGAGCACACGCTGCCGCAACCAAGATCTGACGCAGCCAAAACAAACTAAATATTAAACAAGATCAAAGCGGGGGCATCATTTACCAACATTACAGAAATAAAAAACATTTAAAAACACACACACACACACAATAACACTGATGGGCCCACTGGACTCTGGTCACCAAAGGACAGGCAGACACTGCTTGTAAATTCGCAGGGTGACTTTGATCACCAGTTAGTTACCCTCTCTCTCCCCTCTCCCATCAATCCCATTCCCTCTTGAGATTCATGAGCCTAAAAGAACAAGATGATGGATTAAAGAGTCTGAGTTCTCAATCAGCCTCTTAACTAACTTGCTGTGTGATTTTCAGAAAATTACTCAACCTCTCTGTGATTCAGGTGCTGTCTAAGGAGATGACAGTACACCACCCCATTCTACTGGACAGAAACTCTTCTAAGAACGTTGGAAGGTGTGGCCTCAGTAATGTCTTGCATAATACTATATAAGAAAAGTCTTATGGAAGGTCTGTGCACAGAGGCAGAACTTTCCTAAAGGCATTTGTTATCAATTCTCTATCTGCTTCTTGGGAAAAACATTTCCTTTGCTGGTGCGATGCTGTGGGTATTTTTACCACTTATCCTCCCTAAACAGTCTGTGATCTTCTCCAAACCCATGCTTCTTAACCCTGCTGCTCGGTGAAACCACCAGGGAGCTTGCAAGTTTCCAAAGCACCTGCCCCACCCTTGGAGATTCTGACTAGGCTGGGGCCTGGGGCTCCCAGGTGGTTCCAGCTGGCAGCCGCGGCTGTAAACACACCAGGTGAGGAGCGCACCTGTGGAGGGAGAGCGGGCTTGCTCTGTGCCAGGCGCTCTTCCCACCGTGGGATCTGGGCACCTATCACTACCCTCACCCGAAAGGTGGAAATAAAAACAGTTGCACTTCCTTGGGTTGTTGTGAAGATTAAAAATGAACATGCCACACACACAAAGCACTTAGCACAGCCCTGAGCATCCTATAAGTGCTGAATAAATATTACTTGCTATTGTTATAATCACTTTTGGGGGGAAAAAAAATGAAAGTGTTAGTCTCGGTTGTGTCCGACTCTGAGACCCTGTGGACTGTTGCCTGCCAGGTTCCCCTGTTCCTGGGATTCTCTAGGCAAGAATACCGGAGTGGGTTGCCATTTCCTGCTCCAGAGGATCTTCCCAACCCAGGGATTAAAACCAGGTATCCTGTATTGTAGGCAGATTCTTTACCATCTGAGCAACCAGAGAAGATTAATGGATCTTTACAAGAGACAAGGGCCCCAGTCTCTGACCCTCAGAAGGCATAGGAGGGCGCTCTGCCCCAGAAACTGGCTGACCCAGAGGGCTTGTCCCCCTGTCCCCACCGCGCCAGGGCTGCTCATCAGCACAGGCAGCAAGGAGACCTCACGCTCCTCTGAGGGCAGGTGTGGGCCCATCAGAGCTTGTGGGCAGCTCCCCTTCACCACCACCACCAGGCACATGCACAAGTTCTCAGTGTCCAGAAAGAAGGTGAAAAGCAACTAAAAATAACTCACTTGACCATATAATAAATGCCAAGTCTTCTCCCAAGAGCTTCAACATCTCAGTGAGGTGTCCTCTCACTCTATGATGCAGGTTCTTTAGTGACCTTCACTTCACAGGTGAGCAAACTGAGGCTCAGAGCAGGTAAGGCAGAGATTAGCCCCGGGCACAACACTAACTACTATCTTATCACAGTCCAGCAGCTGAAGCAGCAGCTCTGGCTAAGACTACTCAGCATTCGGGGAAGCAGAAAAATGGTTCTTTCTGTATATTTTTTCCCAACTACATGGAAATCTTCTGGTCACCACCACCATGAAGCTCTCCCTTTAACAACTGGAAATGGCAATATTACCTATACACACCTCTGGATCGGATGAATGCAAGAAAATGAAAAAGAGGGTAGGGTGGTAGGTAAAATGATGTGATCATGAAGAACAGAAGAGGTTCTGTCCAGCATATGGTAAAGTGGGAGGCTCGGTTTTCTCACTGGAGGTTTTCATCAGTACAACTGGTGTAAATGCGTGTTTCCTAATAATTATGCAGAATACAACTGCATCCTTTTAGCCAGGGAAGTTAGGCCAAGGTCCACACCTAACTCCTGTCTCCTCCCCTCCCTGCCTCCAGCTGTGAGAAGAATCACAATCTTAATTCCCTTGAGCCCACAGCCTTAGGAAGCCTGGGGCTGGCAGCCAGCCCAATGGAACTATGTGAGCAAAACAACAAACTGAACCGAAGCCTGGGGGCCCTGGTGGCAAGGACCCCAGAGGGCCATCCAGAGCTCAGGCTGGCATCAGCCTGGCCTGGCTATGGTAGATCACATTGTTAGAAATCACGGGCATGCCACCAAAATTAAAATTCAACTACCAAGTAATTACTCCAGAGCAAGCAGCTTTAATTTACCAAAGTGGCAAACTGCAATTATTGCTCAAAATGACATCCTTTCCTGTATGACAACATTTAATACTCTCTGAAAAAAAATTCCTTAATTGCATGCATAATTTTAAATTACTGTAATTTGTTCAAGATTCTGTGAAAAATCACCCCCACCTTTTTTTGAAAGACAAAAGAAACAGAAGGATAATAGAAAGTCTTAAAATTCTGTGACTAAGTTATACAATTTGGGGGGATAATGTTAGATGTAGACTACACTGGAATTTTATAAAACAAAGTAAAGATGAATAACTTTTAAAATTGAAAATATGTTAAAGAGGAAAGTTTATAATCCCAGGCGGGTCAAGCTCATTACACTATTACACGGTACCTTTTAATTTATTGTCTTAAAAACTCATATTCAACAGAGTATAACATTTCCCATTTACTTTTCTCCACCTTAAAATAACTTTTGTGCCCATAATTCATTAAAACAGTGAAAACAGATACTTTCATTTTAATTTTTCTTTCTTTGTTCCTTGCCATCATTACAGAATTTTATTAATTATGGAGAAGCCAAAAGACATACTTTCAGCTGAAATAAGAGATGAAACTATTACAATAAACTCAGTTCCAGTTTCTATAACAAGTAAAACAAAAACTCGAAACACAATTTCTTCATCACGTGAAATATGTCCTTGGCACGTTCTCTTTTTTCAGAGTAACTCTATCTAGAAAGGAAGTGCTCCTTTTGACTAGAAGCCTAAGTCACCTCAGTCGTGTCCAACTCTGTGCGACCCCATAGACAGCAGCCCACCAGGCTCCCCTGTCCCTGGGACTCTCCAGACAAGAACACTGGAGTGGGTTGCCATTTCCTTCTCCAATGCATGAAGGTGAAAAGTGAAAGTGAAGTCACTCAGTCCTGTCCGACTCTGAGCGACCCCATGGACTACAGCCTACCAGGCTCCTCTGTCCATGGGATTTTCCAGGCAAGAGTACTGGAGTGGGGTGCCATTGCCTTCTCCAAGCTTAGAGCTAGTGCTCCTTAATTACAAAAGCGGCTTACCTGTCTTCACCCCATAAAACTTGCACATAGCTTCAGTCAGGACACAACCCTCAAGTCTACCCCTCTGCAGAACGCAGGTTGGACACAGGGGTTCCTGGGAGCAGTTCTCCAGGGCTGCTCTGCTTCCAGATGCCCTGTCCAGGGGTGAGCCCAGCCAAAATCCAATAAGCCCTCTGCCTCTCAAGACTGGAACCCTAACAGCACTGAGTCCACCTGCACTTTTGCATTTGTAAAGACCTTGTCTGAATCCACCAGGGGGGTGGTGGCCTTTCTCTAACCAACACCCAAGCTCTGTACTGGGCGGTAGGGCTGTGGGCGAGCCGCTCCAGGGTCAGAGCCCTGCTGGGTCCTTCCTGACACCCAGGCTCCTTTGTCAGCATTGTTACACTCTCCACTTCTAAAGACCAGCAAGGAGGGATGTAATGTACCCTACGGGACCAAAACCAGCAAGGGGGGATGTAATGTACCCCACGGGACCAAAGCCAATAATAATTTAGTTTATTTCAAAGTTTCTAAGACAGTAGATCTGAAGTTTTCACTGTAAGAAAAAATTTATAACCACATGTGGTGATATTTGTTAACAAGACCTTTTGTGCTATAAAAACAAGTATCACGTCATTAGGTTGTTCATCGAAAATCTACATCAACTATACTTCCATTGAAAAAAGAGCGAGAAAAAAAAATAAGGAAAACAGCCTGCTCTCTCTATTAGTAGGTTCTGTATCTGTGAATTCAACCAACCACAGATTAAAACTATTTGAAAATAAAACTTTCCATAAAGTTGCAAAAAAGCAAAACTTGAATTTGCTGTGTGCAACTCTTTATATAGTCTTTGTATTATATTAGATATTAGAAGCACTCTAGAGATGATCTAAAGTATATGGGAGGATATGCGTAGGTTATATTCAAATACTGTGCCCTTATATATGGGACTTGAGCATCCTTGGATTTAGGTGTCTGTGGAAGGACCTGGAATGAATCCAAGGGACTATTATACATCAGGAAAGCAGGGAGGGGAGAAGAGGGGGCAGTGCTCTGCAAGGCCTCGATCCCCAGACACACGTCCAAGGTGGGGTGCTGAGGGTGGGACATGTTGACAATAGGGGAGAAGAGACACAGAGGTTCCCCCGGGCCTGGAGAGGGTGTGGGGACAAGACTCTTCCATGGCACCATCTCAGGGGCATGTGGGTTTAATGAACCAAAGTGAGGAGAAGAAAAAGATTCTTGGAAAATTCTAGGGCTTCCCTTGACCACCTGGTGACAATGTGAGGCCATCCTTGGGCTACTAACAAGAGAACAGGTATGACTTTTCATAGCGGTGACTGAAGGGGAGAACCTGGCTACCTGGGAAACGATGTCAGAGCTTTTGAAGGCAGCCAACACATCAGGGCCTGGGGCTCAAAGGCCTGGAGTCGAGCAGCTACGTCAAGCAGGTAAGAAATATAAATGTGAAGACAATTACGATCTCATCTTACTTTGCACTGGGGAAGATGGTTATAAACAGCTATAATGTTAAGTCAGGAGTTCCCACACGCCATGGGAGTTAACCCCTCTTTGCTGCCTTAAGCAGATACTTGGCCTCTGTGTGCTTTAGATTCTTAGACTGCATTAACAGAGGAGGGAAAAATCTACTCTGAAAAGCTCAGCAAAATACTGTGAAATATTAGCCACTGATGGGGAGTGAGAAAGCCCTTGGTTCAGCAGCAGGCAGACCCTGATACACTTTCCGTGGTCATAAATACATGTGTGTACAAATCTTTAATAAAATTTTCCTCTTTAAAGTGACCAACCCTTTGCCACTCATCAGGGCTTAATTTCCTATGAACCGTAAAGAGATAGTCCAGATTGGAAGCTAGGATGCTTTAAAAGTCCATTTTCCCTGGAAATTCCCCTCTGACCTCTGCTTTCCTTTGTGAACTGTTTCCCTTATCTCATCTACTCTGAAACAGTCACCATGAGCTCACATAGCAGCCCCTGACCACCCACATCTTGCTGCCTCAGCAAAAGCCAGACGTGTGGAAGACAACCGGAAACGGAGCAGTCACATCCGTGTGCTTCACACCCAGAAAACCGCCTCTTTAGAAGCGTCCCAGCCTCCTTTGCCCACAACCCAGGGCAGGGGACAGCAGGACCGCTGATGCAACAGTGGTCAGGCAGGGGCTCTGGCTCCCTGGGCAGAGGGAGGCTCACCTTCACATTGGGAGTGTAGAGATTCCTGAGAGAGGCCAGGGCCGCGGACAGCCCCTCGGTGCTGTACCCGATCCACAGGGCCTGGAGGTGGCTTGAAGAGATTCCCGTCTTCTTGCTGAGGCCCTGGGAAAAAACAGCGGCAAATCAGCTTCAACATCTCCTCTCCCACATGCAGCATGGGTCTGAAGCAGGTGAACGTCCCCACTGAACACGAGGCAAAGGCTGTGTGCACAGAAAAAGGCTCGGACCTGTAAGCATTCCCGTCCTAAAACCAAGGGTCAAGGAACCAACCTGCCTTTGCTACAGTAACTGTCCGCCTGGCAGAAAGGATGGCAGTTGAGGGAAAAGTTTCTCTTTATAGAGGTTCTCTAATCACTTAAAGGAAGAATAAATGTTAGAGTATCACCATTTATAGTCCTTAACGAAGGAAGAGGCCAGTCATGGCTGATGGCCTCCCACCAAGCGCACAAGCTGTCCTGACCCCAGAAACCTCATGCAGGCTTACAGAGCATTTTAACTCTAACGGGCAGACCTCGAAGATATTGCAGGTTTGGTTCCAGACCACAGCAACAACATGAGTCATGCAATTTTTCTGGTTTCCTGGTGCACTTGAAAGCTTTATGTTTACATCATACTGTAGTCTATTCAGTGTGCAATAGCACTGTCTAAAAAAATGTATTAATACATACCTTAATTTTAAAATATTTTATTGCTAAAAAATGCCAACCATCATCTGAGACTTCAGTAAGTTGTAGTAGTAACATCAAAGATTGCTGATCACAGAACACCATAAGAAGTAACAATGAAGAAGTCTGAAATATTTTAAGAATTTTCCAAAATATGACACAGACACATGAAGTAAGCAAACTCTATTGGAAAAATGGTGCCAAAAGTCTAGCTCAATGCAGGGGAGGCATAAACCTTCATTTTGTAAGAAAAAATACAATTATTTGCAAAGCACAAAAAAGCAAAAGTGCAGTATTACTTTTACCTGTGTAAAGTAATTATGATATGCAGGGGAGGGTGGTAAGGGAGGAATCAAACCTGAACCTGATTAAACTGCTCAAAATAACTACCAAAGAATAAAAAATCCAGAGGAAAAAGGAACAAGTTAAACTAGGACACAAGAAACAAGGACACCATCAGAAAATCCAGGTGGTAGGAAACTGCAGAGGTCACATAACTTAGCCTCTTCCATAACTATTTAACAAGGAAACAAAGGGGAATGAATGAAGTGGAAACTTGATTTAGAGGGTGGAAAAGTGAGAACAATGGTTACTTTTAGGCAGGGGCCGGGTCTGGAATGGGGCTCACAAAGTTGTCTCCAGAACCAAAACGTCAATGCGGCACCAATGAAACCCTCCCTCCAGCGGTGTGGGGCTCACCTTGAAAATGTGTGCCTTCAGGATGTGATGGCCAAGCTCCATGGTCTGCTGGCGGTTCAGCTTGCCCTCCTGTCGCGAGAACATGAATGCCAGCAGAGCGTGCCCGTTCCTAGGACGAGAAACACAAAGGCTGGTAAACAAAGACCCCAGTGCACCTCCCTGCAGGCCCTTGGGGTGAACATCACCAAACGACCCCTGAACTCTCCTGCTGGTGTCTCAGCATCACCATATGAGAGGGGTGGAAAGCTGCTTCTTCACAGAGGATGCCAATGTTGTTTACTCCTTACGTCATCTTCTCGAGACTCCCCTATCTCTGTGGAGTGACTCAGAGAGAAGCCCCAGGACAGGGCAAGTCTTTGTGGAACCACCCACTCTGTGTTCATCAGCCATCACTCTCGTGTAATTTAAGTCTTTCACAAAAACACCAACTCCATGAGACTAAGGGTCTTGTCTAAGTCACAGCTTGGTCACAATACCTAGCAAATGCCCAAGACTCAGTAAGAACCCAAATATGCATTTCTTGGATGGATGGACAGATGAAGGACAGATATGTGCAAATGGACAGATGGAGCAGAACCATACTGGACCTGACCCTAGGCCTCGTGTCAGTACAATCACCACTGAGGGCAGACTGGGCCAAAGGACAAGACCTTACCATGGGAGGGAAAGCAAAACCAGGCTGCACGCAGAAATAGCTCATGATCAGAAAACTACTAGCATTTTAGGCTCGAAAGGAACACAGCTCCTTGTAGGGGTAAGAAAGCTAAGCTGTGTAAGTGTGTTTGCCATGTCTGGGTACAGGGCGGACATTCAACTGACACTACCAATTAATCCCCCTACCAGCCCTCTCATGAAGGAGCCACCTTATCCACTTTCCCCTCCATGTCTGTAGAACTTATTCTGTCTCCCATGGACTCCATGCCTTCATCTAGGCCAGTGTGTTTGGAAAACATGCTAAGGGCTGCTTACTCCAGCAGCAGTGACTGCTGTGTGAGGTGAATCATTTTCATTTCTATTAACCTGACACTTGTGAAACTTTGTTCTGCTGAGAAAAAGCAGCTAGTTGTAGAGAAAAAGATAAACACTGTGAAAAAGAAAAGCATTCTTCTAACTGTGTTTTCTAGTCATTGCTGATCTAGAGGATTAAAAGCATGCATCACTTAAATCATATTTATCTATCCAGATGCTTGCCTGTTTCTCAATTATACAGCATGTTACAGATGAGGAAACCAGGGCAGGTGGAAACCACAAGACTGTTTTTCGTCCTACAGGAGAAGGTGTGACATGTAAGCACCCACTGCCACTGAGTCTCCCACTTACCGTCTTGTAAGGGTCTGGAGCACATACCCTGTGCTCCCTTGCACACACTACCTCCCAGACCTCATGTTTCAGCTCCCCTTCTCACAGGACCACCTCCCCTGCCCCCATGGAAACCACTCTCTGCCGTCTCCCAGTGCACCATGCCCTCCCTGGCCCACATCAATGGGCTAGTCCCACATGACTCTGATCAGGGCCAGTCTCCCCACCACGGGCTCAGCCACCCTCAGTCTCCCAGTTTGCTAGCTCTGTGGCCATGCCAGCTGTGACCACCACAAAACCTGCTAAGTACTGTGGTTGGCTGGCCCTGGTGGGTGATGACCACCCACCCTTCAGTGGTTGGGCCAAAGGTGTCCGGTGTGCTCAGCTAAGCACATGGCTTCCCACCTCTCTGAGGAAACAATTCACCACACAGTCATTGGGTACCCGAGCTCCTCTACACTGAATATACCTTTACATCCTTCCTTCCTAAGATCACAAGCCTCCTTCCAAGTCTACCCACACTTACTGTCCATTTTCCAAAGCTTACACATATCCAGCTTTTTACCACGTGCCAGATGCAGAAAGAGTAACTAAATTATTTTATTAACCTGTTTGACCCTGTGAATCATGAAGTATCATGATTCCAAATTGGTGTGCTTGGGGGAAACAGAGGCCTGTACAGGTAAATGATGGGCCCAAATAGGTGATAATGCCCGAGTAGAGCGTGACCACAGTCTACATAATATGAGCCCCTGTGCTCTTCCTCAGCATAACCCAACTTATCCAATCATTTGTGCATTAACATCCCCCTAGAACCAGCACCTTATTTGATACTGGGGATCTCATGGGGAACAATGTGAGGTCCTTGCCCTGAGGAGCTCTCAGCAACTGGACTGGAGACACGTAAACAAGACAAAATCAAGCTAGAATCGTGCTGTGAATGGATGCTGCAGAGGCAAAGAGGAGACTCGATGACCCCATTCCCTCGAGTTTCTAATTTCTCCCCCTTCACAGATTGTGTTTCCATGAACATGCTGTCTCAAGGATGCTTCCAACAACATCCCAATCCCTTGTGTTGTTTAAAACATAAACCAAAACTCTTCCCAACCCTTAACCCCAAACCTCTCCACCCTTTTACTTTCCATGCCAGGATGCTGGCTCTCCTCTTTCACTCCTCACAACCCAATGGAAGGAATCTCCTGGAGATCTAGGACCCTCCTCCCGCAATGAAAAGCCAATGGCTTCCTCTGAACCCTCAGCTCCCTTCACTTCTCAGCAGTGCTTACTTCCTTCCCCTCCTTCCCAGAAATCATTCTCCCTGTCCCAGAAGTCCAGCATTCCCTCTCCCCCAACTGCACTTCCTCACCATGTCCCACCGTTGCCTCTCCATCAACGATGCCAGATCTTTAACTCCAACCTCTCTTCCAGTTGTTAGACCCCACCTGCACCTTGGAACCCTACAACCAACCCCATGAGCTCACACTGCTAAACTCCAAAGCAGCTCCTGCCTAACAAAGCCAGCTCTGTGCCTCTGCCTCTCTGACCTGCCCTAAGAGCAATGCCATCCCTCGTTTCTGAAGCATAACACCTCAGAGTCATCCATACACAGCACCTCCTCGACTCTGCCTGCAGGCCAAGCCAGGCCCATCTACCTCATGCTAGCAAGGCTGCTCTCCACTTCACTATCTTCCTGTAAAATGGTCTGACTTGGTTAAATATATCATAGAACATCTGTCACCTAGTTTTTACTGACTGGCTAAATAACCTGGGAGTTAGTTTATTTCCCAAAGCACTTTCAAAAGATAATCAACTCTTAGCCCAGTGTCACCTAAGAAAACACCTTATTTACAACATAAAAGAGCAGCTAGACCAAGAGAGTCAATGGTAAGTCAATATTCATGGAAGAAACATATACATTACCATATGTAAAATAGATAACCAGTGGGAATTTACTGTGTGACACAGAAAGCTCAAATCAGGTGCTCTGCGACAACCTAGAGGGGTGGGGTGGGGTGGGAGGTGGGAGGGAGGTTCCAGAGGGAAGGGACATATGTATACCTACAGCTGATTCATGCTGATGTATAGCAGAAATAAACACAATATTGTAAAGCAATTATCCTCCACTTAAAACTCAATAAATTAAAAAAATATTCATGGGAGAAATGGATTACGTGGCTCACAAGTGCTTATTCATTTCATGTCCAGGCCTTAGCATTGGATTAAACGGCCAGGGCAGCCCAAGGGAGACAGCTGAGAAGCTTGTTAGACCTCTTACACAGGGCCGGGAGCAATTCCGAATCAGAGAAGGCAGGAGCAATGATGCTGGAAGTGAACCCACCCTTATCCAAGAACATTTGCGCTTCAAATTCCTCAGTCTCTCACCCTGACTAACACCACGCTGCAGGGTGGGCAGGCTTCCCGCCTACCTCCTCCCCTGGACAGTGGGGAGAGCTGTGTCCTGGCCCAGCTCTGCTACAAAGCCTCAGTGGACCTCTGACTCCTCGGATGCAGCCGCCCACCGCCAAATGAGGCACCTGAACTCTGAACCCGATTCCTCCCAACCCCAAACCCCAATCTGCTATCCCTGCAGGACACAAGTACAAAATGAGGTGGCCGGAAGTGATGGCTGCGTTCCCCTCTGGGGCCACAGATGCATCAGATCCCCGGGACGAGACGCCACAAGCTCAAGAGGTAGCAGAACGGCACTGAGAGGCAGTCTGCAGATTCCCACCCCCGCAAAGGAACGGAGCCGTGAACAGGCTTGAGGGAAGCCAGCTGTTCCCTGCAGCTGGTCCCACACTCTCCTGCACGTGTCCCTGAGAGAGGGCACTGGGACCTAGAAGAGAATCACAAAGAAATACCGCCCGGGCACCACCAGCTTCTCCTTCATCCAGATGTACTAAGGAGTCCTACAATACTAGCAATTAAAGGAAGGAAGCTTTCACATGGAACTCTACTCAACGTGATGTGGCAGCCTGAATGGGAGGGAGGTTTGGGGAGAATGGATACATGTATGTATAAGGCTGGGTCCCTCCACTGTCCACCTGAAATGACCACAACACTGTTAATTGGTTATGCGCTCAGTTGTGTTTGACTCTTTATGACTCCACAGACTATAGCCCGCCAGGCTCCTCTGTCCATGGAATTCTCCAGGCAAGAATACTGGAGTGAGTTGATTCCCTTCTCCAGGGGATCTTCCCAATCCAGGGATTGAACCCATGTCTCCCGCATTGGCAGGCAGATTCTTTACCAATAGTGCCACCTGGGAAGCTGGTTAACTGACTATACCCCAATACAAAATAAAAAGTTTTAAAAAAAAAAAAGAAGGAAGTTTTTGTTTGAAGGCTTCCCTGGTGGTTCAGACAGTAAAGAATCTGCCTGCAACTCAGGAGACCCAGGTTCAATCCCTGTGTCGGGAAGATCCCCTGGAGAAGGGATTGGCAACCCACTCCAGTAGTCTTGCCTGGAGAATCCCATGGACAGAGAAGCCTGGCGGGCTACAGTCCATATGGTCACAAAGAACTGGGCAGGACTGAGCGGCTTGCACTGTATCATTCATGCTGTGTTGTCTTTCTGCAAAATAACATGAATCGTGTTTGTGATCCCTTCACCAGCCAGGCATCAGGCTTCCTGCACAGAGCTGCTGGGTAAGCGGCCCGTCATACCTGGGTTCACACAGGAAGGCTGTGTTCTCGCCATCTGCTCTCCACACGAGCCACTCCCTGAAGGATGGGTGGCAGAACATGCGGGTTTTGTCTCGCCGCTTGATGAGGAAGCAGGAGAGGGCATCCATCCTCTGCTGGAAGTCCTCCCAGCCCTGCTCCCCTTGGACATGGCCGGCATTGATCGCCTGGAATATCTGCTCATCCGTCATGGGGTGGAGGGATGCCAGGGCCACGTTTAAAATGGGAAGTGCTCTCTCGAAAGCAGACTGGGTCATGAACTTCATGTTGCACTGCAGCAGGTAGAGCTCGGAAAGAGACACAGGCACCACCTTGTAGCTGGCGCTCTTGATGACCAGGTGTCCCCTTTGGAAGAGGTCCAAGGTGAGCTTGAGGTACAGGTAGGAGCCGAGGCTCCGCAGAACCAAGTGGCTGCTCACTTTGCCGATGAGGGCAGCATCAGCCTTGCCGTTCAGCGAGATGTTGCTGAGGATGTCCTGGCTGCTGTGGACCCTGTGCTGGACGTAGGCGTGCAGGTCACTGTGGATGTCCTTATTGTCCGGAAAGTCATCCAAGGACAGCTTGACAAATGGCAGCTGGCTGACGATTTCCTGCAAAGGAACAGGGCCCCACAGTGTCACTCCAAGGAGATTTCTTTTTCATGTCAGCTGCACTTCAAACCAGATCCCCGAGTTTTCTTTCAAGGAGGATTTTCATGGATTACAGGGACTCATTGTTTTATCTTAAAACATGTAATAGGATAAATTGAAGATAAAAAGCTTATGTGAAAGAAATGCCTGATGCGAGATTAAATCAGAAAAGGCTTTCCTGAGGCCCTTATCCGAGGATGTGGAGCCAAGTGAGATGGAAGAGCCTTGAGCTGACAGTGACAACCTGGCTGCACCAGCAAAGGGGCACTGAGACCCCAGGTGACCTGATACACCCATAATCTTTACACTGTGCAACTGGTGATTCAACAAGCACAGACACCCACCACCTCTGCACATCTAAGGCCATGGCCAGACACTGGGATCAGAGGCGTTCTTCACCGTGCGTCAAGATTCCCAGCCAGGGCATTGGAAACCGCCCCCAGGCTGGGCCCCGGGACTGCTGTAATGAAGCTGTTAGACTTGCATACAGCCCACTATTTTTTTGTTGTTGTTAGGTTTTGTTTTTTTTTTTTGGTAAACTTTTAAATTGCAGTGTGATATACAGAGATGCACAAATCCTAATTGCATGGTGTCATTCACTTTCTCAAGGCCAATTACACCTGTGGGACCAGCAGGGAGACAGAACATTACCAGCTCCAGACACCCCATCCCTTTGCCATCCCACAGGTGACGCTTAACAGGAGAGGTGAATTTTGTCTTTTTTTTGTTTAAACGTCCCACCATCATTTCCGTAGCATGTCCTCACTGAATGCGACAGCTGTAGGAGGCAGGCTGAGGACTGTTACCCCACAATGATGCTAACTGAGCCTGTGAAAACTCAACACAGCTCGAATGCAGAGCACAGGATTCCTGCTCCCGTGCTGCTGACTGCCACACTCTGCCCGCTGTGTGAAAAGTGACTGAAAAGTGTATGATCAAAGGTCTATAAAAACAAACGCAAGTGCAAATGAGGTCCAATTCTACTTTTAAAGAGGAAAAGAAGGACCCAAATGCTATTTTTAAATAAATATCATCCAAAAAGGGAAAAAAATAAAAATCCATGTCTTGCATCATTACTAAAAATGGATAGGGGTAGATGCAAGGAGTCAATGGTTGTTAAGATGTCATTACAGAGTTCAAATGAGGGGACAGCTGAGGAAGAGAAAAACACATACACTCTTCATTTTGCTGCAAGTGTTATCTCATGTTTAAGTTTTAGGAAAAACTGGACCTTTTTTTCAGAATTGGCTTTAAAAATCTTCCTCCTTTATCTCTCCCTTATCTCTTCATCGAAAAAAAGAAAAAAATTCACTGCAAACCCATACAAATAACTACCAGCAAGAATAACTTGAAATCCTAGTAGGCTTATTGGCCAGGCCCCTACAACAGCCCTGCAAACTGCGCTGCGATGAACTGGGGCGAGACACTTCCGTTTTGGAAGCACCAGTGTAGCTTAATCAAAGTAGGGAACTTACCTGACACCTTGACAAACGTGCCTTGGGGGTAAAAAGGTTAGAGCTTTGCCTGTTTAGGGCTCTGTACACTAATATTTCAAAGTTCTAATACACTTTTCAATTCAGCAGCTAAATGATTTACAACAGTTTAGGTTGTTAATGTTAACCTAAAATTATAATTATAAAAATTGCAAAATTGGGGCATAGGGTCTTGGAAAGAGATTTGAGAATTCTTTTTTTACCTGGAAATTGGCTCTTACAGTCACAATCAACTTCAACCAAGCAGGGAATTTAGAAATAATCTTGGTAATAAAGGAAGAAAGCGTATCTCCATAATCAGGTTTATGAAACTCAGCTTCATTTAAGCCATCTATCAAAATAATGTATTCTTCTTCAGGAATTTTCTGCTCTAAAAGATAAAATGATTTTTTTAAATTAAGAAATTATACATTTCTATAAGAGAGCACCACCCAGGGTATTTTAATGCACAATTTAAAGTGTTTGGGAAAACTAAAAAGGTTTACATATGGCAGAATAAGTGGTTTTCACAGAAGCATATTTTCTATTAAATTTGTAATGAAAACCAGAGTGCAGAGCCAAAAGAAGATCAATTTCCACCAAACAGTTTTCAGAAACATTCAGCATCACATGCATTAGCAGGATCTCACCCACGTGCATGATTACAGTTAGCTCTTCAAGAACTCCTGTCACTGGAGTGAGTGACAGCAAAGACAGCCAGCACGCACTGAGATCAAACCTGCAAAAGACTCTAGGTCCTGACCCCACCCCGCCCCACAGAGCTCCCCTGATGGACTCTGGGAGGGCAAGCTGACCCTGGAAGGTCAGAGCATCCCACCGAAGGCACACAGCCAGTGGAGGCGAGAACTCTGCTACACAGAAACCTCCAAGCCTGAACCTAGCTTTCTATTCACTTGGTGCCAGCTTCCTGCCCGGCGATGAGGAGCAGCGATGGCCTATCTGCTTCACTCCCCTCTCCCTGGCGCCAAATGGCAGAAGTGCTATGGAGACAGGTAGACTAGCTCAAAAGGTAAGGAGCAAGGGGCAGGAAGGATGAATAGACAAAGGCTCAGAATATCACTAATGCCCCTACTGAGACGGTCAAGGGCAAAAAAACCCAAATGGCCACTTCAAGAAATGACTTTAGCTTCAACTGAACAGTGAAAGTGTGTCCGTTCAGTTATGTCCAACTCTTTGTGACCCTATGGACTGTAGCCCACCAGGCTCCTCTGTCCATGGGATTCTCCAGGCAAGAGTACTTGAGTGGGTTGCTATTCCCTTCTCCAGATCTTCCCAACCCAGGGATCGAACCCAGGTCTTCTGCACTGCAAGCAGATTTAGCATCTGAGCCACCAGGGAACAGAGGACCCTGGAAAAAACATGCTGGCAAGTTCCCCAAACAATCAACGTACTACCAATGTACTCCCTTCCTGCTGAGTGCAAAATATGCAGGCAGCAGTTTCTAGGGAGCAAGTCATCTAAATAACCTCTGGTTACAAATTAGCTACTTTGGAAATGTTCAACTGGGGAGCTAATCCTTACTGGAGGTATTCCATTTTTAAGGACACTATTTGGAGGGGGACAAGGTAGGGCCCTGGACAGAGGATTCTGAGGAAGGGGAGGAGACATGCACCCCTACATCCTCCCTGTGCCCACTTTGCTCCCTCCCCCAGGGCCGAGCAGACGCCCACCCCCAATCTGAGGACCATCCCAGGGAGGGGGAGGACATGGCTGGCCGCTGGGAGGTACCGTTTCTCAGGCTCGTGAGCGGCTCCAGCACGCCCCGCTTGAAGGCGGCCACCGGGTCCTGCACACAGGACCTGAGGCTCAGCATGCTCTGGAGCTGGGGCTCCCTTATCAGCAGGTCCCGGTAGGCGGCCAGCTGGTGGGACCGGCAGAGCAGGGCCGCGATGCTGTGCACGAACTCGGGCACCAGGCACGTGTAGGTGTTGTCGGCCTGGCAGTAGTGGTAGGCCACGACCTGCGGGGAAGCAGAGCCGTCAGCATCGCCGTCCTCTCCACACGGCTCCCTCCACGCTCTCCAACGGGATGCGGTGCTCCCATTCTCTAACAAGACGCCTTCCTTCTATACCCCAGGACTGAGTCATCATTTAGCTTAATGGATTCAGTCATTCCTCCACTTTGGAAGGAATGCTCAAGTTTGCTGAATTCTAGGCAGACTTTAAGTTGTAGCTGTCTGTCTGTCTTGACTGCCCCTAAGATCCCCACAAATTACTCCCTCTGTGTTGAATATAAAAGAATTTCAGGAAATGAAAGGTCTACTCTGGCTTAAAACAATTTCGAGCCATCTGGACAGTCTTGATATCCACTAGTACCATAGTCGGTACACGTCTGTTTTAAAAAAGAGCAGCATCTCCTTGGGAAACTCATTTCCAGCATCTAAAAAGCAGATAAAATTGGTGGCAATGAAAGCCAGGCTGTCAAGTCACTGCTGCTTCCTCTTGGTGGCAAGAGGGAAGGCAGCCCGGCTCAGGCCCTCAGCCTCCTCCCCACACTTCCAGCAACACCATGGAGAAGTTCAACAGCAGCACTGTTTGAAGGATCAACAGCAGACACTACCAAAATCCTGCCTATCATGTGAAGGGACACACAGGAGAAGGGAGGCTCCTGCCCAAGCGCTGAGAGGATCCTTTTTGTTGGGATGGATTTGAAGTGGCAGCAGGCTATTCATTAGAGAGACCCCCAAGGCAAGTGCCAGATGTGGCTCTGTCTTGAGAGTGGGGGGCATACTGCAGACAAATGAAAAATATGCGACTTTCCCAATGAGGATGAATGGAGGAATGTAAGCACAAGCTGGTGGCGGTGGTGGTGGTTTAGTCGCAAAGTCGTGTCTGACTCTCTTGCGACCCCATGGATGGTGGCCCACAAGGCTCCTCTGTCCATGAGACTTCCCGGGCAAGAATACCGGGTTGCCATTTCCTTTCTCCAGGGGATGTTTCTGATCCAGGGATCGAACCTGTGTCTCCTGCATTGGCAGGAGGGTTCGTTACCACTAAGCCACCAGGGAAGCCCTAAGTACAAGGTAAGGAAGGTGAAAAAGGTCAAAACACATTCATGTAAAGTGCTTTATGTTTTTCAGAAGGGTCTGTGTCACTGCTGTCCCGCTCAGCCCTACAAGCCCTGCAGAGGCAGGACAAGAACCACTGGCTATGGATCAGATCTGAGGGCAGCAGACACAGGTTAATGCCCTGCCAGGGAGACAGTCAGTCAATGGAAGATCTCAGGTCTGATTCCAGGTCTACAGACTCTCACAAAGCAGGTGGCAAGACAGGTGTGGCCAATTTGGAACCCACGTGACTTCTGTTTTTGATTACATCTATCATGGACACTGGAGAAGGAAATGGCAACCCACTCTAGTATTCTTGCTTGGAGAATACAGTGGGCTACAGTCCATGGGGTCACAAAGAGTCGGACACGACTGAAGCAACTGAACACGCATCATGGACACTCAGAGGGAAGAGACCTGCTCTTCCCTTCTCAACTGGACAGAGCTTAGCAGCAACGCATGGGGACCTGTGAGCTTGTGCAAACTACCAGTGACCCAGCACCGCAGTCCGCCTAGCATGGTGTTTGATAATAGGAAGTCTGGCAATCCAAGAGTGGGGCATGAAATCAATTTGGAGCCATAAAGCCTTTTTTTTTTTTAAATTTAATACAGTGAACTTTATAGATGTAAGAATAAGTATATAATGTTTTTGCTTCAGTTGTGTGTGTGATGATGTGTGTGAACACCAGGTGTTGAGTATCACATGTATTTCTTATTGTGGGTCCCAAACTGGTTTTAAAAACCACTGTCACAGGGTGGCTGTGAAGTCTGCACCATATCCCTCACCTCAGATCACCCGTACATGGCCAGAGGACTGCCTCAAATCAGTGGTCAGGGTGTTGGGACTGTCCAGGCTGGGTGAGGAATAGCCTTCATCGGGAAAGCAGAAGCAAGGAGCAGGATCTGGGGCTGGGGAACATTCGTTTCAGTTCCCCTGCACCAACCTCACCCGAGGGGGCTCCTCACAGTTGCTTCTCACCACTGTCCACCTGTGGTGGTTCTCCAGCATCACCAGCTCACGCCCCTTCTGCCCTGGGAGACCCAAGTGGCTCACGAGGAATGGGAGTGGTAACTGCTGCTGTGCAGGAGGGCAGCTTATGAACCTGTGCTGGTTGTTGAGCAGATTGAAAATTTCAGAAGGACCCTGATGATCAGGTCCTAGGAAGGGAAAGTCAGCCAAGTCTCTTTACAACATCACAAGAAACCTCTGACAGAAAGACACTTGTAACCAAGGGCCCTAGCAACAGAGTGCAGGTGGGGAAGGATACCAGGGGCACAGTAAAGGCTCCCAACCTCCTGCTTTTATACCAAATGAAAAATGAAGGAGGGCATGTGCTTACAAGAGTGGGTTTGTGGTGAGTGCAATGATATCTATGACGGCTTTGAGGAACTCTTTCAATTCATCATTTAAGATGAATAAAAGTCCACTGCCAGTGTCCTAAGATATTAATTTTCATGAGTACCTTTTATTTGAAGTACTCCATCACAATTTTATCAAAAGCTGTATTTTCAAGTTAAGCAACTCTTGTCTCCATGTTAAGATCCATTTTTAAATTCATTTCTCAAAAGCCACACTAGCAAATCTCTCTCTATGGGAGGCTCCCATAGAGCAGGAGCCGGTTACCTTAGAAGCCAGGTATTTCACGGCATCCTCTCGTGGTCTCTGGTTCTCAGAAGCATCAGACCCAGACACTGGGGGGGATTTAGCCACACCAGGACCACTTGTAGAAGAACTTGGTGAAAGCAGTGGAGTGAAAGGAACATCCTGGGAGGAATCCGCAGCTGCAGTGAAGAGACCAGTTTCATTATTTACAAGGATAGTGTGGGATGCTGAACATACTTCTTGGTTGGACCCGGAGAGTATTTTAACAGCTAATGAGTGAACGTGGTACCAAACGCAAAGGCCCAAATGGGAATACAGGCTCCCTCTCAGCCCTGTCTCCCACTACCCAGGTGCCCTCCCAGGAGAACCGCTGTTCCTGGCTTCATTATTTTTGGTTAAAAAAAAAATCTTTCCTGGCTCCCTGTTCCTGTTCACCCTGTTAGAAACACTTTGTTTTATTACACATAAAATAAGCTGTGGGTTGTCAAATTTGCCACTCCTTCCCAGTTGAAGTTAGTTTTTTTTAATTTTGGTAAGTCCAGCATAGAAGACAAAGGCTGTGAAAAACAGGATCCAAAAGAATTCCGCACAGACTCCTTCTGGCTTCTTCTGCCAGAAGACTAATCCTGAATTTTAGGACCCTGAACTCCTCAGAGCAGCTGATCAGGCCTCACTGCCCACATCAGGAGGGTGACGGGCCTGAGAGCTGGGAGAACACGAGGGAGGGCTGGCCTCACCCCAGGTCACACCTACAGAAGACTGTGAAAGACAGAGAATTCTCCAGCACGTGGTCACAAACCTGACACAGCAGCTGGAACATGAGGAAAACCGGGAATTTACGTCTATCCAGACAGCAATTCCCTCCACCTTTCTTATATTCATGCAATAAACGGGACCAGCAGTTAAACACGGACATACTTTTCGTTGATGAGCTGGGGCTGTTGGAAGCGATCTGCCTCATGCGGCTTCCATGGCAGCTCAGTGCCACCAACTTAGAAATGATAGCTGTCTTCCCAAAGCCCACGTTTCCAACAACCACCGCGCCTCTGTTTTCTGTCAGTTCTGTGTTCCTCAAGTTTTCTTCTATCTGGTGAAAGAGCCAATCCCTTCCCACAAACACAGAGTCTGTGGTTATGCTTGGTACTTCAAACAATAATGGTTTCAACAAAATGTCTTGTGGCTTGTAGGGAGCAAATCGTGCTTTGGGGGGGAAAAAAAAAAGATCATTATTTTAGAAGAGTGTCATAATTTTATACACTAAAAAACTCAGTTTATCGTTGCTGGTATGGTTTTACAATACAAGGGATCTATCTGCAAGTATTTAAAGCATGGTTCTTATAATACTTCCTGCTGCTGCTGCTGCTGCTGCTGCTGCTAAGTCACTTGAGTCGTGTCCGACTCTGTGCGACCCCATAGACGGCAGCCCACCAGGCTCCTCCGTCCATAGGATTTTCCAGGCAAGAGTACTGGAGTGGGGTGCCTTCGCCTTCTCCGATAATACTTCCTAATACCTCATTTATCATACCTTATTGGTCTTACAAAGGGTCCTATTAAAATGACTCTAGCCCTTTCATACTTTTAAGTTATTCACATGACTCAAGATAGATACACAGAGGATTAGAGAAAGTGATGAAGGAGCCAGATGATGTCTCATCAGTTTATTTGAAATAGTACTTAAGACCTGTTTCTTCCACTTCTGTAGGAAAAAATAGAAATGCATTTCCCCCGAAGACAGTGTCCCAGCTCTTATCGGGGTGTGGTAATACTTTGACCCTTATTGTGAGATTTTTGGCCATTCAGCTGTGCACTTCAGCCAGAAGCAGGAGGTGGCCCACAGAGCCTAAGGAACCGTAACAAAGCTGATTCTTTGTTGGTGACCAAAAACTCTAGTGAGTGATAACCCTTCACTTCAAAATAACATACTGAAGAATAATTTTTCAACTCCAGAAGCAAGTTAATTACATAACGTAAGGAAGAGGCTCCAAAACTCTTAAGGACAGTTTCCTAGCACACCTTAGAGATACAAACTTCTTGCACACATACACTTCATATCATGTTTTAAAAACAGCTGGCTTGAATGCTGGTTACCACAGACTTTCCATGTTTACTGAATGAGCTCATCACACCCATAATCACAGCAGATGCAAAGATAAATAAATACCTTTAACTTCCTGTGCCCTACCTCCAGCCGTATTGTGCCACGGTAATCTAATTGACGTCCGAAGGGGAGCATTTCTCTGTCCATCCAAATAACTCAGGTCTTCCAATTTGGTTGAGCTCGTTGCTGTAATATCAAACCAAAGTTTAGTCTCTTCAAAGTTGAGTTTAATATCATACCCAAACTACAAAAAATTATAAATTACAAAGCCATTCATTTCAGGCTTTCAACAAAATTTACTTCAGACTGACTTTGGTTTGGTTTGCCTACCCCCATTAGTTTTTCTGTCAGTGTTGTTAATTAAGAAGTGGACAAAACCAAGAGCTCCTCATTCTTGAGCCAAAGTCATGTTGATACAGTTGCCAGAATCTCCATTACTCCAGGAAAGAGAGAGACCTCACCAGAAATTTTTAGAAGAAACCTGAATCAAGTGAAACTCAGTAAAGCTTCAGTACTGACTGCAAACACACAGCACAGTGACTTTTCATCTCTGCAGCTCGAGAGAGTCTTACGCTGTCACTAGAATTCCAGCTTTGCTAACTAGGTGAGCACCTTCTGCATGGACAATTCCCCAGGGCTCAGAACCCTAAAAGTCAGCTCTTGGCAGTAAAAGTAACCAAGTGGACTTAAACAGAAAGCTTCAAATTTTTATGTATATATTATAGATTATATATTATACTATATTATTTTTATGTATTTTTTCAATTCTAAAAATAAGGAATCACATTTTCCTCTGATCAAATAAGTAAGAGTCATAGCACACAGTTACATGTTAAAAAAGTTTTACAGATCTAGTCAAGCACATATAAGGTGAATTATAAAAATAATCGGTACAAAATAATTTTGTTACATCTTAGCAAATTTTTAAAGCAAATACACAGTTCATGTTTCCATCTTAAAAAAGGAACCTTCTCCTATTTATATATTCTAGGTCACAATGAAAAAAATCTACATAAAATCAAACCCAATCTGGTTTGGGGGTTAAGGAGCCCATTATAAAAATAATGATGATCCTAGACATATGATTATCTTACAGAGATACAGACATCACTTGAGGGGGAACAATGAGGGAGAGGGAGATCCTATTTCCAGGGCTAAAGCTTCTAAGAGTGGTGAGATCATCAGTGTGACAGAATTTCGAAGGACAGAAGTCAGGGCCATCTGCTTGCTGAAAACCCTCTGGCTACCCCATGGGCTCGGATGCAGCAGCCGACCACCGGCCAGCACCATCTGCCTGGTCTGGGTCCTTCCTACTGCCCCTCCTAAGGCCTCGGTCCTTTTCTTCCGCACTTTTGGCACTAGCTCCTCTCACTCCTCCACTCAGCAGGCACATGGGAGGCTCATGGCCCGGCCCTGTGACAGTGCATCCGCTCTGCTGCAGTCTCCAGAGGCCAGCTGGCCCTGCTCAATGTCCCAGGCCACGGAGAAACATCAGACAGCTCGACCCTACGGCAGCACACACTGACGCTTCTTCAGTGCATATCCACAGCCTGTTCACACGTGCTGCACACAGGACGTCAATACTCCACACAAATCTTTCCTCTTAGAAGGATACAGCTAATTCCCTATGCAGGACTTCCAAGTGAGCCTAAGGTTTGGGACTCCAAGGCAACATCTAGCTTCTCTCCAGGTCCTTCACAACCAGGGCACAGGAAACTCCCCAGATGGCCAGTGGGACCACACCCATGGCCCTGACTCCCTATAGTCACACTGCTTAGAACGCATTTCCAGGCTCCCACCTGGGACCTGGGACTCTGACTCGGGGCTCTGCAAATGACCCCTCTTCGGCACACCTCCTTGCGAACACACTTACATGTTGAAGGCTGAGACAGAACGAGTAACCCCAGCTATATTCTGGCCACAGGCTGGTTCGGTTCAGAGCTGGGAGAGCCCAGACTGTCTGACCTGCTGCCTCAACCCCAGAGGGCACAGAGATGCCTATAACCTCCAAAGGCTTTCTACTTACCTTCTTATCCTGACCCCTTAAAACATGACATTCAGTTCAGAACTTTTTGACAACCCAAGGCTTAAGAAGAAGAGACTATAAAGAGTGCTTCAACAAAAGGACTGCAAAAAAGCCCAAGTCTGACACAGAGGCAGGAGATAGGAGGTTTCAAATACCTCTTTGCAGATTTTCAGTGACTACAGTTTCAGTTCCAAAGTAGGGAACAGAGTGGCCCAGCAACTCCAGAGGTCTATGCTAAACATGAACACGTTGCTTCGAAATGGACCGCTGCTCATCAGGGCTGCAAGCCACCAGCTGCTGGCTCCCTCCACTGTATAGAGAGTCATCACAGGCACTGAGAGTGATGGGAGAGGGGCGGCCGTGCCGTGCAGGTGTTCAGTCCCACGCCCAGGCGACACCCTAGGACGACAACATGCTGTCCTTTCACACACCCCTAGGAATTCTCAGACGCTACAAAAATTAGCTCACTTCTGGTATTTAAACAATGAATGCTTTCAAAAGCCTGAACTATTCAGGGCCCAGAAAAATCAGAGGGAAAGCAATAATTTCATGCTGCAATAAATCTACTGCTAATACCTCTACAATTAAATTAATTATACACTCATGGCATACATACATTGTGTCTAACATCTGAGTGAGAAGTACATTTTAAGATGCTGCAGGAAAGAGGGTTTTTTGGTGGGAAAAGGAGGTGGGGGTGGAATGGGTAGATGGAGAAGCAGAGGGAGACTTGTCTAAGCTCAGCAAAGGGAACATCTATTAAAACACCATGGATTAACCTATCAAAGGTAAGTGCCATTAAGTCCAAGGCAATTACCAGTTAGATTCTCAAGAAAACTGGCTGGTAATTCTGCTTGTTGGTTTCCTAAACTAAACAGTGTTCTGTGATTCACTTAGAAAGTATTTCAAAAGAAAAAAGAAAAAAAAAAAAAAAAAACAAACAGTAGTCCAAAAAGGTAGAGCTCAATTATCCAACTTCTGGATTATCCAAGACATCATTTTAAAGGCTTCTCATTCTGCTTTTGAATGAAGGAATAGTGTCTGTGTTATGTATTTTGATGTGGCATATACAATAATAACCAGACTGCAGCTTTCTAAATCAATTCCACTTCAATAAATGCTTTGCCAAAGAAAATCTCTGTATAGCAAAACAATCACCAAACCTAGCCAACTTACTTTTATAACCTTTGACCAAAAAATTCCACTGTATGAGACAGTTAAGAATGAAGCAACAGCTCCAGTTCTGTGTTAACAGGCTTATTGACAGTAAAGGCAGGCAGCCTTTGGAACTTGTTTCCATATCCTCACCCCTCAGGGAAACTATGTCCCTTAGGGAAGCTGGCATCACCTTTCTTTTCCTTGCTTAGTCCTTATTCTGTTTCACATACCAAAACACCTTTCCTATCAAACGGCAGTTTCTCTGTGTTTACATGGATCTTGACATGCAAACACTTTCAAGAGATTTCAGTATACGGTCCTTCCCACCTTACTTCACTCCACCACTGAAGTAAGGTGAGTGTTGCCTACTGCTCTGTTTGTAGCAACCTGCCTTCTAATCCCTAGATAAACAGCACTGCATATAGTCTATAACATGAGTCTTTTATTCTTTTCAATGATATTTGAAAAATCTTGCCATTCTCTCTTTAAAAAAAAATCTACTTATTTGGCTGCACCGAATCTTAAGTTGCAGCATGAGGGATCTTTTTGGCATGAGAACTCTTAGTTGTAGTTTGAGCGATCTAGTTTCCTGACCAGGAATGGAACCCAGCCCCTCTACACTAGAAGTGAAGAGTCTTAGCCACTAGACCACCAGGGGAATTCCACCATTCCCACCTAACTAAAGTTCAGCTTTAGGGGTAAAGGGTAGGCAATGAAGAATCTACCAGACTCCTAGCTTGTTAGCAGATATTATAATGTAAGGCACTTTCCTATTTCCTTCCAAAATATGCTTTTAGTTTATAAAATATGCAACATGGGAGAAATGAGCAAACCCATTAAGCTAAGCAGTCACTGCTTAAGCCCAGAGATAAAACCCTCCCAATTCCACAGGAGGTCCGGTTCAAGTGCATCCGTAGAAGCTAATGAATGAGCACAGCAGAAATCAGAAAGCCCTGTTCTATAATCACTGCAGTCTCCTGGAAATGCTCAGCTCACACCCACTGTCACTTCACGTGGCAGGAAACCACATAAAAGAACATCAAGCAGAAAACATAACCCGAAAGGGGTCCTTTTAACACTGTTAAATTAATTTATTAATATCTTTCCTAATTTTAAAATATCTGCATTAAATTGAATACAAGTCTGCCATTTTGTTGAAGTCAATACAGCTATGAAGTCCTGGGATAATACAAATGAACCTTTCATCATATCCAGGTAAAAAGGGTCTAAAATGCCATGGGTGCAACATATTATGCCGTAGATGGTGAAACGCTGGTGGGCGGACACACCGCCTTCTGGAAGAACCCTCGTTCAATACATTCAATACACATAAAGCTCTCAGTACTTCCTTCTGGCAGGCACACCAAATCCCTTTTCTGGAACAAGGCCATTTTACTTGCTTTGAAAGTGAATTAAGAGTTGTGTCTCAGAATTCTTCCATTAGGACCATATATTTATCATCCACTTCGGAGTTCCACTGTGAAACACACCCAGCGACAACCAGAGTAGCCTGGCCCATCCCAAAGGGGCAGTACAGAGTCACAGAGAAACCCTTTGATGTGGGAAGAGAGATCCTGGGTCCAGCCCTTGGCAGAGGAGAAATCGTAAGCATCTCATTGGCAACAAACAATGATCAAAACAAGTTCCTCTTCTAAATTCAACAGAAGAGCACTGAGTTTAGAAATCTGGGACCTTGAAGCAGGCACAGCAGCTCAGATGTAGGGTTCCCTTCCCCGCCTACTGTGAACTAGCGCCCACTGACCCGTCAGCCAGCACCAGTCACCCCTTTCACATTCTCTTCTCAGCTCCAGCTGCCCCATCTTGCTGAGACATGACTGTCTGGCCTGTTTCCATTTCCTTGAGAGAGAACTTGCTTTTCTGCTGCTCATGTTTTAAACCGTGAGCTCCCTTAAAACTGAATTATATAAAACTGGATCTCCCATCTATGTGATGAGCCTCAACTATAGAAAATTAGTTTGAAAGCTGGATTAGAAATTCTTTTGAGGGGTGGGTGGAAGGGAGGTTCAAGAGGGAGGGGATATACACGTACATTTGGCTGATTCACATTGTACAGCAGAAACCAACACAACATTGTAAAGCAATTATCCTCCAATTAAAAATTAAAAGTAAACTGTAATGAAAATTCAGGAGAATGGCACAAAAAAAGAAATTCTTTGAGCTGATATTAACAAACTCATTCTAAACAATGATTTCCCTTGATCAAGCTGTTAATCCTGCATTAACTCAGGCTTAAAATAATCTGACAGAAAATAACAAAAATTATGTAAAGCATTATCCTTCAATAAAAAAAAAAAAAAAACAAGGACAGAGTTTTTGGTCCTTTCTTCCCTCATATACAAAGACCGATATAGTCTAAGTATTAAATTTAAAGAATTCTAGAGGGGAAAGGTCACTAAATGACCATTAAATGCAGCTTTATGTTTACATATGGGTTTACCCTCATGCTTACAGATAGGTACAGTAAGGCCTGCAAAAGTTAAGTGCCTGACCCATTATCACAAGGGTGGCTTGTGTCTGGATTAGATTCCCACGTGAAGAAAGTGAGCAGTGGGCACCTCAGACCCAGCGAGGTCACCCTTCCAGGGAGAGGCGTGGCCTTACCTGCAACTGAGTTGGGCCGTGGCATTATTAGCGAGCTGGAGCTCTGAGAATAAGGGACCGGACCATCTCCAACTGAGGCTTCGGCTTTGGGCAGCACGCTCTCCGCTGGCCCAGGGGGCTCCTCTTCTGCCACTGGGGAGCAATTATCTGCCCTGCGGTCATGGAGCACTCCCTTCTGTACCCCTAACCTTAGGCTTCCGTCCTTATTCCATTCCAAACTGGAGCCACTCCGGTCATCATTTTCCGATGAACTTGTAATCGTGGCTGAAATGAGAGACCAAAATACTTTGAAGGAAGCCAGGAATAGCTGGGGCTCTTGAGAGCTCACACAGACACACAGACACACACACACCGTCCGCATGATCAATGGTTTTCTGGTCTGTGCAGGTTGTTATCAAATTCTGTTTCATACAGTGTATTCTCTTAAGTTAGAAGAATGTTGCTTATCAGGGGAAATAAACTGCTAAATCATTCTACAGGGGAGGGAAAAGAAAACTCTGATAAGAAAATAATGAAAAAACTGTCTAAGAGTATCTGAGAGCTAAGAGTAAATCTATGTAGTTTGGAAATGATATATCCTGCCTTTTAACAAAGATGAATTGCTCACAGAAGAATTCAAATCTCATTAAATTCCTTTGAACCTTTAAGTATTTTTCCCAAATTAATAACATTTGTGCACAGAGAGAAGGGGCAGGGCAGTACAATGGTTAATGCAGGAACGATGTAGGAGGAAAATCTATAAAACAAAATCCAATGATAAAGTCAGACAGAAATTTAATCCTTAGACTTAAAACACTATAACATCTGTTCAAGGCATCCAGAGACGCCGACTTGACTTTAATTCTTTAGCAGCCTAGGATGGAAACCTTGAGGAAACCAGGGACAGGAATACATAAGCATGGGAAGGGATACTTGATGGCAGAATATTTAACCGCTTCCAAGAAAACCAGGATGGAAAAGCATCTTGGCAAAAAAAGAGAAATAGGGCAACATCCACTCTATAAATCTACAAACAGCCAATTCCGACTTAAAGATACTGAGCCATGTGTGATCCATTTGCAAACACAGGTCCTGCCATAGGTCCAACACTGGCTTGTGTCCTTGAGAACAGAGGCCAGGTCCCCTGATCTCTATTAGGATCCCAGCGGCCCAGGCCCTTAACTGCAAGACTTCAATGGGAGCACACTGGGTGAGAGTGTATTCAGGACCCAGACGCATGGATTAAGCTGCTTCATCAACATATACACTTTATCAGCAGGCTGGTGAATTAGCTCCAACAGAGTGTTATCTGGGATCAAAGGGTCTGAAGCGGTTTTATTTTTACAATGGTCTTTATGGTTTGGAAATAAAGACAAAACAATTTCCTCCTGTGATGTGACTGCAGGGTATCCTATCACAATTTTAAAACTGTCTTTGCTCCTGGACTTATCATCCACTGCTCCCTCCTTGTTTAAAAATCCCTCCTATGTGCTAAAGCCTCCTTAGAGGATTTGCCATTAGCTGATCCCTTCCTTTTCTGCACAGCCCAGGGCCTGGCCCATACTCAGTGCTCTGTAAATGTTTGCTCATTCAATGGATGAGCTCAAACTACAGAGACAGGACATTTACTCTCACTGTTGCTGGTTCAGGACTGCAGTCTCTAACCAAAGTGTAAGCTGATTTGGGATGGGCCCGTCACACCCTCAGGGGAATCCCAGCATTTCCAAGTATTCTAGCAGGAGGATTACTACTAATTTCTCCATCTGTTTGGAATCGATCAGTCTTCATTGTGCGTGTTTTTTAAATGGACCGTTCATATGAACATCCATTTATTAAGTGTGACTCTTTCCATCCTAAAAATAAGTGGTGCTAGGAATAACAGTAGCTGGTATCTCCTGAAGGTTACTGTATATCAGGGACTATGCTAAGGGTTTCACAGGATTACCTTACTTTAGTAATGAGACTATTGCCTCAATCATCATTAGTTGCTAATGATAATCTCTTAATAAGCTATGATTGTGTCACAAACTTTCATTTAGAAGCCCAATGCTCAGGACTCAAAATGCTTTTCCTGTAGGCATGTTGTAATTAGCTGGGTTCCAAGACAACCCCAACATCTAAGTTACAGATCCAGGGTGGAGGTGACTGCTCTGGTTTTTAGGTTGTGGTTGTTTTATTTGAGGGATCATATTCCTAAGGTGAAAAACAAAGTCCAAGTGATGTTCTTCTTCATTTGCTCTTCCTGAGTGCCATGCACTTCTGAATCCAACCTCTGTCTCAGACCTTAAGCAGTGGGAACAGGGACTCCTTACTTCATGTTACAAATGACAGCAGTGGAAGCTGGACTTCAGGGGCCCCAGCAGCAGCCAGGCAGGGACAGTCTGGTCAGGGCTTGTGGACTGCAGGGACAGGCTGAAGACCCAGTCCTGTCAGCTCAGCCACAAGTGCCCAGGCCCTGACAAGTGGCATCATTCATCTCAGGGAGAGGGAGGGAAGGGCAGGGGCGGGGGGTGGGGGGTGTTGTTGTGGAGGAGGAAGGGTCCCAGCTGGGAACAGCGGTCCTAGATGGGGCCGAAATTTCAAAAGCAGAATATTATATAACTTTATGCCTGTAAGTAGGAGACTCTCCCATCGCCCTTATGAAGTTCACCTAAGAGATGCATTCCAGCGTCCACCTTCGCCCCTGGTGCAAGGCACGCAGGTGAGATGCTCTGAAGCCAGGCCCCTCCGGCAAAGACGCTCCACTAAGACTGCCCCACTTCACAGCCTTCTTCCCTGGGATCCCAGGTCAGGCTGCCAGCTGGCAGCCCGGGCAGTGAACTTTCATCTCGGTTCAGATATGATGAAGCACTGAAGTAGATCCGGGGTGGGGGGAGACAAGGCCCCAGTTTCCCCATCCAACCTAAGAAGCACAACAAATAGGACAACCCCACAGCCTCCAAGAAAGGGAAAGCAGCTCTTAAAACAAAGGACCTGCCACTCAAAAACACCTGTTCTTCCAGGCTAACAGGAATATGCTCCTGATTAAACTAACACAGTCACCCTCAAGTTGACCACACAGGGCAACGCCCTAAATATGATGATTAAAATAAAAGACTCTGAAAAATAAGGGCTATTTGACATTTTCCAGAGCCTGGATAATCTTGAAAAGCCCCTTAACAACCGAAAAATTCTATCATCTTGTTCCTTTAAGTAGTACAGATGCCAAGAAAGTGAAAGTGTTAGTCACTCAGTTGAGTCCAACTCTTTGCAACTCCATGGTCACCAGGCTCCTCTGTCCGTGGAACTCTCCAGGCAAGAATACTGGAGTGGGTTGCCACGTTCTTCTCCAGGGGATCTTCCTGACCCAGGGATCGAACACAGGTTCTCCTGTATTGCAGGCGGATTCTTTACCATCTGAGCCACCAGCAAAGCCCAGTATAGATGCCAGTGTTCGTCAATTAAGTCTTGCCACTTTCACTTCACTTTCATCATCACTCAGGCTGGGTCTCAGTCACTCTGCAAATAGCCAGGATTCTTTAAAACAAGTGACTTATTAGGCGTTATGTTTTATCAAGCTACGAGGTTAGGCCGTGCCTTGTAAGTTAGTATTAAATTAGGTTTGCTCATTTACTTACGTGTGATACTACTTCTAACTCTCCATGTAACCTGAAAACTCCCTTTAGGTAGGGACAGTGGGTCATCTTCCTCAGAAGTAAGAGCACATTTACCCAGACCTTCCCTGGTGGCTCAGATGGTAAAGCGTCTGTCTACAATGTGGGAGACCTGGGTTCGATCCCTGGGTCGGGAAGCTTCCCTGGAGAAGGAAATGGCAACCCACTCCAGTACTCTGGCCTAGAAAATCCCATGGACAGAGGAGCCTGGTGCAGGCTACTGTCCATGGGGTTGCAAAGAGTCGGACACAACTGAGCGACTTCAGTTTCACTTTTCACTCATGCACACGGCTGTACCACCTCCAAAGCACCTTCAAATCATGTTAAGACACATACATGATCACCACAACATGTGAGAAGACGTGGAAAGGCTGAGAACCATCAACACGACTTTATAGATATGGAAACACACTGGGGAAAAACTAACCAAACTGACACACAAGTTAGTGCTATTTCCATTACCTTCTGACGGCACATGCAGTGTGTATTAAAACTCCCTTTGCCTTGCACAGTTCTCATCATGTAAAAGGAGTTCTGTAAAAGTATCTGTGCCTATATTGTAAAGTAATTAGCCTCCAATTAAAATAAATAATTAATTTAAAAAAAAAGTATTTGTGGCTAAAAAGTATTTTGCAGTTCATGAAACCTGCCTCGTTAAAAATAGCCCCCAGGCAGCGGCTAGTGGAGAAAGGCCAGTCATGAGAAAGCCAGGAGGGAGAGTCAGGGAGGCTGGGAGTCTGCCTGGGAGGTGGGGGAAGCAGAGACAGGGACCCACTCAGTTATTAAACATTGTGCTCTATATGGCACTGCAATAAAACAATTCCCTCCTTCTCCTTCCCAGCCTTCCCCTCATCCCCTCTTTGCCTATTGAAGGTTCTTTCTATGTTAATGTTCACTTAAAACAGAATTTAAAAAAATAAACAGTAAAGTTCAGGGTCCAAAAAGTAGTTTGGTGGGATCTAAATCAAGTTGTAGGTTTAAAAGAACACCAGGAAATAATCTGACCATGGCATTAGTCCAGAATTGTTTAGGAACTAAGGGCCATTGGTATCAAACGTATACATAGGCAGAGTTGAATTCTTCTCTCTCTGAGCTCTGGAAAAGATAAGAGATGAAAAATGCAAGGGGCATGGGTTCAAACTCTGGCTTCTCAACTTTTTAAGGACCCACCAGAGGCGATCTCTCTGGGTCCACTACTGGGAATGGGAACCTGTTTGTCTTTACCTTCCAGACATAATCGCGTATGTTTGTGTTTCCCTCTTTACACTGGCTCCAAGTCCTGAGTAAAACTTTCTGCCCATTTTAAAGCAAAATTAATAAAATCTTATTTATCGACCTGGCTTCTGACTTCATCTTTTCTCTTTTTCCCCAACTCATGTTGCGGTTGTTGTTTAATCGCTAAATTGTGTCCCATTCTTTGCAACCCCATGGACTGTAGCCTGCCAGGCTCCTCTGTCCATGGGATTTTCCAGGCAAGAATACTGGAGCGGGTTGCCATTTCCTCCTCCAGAGGATCTTCCTGACACAGGGATTGAAACCTGCATCTCTTGCCTTGGCAGGAGAATTGTTTACTGCTGAGTCACCGGGGAAGCCCTCCTCCACCCATACCTTCTTTGAAAAAGAAAAATCTCAATTTAGTAAATGCCTATGAGCATTTCCGGAGAAGGCAATGGCACCCCACTCCAGTACTCTTGCCTGGAGAATCCCAGGGATGGGGGAGCCTGGTGGGCTGCGTCTGTGGGGTCACGCAGAGTCGGACACGACTGAAGTGACTTAGCATAGCATAGCATATGAGCATTTCAAATCCACTAGGGAGGAATGGTATATAAATAAATAAGCATCCCTAGGAAATAAGAACAACAATAGTGGCTAACGTGAATATTATAATAGTGTTTACGGTACACAGGCCCTATTCTAAACCTCCGTCATATCTCACTCAGTACTTCTAACAGTCCCATGGGCAAGCAAGCCCTAGAACACCTGGAGCCTCGCTGGGCTCCAGAATGATGCTCTGCACTATTCCAATCACAGGATTAGAAAAACTTGTGCACACATCTTGCATACATGTATTTATAAATTATGTTCACGGACTATACTAATTTATTATAATATGAAACATACACAAAACATACATTTTGAAAAGATTTTTAAACACCCCCAAATTGAAAAAAAGTTTTTAAGCATCCCATAGGTTGTCCTGCATTTTCCATTTTCAAAGCCAGGGATCTATGAAGACAGCCCTTTGTCTCTCCGTAGGTGGTGGAGAAAAAGCAGATAGAAGGGCACACATCAGGTGCCTCCTATATCATGAGAATGCTGTCCTCCCCCTTTCAACTGAAGAAAAATAAAATACCACTAACAAAACCCAGACAAACATCTTTCAACTTCTATATCCTGTTTAATGGTTGAGAGGACGAGTTTAAAAGTTAAAATAAGGGACCAGTGAATTAAAGATCAAACAAAAAAAGTGATTGGTTGCTTATGAAAGAGAAGAGAAGAAGTGAATAAAAAAAGAAAATCCAGCTAGTGCAGACACCGCCTTCTTGGACCCAACCGGATGAAGATCACTAGCAACTCTGGGAGGGGAACACCGTTTAACCGAGATCAAGACCAGGGAAAGACCAAGGTGACAGGTCCAAGAAGCCACATGCCCACTCCCTGGTGCTCTGGACCCGACAGCAGCTTGCCCTCCTCTGCTGTGCACTCACACCTCGCACGCTCAGGCTGCCAGGCCACACACTGGATCTCCCCAGCAGACACCGGGGAAGACTGCAAAGATGAACCCAGTCTGCAGGAAACCTCCCAGAAATGCCAGCCAGGGCTTCTCCCTCCGCCCTGCCCACACACTAACAAACCACAGGAACAAAGTCTGAGGCTCATCCACCTGGGTGAGCTTCTCACCCCCCGCAGCCCGGCAGGCACAGCTTCCAGTGAAGGCACTTGGGCTGATGCGTGCTCACCTGGCACGATGCAGGCAGGGGGCCCCGAGTTACCTCTGGCTCCACGGGGCTTTCTGGCTTCTCTTCCCGCCACTCTGCCTGGACAGAAGCATGAGGCTCCTCTGGACAGCCCCGTGGAACCGCCGAGGGTCCTGTGACAGGCAGGTCTCTGCTCCAAACCTCCGCTGAGCGCCCACCACGTTGCACAAGGCGCTCTGCTGTGCCAGGCGGCTAGGCCGGGACTCGAGTCACAGCCATGTGGTCCCAGCAGTGCTCAGCCAGCCTCTGAGGCAGAGACACCTGAAGGGGCAGCTGGGGCAGGGCACAGGGGAGGGCGGGCAGGCCACACCGGCCAGCCTCAGCCTCGCCCACTGGCTCCAGACTCTGTCTGAAAGGGCGGGTAGCAGCCTCCAGAAAGAAGCCTGCGGACTGGAACAACATGAAGTTTTTCGGCAATAGCACATGTCCCTGTGTACCAGTTCAGCTACACAGACCCTCAGCACTGAAGGCCTAGACAACGGGACTTCTGATTTAGTCCACTGACTCCACAGAGTTCCAGACTCTTCCAGGAAAGAGCACAAGGCACTCACTACTAGTGGTTGGTATTATCCACGGGAAACACCTGCCCTTGCAGGGCACTGCCATGTCTTACACCCTTTTCAGCAGTTGACAACTTGCCCAAGTCTTCAACGGTAGGAGACCATTCTTTCATTCCACAGGGAGACAAGTTTTAAAGCAGATACTGTAACTATCTCTAGCGTCCCAGCACTCAACAAATGTGCTCCTGGTATGCAGTTGGTGCTCATAAATGCTTCAGACAAAACAGCCTGGAAACTCCAACCATGGTCTGAATACAAGTGCAGCGGGCGCTCTGTTGATTCATATCACCACCAAGGACTTGTTCCCCATTAAGTGCCTTACTGAATAATATATGTAAAGGCAAATTCTCCTCCTTCACCCAAGAGATTAAAGAGCTTCTATAATTAAGGATGATTTTTTAAATTGCAGGCAGTGTAGCAAAATGAATATTAACACAGATTTGAAACACTTAAATAGTTATTACCAAATCAATTTCAAAGCATTTCAATTTAGTAGCAAGCAGGGCAATACAGGTGTCAACAAAGCAGTATTAGCATAAAATCAAAAGGGCAGGATTTACAACAAGTTAAAAATGAAAATAAAGTACAATTAATTCCTCTTTGTGTGCCTCCTTCTGCATCTGATCACCTCCCCCGGGGCCCAAAGTTCAGGAAATGAAAGGTCTAACGCTTCCTCTGGCACTACTCTCATTTTACAAGCCTAGGAGAGCAGAGAAGAGAGCCGCAGGAAGATAAAAGTCAGCCCACAGTCACTTTTCTTTATGTCCTAAGCAACTGGGCAGAAAAACAAATATCATCAAACTCTAGCAAGGAACAGCAGGACCGTAATCAAGTGTCAGTATTTCACCACAAGCCACTTGTGTAGGAGCAATGTTTCTGTGAAGATATTCCCCTGCCTAAATGTATACCTGCCTCCCCGCTTCAAAGCGAGCAGGGGGGGAGCAAATGTAAGCTCCCTCCCCCACCCCTTAGAGAAAGGGGAAAGGCAGAGTCCGAGTTCTTGCTTCACCCTTTTCAAATTCTGAGCACTTAATCATCCTGAAAGCTATCTGGCCTGGTGGAATGTGGTGGCTCAGTTGTCTGGGAGCAGGGCAGGAGGAGGTGGGGAGATGGTGGGGTGAGAGGCGAGATACGAGGTCAGGCCATCTTCCACGTGGGATGCCCTCCTCTCCCCTCCCTTCATGGGGCTGTTCTAACACTGGTCTCAACAAATCCAACACGCCACCAGAGTCATCTGGAGATTATAAGTGGCAGCAGGTAGAAGCAGATGGCAGAGAAAGCAAATGGAAGGAATGGTTAACTTCTAAAGGCCTCTCTTTCTGCCAGAATGCTTTAAACTGCTATCTGGAAATCCTTCTCCTGAGCACCTCTATCATTAATCGATAGGAAGGATTTATTAACATTTTAAATCTTGATAGGAAAACTGAGTTTTGTGTCTTTCTCTTCATCCAATATCCATCCTCTTTCTTTTGAAATAGCCCATTTCTTTGAAATAAATACAGACAAACATAAAATACTGATCATATGAACATACATAAAAATCAAACAATATATTTAAAGCAAATAATGCTTTAAGTCATTATTTTCAGTGACTTTTTAAAATCAGATGGGTTTTTACACAGATTCGAATGAATACACATACAGGCATATTATACTTTACTGGACTTTGCAGAAACTGGTGTTTTTCAAATTGAAGCTGTGTGGTAACCCTGCATTGAGTAAATCCAAGCATGCCATTTTTCCAACAGCATGTGCTCACTTCATATCTCTGAATCACATTTTGGTAACTCAAAATATTTCAAACCCTCTACCAGCAAAAAAGATAACAACTCGCTGAAGGCACAGGTGATGGTCAGCATTTTTTAAGAATAAGGTATCTTTTAATAAAAGTATGTACCTTTTCTTAAGTATAATGCTATTGCACACTTAACAGACTACAGTACAGCGTAAACAACTTTTATACTCATTACGAAACCGACAAGAGTTCAGTGACTTGTTTTATTGCAACATTCACTCCACTATGGCAGATGGGAATCAAGCCTGCAATATTCCCAAGGTCAGCCCGTACCTCACTTTTTTCTAAGCTGGGGTTCACAGTTTATGACTTTTCATTTGTAACAGTTGGAAGCCAGTTATATTCAAGAGAGTGTCACTAAGAAAAAAATGTTCTTCCAGTCATGGAGGAAATACCTTTAAAAGCAACTTCTTTATAAAGTCTTCCTTTTCAACGCAAGTAACTGAAAAGCTGCTTCAAGTGAATGAGTACAGCTGGTGACACATTTAGAGGTTCTCACATTGCAGATGTGAAAATCAGACACTAACGTCTAGGTAATGTCAATAATTTTAATATGCTAAGAATAAGGAATTTTACCTTAGGGACAAAAAAAAGATATTGTAGGGAATTCAGTTAATCTCATCTAGCTTAGACAGTATTTCTACATGACAGAATTATTAAGCGTCTAAAGAAGTTTATGTTGGGAGAACGTGGAGGTCCTGAAATAGGATAAAGCGAAACTGCACAACACAGTGAGGGTGGGACAGGAGGTGGGGAGGCTTCTGCTGAGCCTTGGCCTCCACAGTTTGCTGCTCTTTAGTTGCTAAGTCGTGTCTGACTCTTTTGCAAACATGGACTGCAGCCTGCCAGGCTCCTCGGTCCATGAGATTTCCCAGGCAAGAATACTGGAGTGGGTTGCCATTTCCTTCTCCAGGGGATCTAAGAGACTGGAGATGTTGTTGTTTTTAAGCCACTAAGTTGTGTCTGACTCTTTGCGACCCCATGGACTACAACATGCCAGGCTTCCCTGTTCTTCACCAACAATCTCCTGGAGTTGGCTCAAACTCACGTCCATTGAGCTGGTGATGCCATCCAACCATCTCATCCTCTGTCATCCCCTTCTCCTCCTGCCCTCAATCTTTCTCAGCATCAGGGTCTTTTCCAAGAGACGGGAAGGGGTCCAATAAATTCCTCTACTGGTCATTGGCTTGCCCTTTCTCCTACTAAGCAATTCCAAAAAGAAATTCTCTTCATCTGCAGTATATCAAAACCAGTAGAAACAGAACCCAGGCCGGGCACCCTGTGGCAGCCTGAGAAGGCTGTCTGGGCATGTGGGAACACAAGCTTCCCTTCACAGCATCTGTTGGTCAAAAATATTTAGACTGAATAGTATCAGCATGACTGAAGTTGGCTTAAATAAGGGGGAGGTTAAGGGGGAGGTTTGGGAATTTTTAAGGATGGCTTAGCACTGTTGTAAGTTTCCTCTAAATAGACTGTGCTAATACTATACATGGAACTCAGGTCTGAGCCCTGGATGGGAGCCTACAACTTCCGCAAAGTTTGTAATGTCATGACAGCCGTGCACTCTTTACGCCAGCCCACCCCCAAGCCTTTGCTATTCTAGCCTGAGCTCCATAGGTTGACGAGTCTTAAACAACTTCAAATGGAAGATTAAGTGGAAAGCCTCTTCCGCCCTTCTCTAGGCCCTGTGTAACTTGGAACATGAATCTTAACCAGCCTGTTTGACAAGCAGCTGCCGGGCCTCCCAAAGCAGGAAGCCAAGATATCTCGCTTTCATCTCTGCCCACTGGGATCGCTGTGTTCTTGAATATTTCACTCTGTTGAACAGTTAAGATGCCCAAAGGTTGTTATTCCCAGGCTACACCTTATAAAGACGGACATGTTCTTCACGCTCCACCCCCAGCAATCACCAAACCACAACTGAGTCACAGATGCCTGCTCCCCAGAGAGGCGACAGAACCTGCATACCCTGTTATCAATTCAGGAGGAAGCTCTTTCCTCCTCTGGCCCAACCACGCCCACCTTTTCAAAGAGCTGTGGCTAGGTCTGCTGGAGAGGAAAGGTGTTTTTTTCCCTCTCCCTATCACACCTCCAATGTGTCCCTGGCAACAGGCTCCAGTTCTGCAGGTCTGAAGGACAGAGGACAGAGGAACCTTGTCACCAGCACAGCGTCTCTCCCTCTCAGCCACCTACGGCTCTGGCTCCCTAAAGGAGCTCAGGGAACCAGGCAGGAAGCACAAACTCCTGCACCAGGGGGTCTTCGCTGAAAGAAGGACTTAGCCACCACCTCCCACTTCCTCCCACTTTCATCTCAATCGTCACCATTTTTCACGTTCAGCTGAGTTAAGAGAACACGTTGACCTGAGTCAAGGAATGAAAGACATCCTCAATGATATGAAATGAGCTGCTTCACGACTAGACACAGCTTACGGTACAGATGGCACAAAAAGACCTGACGACGCCGACTGGGAATGGGAATCCCACACAGCTTCTCTAGAAACCATCTAAACCATTCCCTCCTTCAGTGAAACTTGACAGTAACCATAATTCTCTTTCCTTAACTTCTCATTCCCAACGCCATGCTAGGAGCCCAGTAGATAGCAGAACTAAGATAGATGAGACCCCCTAACCATGTGGCAAGTGAAAGTCACACAAGTCGTATCTTACTCTTTGTGACCCCATGGACTGTATGGTCCATGGAACTCTCTAGGCCAGAACACTGGAGATAACAGTAAATAACAAAACAAGAATAAGTAAACTGAAAATATTGAGGTATACGGACTGCACATTTTAAGGGCACTAACCATTCTGGGTTCAGTGGGGACTATATTAAATCAAGTACTAATTGAGAGCCTTCATATTCCTGCAATTCAATCATTCAATGATAATACAAAAAACAAACGAGCAACTTTTCCCTCTTTAAGACACCTTTAAAACTGCAGCAATATCTCTTAATGGGAAAGAGAAAGAGTCAGAGAATGAACGTGGGTCGTTTTCTGTCATTGAAAAGTTTTCTGTCAAAGCAAGAAACTGGTTTGGTTATAACCAGAGGCTGTGATGTCAATGCCACAAGACAGAATGAAGAGAAAAAACCTATTAAAAAAATAAAAATAAAAAACTAGGACTTCTCTGGCGGTGCATTGGATAAGAATCTGCCTGCCAATGCAGAGAAAACAGGTTCAATCTCTGGTCTGGGAAGATTCCACATGCTGTGAAGCAACTAACCCATGCACCACAACCACTGAACCTGTGCTTTAGAGCCTGCGAGTCGCAGCTACCGGTGTGCTGCAGCTATGAAAGCCTGTGAGCCCAGAGCCTATGCGCCGCAACAAGAGAAACCACTACAACGAGAAGCCTGCACGCCACGATGAAGAGCAGCCCCAACTGCCGCAACGAGAGAAAGCCTTTGTGTAGCAATGAAGACCCAGCGCAGTCAAAAACAAATCATTTTTTAAAAGATCTGTAGTACTGGCCAATTTCCTGAAAGAAGACAAACTCTGAGGAGGAAAGCGCATTGCAGAAGAGCTAAGAACACTGTAAAGAAAGTCATCTGGCCATCACAGAATCAATACCAGAGATCCATCAATGGTGGACACTTCAGAGACAGACGGGACATGAAAACAGGAGTAACACTGGGGAAAATCTGTTAGACAAAATAGCAGGTGGGGAAGCAGAGTTAAAAGGGAATTGGAAGAATGAGCTCACTGGAAGGGCTTGAAGTGGAGTGAAGAGAATTCAGACCTGCTACAAAAACCAGTCACATGAAACTTCCAGAACGAGCTAGTCTGCAGAGACAGAAAGTAGATCACCCAGTGAGTAGGTCTGGTGTATGCAGGGAAATGAGGTGTGACTTCTAAGAGTACAGAGTTTCTTTTTGAAGTGGTAAAAATATTCCAAAATCAGATTGTGGTGATGGTTGCACAATTCTGAATAAACACAAGCCACTCAAAGGTTTAAACGGATGATACTGTGGCATGGAAATTATATCTCAATGAGACAATTAAAAATGAAACAAAAAACCATTGAAAATCCTGATCCAAGAGAAAACAGGGAACAGGCTTGCCTTCCTCTTGCTGTGGGGCCCCTCACAAGAGCTGTTAAGGGGGCGACACCAAGAACTTCATAACCAAGTCCAGCTATCTCACGTATCTTCTGAGGCAATCTCCAAAATACAAACTGGATGAACCTGCAGTTTGGTTTTTCAAATTACACATGAAAGAAATTGCATGTGACTGAAGAGAACAAAGAGCTCAAATGTCACTGCATTTGGTTACATATTAACGTGGAAGGAAGTGGGGCTCCTTCCAATAATAAAACATAAAATATCCCTCAAAAACATGCACATCACTCAGCAGCAGAGCAAGGGCTAAGCTGCAGGAGGGCACCAGGGTCAGGCAGCAGCATGGCCTGAGAGCACAGGAAGCCGGAACAGCCCACCCCCAAGGCACCAGGCTATAGACCAGGACGCACAGCCACCCAGGCCCACCTGCAGAAATGCAAATGCATTCCTTCTGGGATGGGAGGTAAAAACAAGGGCTCTTAAAGTCCCTGGTTGATTCTATTGTGCACCTGGGACTAAAACTACTGAACTCATCAGAAGCCTTACTCACGATTTCCTCAGAAGTAGTATGCAAAGAACTCAATTAAACATTCTCGTCACCTAGCCAACCAGCCTAAGAGTCACGACCATACTCTGCGTCTCCAATCAGCTCAGCACATCCACATGTACTTTGCAGGCATGGATGTGGGTGTTGGGGGGCGGGGGATGGATTTAGAACCTCCAGGCCTCCAGACAGTAGTCAGATGCCATTAGAAGAAACAAAAGAACAAATACATAGGCATAAGTGGGAAGATCAGTGACCGTGAGATCTGGCTGGGAAGACTTCTCAATATGCAGGGACTTCATTGTCCTGTGGTGTGTCCTATACAGACCCAATACCCATCAAGTGGATTAGTGACAAGGGAAGATTTTTTTAATGTCACAGGCCAGACCTGATGTGGAAAATTTTCTTACCACGTGAGTCCAGGGTTACCAAATAAACACGAAGGAATATAAAAGCCAATGTTTCAACCGCTCAGCTGTCCGTGCAAGTGCTATCTGCAAAGGACAGGGTAGTCCGGGCAGGCTGACCTTCACAGACCGCACACGCTAAAACCCTCTTAAGAAGAGCCTGGTGAACACTCTGGCTGAAATGCATGGAGCCATCACATGACCGAGCAGTGAGCATCTTACCTATAATTCCACTGTCCTTGCTTTCCAGGGTGGAGCTAGGGCTGCTAATGGTCTCACAGGGACTTTTGTTGGCTGCCGTCTTGCTGACACAGCTATTCAAGGTTGAGCAGGGGCTATCGGTGCTAGGAGAGGCGGTGCTGCTTGTAAGAGTGGAGCAAGGGCTGATGCCTTGGCTCAGAGCTGTGCACTGCAAGATGAACGGAAGGAGGAGTTAGCGCGTCTACACACCCCTTTGTAGCTTCATGGTTTTAGCATTAAAAACAAACAAGAAAATGGAAAACAGGCTTTCTTATTTACAATCCAGGGATCTTAATATATACGGTCTTCCAAAATCTGAGAGAGAAATCTCCCTTAGTTCTGTTTGCCTCCCTGTGATCTTTTTTCTTAAGAGGGCAGTCTTGGAAATAATTTAGTGGGAATGAACATTTGTAAAGCAGAAACAGCAAACAGGCAGACTTCCTTTCATTTAAACTCTGCAGAAGACAAATGGGTTCTTTGACCTCTGTGTGGAAAATCTGGGAACTCTGTTTTTGTAATGTATCACGAGCACCACAACCTGATTCAATTTTTGGAAGATTTATGGGCTCTGCGATCCAGGGAAGGAGACTGGTGGCCACTGCGATCTCAGTCAACGCCTGACACCCTCGTGGAAACCCTCGAAGGGGCAGAGGCTCCAGCCCCTCATTGTTATTCAAAAGTATACTTCTCATCTCGGATGTGGGTGGCTGCCGTTCCCTAGGAAGGGGAGTGCTCTTCCGAAGATGAACCTTTTGATCTTATTTTATTTTGTTTCCACTCATCTCCTATAAATCTTTTCCTCACCCCACTGACCCTCCAAAGTCTCAACCAATTAAAAAAAAAGCACAGGAAAGTGCATACCAAAGCAGCCGGATGAAAAGAATGGTGCTATAAAGATAAAAGTAGAATTCCTAAGGAATTCTCTCGGCCACTTCAATTCAGTTACTCTTCTCTGGGTGGTGACCAGAAGGTTAATGTGGACATTTTTGTAAAGTCTGTACCCTCTGCTTCTCCCCACTCCCTACTACAAAGGTTCACAAACAAACTGTTGAAATGAATTTCAATACACAATGGCCCAGACTCATCTGGTCTGAACAACAACTTCTCCACTCGGGGAGGAGGCAAGACGATTATGCCGTCATTCATCCTCCGAGCAGATATGACATGCAGTGTCTTCCTCGGGCATTACCATGGTTTCATTTTTTTCTTCAATGGTTATGTGTGTGGCACTTGGGATCCCTTCTCCCAGTAAAAATCCCAGCCTTGTCAACAGTTCTTGAGCTGCCGGCGAACAGCTCGATTCATTATCGGCCTTTGCTTCTGGAACAAAGAAAGAAAACAATGAAGACACCCCTCTCAGGAATTTCAGTATCACATCTGGAGGACTTGGCATTACAGCTGCTTGTCTGGTGCTTTTGTGTATTTTTATAAAATGCACAAAGTTTGACAGTGCTGCCTGTCCCCTAGCAATACATTCTAATTAAGAGACTGTGACAGGTTAAGAAAACGGTAAAAGGGAAAAACCAAATGCACAGGGTGAAATTGTTGACCTGAATCTAAAGGTACAGTATCATTATCTGTAGCAAGTCCTATTTCCATGTCATGAGGAATGGGTACCTGAGACACCAAAGGCAGAAAAAGGCCTCATCTTATTCTTGAAGGGCACCATGTGTCCAATGCCCACAGAAGGCTGAAATAAAGGAAAACCCAAGTGGCATGCTGGCAGAGTCATCTGGATGCTGGGGGAAAACTGAAATGCAAGCTCTCATTAAGCAAGGCAGGGGCACAACCACGTCAGTCTGTGCACACTCCACAGGAGTGCAAGTCAAAACCAGGATTCAAACCCAAGGGTCAGTCATCAGGGATCCATGCTGAAACAAAGATCTTAAGTCCCAGTAAACTGTGTCCCAAGAGACAGGACCCAGGAGTACACCCTGCTGTCCACGAGGAGACATAGAAAAACTGGATGTGCTTTCAGCACGCTGTTCATAGTAATGCTGGAAGCATGTTCCACCTGACAGTCACAGGGCATGTTTGGAAGCCATGCCTTCCTCCGGTCTCCTTAAGGTTGGTCATCATGCTTTGTGCACTCAAGAGAATTTTATTGTTGGATTTAAGTGTTGAGCTGTAGATTAATCTTGTATCCAAACTCTAAGGGAACTTAATGATGGTCGACAAGATGATATTCACTTCATTCCAACACCTCTCTAACAGTTTTAAGCCAGCTCAGCTTCCATCAGGGAATGAAATAATGTATAAAGCAACTGTGCTTACACAGTTAGAACTTAACAACAACAAGCAACCTGCAACAGTCATTCATCTTCATGTTTTGTTGTTTTTTGTTAATTGTCTAGGTACCTAGATCCATACATTCATGAACCAATGTCCCTGGATGTGGAAATCTGCAGATAATGGGTAATAGGTTATAGAAACATAAAATGAGGAAAAATAAAATCTGAGATATTACCTTTGACATACAGGATCATCACCAAAGTTCAATGCTAACTTTGCCTTTTGTAAGAAAATACAAAAGACAATATAAGCAGAGCTGAGAAAGACCATCTTTATTATTCTCACCCACATTATCAGTTTTGCTAAGTCATGCTTGCAGGATGGTAGCTACAAGGGAAGTTAAATCAGTTGTATCCTCAAGGAAGGAAAAGTACCCCGGCCCTTGCCTGCTCTCAAAAGCTCCCAATGTTTAGGGTGAGAACAGCTGTTTCCCAGCCTGGATATTCTTTAGTTGCTGTAGCATACTGCAGGGGTAAAATTAACCAAGACTTGATTGTTGTGGGTTGAAAGAGCCCTGATGTTTCTGGATCATTTGCGATAAACTCTTAACATGAAAGAGCAGTGGCCCCAAGCCAATGACAGGGGTAAGGGAGCCACCCCAGGGCGGGCCAACCACACCCTCAAAGCCACCCTACAGAAGATTCCTTCCCACCACAGATCTCCAACCACATTCTGACTCTTAAGATACATGGGCACTGGTGAGAGGAAAGCAGGAACCCAACCAAATCAGCATAGTCCAGGCACACCCAAGGGCCGGGCCACTTCAGAACAGGATCCGTGCCGCCCTCCTTGCCCTTAGGCTCGAGCAGAGCAGCCACTTTATCTTATGTGGCAGCTGGACTGGAGGGAGAACAGGATGCAGCTGGAAAGAGGAAGAAGTGGGTGAGGGGCCAGAACTCAGCCATTTCCCTACTCCACACCCCCCTTTCTTTTCAACAGTCTCTACACTGTGACCCAATTGTGACTTGCCCCAGAATGTCTACCTTCTGGTTCAACTTGAAACACTCTGAGGAAAGAGCCAGAAATGACTCCCAGTCGGCAGCTGCTGTCACAAAATTCACTCTGTTGACAAACAGGACCACAACCGTCAACTTTGAGACCAGCTTCCTATGTAGGTCCTGCAGCGGGGTGGGTTAGGATAGCAGATTCACACCAGACTGTCAAGGTTTTCAGTTTAAGTGTGTGTGTATGTGTGTGTGTGTGCGCGTCCACACACAAATTCAAAGACAACTAGTCATCCAAACTATCCCCCTTCAGGCAAGCTGGGGAGCAGTGGCCATCGCAGTTGCCCAGATACACAAAGGACATCCAAATCCATCATTAACTGTTCTCTTAACTGTGCAACCTGAACTCTGTTGTTACCAAAGCTCCAAAACTCTACCCGGGTTTGAGATGAACGGACAGATGTTCTGTACTGTAGTTTTGGCATCTATTAAGCCACTGCAATTTTCTTTCTTCCAAAAGCTTTCCAACTGTCTTTTCATCTTACTCTTTCTACTAAAGTGTCATCCTAGCGACCTTCTCCTCAGAAGTCCCCTTCAGCCTGAATTCCTTAATCCACATCAAGCTGTCTTCGTCTTTCCTTCCCTAATGCACAGGGCCCTCTCTTGCTGAACTTTTCGTTCTGGCAGAAGGACTCCTGGGTGAAGTATGACAGGGCCGTTTTGGGGAAGATGAGCTGCCTGGGAACACACACTGATACACGTGACTATGAAATGGAAATGGATTTCTCCTTTCATAGTCAGTCACCAAATACTGAGATGTGAACAGTCAGAAAGAATTTTCTTTGAGCTAACAATTCCAAAATGACTTCCACACCAAAATCCAAATGGGATACTCCAGATGGTCTATTTCCATTCATGTGGTTAATACTAAATCACTTATCAATTATGGGTTACCTTACCCAATACAAATGGGCTGAGGATTGGAGAGAAAGACCTCATCTCTTAGCAATGCTCTGCTATCTCATACATGTTTTGGGTTGGCCAAAAAATTTGTTCAGGTTTTTCTGTAGCATCTTATGGAAAATCCAAACAAACTTTTTGATCAACCCAATAAATATCCAACACATTTATGATGGCTGTATCTGAAGCTGAGAGAGTAATTAGCCTCACACTCCCTAGGATCCCATAGGTAAGCTGACAGCGATTGTCCTCCCAATAATGTACTCAGGCAGTCCTTGCTTTCAAACCATTGTGGAATAATCATGTGGAAAAAGCAAAGAGGATTTCTTCAATCACTCCCTGCCTGGCTCCTTCTAACTATTCACACTTATTGGATCACATTTAGGGCACCAACATCCAGGTATGGTCCACAAAGTGACTGTGTCCCCAGTTACCACCATCCTAACTTCAAACCTGTGTGTGCCCCTTATAACCATCCCCTCTTCCTTCCCTCCACAGGCTCAGAGGAAAGGACTCTACACTAAAGCTATTCTGGACTCCTTAGTGGCTGAGCCTCTCCAAACCTCAATTTCCTTATCTTGGAAGTGGCCATCATCCATTTCTTTTTGATTGTGAAGTTCAAAACAAATATGAGAAACACCTAATAAACTAAATATCTCTGAAATAAGACACCATATCAAAGGTGATCATTATTTCTACCAAATTTAACACTAAGAGCCCACTTTCTCACTATTATTACTTCACTTTCTGTTTTCATGTGCTGTGTTTAGTCAACTGCTCAGTCGTGTCCGACTCTTTGCAACCCTGTGGACTGCAGCCTTTCAGGCTCCTCTGTCTATGGGATTCTCCAGGCAAGAATACTGGAGTGGGTTGCCATGCCCTCCTACAGGGGATCTCCCTACCCAGGGATCGAACCCAGGTCTGCCGCACTGCAGGTGAAGACTTTATCATAGGAGCCACCAGGGAAGCCCGTGGCTCCCTATTTATATTTAATGTGCACATGTTTCTCTTACATAAAAATACTTTTCTATTTAGAATTTTCCTGCCTTAATTTAACTGTTTCTGAACTCACTATCCTTTCAAAACAACAAATTCCCTCCTTTGGCTGAGTATCAAACTGTTCCAACTTGGCCCACATCTACTGCTCATTTCCTATCTAATAGTTCCCTCTTCTTAAAGCCGGACTCTACTAGAACTGTAGAGGTCCTTCAGGATTACCAATGATCATGCCACCAAGAGAAGCCATTTCTCCCCTCCTCCTCCTCCACAAACTCAACAGAGCACTGAGTGTTGTTGATGATGTCTGGCCATTCACTAGCATGTAGTCTAGAACCACTGACTTAATATCAGTTTCTAAGACAGTACTTCTGATCCAGGCTGTTAAATGCCACACAGCCTTGACTGATGTTAAATCCCTCCCTCTCTGCCTCTACCCGTCCAGGACCTGCTTTGTGCTAAACCTGGTGCTGTCCTTGCCTTCTCCACAAACTTTTCCAGTTTCTTTCTGGTTGCTCCCTCTCCTAAGCCATCACCAGTCCCACCTCCTTGAATTTCCAAAAATATTATTTATAGAGGAGCATCTCTCTAGGCACCTGATCTGGTTCTGTCAATAACGGGTTTCTAGTCTGCAATATGAAAACACAGTTATCATATTGTTGTTCAGTTGCTCAGTCGTGTCCAACTCTTTTCGACCTCATGGACTGCAGCACACCAGGCTTCCCTGTCCTTCACCAACTCCCGGTGCTTGCTCAAACTCATGTCCATCGAGTTAGTGATGCCATCCAACCATTTCATCCTCTGTCGTCCCTTTCTCCTCCTGCCCTCAATCTTTCCCAGCATCAGGGTCTTTTCTAATGAGTCGGTTCTTCACATCAGGTGGCCAAAGTACTGGAGATTCAGCTTCAGGATCAGGCCTTCCAATGAATATTCAGGACTGATTTCCTTTAAGATGGACTGGTTTGATCTCCTTGCAGTCCCAGGGACTCTCAAGAGTCTTAAGCACCACTATTCAAAAGCATCAATTCTTTAGCACTCAGCCTTCATGATTCAACTCTCACGTCCATACATGACTACTGGAAAAACCATAGCTTTGACTAGACAGACCTTTGTTGGCAAAGTAATGTCTCTGCTTTTTAATGCACTGTCTAGATTTGTCATAGCTTTTCTTCAAAGGAACAAGTGTCTTTTAATTTTATGGCTGCAGTCACCATCCACAGTGATTTTGGAGCCCAAGGAAATAAAGTCTGTCACTGTTTCCATTGTTTCCCCATGGAAACAAAGTCTATTTGCCATGAAGTGATGGAACCAGACGCCATGATCTTAGTTTTTTGAATGTTGAGTTTTGAATCCATGTGCATTCTTTCATTCTCCTCTTTTGCCTTCATCAAGAGTCCCTTTACTTCCTCTTCACTTTCTGCCATAAGAGTGGTATCATCTGCATATCTGAGGTAATTGATATTTCTCCCAGCAATCTTGATTCCAGCTTGTGCTTCATCCAGCCCAGCATTTCACATGATGTACTCATATCCATATAAGTTGAATAAGGAGGGTGACAATATACAGCCTTGATGTACTTCTTTCCAAATTTAGAACCAGTCCATTGTTCCAGGTCCGGTCCTAACTGTTGCTTCTTGACCTGCATATAGATTTCTCAGGAGGCAGGTAAGGTGGTCTGGTATTCCCATCTCTTTAAGAATTTTCCACAGTTTGTTGTGATCCACATAGTCAAAGGCTTTAGCATAGTCAATGAAGCAGCAGTAGATGTTTTTCTGGAATTCCCTTGCTTTTTCTATGATCCAACGGATGCTGGTGATTTGATCTCTGGTTCCTTTGCCTTTTCTAAATCCAGCTCGAACATCTGGAAGTTCTCAGCTCATGAACTGTTGAAGCCTAGCTTTTTTTGAGCATGACCTTGCTAGCATGTGAAATGAGTGCAACTGTGCGATAGTTTAACCATTCTTTGGCATTGCCCTTCTTTGGGATTGGAATGAAAACTGACCTTTTCCAGTCCTGTGGCCACTGTTGAGTTTTCCAAATCTGCTGGCATATTGAGTACAGCACTTGAACAGCATCATCTTTTAGGACTTGAAATAGATCAGCTGGAATTCCATCACTTCCACTAGCTTTGTTTGTAGTGATGCATCATAAGGCCTACTTGACTTTGCACTCCAGGATGTCTGGCTCTAGGTGAATGATCACACCATTGTGGTTATCTGGATCATTAAGATCTTTTTTTGTACAGTTCTGCATATTTTTGCCACCTCTTCTTCTTATCTTCTGCTTCTAGATCCACACCATTTCTCTCTTTTATTGTGTCCATCTTTTGCATGAAATGTTCCCTTGGTTATCTCTAATTTTCCTGAAGAGACATTATCATATAAGTTATCTTTAAGTTTTTCATCTCATGCATCCCATACTAAAACTGTCACCAAATCTTACCATTTCCTCTTTCAAAATGTTTCCTGAATTAGCCTTTTTCTCTCTGGTCCTCATCCTCTTCAGTCTAGATAACAATTAGACTCTGAAGCAATTTTCTCATCTATTTTTATTTTCTCCTTCTCCAAGCTGGTGGTTCTCAAATTTCTGGTGTCAGAGCTCACCTTTAAAAATTAAGGACTCCAAAGTGTTTAGGTTTATGTGGATTATGTCTATGATATTCATCATGTTAGAAATTAAAACTAGGAATTTAAAAATCTATGTTAATCCATTTTAAGTTAAAAATTACATTAACAAATAACACTTTTAGAATAACAACCATATTTTCAATTTAAAAAGTTACTTAAGAATGGCATTGTTTAAATTTTTGCAAATTCTTTTTAACATCTGATTTAGTAGAAGACAGTTGGATTCTGATGTCTACTGTATTCAATCTATTGCGAGAGGTTTGGGTTGAAGCATGTGAAGAACTGTGGCTTCAGAGGGCTTTCTTTGGGAAAGGGAGGAACCTCTCCAGTTAATTACAGATATTCTTCTTTGATACCACCCCAAAACTTGACAAGTAGCAATTTCTTAAAGGTTAGTTCCAGTGTTGACTCTGAATCTGAATCAATGAACTTTCTGTGCTCTGTTAAAAGAAAATCCAATGGTGTGTTTTATGCTTCAAATGGATTTTACCCATGCAAGATTTTGTAACACCACGTATTGGGTCATTTGGAAAATACTGGTTTTGCAGCTCTCGCAAGTGTTGACACATTTTATTATACAACACCAAAATATCACATTCATTAACATCACCACAGATCTCAATAGAAAAATCCTGAGAAACCATCACACTCACTGTGACAGGTGCAAATTCCCCCAAACCTAATTTTCACTCAAAAGGTCAATTTTTATCACTGGCAACTAAACCCTGCCAGGTGTGTTGTTGTTGTTGGTTTTTTTTTTCCATAGAAGTGACATGCTCATTTTGTTCCTTTTTGAGAAAATATATGCAAACTACCCAATTTGGAGTAACTAAGATTTGTCAGGAGTGCTTTCAAGTAAAAATGATGTTCCCCGTTTTTTATTTGAATGGCTAGTTCAGCTTGCAATTCAATCACACATGTGCTTTCCCTTCAGACAGCCATCAAACTTCAGCACACAGTAGACACACTTTCTGCAGACTTCCAATTTCATCTCACCAGATATTTAAAAGGTGGGTATTCAAGGGTCAGGGCTTAAAATTCATCATTTTGGGGGCTTCATCAAGGACATTTTTCAGTGAACTATTATTTCTGATGCAAGTGGGTGGTGGTTAAAAAAAAAAAAAAACACACCCATATGCAGCCCTAGAATAATAGCAGGTGTCCCTACCCTCACATGTGCTAAGGCATTGGAAGTTTTACCAACAATTGCTCTTGCACCATCACAAATGTCAATGTAAAAGAAATGGAAATATCAAGTGTTATTATGAAAAGAGCAGTGACTTCACAGACCCCTGAAAGGGTCTTGGGGATGCCTAGAAGTCCATGTACCACACTTGCAGTCTTTAAATGTTGAACTGTACTAAATTCTCTCTTTAAAATAACAAGTAAAATCGTAATTGCACATACCCTCATCCTACTAACTGATCTCTCATCTTCCATTACTTTCTCAACTCTTTTGGGGTAAAAGAGATGTGGTTTACCCTCACCAATTCTATTTTTTTATCACATACCCACAACTTAAACTCATTCACTTGCCCAAGGCTCCTGAGACAGCCATATTAGGCACAGTAACTTTTTTTAATGGTCCATCTCCTTTTTTGACTTCCTTGTGTATGTGTGTATATATACGTATATATTTTTAATCGACGTATAGTTGACTTACAATATGTTTCAGGTGTGCAACAAGGTGATTCAGTTATACAAATACACATACATTATTTTTGAAATTATTTTCCATTATATGTTATTACAAGATACTGACTATAGTTCCCTATGTTATACAGTAAACCTCTGTTGCTTGTTGCGTATCTATTTTTTAATTAGAAATCTAGCATTCTACTCATACTAAGTCAAACAAATGGTATCAAAATATCATAATTTTTTAGTTTAGGCAAAAATTCATAAGTTTTCTAAGATATATATATTATAGATACTTATACAAAAGTTTTTCTACTACACTTGATAAAGGCTTGAGAAAGAACATTAAAAAAAAAAGAGATGGAGAAACTGAGAACATAAACTAAATGAAATGGTAGCACTGAATATGAAACAGAAAAGTGAAACAAACTAGATAAAAGTAAAAGATCATCACACAGTCCAGATGTTTTTAAACATAACTGCTCACTAGAAACATATCTGGAGCTCTGGAGAAAAAAGCATACCTGAGCATTTGTATTTTTCAAAAAATTTCAAGATAACTGTGATACACATCTGGATTTTTTAAAGTGATATGGGTTTTTCTATTAGATCCTAGCTTTGGTGAGATAGAGGTCTATTATTTTTCTGTTGACCAATAATAGTTACATCACCACAAAAGTAAAAAATGTTTATCAGTTTTCACAATCTATGGCCAGACAAAAAATAAAAGATAATTACAATTGAAAGCCATAATGGGGATATGACTAACAATATAAAATAATTACATACAATTTGGGGGGTGTCAAGCAGAGTGATATAAGTGGAAGTGCACATGTTTTCATCCACCCACTCTGTTTTTTGGTTGGTGCATTTAATCTATTTATATTTAAGGTAATTATCAATACGTATGATCCTATTACCGTTACCTTATTTTGGGCTTACTTTCTGTAGGTCTTTTCCTTCTCTTGTGCTTTCTGCCTAGAGAAGGTCCTTTAGCATTTGTTCTAAAGCTGATTTGGTGGTGCTGAATTCTCTTAACTTTTGCTTGTCTGGAAAGCTTTTGATTTCTCCATCAAATCTGAAGGAGAGTCTTGCTGGGTAGAGTATTCTTGGTCGTAGGTTCTTTCCTTTCATTACTTTACATATATCATGCCACTTCCTCTGGCACGTAGAGTTTCTGTTGAGAAGTCGGCTGATAGCCTTAAGGGAGTTCTCTTGTATGTTATTTGTCATTTTCCCTTGTTTTAATATTCTGTCTTTAATTTTTGTCAGTTTGATGACTATGTGTCTCTGTGTGTTCCTCCTTGGGTTTATCCTTCCTGGGACTCTCTGTGCTTCCTGGACTCGGTTGAATATTTCTCCTTTCCCATGTTCAAAAATTTTTCAGCTATTTTCAAGTATTTCCTCAGGTCCTTTCTCTCTCTATTCTCCTTCTAGGACCCCTATAATGTGAATGTTCGTGCATTTAATGCTGTCCCAGAGGTCTCTTAAGCTGTCTTCATTTCTTTTCATTCTTTTTTCTATATTCTGTTCTGTGGCAGTGATTTCCACCATTCTGTTCTCCAGGTCATTTATCTGTTCTTCTGCCTCAGTTATTCTTCTACTGATGCCTTCTAGTTTATGATCCATCTCTGCTTGTTTGTTCCCTAGTTCTTCTAGGCCTTTGGTAAACATTTCTTGCATCTTCTCAATCTTTGCCTCCATTCTTTTCCCAAGATCCTGGATCATCGTCACTATCATTATTCTGAATTCTTTTTCTAGAGAGTTGCCTATCTTTACTTCATTTAGTTGTTTCTCTGGGATTTTATCTTGTCTCTCCATCTGGGACATAACTTTCTTCTTTTTCATCATGACTAGCTTTCTGTAATATGGTTTTTGTTTTAGCTGCTGTGAGACTGTGCTTCTTGCTGCTTCTGTCTACCCTCTGATGAAGGAGACAAAGAGGCTTGTGTAAGCTTCTTGATGGGAGGCACTGGAGATGGGAAAAACTGGGTCTTGCTCTGATGGGCAGGGCCTTGCTCAGTAAAGCTTTAATCCAACTATCTGCTAAAGAGTGGGGTTGGGCTCCCTCCCTGGTAGTTGTTTGGACTGAGTTTTTCCCCAGCCCTGGGTTCTACAGGCTCTATGGTAGGGTTAATGGCTAACTCCAACAGAGTATACACCAAGGGGGACCTTCCAATGCCCCTGTCCAACCCATGCCTCTGCCCCTGCCGACCCACACCTCTACAGGAGGCCCTCCAACATTAGCAGGTTTTTGGTTCAGTCTCCTGTGGGGTCACTGCTTCCCTCCTCTGGGTCTTAGTGCATGCAAAATTTTGTTTGTGCTCTCTAAGACTGGCATCTGTATTTCCCTCAGTCCTCTGGAAGGCTTATCATCAAATCCTGCTGGTCCGTAAGGTCATATTCCCTGGGGATTGCCAGTCCCTTTTTAGGATCCCCAGGCTGGGAAGCCTGATGTTGGGTTCAGAACCTGCACAATAGTGTGAGAACTTCTTTGGCATCATTGTTCTCCAGTCTGTGCGTCACCCACCCGGTGGATACGGGATTTGATTTTATCACGATTACGCCCTTCCTACCTCTTGCTGCAGCTTCTTCGTCTTTGGACATACGGTATCTTTTTTTGGTGGGTTCCAGTGTCCTCCCATCAATGGCTGTTCGACGGCTAGTTGCAACTTTGGTGCTCTCACAGGAGGATATAAATGCCTGTCTTTCTACTCCACCATCTTGAACCGGAAGCCTCCTGTATATTTTTGACCTTGGCACATATTCTGTCCTCCAAGGAAGGAAGTAACAACTTTCACATCAGATAGAAGGGAAACTTATGGATACTGTGTGGTCTTGTTGGTTTTTCTACCCTTTAGCTGTGCTTCTTCCATGTTATTCACAGCTCAAGAATAAAATATCAAAGGTTTTTAGGGCTCTTCTTTCAGTGACCTTTTTCCTAGTGTTCAGTTCAGTCGCTCAATTGTGTGTCCAACTCTTTGAGACCCCATGGACTGCAGCACTCCAGGTTTCCCTGTCCATCACTAACTCCCAGAGCTTACTCAAACTCATATACATTGAGTTGGTGATGTGATCCAACCATCTCATACTCTGTCTCCTCCCACCTTCAATATTTCCCAGCATCAGGGTCTTTTCTAATGAGTCAGTTCTTCGCATCAGGTGGCCAAAGTATTGGAGTTTCAGCTTCAGCTTCAGTCCTTCCAATGAATACTCAGGGCTGATCTCCTTAGTGTAATACACCCTGTCTCATCACATCCAATCTAGGCAAAAGGCTACCCAGGTTTCCTCCTGAACTCTAAAGCCCCAGTTTTATTTTTCCAGCTATTCAGAGGACATCTTTGCCTGGATGTTTCCAAACCTCAAACTCAACACGCCTGAAACCGAACTCAAACCAAAATGGACAGGTACTTCTCTTCCAGTGTCCATTTAATATAGTCTCAAAACTCTGAAGTCAACATCTTTGTCTCTTACAGCTTCCATGTCCTTGCAATCTCTTGGGAACCTTCCTACCCCTCACTTCTTTCCTGATCGTGTTCTGTGGATAATTTGAGATCTTAGTCTCTCACTTAACTATTGAAATCATTTTCTAACCATTCTCCATGACTGCAGTCCCCTTCCTGCCCCCACTCCATCCTAAACTTCGCTGACAGGTGAATCTTAATGCACAGGACTCCAAGCAAGTCTTTCCTGGCACAGCATCTCCATCTGCACTGGATTTGTCACACAGCTTAGATTAGTCAACACTACTCCCCCGCCCCCATACTATAGTTACTCTGTATATATAAGTCTTTAATCCCTGCCCAGACTCTAAGGCTCCAAGAGAAAAGGATCTATGATTGAAAAGCTATCTCAAATAGCATCCAACACAATTCTTTTCACAGCACAAGAATTTTTTATTCAAGGAAATGCAGAACGAATGGCTATTCTACTCTAGTCTCTGTTCCACTGCACACATACCAGGGATGTTTCCCCTTCTATGCTTCTATCGAGCTAAAACCTTATTCAACCATTGGTCAAGTAGTGCAACACCATTCTAAGAAGCTGGAATTTAAATTAGCAGGAGCAAAGTTACCTCTCGGGAAAGCAAGAGCAATGTAATCAGGAGGGAAAAAAAGTCATGTTTTCTTTCTTAAACTGAGTAGTGGGTAGACAGGTATCATATTCTTTATACCTTTTTCATTCTCTACATCTTTTTGAATGTCTAAAAATAGTCATCAAAAACATAAGGTATCAATATTTACTGAAATATATCTAAAAAAGGATTCACTCCTCCCAGTAAGACAGTTCTGCATTTCATTATTCTTCTGTTTCATATGTTAGTTCTACTTGCTAACCAGATGGCTAGAAAAAAAGTTTCATCATATTTTGGATTGATCTTCATCAAATAATGACTCATAAGACTAAAACTTTTTCACCCTTTCCCATCAAAGCTTGCTCAAGTAGCAAGGATAGATCGAAGCAAACCTAAACAGATTATGGCTGCCCCGAATGCCCCGAATTCCCCGAATTCAAGAAAAACATAGCTGTGAATCCTATTACAGTTAAATAATCCTCCCTAATTTATCTGTTTTTTTATTTTCCCTTAAGGCAGAGGTATTGTTCTGTGGGTGGCATTTTCCCCATAAACAATATGTTGGCCTAGTAATAGGAAGCTTATTTGTGAAGAACTTACTTTATATATAAGCTTATTAGGATCATTTGACAGGAAAAAGGGGATTATATTTTGTTTGAGGACTAAGAAAAAATGCTGTTTTTCCAATATATTTAAAAATACTGAATAAAGTAGAATCTTTCCATGAAAAAGTTTGCAGGTTAGTGTAAACTTTAATAAACAGGTTCTTTGCTTGTAACAAAAATGCTCACCTGCCATATCATATATTCCACTTCCCAGATGGCTAAAATATGCAGATTACAAATACAACTGTTTATAAATTAATGGATAAATTTCAAGTGCTCACTGATTTTGTTTTACTTTAAATTTCAGAAAGCTAAGAGTCAAGGATTTATGGAGCCACACAACCATAAAGCAAGGCAGTTTAGTCTGGGAAGGGAATTTCAAACACCTAGGAATAACCTGATATTTCACAAATCCATGAAAAATTTCAAAAGCATTTCACAAGGGGCTGTTTTCAATAGTTCGTCAGACTAGTGAATACCAAAATGCTATTACTGACAGCATCCAGAAGAGTGTCTTAGAGACTTTTTTTTTTAAATGCCCAAAGGAAGTATGTAAAGTATACGCCCAAGGTTTAAATTAAAACTTAAGTGATACTACTGCTCTGAAAGCCTAGAAATTAGGATTTAGCTCATCATGCATCTGTACATGTTTGAATGAATACTCAGACTCACTTAAGTTTCCATTTGCTCCAGCTTTGTCTTTAGATTCAATGACCTGGACATAAAATTTATACTTTAATATGGCAAACTTCATTAACCCCACAGAAATGTAAAGGATTCTATGGGGAATTCCAAAGCATGCCATCCTTTACTAATTATCAAGCTAAATTTTGTTAGGCAACCACCTCTTCATCAACCAACAGATAACTCTGATAGGGATCCCACCAGCATCACGGCAACCCATGAAAAACTACATGCCCACAAGCATGAGCTACATCCTTTTCCCAGACACCTAAAAAAGAGGAAATGTACCCTGCCTCTTAATTCTAGGCAAACTTCTGGAAATCCCTGGTATGTGTTCGCAGCCCAGGTATGTCACAATGTCAGTCCCCATTGAGAAGGATGAGCCTAAATCCAAGAGCAAGGGTCTCAGGAGTAAGCGTGTCTGCAGACTGCTGGCTACACCAGCAACATCAATCACCGTGCTTGAATTTAGCTCAGCTGGCAGCCAAGCACAAGAACACCTTCTCCCCTAAGAAAGTCAATTCTGCCTTGAACAAGGGGAGAAGAGTTGACAGTGGGAACTATTTATAACCTCATTTCTTTGCCTAACAAAAACCCTAAAATTGTCCTCATTCTTACCCCAGGGGGAGTCCTAAATGCTAGACAGGACCTCAACAGGACTCCCGCCCATGGAACAAGGGGTCATATCATGGAGTCTACACCAGTCAAATGCCAGGGGCGTAACCAACCAGGACTCCACAGGCAAATGAGGACAAGGGCAGGGGTTGGCAGGCTTAGTCTGAAATGGGCAGACAGCTCATAAACTCAGATTATTGATATTCACTTCCGAGGAACAGGTTTCCATTTTCTTTTTGATACCCAGAATAGAAATGAGAGAACAGATCAGCCCACAGACCCCAGGCACATGTGAATTCACAACCAGGAGGGTCCTCATGTTTGCAGGTTCTCTGGCTGTTCTAACCAGGCAGCACCACGGATCCTCCCCTCTGCAAGACCACACACCGGGCGCCCTGCCCCTCCCCAGCACAAATCCTAGTGTGAGTCTCTCCCAGAAGCCAAATGACTGCATGCCTGCACAGAAGGAAAAACGGTGGGGCTGTTGGTCCCACCTCGGCCCCCACCCGCCCCGAACACCTCTTTCTGATTTTCATTTTCTGCCAACCCCTCACTCAGCTTATTTTTAACTTTACTGTCACCACCACCCCACTCCATGTTCCTATCACATTTTACACTTCATACCCACTCCCCACTATGCCCTGGCCAACGCATGAAATGCACACATGGTGGCAGAAAATAAAAGGAGAGCTGTACTCTTTCCCACCCACAATTAGAGAGACAAGGATGCCATTTCTTCTAAGGTGGAAATACAGGTGAAATACTCTTCTCTTTCATCATTACTACATAAACTTGTGTCCATAGTGGAGGTACAATAGGCTTCTCCACATTCCTCAGAATTCTTAATCGTGTGTTTCTGCAGCAAAATAGGATATAAATTCAAAATACACAAAGACTTTAGAGTTGTGAGTTGGGGAAACACCCCCGCTGACAGGAACAAACAGGTCCATTCTTGAATCAATTAAAAAAATAAAGTGCTATTAATATATCTATGAAATGCTAGAGCTTTTGTCTGTTACATGTATTTTCAGATAGAAGGAAAAAAGCAAAATATAAAGTGTCTTCATGAAAAGGTATCAATCAATTTGGAGGGTTTTTTGGTCTCTACTTCAACATTCTCTAAAGAAAAACTTTTGATGTTGAAAAAAAGTAAGCAGCTTTCAAAAGCTACCAAGTGCTTTTACGAAAGCTAGGTATTATAAGCTTTGTCCAGCTACAGTTTCAGCTTTTCAGCCAAAGCCTATTGTTAAAATATTCTAAAACATTGGAGAAATAAAAAAATAAAAATCTTGGAAGCAGTCTGCTGGCTGGCTTTTTATATCCCCCCATACTGGGGAGGTCAAAATTGATGGGAAATAAGTCTCAAACCTTAAACAATGCATATGCACCACTATTCCTACACTGTATACAATCTAAAGAATTCACATTAGCTAAACAGATCTCTCTAACTGCCCAAAGAAAACCACTTCCCAGATATATTCAGTTTAGCGAAGGATTCCCACAAGAGGCACTCAAGTTTCCCTCAAAAGTGGAGTGTCACAGTGTAAAATCTTTAGGGGGGGAAATCATGGCAAACATATCCTTACCATTCTCACTGGGCTCTGCTGGCTTGGGCACGTCTCGGAACGGGATTATGACTGCATCTCCAGGCACTCTGGGGCTTTCCACATACTTGGGCTTCCTGACAGGACCTGTAGCAGGGAAAGATCTGAGTGTGTCTAATTTTTTCCAGCTGCAAACAAAGCTTCAGAATGTACAGTGTGTGTCCTTACCAGAACCCAGAGATGCCTAAAGAGCCAGCCCCTTCCCCTCCCGTGAACACACACACGGTCATTTCAGTACAGACACGACAACGTCCAGACTGGGCTGCCAAAGAGATGGGTGGAAGCTCGGCTCGCAGAATGTAAACTCTGACAAAAACAAAAGCAGCTCTTCTGCTATGCAGCCTCTACAGCTGTCTTTGGTGTATGTCACGGAAGTGATTTTGACATGTTCGGACCTGGGCGGCTCGTGGTGAAGGATTTTTTTAACTTGGAATTTGTCTCTAACTGGGACCAAGACGATCAGGTTGCCTGGTACCTCCCCAAAGTCAGGAGGCAAGGATCACAAGCCGCCAGGCTGTAACATCAACATGCTCTGCGCAGCCATGGAACGCAGGCGTTTGATCAGCCTGGTGACACATGGCAATTGTGCCGGGCAGGAAAGACGGCTGCTTTCTTGGCAGCTGACATAGAAGAGGGAAGGCAGAGCAGTCAGTCCAGCATGCAATTCGGGACACAGAGAGCCTGTTAATCATCTCTCTCACCACCTCTTCAACCCCAACTTATCATCAGATAATCTGGAATTCTGAATTAGGCTACATGAAACCATCACACATTGCTGGTGGTAATGTACACGTGCAGTCACTTTGGAAAACAGCTTGGCAGTTCCCAAGAAGGTTACACATATGGTCCAATAAATCCACTTCTGTGTAAATATACATTCAGACAACAATCTGTACATGGATGCTCTTAGTAACATTATTCATTAACAGCCAAACGTCCATCAACTGATGACAACAAAATGTGATATACTTATCACGGGGCAATAAAAAGGAAGTACTGATTCATGCTAAACATGGGCGAAGCCTGAAAATATTTTGCTCAGTAAAAGAAGCTAGTCCCCAAAGACCACATAATATATGATTCCATTCAAATGGAATGTCCAGAATAGGCAAATTTACAGAAACAGAGTATGAATGGTTACCAGGGCATGGGTAACCATGTGCAGGCTTGTGAGGTGATGGCTAGGGTGATAAAAATAATCTAAAATTGGGTTGTGGTGATGGTACAAAACCTTGTGAATATACTAAAAACTGCTGCAGTGTACACTTCAAATGAGTGGACTGTATGGTATGTGAATTATATCTAAATGAAGCTGCTTTAAAAAAAAAAACAAAAAACACTGCCTATTCGGTCCAGTCCTTTCAAACATCCCACTACACTTTGGTCCAGAATCATCCACTTGACTCTTGTTTTCCTTGGTTGCCTTATACTTAAAGTGTGCTTTTAATAAACATTTCACATCACGAAGAGAAGCAGGGGTCTACAGTTCTCTCTCCTGTTCAGCCCTCAGACGCAGCCTGGCTCCTCCCAGGACCTCAGCCTCGGCGCTGCACACTGACGGGGGAGTCAGGCAGAGTCCGAAATCCTCCTGTGTCAAACGTCTCATGCATCTGAGAAATTCTATTCAGAATGTGGTTTATGGTGAGACATGCTGCCACCTAAAGGTTTACTGCAAAAGCGTCTACACTACTATAAAACTAATCTACTTCCCAGCCAGTTATAACGTACCACAACCGAAAATAGGCTACAAGATCAAAGAAGCTTATAGAGCTTGACAAATAGGATATCATTTCAGACTTTAGAAATCATGATTCCAAAATGACTAAAGTAGTAGTTAACCATATGGCTGTCTTCATAATTGATTTAACCCTGTTAGAAAGGGAGTTTTTCAATTAATTTATTTATTTGGCTGCACTGGGTCTCAGCGGAGGCCTGTGGGATCTTTCCTTGTGGCATGCGGGCTTAGCTGCCCTGGGGCATGCAGAATCTTAGTTCCCTGACCAGGGATGGAACCTACATTCCTCTGCATTGGAAGGCAGATTCTTAACCACTAGACCGGCAGGGAAGTCCCAGAAAAGGACTGTTTTTAAAGGTTGAAATGGAATGGTTACTGCAGATGGGCAGAAGGAAAGTAAGTGGAAAATGTCAGCTATACAACGGTACACAAAATACAATTCAGATTTTATTAAGAATACACATCTATCCATATATAAATATGCATGAAGGGAAAGACTGAGGAGGAGAGGGGAAACAAAGATATTTGCTGTGATCAGATCAGATCAGATCAGTTGCTCAGTGGTGTCCAACTCTTTGCGACCCCATGAATCACAGCACGCCAGGCCTCCCTGTCCATTACCAACTCCCAGAGTTCACTGAGACTCATGTCCATTGAGTCAGTGATGCCATCCAGCCATCTCATCCTGTCTTCCCCTTCTCCTCCTGCCCCCAATCCCTCCCAGCATCAGAGACTTTTCCAATGAGTCAACTCTTTGCATGAGGTGGCCAAAGTACTGGAGTTTCAGCTTTAGCATCATTCCTTCCAAAGAAATCCCAGGGCTGATCTCCTTCAGAATGGACTGGTTGGATCTCCTTGCAGTCCAAGGGACTCTCAAGAGTCTTCTCCAACACCACAGTTCAAAAGCATCAATTCTTCGGTGCTCAGCCTTCTTCACAGTCCAACTCTCACATCCATACATGACCACGGGAAAAACCATAGCCTTGACTAGACGAACTTTTGTTGGCAAAGTAATGTCTCTGCTTTTGAATATGCTATCTAGGTTGGTCATAACTTTCCTTCCAAGGAGTAAGCATCTTTTAATTTCATGGCTGCAGTCACCATATGTAGTGATTTTGGAGCCCAGAAAAATAAAGTCTGACACTGTTTCCACTGTTTCCCCATCTATTTCCCATGAAGTGGTGGGACCGGATGCCATGATCTTCGTTTTCTGAATGTTGAGCTTTAAGCCAACTTTTTCACTCTCCGCTTTCACTTTCATCAAGAGGCTTTTGAGTTCCTCTTCACTTTCTTCCATAAGGGTGGTGTCATCTGCATATCTGAGGTTATTGACATTTTTCCCGGCAATCTTGATTCCAGCTTGTGTTTCTTCCAGTCCAGCGTTTCTCATGATGTTCTCTGCATATAAGTTAAATAAACAGGGTGACAATATACAGCCTTGACGAACTCCTTTTCCTATTTGGAACCAGTCTGTTGTTCCATGTCCAGTTCTAACTGTTGCTTCCTGACCTGCATACAAATTTCTTAAGAGGCAGATCAGGTGGTCTGGTATTCCCATCTCTTTCAGAATTTTCCACAGTTTATTGTGATCCACACAGTCAAAGGCTTTGGCTGTGAAGGAGACAGCAACTAGGAAGAACCTGAACGGGGCAGGCAGAAACAGACCCAGGACAAATGCAAGAGATTTTCTACACTGTGGGTTCCCAAACCACTCCTTATAGTAAAAGAGATCAAGAGCACCTTTCTCTTTTCATCCACTCTTCTCCATTTACAGAACTCAAGGGAGCTAAGGCCTTTTATTATTATTGTCCAATGATTCAAGTTACCCAAAACAGCAACCAGGCTCTACTCATGGAGTACCTGTAAGTTTCTGTTCACCTTAACTTCTCGGGGAATAGTAATAACTTACAGAGACCTACTTCCCAGCAATCCACCTATCCCACACATCCTTCCAAAATGTTCTCCTGCACATGGATGAACAACAACTGTTAGGAATGGTTGGAATATGAACCTCAACATCACCCAGAGCCTTTGGAAAGCATTTATGCCCATCCGTTTGCCTGTAACTGTGTTCTATTCAAAGGTCAATCCCTCACTGTAAAAGATATTCAGCACTAAGGAGATGGTGTTAAGAGCAGAGCCTCTGAATGGTTCAAAGCCTCTGAATTGATTCACTGTGCTATCCAGAAGAAACTAACATAACATTGTAAATCAATTAGTTTTTTTTTTTTTTTTTTTTTTTTTTAAAGAGCAGAGCCTTTAGAGCTGGGCAGACCTAGGTTTAAAGATGGTCTCCGTCCCTGTCCAACTCAAACTTCAGTACACCCCAGAGCTAAAAGAAGAATGAGGGAGGCTTCAGCTCTTAGGGGAATATCCTGAGAGCAGAGGTCAAGTGTCTCTGGCTCCCTGGCTTGGCACAGTGCCTGCCACAGTGAACAGTGAGGCTGGAAAAGAAAGGAGACCTAGAATGTAACAAAGTCAGTAAAACTGCAGTCAGTGGCCACACAAAGGTAAGGGCTTACATACATTAATTCATCCAGTTCTAATAACTTTGGAGGAAAAACACTATTTCCCCCATTTATAGGTCAGGAAGCTGAGGCTCAAATCTATGAAACAATTTGCTCAAGGCCAACACACGGTAAAGAAGGAACTCACACAGTTTTGAGGTGCGTGCAGGTTTGAAGCCTGTGTATTAAATCACCATTCAGCCCTTATAAAAACTAGGAAATCTAGCTTAAATAGGCAATCCTAGAAAAGGCCAGGGCAGTAGGGCCTTCCACCACCCAACCCAAGGTCTTGGCTATACATTCAGCAAATCTTTTATTCATACACCCTTGTTTCTGATCTCCTCTTTTACTAGGAGTTGAAATATGAAGTGAATATAAACCACAGTTCTCCAACCTGATCCTTTTATTTAAATTGCTTTTCACAAACAGCTGAACCTCAAATGCTATAAAACCGGATAAATTTATAACTCAGAGGTTTTCTTCTCTCCCCCCTCAATTGCTCGTTAGAGACTCTTTTGGCACTTTCCATTAAACACAGCAGATGAACGCTGGTTTGCCCTCACTCCCTTTCAAAACACCATTAAAGCTGCAGTAAAGGGATTTAAGAGAGACCAGGGGGGAAAGGAAGACAACCACAGGCAAGAAACCAAACTTCTGGAAGTGGAAACAGACTGCCAAGGAGCATGGATGGAGCACAGCAGGAAAGGTTAGGACTGGGGAGGGGAAAGGGTGTGCGGGGGAGGGAGGGCTCAGCCTCACAGACAGCAGACCCCTCTGAAGGCAGGGGCATGGCAGGGTTGAATGCAGAAGTATGGGTTGGAAATCTACTGAAAGGAAAGTAAGACCCCTCCAGAACCCCTTCCCAAACCAGGAAGCATTCCCTCCTTCATCCTGGATGCAGAAGTCTTCCCTGGAAAGGCTGGATTCCCAGACCTTGGAGAGTCAAGAGCTCAACTCTTCAGTGCTACACTAAATCAGGGATCGAGAAAAATTCTCCATGTGTATTGGTGGGCCCCACCCAGATGCATCTCTCCACACCCTCTACCCCAGCTGTCTGCTATGAAAATGCTGACAACAAGCTTGCACACCAAGGAGGAACCTTTTTTGGTACCAGGGACAGGTTTCGTGGAAGACAAAAATTTTTGCATGGACCAAGGTTGGGGGTGGGGTGGGGTGGGGTTGGTAGAGATGGTCTGGAGATGATTCAAGTGCCATTACATTTATTGTGCATCTTATTTTTATTATTATTGCATCAGCTCCACCTCAGACCATCTGGCATTATATCCTACAGGTTAGGGATCCCTGGATTAGATTCCTATACATAATCACAGTTGAAGCCAAGCCCCCAGAGCAATGGTGGGTCCCTGATCCATCACTCTACCACAAAGCCTTCCCTACACAGACACACACACACACACACACACACACACACCTCTCTCTACCATTTAGTCAGCTTTTTAGTACCTTGTATTTACAAACTAAAATCATCAGACACTCAAGGAAAGATCCTACTCTAACAGAAAACACCAATAACAGGTTGAAGAAGGAACCTTGAGGAATCCGAGTTAATAGGAGGTACATACCCTCCAGAAAGATAAGAGCTACTGTTTCCATTACACACGGTGTTCTGTGACAAGGGGCATTCAGGGTCTGTGATGTGGGCAGCTGACCAGACTGACCACAGGACAGGACGTCCAGAGGCCACACCAGTTAGGAGCCATTGTAATCACTGGCTCTTACACTAAACTGCCATCTATAAAGCCACAGTGACGCTGAGTTCTATGCCACTGAAATGGAAAACTTCTCAATGAAGTGGCCAAATTCATCAACAGAGATCAAAACCAAAAAACACATTTCCCTAACACCTGACCCTTACTCAGGAGAAACGACTGCCCAGCACCTTTCTACCCACAGCTTTTTGTTTACAATGACATATTCAACATTCCCAAGTCCGCCTGCAATGCAGGAAACACAGAAGATGTGGGTACAACCCCTGAGTTTGGAAGATCCCCTGGAGAAAGGAATGGCAACCCACTCCAATATTCAAGTGGACTCCCGCCCTACACACACACAAGCATAAACTACCTAAAAAAGTAAAATAACTTCACCCTTTCATGTAAAACAAGCACTATCAAGTTAATCCCCCCAAATTAACCAGAATCTAATACTATAATAACAATTACCCACAAAGCACAGCTTGCTGGCTCCTGTTTAAGACAAGAGGCTCTGAAAAACAAGACTGTCAGGTATTAGCTTAAAAATGTGCTCATCCAGAAGCTAGTGTGCTTCCCTGCTGCAGCGGACTTCCCTCCCTATCACTCCTGGGCACCCAAGACACTGGTGTAAAGCACTTTTCAAGCTTAACTGGGCATAAGGATACCATGGGGGGCTCTTTAAGATGCAGCTTCTGATGAGGTTACCAGGAATGGCGGGAACCACGGGCCATACTTTGGTACCAAGTATGCAGAGCACTGTGGGTGCACCTCTAAGGAAGACCACTCTTCTGTCAGGGTCTGAGCAGGGTCTACAGCCATGAGTGGGGCACCAGTCTGCCCAGTTTACAAGTTTTATGATGAACAGGGATTGTTCTTGATCATAAACTACACCCAGTTCATAACAGCTCTGGATCTCTTCTCATCTCAATTTCCCTAGCTTCCTCTGCCCCCCATCCTCTGCTCCGTGATACAGGGGAAAGGGGGCTCCCCAACGTAGAGACAAAGGGCTCTTAGGATGAAGAGAAACAGGAAATGTGCCCCAAAGTGGTTACACAGACACCCAGTAGGCAGCCTGCACAGGAGAGCTCCTGCCAGCTCCTTACACTGTCCAGGGGCTTGCGTCAGTGGCGGGCAGGGGGGTGGGGTGGGGGCATCTCCCTCAGTCATCTCCATCCACAACCTGGAACACAGCCTTCTCCCCATCCCTCTCCTGCCTCTATGTAAATCTCCAAGTACACTTTTCCCAGCGGCCAGTTTTCCTACTCCTTTTGACATTTTAATCACACAGCTATTTTGCTGCTTAGAAATGACCATCTAAGGAATATTTTTTTAAAAGGAATGGCAGAAATTAACCAAACTGGGCTTTATCTCCAGGCAGCGAAACAGAGAAGGGCAGGGGTTACTTCTCATTTCTGAGTGGTTCAGTTAAAAATAATTATATATATATTTGAAAGTCATATTTGGGACACAGAACACCTGAGGGTACTTACTGCATTTAAGGTAGATCTTACATTTTTTCACAACATCTGGACACTATGAAAAGTGACTCTCCTGTGTTATCAATCATTTTCGTTTTCTTTTGTTTTGTTTTTTAGCATCCTGAACTTTCACAGTAAAGGTTTCTGTCACTTTTACCTGATCTGGGTTTTCATCTCACATTGGGAAATGTTCACAACAAGAAGAGAAAAATAAAAAGGGTGAGGAAGAGGATTTCTTTGGCAGGGCAGAGAGGGCGGGGGTGAGGGGGGTCTTTATCACCAAAGCAAATGTCATAAATCAAGTCAGCAAGAAACGGTAAACTCTGAAATTACAGTCTTGGATTTTTAAAGAGCACGATACCTATACGGAGCTTCCAAAGTCTGGCTCCTCTCTCTCCTGTACCCCCACAAGAAAGCATCATGGTGGGGGAGGGGAGAGAAATGCGCTTCGGGACTGAGAAAGGGGAAGACTTGGCCCAAGTCGACAGGGTGGAGGGAACCTGGCTTTACCTCCATCTGCTTCGCACGGTGTTGAGGCTGGGCAGGTGAACTGGCAGGACTGCCTACTGGGGCTGAGAGTCTCTTGGGAGGACTTCCTTTAAGGAAGGAGCCGGCTGATCAAATGAATGGGTCAGAAAGCCTCGGCCCAAGGGGAGAGCAATTTCAAGCACAGAGTGTTGTTTTATTATCAGATTTCTCCTATGAGAAGCAGGGTAGAGGCTACAAATAAAACCCCAAACTGCTACCTGAGAGGACTCAGCTCCAGGGAATGCCACCTGGGTGCCAGGGGCTAATGTGGGGCAGGGCTCCAGGAGAGAAGAGCCAGCTACCCCGGCATCCAGAACTTTCCTGGCCAGGAGCACATGCCGTGGCCCTGGGGAACGTTCTAAAACTTCCAGAGACATTTAACAAGGGCCTGGGGCCTTGTGTAAGGAGAGGTGGGCGACAAGTCAGTGAGACGAGTTATTACTGCTGTAACCTTACTGGACCCAAAGACAGGTGAGGTCTGTGGAAATTCAGACTGTTCATTCTAAGGAAGAAAAAACAGAGGGCAAGAGGGAAAAAACGGGTAGTCCGCTGATGGCGAATAAAATACAAGTTACCTGACACTCTCTCAGTAAGCCTCCGTTCTCTTTCAAATAACATTTTTTGTAAGAGTGACACGACCCAGGGACTGAACAATACCAACGTTGAGACGGACAGACAGCCTTTATTCATTCATGCAGTGCACAGGGGCTGTGCAATGGGAATGTGCACTACCACTAGGGCACTGAAATCTAGCAGGAAAATAAGCTATCAAAACGGAGCCATTCCCCTTTCAATAAAGCATTCTTGCAATAAATGTTGGCAAAGATTTGCGAGTCTCAGCTTGCAGTGTGCATGTTTATAGCATCATGAATACAATACATTCCCAGTTCAACAAAGCACCCTGAGCCACGTTCCCACTTTCTCCCAGTTCACTTTGTCTGCCATACTGTTCTTGTAATGTACCTGACTTTTCATGTATTACAGCATGAAAGTGAAAAGTGAAAGTCTTAATTGCTCAGTCATGTCAGACTCTTGGAGACCCTATGGACTGTACTCCACCAGGCTCCTCAGTCCATGGAACTCTCCAGGCAAGAATACTGCAGTGGGTTGCCATTCTCTTCTCCAGGGGATCTTCCGAACCCAGGGTTCAAACTCAGGTCTCCTGCACTGCAGGCAGATTCTTTACCATCTGAGCCAGCAGGGAAGCTCTGGTGTTATTACAGCATGGAAATGCATTGATTCACCTATTTACTCGGAGAAAGCAATGGCAACCCACTCCAGTACTCTTGCCTGGAAAATCCCATGGATGGAGGAGCCTGGTAGGCCGCAGTCCATGGGGTCGCTAGGAGTCGGACACGACTGAGCGACTTCACTTACACTTTTCACTTTCATGCATTGGAGAAGGACATGGCAACCCACTCCAGTGTTCTTGCTTGGAGAATCCCAGGGACGGGGGAGCCTGGTGGGCTGCCGTCTATGGGGTCACACAGAGTCGGACATGACTGAAGCGACTTAGCATCAGTAGCAGCAACCTATTTACTCAACAAGTATCTGTTGCACAACCGCTGTGCCAGGCACAAGGTGACAATAAGATGTGACAGGACTCCCCTGAAGCCCTCGGTTGAGGGGACAAGAGTCTTTATCACATCATCTGAATTTTATTTCAAAACACTTCAACATAAACAGTGCAATATAAATGTGTGTCTGTTGGCTTTAATCTCCTGCCTGAGGGCAATTAGTTGTCTTAATCTATAATACAGACTCCTGGAGTAGTTAACTAGCGTCTAATCAAAGGCCACACACACAACAGCTAAGGCCACCGCAAGTCCTAGTCGGTCAGCTAGCTGTCCTTATCAGCAACCAGCACCATGGTAATTAGCACACTGACGGTCAGAAATGGACTTTCACACAGTTTAAATCACTGACTTCGTTAATTGGTACTATGGCTGTTGGAAATCTCTCTTCAGTGGTGAATTCATGGTATTTGAAGTATGAGGACTGAAAAGAACTATCACAGAAACACTCTGGCCCATGTGTGACCCAGGCAGGTCCACAGATGTGCACTGGCTTGACTGGTAAGTGGTTGGAGGTCCAGCTGCTGATTCTAGGAAATTATTTGGCCCCAGAGTCCAAATGTCATAAGAAATTCTGTCTGTGGGAGTAGAACTCCAAATATTCCTGGGCCTTAATGATTGAATCAAACACTCTTCAGGTATTGCTGTGAAGGGGTTCTGCAGGTGGGATTAAGAATTACGGTCACTAACAAGGACAGGGAGGGAATTAGCAGAGGGACTAGCAGAGGGAACTCTGTCTGGTTAGGAGGTGAGTTTGGGGGAGAATGGATACGTGTGTATGTATGGCTGAATCCCTTTGCTATCCGCCTGAAACTGTCACAACATGGTTAATCAGCTATGCTGTGCTCACTTGCTCAGTCGTGTCTGACTCTTTGCAGCCCCATGGACTGTAGCCTGCCAGGCTCCTTATATTCCAATACAAAATAAAATGTTGTTTTTTGCCTTTAAATAAAGAATTAAGGTTACTAACCAGCTGACCTTAAACTAGAGAGATCATTCTGGATTGCTGGATGGGCCCCATGTAATCACATGAACCCTTAAAAGTAGAAAAGGAAGACTGAACTCAGTCTTCATCTCAAGAACACAGGTGATGTTTCCCAGCGGGGGGATGTCAGAAACTTTTTACAAGGGCTTGGAGCCTTGTGTAAGGAGAAAAGGGTAGCAAGTCAGCACAACCTGGGTTAGAGGATGAGGGGAGATAGGGCCGAAGCGGTGGAGACGGTCAGAGAGACTCAGAGCATGAGAAGGATTCAACCCTTCTGGACAGGGCATGAGGCTGGTTTTGAAGATGCAGGGAGGGGGCCACGAACAAAGGGATGCAGCCAGCCTCGAGACATTTAGATGGACCCCCAGCAAAGAGCCAGCAAGCAAAGGAGGACCTCAGTGTTACAGCCACATGGCACTGAACTCAGCCAACCTGAATGAGTTCTGGAATACTTCATCTTCTGAGCCCCAGAAAGGAACGCAGGCCCACCAGCATCTTCCCCTGTGCCTTGGGGAACCCAGACCAGAGATACAACCGTGCCAGGTGGCGCCTGGACTGCTAACCCACAGAACTGTGAGATAATTTGTTTTAAGCTGCTGCGTTTGTAGTAATTTCTAAAGGCACTAGTAGAAAACTAACATATTATCCATAAAATGCTGGAATACTTGCTACAGGTAAACACTGAATGCAAAGTGCCACCAGAACACTACCCCCTCCCCCAAAGGACAGAGCTGGAACTTTATTAGGCGTATGAAACAGACTGTATGACTGCACTGTGCCAGCCTGCTAATAAACCTATAAATGGGCAGAATGCCACCTGGGCCTTGTTTTCATTCATACCTGAGTGAGTTTATAATGAGGAAATCTGTTGCCCTCACCTTTACTTTGGCCACCTGATATGAAGAGCCAACTCATTGGAAAAGACCCTAATGCTGGGAAAGATTGAAGGAGGAGGAGAAGGGGGCGACATAGGAATTAAATGGTTGAGTGGCATCACCAACTCAAGAGACACGAGTTTGAGCAAACTCCAGGATATAGTGAAGAACAGGGAAGCCTGGCAGGCTGCAGTCCATGGTGTCACAAAGAGTCTGACACGACTCAGCGACTGAACACCACCACCACCTCCTATAACTACTGGTTGCAATTATAACTTACCATAAAGAATCTAAACCCCTGAATGCTGATAAGAATCATTAACCAAATCATTAACCGTCCCAAATAAATGATTAACCACAAATCTTGGTTTTAAGGTATCCCTGGAGAAAGATCTGAGTCTTTCCTGGAGTGACAGTTTCAACTTCTCTAAGGAACTAGGAAATTTCATGACATTGTATAGGAGGCAGTGATCAAGAACATCCCCAAGAAAAAGAAATGCAAAAGGCAAAATGGTTGTCTGATGAGGCCTTACAAATAGCTATGAAAAGAAGAGAAGTGAAAGGCAAAGGAGAAAAGGGAAGATACACCCATTTGAATGCAGAGTTCCAAAGAATAGCAAGGAGAGATAAGAAAGCCTTCCTCAGTGATCAATGCAAAGAAATAGAGGAAAACCATAGGATGGGAAAGACTAGAGATCTCTTCAAGAAAATGAGAGATACCAAGGGACCATTTCATGCAAAGATGGGCACAATAAAGGACAGAAACAGTATGGAACTAACAGAAGCAGAAGATATTAAGAAGAGGTGGCAAGAATACACAGAGGAACTATACAAAAATGATCTTCATGATCCAGATAATCATGATGGTGTGATCACTCAGCTAGACCCAGACATCCTGGAATGCGAAGTCAAGTGGACCTTAGGAAGCATCACTATGAACAAAGCTAGTGGAGGTGATGGAATTCCAGTTGAGCTATTTCAAATCCTGGAAGATGATGCTGTGAAAGTGCTGCACTCAATATGCCAGCACATTTGGAAAACTAAGCAGTAGCCACAGGACTGGAAAAGGTCAGTTTTCATTTTGATCCCAAAGAATGGCAATGCCAAAGAATGTTCAAACTACCACCCAATTGCACTCATCTCACACATTAGCAATGTGATGCTCAAAATTCTCCAAGCCAGGCTTCAACAGTACGTGAACTGTAAACTTCCAGATGTTCAAGTTAGATTTAGAAAAGGCATAGGAACCAGAGATCAAATTGCCAACGTCTGCTGGATCATCGCAAAAGCAAGAGAGTTCCAGAAAAATATCTACTTCTGCTTTATTGACTATGCCAAAGCCTTAGACTGTGTGGATCATCACAAACTGTGGAAAATTCTTAAAGAGAGGGGAATACCAGATCACCTGACCTGTCTCCTGAGAAATATGTATGCGGGTCAAGAAGCAACAGTTAGAACTGGACATGGAACAAGAGACTAGTTCCAAATCAGGAAAGGGGTTATGCCAAGGCTGTATATTGCCACCCTGCTTATTTAACTTATATGCAGAGTACATCATGAGAAATGCTGGACAGGATGAAGCACAAGCTGGAATCAAGATTGCCAGGAGAAATATCAATAACCTTAGATATGCAGATGACACCAACCTTATGGCAGAAAGCAAAGAACTAAAGAACCTCTTGATGAAAGTGAAAGAGGTGAGTGAAAAAGCTGACTTAAAACTCAACGTTCAGAAAATGAAGATCATGGCATCTGGTCCCACCATTTCATGGCAAATAGATGGGGAAACAGTGAGAGACTTTATTTTTGGGGGCTTCAAAATCACTGCAGATGGTGACTGCAGCCATGAAATTAAAAGACGCTTACTCCTTGGAAGGAAAGTTATGACCAACCTAGACAGCATATTCAAAAGCAGAGACATTTACTTTGCCAACAAAGGTCCACCTAGCCAAAGCTATGATTTTTCCAGTAGTCAGGTATGGATGTGAGAGTTGGACTATAAAGAAAGCTGAGTGCTGAAGAGTTGATGCTTTTAACTATGGTGTTGGAGAAGACTCTTGAGAGTCCCTTGGACTCCAAGGAGATCCAACCAGTTCAATCTAAAGGAAATCAGTCCTGAATATTCATTAGAAGGACTGATGCTGAAGTTGAAACTTCAACTGATGCAAAGAACTGACACATTTGAAAAGACCCTGATGCTGGGAAAGATTGAAGGTGGGAGGAGAAGGGGACGACAGAGGATGACATGGTTAGATGGCATCACTGACTCAATGGACACGAGTTTGAGTAAACTCCGGGAGTTGGCGATGGACAGGGAGGCCTGCGTGCTGCAGTCCATGGGGTCGCAAAGAGTGGGACACGACTGAGAGACCAAACTGAACTGAAGGAACTAGGAAAGGAGCCCATAAGGGGAAGGGGGTTCTCCTCATATTCACATTAGCAGGAGATGAGCCCTGGGCTGCATGATAGTATTAAGACTCCAGAAACAGGGAGGCAGGGTCCCCATGAACTTTCTTTCCCTGAGGGTTCCTGACTGCGTCCCACTCTGAAGCAGTCATGTTCAAAGTGTTGTCTCTGGACCAGCAGCGACAGCATCACCTAGGATCTTGTTAGAAATGCAAACTCTCAGCCCTACCTCAGGCGATCTGATTCTGATGCTTTGGTTTGAAAATCAAATTATACAAGAATTTGGGTTAATTATACAAGCACTTATCCTTGCCTTGAGGCAGCTTCCAATCAAATAAGAAGATTAGGCAGAAAGAGCTGCCCTGGATAAGAAACTTTATGAGTTTAGTTAGACTAGGTTAAAAGATTATCCTTGGATGTTAGTTACAACCTCACTAGCTTATACTGAAACCATTAAGAGATCAGTGAGCTACCAGCACACATCTAGTTGCTGGTGTTGTTTAGTTGCTAAAGTGAAGTTGCTCAGTCGTGTCCGACTCTTTGCGACCCCATGACTGTAGCCTACCAGGCTCCTCTGTTCATGGGATTTTCCAGGCAAGAGTACTGGAGTGGATTGCCATTTCCAAGTCATGTCCAAATTGTTTATGATCCCATGGACTGTAGCCTGCCTGGTTCCTTCTGTCCATGGGATTTCCCGGGCAAGAATACTAGAGTGGGTTGCCATTTCCTTCTCTCAGGGACATTCCCGGCCCAGAGATTGAACCTCCATCTCCTGCACTGGCAGGCGGGTTCTTTACCACTAAACAACCAGGGACACACCTGGTAGAATGGCTAAAAAATTTTTTTATAATTTGATGATTAAGACCTGCTCATGAGGATGCAGATCAATAGCAACCCTCCTACACTGCTGGCGGGAATGCAAAATGGTACAACCACTTTGGAAAACAGCTGGTATTTTCATATAAAATTAAACGTAATACACTTAACAAGTCATGAAGCAATTCCACAACTAGGTATTGTCTCAAGATAAATGAAAACATATATTTACTGAAAAACCTGTATGCACATATTTATAGCAATTTAGGTTTACCCATAAACCACAAAAAAAATCCCTGAAAGCTATTCAAATGTCCTTCAGTTGATAAATGGACAAACTATGGTATATCCATGCAGTAAATTAATACTCAGCAACTATTAATTAACTGGATAACTAAGTATTAGTAATACCAATAAAAAGTAAAGAGGTAAGACACAAAATTGTAAATCAACTATGCCTCAGTAAAAATAAACTGAAAAAAGACGTTTTGATACCCACACTACAACATGGATGAATTTCAAAAGTATTATGCTTAGTGAAAGAAGTCAGATTCAAAAGGCTGGATAAATGCATGCTTCTACTGATACAACATTCTGGAAAAGACAAACTATAGGTGTGGAGAACATCAATGGTTCCCAGGCAGAAGGGGTTACTACAAAGGGGCAGAATGAGGGAGTATGTGGAGAGGAGGGAACTGTTCTGTGCTTGATACTGGTGGTGATTTCACAACTCTATGCATTTGCCAAAGCTCATAGAACAAAAATAATTTTATTCTATGTAAATAAAAAAATAAGCAAAAAAAAAAATTAATAGAGGGGGCCTGACTGAGGGTATCATTCTGTGTAGGGGAGTGACTAAAACTGCTTGAAATCTCCACTCTGGGTGAACAGTTCTGACTCACTGAGAGAGAGAATTAGCCAGAGGCCAACCCTAGCATCTGTCATCCCCTCCCACCTTGGTAAGAGAGACCTGATTTTTAACTGGTCACTGTTCTAAAAAGTACCCAATACCTGTAAAAAAAAAACAGAAGAGATCACAGGGGATTGCTTCAGCAGGGTGCTGGGGGTTGTTTAAACTCTCCAGACTATCTCATTGCATAGCTGTGTACTCATGATTGACTTCCTCTCATCTGGACTATTTTCTAGCTCTGCAAACTGCAAAAAAACTGAGAGCAATGCAAATGAATTTTGTCTTGCAGAGATCATAAATCTCTTTAATCCAGATTCTCATTTAAACTGGTCTTAACGTCTTGCTTGTTCCTGCCTTAATAAATGAGCTAAATAAAACTGTTGACATAGGACCTTTTGATGCTTGCATGTCGTATTTTTGCCTTTTTGAAAATTATACTTGAGTAGCACAGCATATTAAATGAATAAAAGGCTGCATTTTCTAGCCTCCTTGGCAGCCACTGAGAGGAAAGCGAGTGTTGGGTGGGGTTTTAAGAAAGACTGTTTAATGGGAGCTGACCCAGCTGGGAGAAGCACCCTTTTTGCTCTTCTCTTTCCTCCTCTTGGCAGAAAGGCTGACATGCCTGCTGGTACTCAGCAACCCTACTAGACTTTGAGGTGACCTTGTAATAAGAAGCTTCCCTGGTGGTTCAGAGGGTAAAGCATCTGCCTGCAATGCAGGAGACCTGGGGTTGATTCCTGGGTCAGGAAGATCCCCTGGCGAAGGAAATGGCAACCCACTCCAGTGCCCTTGCCTGGAAAACCCCATGGACAGAGAAGCCTGGTAGGCTACAGTCCATGGGATCACAAACAGTCAGACATGACTGAGCGACTTCACTCACTCTGTGATAAGAGGGCGTTAACAGCCCCCAAAGCTGGGTCCAAGCCCCAACTGCTACAAACTGCACACGTTATTTCATTCGGAAAAATGGTCCGTGTGGCTGTGGTTAATGATTCTAAGATGAAAGCATCATTTTGTATTATCCCATGTGGGGCGGACCCCAAATGCATTCACAAGTATCTTTACAAAAGAAAGGTAAAGGGGGATCAGACCATCACAAGAGAAGGCCACATGAGATGGAGACGGGGGCAGAATGGAAATGGATATAGCCACAACCCAGAACATGGAGAGCATCAGAAGCTGAAAGAGGCAAGGACAAGATTTTCCCCAGAGCCTCCACAGGGGCTGCAGTTCTGCTGGTACCTTGATTTCTGACTTTCAGCCTCCAGAAGTGTGGGATAAGCAATTGCTGTTGTCCTAAGCCACCAGGCTGGTGGTAACTTGTTGCAGCAGCCACACCAAGCTGGGAGACTGGTACCCTGAAGACAACTTGAACTCACCAAGGCCCAGTGCCACGTCCTTCTGGACCGTTAACTAACGAGAGAAATGCACTTTTATTATTTAAAATACACTTTTATCTATTTATCTATCTGTTTAAGCTATTAGGTATTTGATTTTTTTTTCTTGAAGTCAAACTTAATCCTAATATACGGCCACATAGTGGGATCACGAGTTCATGGCCCCAGCGTCATCTTGCCCCAGTTGATCCATTATATTGGTTGTCCCGCAATCTGAGTAAGGTTGAGAATTAAATGAAGACTTGAGAAATGCCAAACTCAACTGCGTTTGAGTATCAGTACAACTGCGTTACTGTTAAGATTAAGTTTGCACCACTGGGCATAATCAGGGAATATGTCTAGTTGAAAATTTTTTATTTTTTAAAAATGTGGCATATCAGAGTATCTGACTAACTTTGTGATTCCTATTTGAAATAAGTAGTTTTCAGTTGTAAGTCAAATTTACTTTTTTACTATAGTTTTTATTTTTATTACTTTTTAAATTAGAGTACAGCTGATTTATAATACCATGCTTGTTTCAGGTGTATAGCATAGTAATTCAGTTTTTTTGGTCAACTGTATCGCATTTTAGGTTATTATCTCCATCTCTTTTGTGACCCCATGGGCCGTCCATGGGATTTTCCAGGCAAAAATATTGCAGTGGGTTGCCATTTCCTTCTCTGGAGGATCTTCCCAACCCAGGAATCGAGCCCATGTCTCCTGCACCACAGGCAGTCTTTATTGTCTGAGTCACCAGGGATAGAATATAGTTCCTGTGTATACATTAAATCTTTGTTGGTGATCTATTTTTATGTATAGTAGTTTGTGTCCCATAATTTAATTTATCCCTACTTTATCCCTCTTCCTCACTCCTTTCCTGTGCAGTAACCATAAGTTTGTTGTCTATGCCTGTGAGTCTGTTTCTGCCTTGTATATAGATTCATTTGTGTCATTTAGATTCCACATGTAAGAGATTTCACACAGTATTTATCTTTCTCTGACATTTCACTAAGCATAATATTCTCTAGATCTGTCCACATTTCTGCAAATGGTCGTATTTCATTCTTTTTTCTGGCTGAGTAATATTCTTGTGTGTGTGTGTGTGTGTGACATCTTAAACCAATCATCTCTTGGTAGGTAAATGGATTGTTTCCAGGCTTGGCTATTGTAAATAGTGCTTCTGTGAACATCAGGGTGCCTGTACCTTTTCAAATGGCATTTTTTGCTTCTTCCAGGTATATATGCCCAGGAGTGGAATTACTGGATCATATGGTAGCTCTATTTTTAGTTTTGTAAGGAACTTTCATACTGCTTTCCATAGTGTCTGCACCAATTTACATTCCCACAACAATGTATGAAGGCTCCCTTTTCTCCACACCCTCTCCAGCATTTATTATTTGCAGACTTTTTGATGATAGTCATTCTGACAGGTGACAATACCACACTGTGGTTTTGATTTGCATTTCTCTAATAATTAGTGACAGAGAAGGCAATGGCACCCCACTCTGGTACTCTTGCCTGGAAAATCCCATGGACGTTGAGCACCTTTTCATGTGCCTGTTGACCATATGTATATCTTCTTTGGAAGAATACCTTTTCAGGTCTTCTGCCCATTTTTAACTGAGTTGATTTTTTTTGATATTGAGTTATATAAGCTGTTTTATATGTATGGTTTTAAATTAGATTATAAACATAAGATTTATAAGTTGAATTTAAAGGCTATGAAAAGCCATGTTTAAAATTATTAACTACAGTATATTGAACACTAATTTGAAACTTTCATCATCTGTACAGAAAGTGCTGTTCTCTTGGAAATAAAAGCAAAAATAAACAAATGGGACCTAATTACCCTTAAAAGCTTCTGCACATCAAAGGAAAACTATTAGCAAGGTGAAAAGACAGCCTTCAGAATGGGAGAAGATAATAGCAAATGAAGCAACTGACAAACAACTAATCTCGAGAATATACAAGCAACTCCTACAGCTCAACTCCAGAAAAATAAATGACCCAATCAAAAAATGGGCCAAAGAACTAAATAGACATTTCTCCAAAGAAGACATACAGATGGCTAACAAACACATGAAAAGATGCTCAACATCACTCATTATCAGAGAAATGCAAATAAAACCACTTTGAGGTACCATTTCACACCAGTCAGAATGGCTGCGATCCAAAAGTCTACAAGCAATAAATGCTGGAGAGGGTGTGGAGAAAAGGGAACCCTCTTGCACTGTTGGTGGGAATGCAAACTAGTACAGCCACTATGGAGAACAGTGTGGAGATTCCTTAAAAAACTGGAAATAGAACTGCCTTATGATCCAGCAATCCCACTGCTGGGCATACACACTGAGGAAACCAGAAGGGAAAGAGACACGTGTACCCCAATGTTCATCGCAGCACTGTTTATAATAGCCAGGACACGGAAGCAACCTAGATGTCCATCAGCAGATGAATGGATAAGAAAGCTATGGTACATATACACAATGGAGTATCACTCAGCCATTAAAAAGAATACATTTGAATCAGTTCTAATGAGGTGGATGAAACTGGAGCCTATTATACAGAGTGAAGTAAGCCAGAAAGAAAAACACCAATACAGTATACTAACGCATATATATGGAATTTAGAAAGATGGTAACAATAACCCTGTGTACGAGACAGCAAAAGAGACACTGATGTATAGAAGTCTTATGGACTCTGTGGGAGAGGGAGAGGGTGGGAAGATTTGGGAGAATGGCACTGAAACATGTAAAATATCATGTATGAAACGAGTTGCCAGTCCAGGTTCCATGCACGATACTGGATGCTTGGGGCTGGTGCACTGGGACGACCCAGAGGGATGGAATGGGGAGGGAGGAGGGAGGAGGGTTCAGGATGGGGAACACATGTATACCTGTGGCGGATTCATTTTGATATTTGGCAAAACTAATACAGTTATGTAAAGTTTAAAAATAAAATAAAATTAAAAAAAAAGAAAGTGCTGTTCTCAGACATCAAAAGCCTCCTTTTAATAATGGGCTCTCCAGTGTATAAAATAGTCTCTCACTTTTAAAATGTTCACTGGAAGGAATTCAAGATGGAAGGAAGGAAAGAGGGAGAGAAAGAGAAAGAGAAAAAAGAATTCCCTTAACTCCAAGTCCACCACCAGCCACCCACAGCCCCCAGCTGGCCAACAAAGCTAGCTATCATTCATTTCTGATTCCCCAGCTGAATTCTAGAACCTTCCACGCGTCACCACAGTCCTCACTGTCAGCGTTGTTGTACCTGTCAGGATCTGCAGGGAACTCTTCCACGTTCCTGACATCTGTCCGGAGGAGACACTCTGCTCTGAGACCCTGTATCTGAGGTCAGGAGCAGCCTGCCATCTTGCTGTGCCTGGTCAGAGGCTGGTATGTCAGGCCACACACGAGTGGCCTCTAACAGTCCCGGACAGCCAGGACAGGCACGGTTTCTGAGCTTGAGGCAAATGTCCTTCTCTGACCTCTGTGCTGAGGAGCTCACACGTGAATGCACGTGGTTCTCATTATCTGAAATACCTCTTGAAAACATCAGGAACCTAAGAGGGCAGCAGCTAAGTGATATTTGGGGGCTCAGCTATTATCTCTTTCGAGTCTGCCCAGGACAAGTTGCACTCACAGAGGACATAGGTAACCCATGACATCACTGCCGAGGAGCCAGAGGAAGAGTCACAGGCAGAGTGCCTTCCCTCCCGACACAGCTGCCACCCCCGGTAATGGCAGAGACAGTCACGGCCCTCTCAGCGCCAACGTTCATCTTCCTACTAGTCAGTGTCTTGGGTTCAGGACACGGCAGAGGGAAGGGCTTCCACATTAAATCGGTTACATCCAATTCTTCATGTATTTCCCTTGTCCATCAGCAACGACAATCTCACCTCACTCTCGAAACCTGTTTAACATTAAATTTGGAATTCCCATGACACACTGATTCAATACAATAAAAAGAGTGACTGTCTGATTTTCTTTAGAACTAACTCTAACAGGCTGTCACATTAATCTCCAGCTTAGCACTTGCTAACCATTACCCAAGTCAACCACAGGCCATACTAAATTATCCCACTAAGCCTCCCCGCCCCTATTCCAAAGACAACTCCTGTGGATGTGAACATTCCAGGAGGCAGAGAGCTGCTAGTCCCACCCACATTCCCACTCAACATGGGGTACACTCTCAGAGTCCCTGGGCCACCTTCCACATAGCCTCGAAATTCTTAAAACATTTGGCCAAAGAAGAATGCAACAAGTCCCTAACTTGCCTCAAGTCAAAGATAAAAGCTCCAGAAGTTCAGAGTTTCAACCTGTTGCACATTTATACCTCAACAGGCAATATGCACATTAATTAATTAATAATTATTTTTTATTAATTCTGAATAATCAGGGGGGAAGCTTACTCTAAGATACAAATTAAAAGTTAACAGTATGCCCAAAAATAATAATAGCTACTAGAAATTTTAACTTTTAAGTGTTCACTTTTTATGTAAACCCAATCATGTACAAAGGCAAAGTCAGAAAGCAGCCTCTTTTTAAAAGAACTTAAAATATTTTAAAGTACTTTATATATGTGTCCATGCGTGTATTCAAGTCCTGCCCAACTCTTTATGACCCCGGGGACTGTAGCCCTCCAGGCTCCTCTGTCCATGGGATTTCCCAGGCAAGAATACTGGAGTGGGTTGCCAATTCCTACTCCAGGGGATCTTCGCAACCCAGGGATCAAACCCACGCTTCCTGACTCCTGAACTGGCAGGCAAATTCCTTACCACTAGCGCAACCTGGGAAACCCCTAAAGTAGTTCAGCTACTAGGTATCATGAAAGAAACACAGAATTCCCCAGTTGTTTCTAGAACACAGGAATCCTTCTGCATTTACCACACGGTGGCGCTACTTCAATGTTAATTTCAGACAAAATCCAGAAGGGTGTTTCTTCACCAGCAAGAAAGTAATGCTTGCACCCCTTAGGAGTTAGAAGCTTCAAGTCTGAAAAAAAGTGTTTAAGGTTTCAGGTAACATACATATGGTTAACAGTCTATATGGAGAAATTAAAACCGCTCAGGCGGCAACTCTGCCCCCATTTTAGACTGGACCTAACAGCATTCTGACACTTTCGCTTGGCTAAGACTGATCAGTCTAACAGCCAACAAGGCAACATGAGTGGCAGAAGGTCTGAGTGCCTGAATAAGGTGCCTCACACTGCAACAATGAATGTCATCTGCCCAAGAATCTATACTGACATAAATAAGTAAGTGAGGAAGAGGACAAGAGCCGCCCAGGCAGAAAAACTCCAAATAATTTATATTAGTATTCCACTCACAAAGAGGGGAGCCTAACTCCCCACCCTTCGTGGAAGGCTCACACAGCAACTTCCTTCCAGAGGGTAGAGGATGGGGAAGGATGTAAGAAAAGGAATTTGACTGCAGAGAAACCTGGCCACCGCTGCCTTGGCCAGGTGACCAAAGTTAACGGAAACCCTGCTAAGTCATGTTGAAATGTCAACACAACATAAGAAGGGCACTTTACCTCTGTGGGCCTCCTCCCTTAAATCCCGTAACTTCAGTCTAATCATGAGGAGCATCAGACAAATCCCAAAAGAAGGGCATCCTACAAAACAGGAACAGTAGGCTCAGAACTGCCATGGCCATCAAAACCAAGGAACGTCTGGGAAACTGTCAGAGCCAAGGGAGCCTAAGGAGACAGGATAAGGGTCATATGATATCCTTGAACAAGATCCTGGATATTAGTTATAAACTAAGGAAATATGAGGTCTAGACTTCAGTTAATAATAATGTGTCAGGGACTTCCCTGGTGGTTAAGAATCCAATCTGCCAAGCAGGGGACACAGGTTCAGTCCTTGGTCTGGGAAGATCCCACATGCTGCGGGGCAACTAAGCTCACACACCACAATGCTAAGCCCATGTGCCACAGCTACTGAAGCCCAAGCGCCTAGAGCCCATGTCTGCAACAAGAGAAGCCACAGCGATGAGCATCACATCACAATCAGAGCAGCCCCCACTCCCGCAACTAGAGGAAGTCCAAGTGCAGCAAGGAAGACCAGCGCAGCCCAAAAAAGCCTATTAATAATAATATATAAGTATGAGAGGTGGTGGAGAAGGCAATGGCAACCCACTCCAGTACTCTTGCCTGGAAAATCCCATGGACGGAGGGGCCTGGTGGGCTGCAGTCCATGGGGTCGCTAGGAGTCGGACACGACTGAGCGACTTCACTTTCACTTTTCACTTTCATGCATTGGAGAAGGAAATGGCAACCCACTCCAGTGTTCTTGCCTGGAGAATCCCAGGGACGGGGGAACCTGGTGGGCTGCCGTCTGTGGGGTCGCACAGAGTCGGACACGACTGAGGCGACTTAGCAGCAGTAGCAGTAGCATGAGAGGTGGATCAAATGGTAAAAGATCTGCCTGCAATGTGGGAGGACCTGGGTTCGATCCCTGGGCCAGGAAGATCCCCTGTAGAAGGATATGGCAACCCACGCCAGTATTCTTGCCTGGAGAATTCCATGGATAGAGGAGCCTGGAGGGCTATAGTCCATGCAGTCTCAATGAGTCAGACACAGGTCAGGAAGGGCGGCGGTGAGGAAATACCCCTCGTCCAAGGTAAGGAGCAATGGCTGCGCTTTGCTGGAGCAGCCGTGAAGAGATACCCCACGCCCAAGGTAAGAGAAACCCAAGTAAGACAGTAGGTGTTGCAAGAGGGCATCAGAGGGCAAACACACTGAAACCATACTCAAAGAAAACTAGTCAATCTAATCACACTAGGACCACAGCCTTGTCTAACTCAATGAAACTAAGCCATGCCCGTGGGGCAACCCAAGACGGGCGAGTCATGGTGGAGAGATTTGACAGAATGTGGTCCACTGGAGAAGGGAATGGCAAACCACTTCTGTATTCTTGCCTTGAGAACCCCATGAACAGTATGAAAAGGCAAAATGATAGGATACTGAAAGAGGAACTCCCCAGGTCAGTAGGTGCCCAATATGCTACTGGAGATCAGTGGAGAAATAACTCCAGAAAGAATGAAGGGATGGAGCCAAAGCAAAAACAATACCCAGCTGTGGATGTGACTGGTGATAGAAGCAAGGTCCGATGCTGTAAAGAGCAATATTGCATAGGAACCTGGAATGCTGGGAGGGATTGGGGGCAGGAGGAGAAGGGGACGACAGAGGATGAGATGGCTGGATGGCATCACTGACTCGATGGACGTGAATCTCAGTGAACTCCGGGAGTTGGTGATGGACAGGGAGGCCTGGCGTGCTGCAATTCATGGGGTCGCAGAGTCGGACACGACTGAGCGACTCATCTGATCTGATCTGAATGATAAAAGAAAGTGGGCATGTGGTGGTATACAGGAACTCTGAATTAGCTTTACAACTTTTCTATAAATCAAAAATGATTCCAAAATAATTTTCATAAACTTTTTCCTAAGGCTCAAATGGTAACTAAGAGAAGTCTTCACACACAGGAGAATGCCTTCAGCTTCTGTATTAAGTAACTTAGGCTGTGTTGTCAACAATCCCTTGACATCCACCAAAGATGAGGTGAGTAGTTACAGCCTGAAGGGTGTTCCCCCAAATTTCATATGGTGAATCCCAATGTACTCCAGCATGTGACTGTATTTGGAGATCGAACCTTTAGAGAGGTGATTAAGGTAAAATGAGGCCACTGAGGTAGACCCTAATTCAATCTGAGTGCTGTCCTTGCAAGAGAAAACGTGGACAAAGAGACACCAGGGGTGCACAAACAGGAAAGGCCACACAAGGACACAGGGAGAAGTTGGCCATCTGGGAGCCAAGGACAGAAGCTGCAGGAGAAACCAAACCTGCCAGCACTCTGATCTCAGGCTTACAGTCTCCAGACCTATGAGGAAACTAATTTCTGTTGTTTAAGCCACCCACTCTGTGGTACTTTTCATGGCAGCCCTAGCCACCTAATACAAAGGTGAAGCAGAAAAGCACTGCTTCCCTGAAGGTCAAGGAAGGACATAAGTGAGCATACAGAGCTTGGTGGCTTCTGTGCCGAGGGTACCTTTTGAGAGGGATCTAACATAGGCTGCTGGTTCTGGGCAGCAACTAAGTGAAGTGAAGATGACCTGGACTTCGGGCTCAGGATGACTGAAGTGCAAGCTCCAGCTAGTCATTAAGGAGCTGTGCAACCTTCTGGCAAGTTATCTAACCCCTGAGGTCTTTCTATCAACTGTAAGTGGGACTGGTGCCTACACTTCTGGGTTAAAAATGTTTACCAAGGGTCGAGTACATGGCGCGTACTGAATAAATATTAAGTTTCCATTCTGCCCTTCCTTTCCTCTAAGGCAAAAGTCCGGTTGGCAAACTATGGTCTGGGAGTAAATCTGACCCATTGCATGCTTTTATAAATAAAATGTTGGAACATGGCCATGAATATTCATGAAAGGACTGGCTATGGCTGAGCTGTGCTACAGCGAGAGGTGAGTGGTTACAATACAGACCGTATGGCCCTCAAAGCCTAAAATACTTGCTATCTGGGCTTTAACGGAGCTTGTTGATTCCGCTCTGTCGTCAATTACCCTATTTCCAAAAGCTGACAGACACTTGTCATTCCTTATCATACCTGAACTTCCCAGCATCTGCCACAGATGTCGTGTCTTGAGATCCTTCTTCCTCCCTGGAGGCCAGCAGTCTGAGCTCAGGCTCTGTACTTCCAACTCCCTGGTGCTCCTCACAAGTAAGCTGCTGCTGCTGCTAAGTCACTTCAGTCGTGTCCGACTCTGTGCCGACCCCATAGACGGCTGCCCACCAGGCTTCCCCGTCCCTGGGATTCTCCAGGCAAGAACAGTGGAGTGGGTTGCCATTTCCTTCTCCAATGCATGAAAGTGAAAAGTGAAAGTGAAGTTGCTCAGTCGTGTCCAACTCTTAGCGACTCTTAGTGACCACATGGACTGCAGCCTACCAGGCTCCTCCGTCCAGAGGATTTTCCAGGCAAGAGTACTGGAGTGGGGTGCCATTGCCTTCTCCCCTCACAAGCAAAACTCTTCCCGAAACACACAAGCTTTGAGATATTCGAAGTCACACCCCACTGGCCAGCCTGCTTCTGCATTCCACACTGCAGTTAATTACACCAGCACCTATGCCTGTGGCTGCAACGGAAATCGCATGACTCAGAATCCCAGGACTGGGGTTGAAATTCCACCTGTCAGAGCCTTACCTACAATATGAGAATAATGATTCCCTTGGAGACCCCATAACAATTAAATATGGAGAAAATGTAAATAAAGCCATGAGTGCAACAAGAATTTTTTGCCTCTAGATCTATCTTAGCAACCCAAGCAAGCTTCCCAACTGTGGTGAAAGAATTCATTACAGAATGTGCTCAAATGTGGATCCCCTGGCTCTCTGACTACAGGGCAGTTTGGGGCAGTACTCCAGGGGACAGTCCATTTACCTCATGGCTGGACAAATATTTCCTGTATGTGCCATGATATGAAAAGGGCTCACAAGTGCTGGCTCTGGGCCATTTTGTACTTTTCTTCCTTCTCTATAGACTCCTTTTCCTAAAATTTTCTCAAATGGACCTCCACCTCCCTATATCCTCCTCCTCTGTCACTGCCAAGATTTCAGCCACTACACATCCTTTGAGTCATTAGTCTCCCAACCAGTCTCCTCTACACCAAGATGGCCTGAACAAAATACTCAGTATCCCAACCAAAATCTATTATTTAATGCCTCTACTTTATATTTATTCACTTATTGGGTGCACTGGGTCTTCCCTGCAGTGTGTGGGCTCTTAGCTGTGGTGTATGGGCTTTCTCTAGCTGCAGCATGAGGATTTAGTTGCCCCACGGCATGTGGGATCTTAGTTCCCCAACTAAGGATCAAACCAGCATCCCCTGCACTGGAAGGCAGATTCTTAACCACTGGACCACCTGGGAAGTCCCAATCTTTCTACCTTTAAAAACAGTCAAATAGTGCATATTAATGCATGCGTATGGAATCTGGAAAGATGATACTGATGAACCTATTTGCGGGGCAGCAGTGGAGACGCAGACATAGAGAAGAGATTTGTGGACATGGCGGGGAGGGAAGGAGAGAGAGAGATGAGCTGAGAGAGTAGCGTGGAAACCTATATGTTACCATATGTAAAATAGATAGCCAGTGGGAACTTGCTGTGTGACACAGGGAGCTCAACCCAGGGCTCTGTGACAACACAGAGTGGGTGGGATGGGAAGGGAAATGGAAGCGAGGTTCAGGAGTGGGGTACATATATATACCTATGGCTGAGTCACACTAATATATGGCAGAAACCAAAGCAATATTGTAAATTATCCTCTAATTTAAAAAAAAGTCAAAAGACTAAGACACCACTGCCAGAAGAATTAAATCCTCCCTGAGCAGCACCCCCGCCCCCTTATCTCCATCCTTGTCTGAAATGCAACCTGCCCCTCTAAGGCCGTGTGAGACCAGCCACTGAGTGTCAGTCCAGACTTCATGTAAGGCTCTTCTTTCCCTAGGGGGTAGCCTTCCCACAAACCCCACCCCTGTCTGCCACATAACCCCTCACGCATGTTTGAAGAGCACCCTACAATGTCATCCGTACTCGGAACCTTGCCAGCTCCTCCAAAGAGATTCTAAGGCTCCTCCGTGTGGCCACAGCACTTTGTAAACACCACAGTGTCTTAGTCGTCATCCCTCACTCAATTGGAAGGCCCCCAAAGCTTATGGCCAAGTATGTACTTACATTTCTATCCACCTCGTCTCTAGCACAGAGCCCAACACGTAGCTCACACTCAGTAAATCCGTACAAAACCGATGTTCATGGAACCTCATGAAATCACTGAGTAAAGGAAAGTAACTCAGAGTGCCTCTGAGGCCATTTGGAAAAATTAAGGTTAACACCAAAAGAAGTGCCATCCACACCACAGAGTCTTCTTTAGAAGGAAGCCTGGAAAAGTCTCTTGCCAATTTGGCTGCCAGTAAGTCCAGGAGACCTGGGGAAAGGGAGTGCAGAAGAGCTCCAGTATGTAAAAGGGGGCTGTTTCTAAAGGCTAGAGCGCAAACAGGCTAAGATTTTTCAGTGTGAAAGGAAGAAACGTGGAATGGTAATCACAAAAAAAGTTATGAAAAGGTGCAAATTATGCAAATTAAATCGTGATTATTTTAAGCAGTCTGCTAGATGTTCCTTTCTTATTTTAGGGAAAACACATGGGACTCACCCCATCTCTCTTTGTTCCTTTCTGGGTATCATGGAGAAATCTACAAGCAATAGTATGACCCAGTCACAGTGACTGGCAGGTATCAGGCTATGGTTGAATTATTCCTGCCTCAAAAGGACGTGTTATTCCTTAACTGCTTATTAAAACACCACAAACTTAAGAAAAACATGCAGTAAAACCTAATGCTGAGTAAAAGTCAAGTCCTCAGAGATTGTTTAACGTGTGCTGCCTTGGCCTGGCCTAAGACATCATTTCTTCCTGACCGGGAGTCTTGTAGAACTCAGGTGGCCATTCTGAGGCATCGTATTCAGAGGGAAACCACACCTCAAGACAATATATGGATGCAGGGTGGTTTCCATACTCTCACCCCCAACATCTTTAGCAATGGTTTCTTCCACACTCCTCCAAAACACAGTCACTTGCATTCTTACAGGTTGATCTTTATCACTTTTGATAAGAACTACAACAGGACCAAGAATAAACAAACAAGGCCCTTGGTCAGGAGCAACACAGATGTCAGGAGATGAAGACCAGTGAAACATCCGAGAAGACCCTTCCGTGGAGGCCATGGATGTGTCCAGCTCCTCCAGAAAGCCACACCCAGAGCTAGTGAACCCAAATCTGGATACCAACAACCAGACCTCGGAGGTCCCTGTGCTGAAGCAGCAGACCCTTCCCTGGTGGTCCATGCCAGAGAACCAGACCAAAGTCACCAAAGAAGAAGTGGGAGAGAGGGGGCAGATCACCTGCTCTTGGAAATCAGAAGCAGCAGCAGCATTTCTTGCAGGCATTTCAGGAGCCAGGCACTTGCCAAACATTCACTCTATCCTCTCAAAGATCAATACAGTAGATAATTTATTCTCATTCCCAGATGAGAGAAGTTGTGAAGTAATTTCCAAGGACACAGAGCTACTGAGAACAGGGACTCAGGATTTGAACCCATGTCTGTCTGTCTTAGAGCCAGAGATTTCCCACAATACTGCATGGCCTGGGTAGAATTCCTCCATCTAGAAGGCAGTGAGGGAGAGGGGGGTGTGTATAAAAGTTCAAACTTATCTAATGCAGGTAAGACCTGCTTAAACCACACAACTTCTAAAACAAGCCAAAAACCAAACAAACAAATCATGGACTCTGCGCATTTTTCACATGCATACACTCATATTTTAATGTGTGTATATATATATGTGTATATGTATAAATACACACACCTTCATTCAAATCTTAGGAGCATACACATTTGGCTCTAACATGAACTATAGAAATGGCGGGGGGGGGAGGTTGTAAATTACTTTAGAAAAATAAACTATCTTTAATATAAGAAATCTCTATTGAGTTTTACTAAAGAACTCAAAGTTGACAATCTTTGTTTGGCTGACACAGCAGGAGATTCCTAGCCTGTACGCCTCACCTTAAGACCTCTAATTTCCATATAAAATAGTAAAGCTAGACTCTAGGATGTGTACAACAGGCATATATTTTCTCTTGATTACTGAAGACTGCCAACATCCAGAGACCTTGTAAAACATCAAAACACACAAGACAGAAGTGTCCATACACTTCCTTCATTCTCAGATGCCACTCTCCTCCGAGATACAGCAGAGTCGTGACCTGGGCACAGACACCTCACTTGCATTCAACTACATGTGCTCTGCAAGACGAGGGATGGTTCTGGAGGCAAAGAGACACGCATCTGCTTCTCCCTCAGCCCATATGGGCTTCTCACATAGTGGGATTCTGGTGTATAATGTAGGTATTTCTGGTACAATGCAGTCCCAAGTACAAACTTTCTACTTCACCTGGCGCTTATCCCCGAAAAAACCCTGTAATAATCTGCCAATGACAGAAGAAAAATGTTGGTATCATCCAGAGATGTTGTGTCTGCATGTGGAATTTATGAGCAATTTAAGGGATGCTTAAGGGCAACCTGATGCAAAGGTTTCTGCCTTACATTCCGACTTTTTCATTTACCTGTGTAAGGAGCAACTTTGTAACCCTGTTTTCACACTCAGCTTCAGACAGTAACTCGTTGTCTGCTCAACTTTCATTGGAGTTTTGATCTCACTGCCTGGTGAACACACTGAACCATCTGGAGCACTTATTCTCTATCAGCTTCACGAATCATTACTTCTGACTTCCATGAAGAGCTCATAGGAACTTCACAGATTATTGAGGCAGGGCACCACCAGGAATCTGACCTTTTTTCTTTATCTGTCTTTTAAGAACTAATGCTTTCTTAAACCTTTGCACTTTTATCACTAGTTCTAAGAACTGGCTTCCTTTATAGTGTAATTTTACAGACATAATTTTAATTACTTCACACGAATCATGTGCAAACCAAAAGATGATGAATAACACAAGGAGTTGACGGCAGAGCTGGAACTGGAATCCAGACAGTCAGTCAGTCACTGTGTTATGCTGTTTTCATGTCCTATTCACAGGGAACAAAGCCTGCTGCACATCAAGAAGACATATGCTTGCCAGAAAGCACAGAGACCTGAGGGTGAAATTCCAGTGGAAAGCATATGGCTGAAGATAAGGAATCAAGAGGACCGATTTTGTGAGAATTGGCCACTGAGTTAGATGAAGGAAGCTGAAGATGGGCTCTAAGGCAGACAGTCACAGTGAAATAGCAAGCGCCAAAGGAGAGCTTGTGTATCAGGCCTACACTTTACAGTCTACATCGCAATCTCACTTACCCTATAAGAGAAACACCATTATTACGCCCATCACCTATGAAGAAACGCCTATAATTTAACCAAACACACCAAGTGGAAGATGAACACAGTCCCAATCTGCCCAAGACTGGAGTGGATGGAGACCTGCACCTATTAGGATCAGTAACAACTCAGTTTGCTAACACCAGAGACTCCCAAGTCCCTAACTTATGGAGGATAACTTATTCTCCCAGGCTTTTCTGAAAGTAAACTCAATCTGACTAGGCCTATATCTATTAAAGAAACTGAATAAATAATTAACATCGATAACTTTCCAAAACTGAAAGCACCAAGACCACATAGGTTCACTGGTAGATTCTACTAAACATGTAAGGAAGAAATTAGACTAATTCTCTTTCAGAAGACAGAAGCAGAAGGAATACTTCCTAACATATTCTGTGAAGCCAACATGACTCTAATACCAAAACCAAACAAAAACATTACAAGAAGTTTACAGAACAGTATCTCCCATGAGCATAGATGGAAAAATCCTTGACAAAATACTAGCAAACTGAATCTAAGAATATATTAAAAAAAATTATACATCATGAGCAAGTGGGACTTAACCCAGGTCTGCAAGGCTGGTTCAGTATTAGGAAATCAATTAATGTAATCTATCACATTAATTGGCTAAAAAGCAAAATCACATGGTCATATTAACAGATATAGAACACATATATGACCAAGTCTAACACCTATTCTTGATAAAAACTCTCAGAAAATTAGGAATAGTGGGGAACTTCCTCAACTCGTCAAAAAATGTCTGTAGAAACTTTAAAGCTAATATCACACTTAATGGTGGAAACAAAAACTTTCCCATCAAGATCAGGAACAAGATAAAAATATCTCTACCCCTTTTCAATATTGTACTAGAAGTCCAAACTAATGCAATTAGGCAGAAAAAGAAAACAGGTCTACAGATTGGGAAGGAAGAAATCAAACTGTCTTTTTTTGCAAATGACATGACTATGTATGTAGGAAATCTAAAAGAACTGATCAAAAACTCATGGACATAAGGGATTATAGCAAAGTTCTAAGATACAAGATTAACATACATAAGTCAATCAATTTTCTATATGCCAGCAATAAACAAGTGGAATTTGAAATTTAAAATAGGATACCATTTACATTAGCATTCCTTTCAAAATGAAATATTTAGGTATATATAACAAAATACATACAGGATCTATGTGAAGAAAGCTACAAAAGGCAGAAGAAAGAAATCAAAGAACTAACAAAATGTAGAGATGTTCCATGTTCATGGATGGGAAGACTCAATACTGTCAAGATGTCAGCTCTTCCCAACCTGATCAACAGATTCAATATAATCTCAATCAATGTCCTAGCAAGTTATTCTGTAAATACTGACAAACTGAGTCTAAAGTCTATATGGAAAGGCAAAAAATACCCAGACTACCCAATATAACATTGAAAGAGTAGAACAAAGTTATTCTACTGGACTTCAACACTTATTATAAAGCTAAAGTAATCAAGACAGTGTGGTATTGGCAAAGAATAAACAAATAGATCAATGGAACATAACAGACACCCCAGAAATAGATCCATATAAATACGATCAACTGATCTTTAACAAAGGAACAAAGGCAATACAATGGAGCAAAGTCTCTTTTCAACAAATGGTATTGGAATAACTGGACATCCACATGCAAAAAAATGAGTCTAGACACAAATCTTATGCCTTTCATCAAATTTAACTAAAAATGTATCATAGACCTAAAACAAAACTATAAAACTTTCAGAAGATAAAATAAAAGAAAACCTATATGATCTTGAGTATAGCAAGGACATTTCAGATATAATACCAAAGGCACAATTCATGGGAGAAATTACTGACAGGCTGCTGCTGCTGCTAAGTCACTTCAGTCATGTCCGACTCTGTGCGACCCCATAGACGGCAGCCCACCAGGCTCCCCTGTCCCTGGGATTCTCCAGGCAAGAACACTGGAGTGGGTTGCCATTTCCTTCTCCAATGCATGAAAGTGAAAAGTGAAAGGGAAGTCGCTCAGTCATGTCCGACCCTCAGCAACCCCATGGACTGCAACCTACCAGGCTCCTCCATCCATAAGATTTTCCAGGCAAGAGTACTGGAGTAGGGTGCCATTGCCTTCTCCGACTGACAGGCTAGACTTCATTAAAACTAAAAACTTCTGCTCTGAGAAAGACAACGTCAAGAGAATGAGAGGATTAGCCACAGACAGTGAGAAAAGATTTGCAAAAGATATATCTGATAAAGGACTGTTACCCAGAAGAACTCTCAAAACTCAAAGAACTCTTAAAACTAGGCAATAAGAAAACTCAATTTTTAAAATGGAACAAATCTTAACAGATAACTCACCAGAAAAGATATATGGATGGCAGATAAACATACAAAACGATGTTTCACAACATATGTCATCAAGGAAACGCCAAATAAAACAGTAAGGCACCACCCAAAAGGTCAAAATCCAAAACACTAACAACACCAAATGCTAGCAAGTTCTGGAGCCACAAGAACTCTCATCCATTGCTTGTGGGAATACAAAATGGGTACAGCAACTTCAGAAGATAGTGGGTTTCTCATGAAACAAACATTCTTACCATACAACTCAGCAATCATGCTTCTTGGTATAACCTAAAGGACTTGAAAACTTATGTCCACACAAAACCCTGCGCAGAGATGTTTACAGCAATTTTATTCATAACTGCCAAAACCTCAAAGCAACTAAGATGTATGTACTTCAATAGATGAATGAATAAATCACCATGGTACAGTCCAGACAATGGAGATTTATTCAGCATTAAAAAGCTATCAAAACATGAAAAGACGTGAAGGAAACGAAAATGCCTATTACTAAATGAAAAAGCCAATCTGAAAAATCTGGATGAAAAGTTATGATCAATCTAGACAGCATATTAAAAAGCAGAGATATTACTTTGCCAACAAAGGTCCATCTAGTTAAAGCTATGGTTTTTCCATAGTCATGTATGGATGTGAGAGTTGGACTATCAAGAAAGCTGAGCACCAAAGAATTGATGCTTTTGAAATGTGGTGTTGGAGAAGACTCTTGAGAGTCCCTTGGACTGCAAGGAGATCCAACCAGCCCATCCTAAAGGAAGTCAATCCTGAATATTCATTGGAAGGATTGATACTGAAGCTGAATCTCCAATACTTTGGCCACCTGATGCAACGAACTGACTCATTGGAAAAGACCCTGCTGCTGGCAAAGACTGAAGGCAGGAGGAGAAGGGGAAGACAGAGGATGAGATGGTTAGATGGCATCACCAACTCAATGGACATAGGTTTGCGTAAACTCCAGGAGTTGGTGATGGACAGGGAACCCTGGTGTGCTACAGTCCATGGGGTTGCAAAGAGTCAGACACAACTGAGTGACTGAACTGAATCTGAAAAGGCTATACACTGTATAATTTCAACTACATGACATTCTGGGAAAGGCAAAACTATGGAAATAGTAAAAAATCAGGGATTTGAGACGGGATGGGGGAGGGAGGGACAACTAGGTAAAAAGCACAGAGGATTTTTAGGGCAGTGAAAATACTCTGTATGATACAACAATGATGGATACATGTCATTATACATTTGTCCAAACGAAGAATTGATGCTTTTGAACTGTGGTGCTGGAGAAGACTCTTGAACTGGAATCCCTTGGACTGCAAGGAGATCCAACCAGTCCATCCTAAAGGAGACCAGTCCTGGGTGTTCATTGGAAGGACTGATGCTGAGGCTGAAACTCCAATACTTTGGCCACCTGATACGAAGAGCTGACTCATTGGAAAAGACTCTGATGCTGGGAGGGATTGGGGGCAGGAGGAATAGAGGACGACAGAGGATGAGATGGCTGGATGGCATCACCGACTCAATGCACATGAGTCTGGGTGAGCTCCAGAGTTGGTGATGGACAGGGAGGCCTGGTGTGCTGCGATTTGGGGTCACAAAGAGTCGGACATGACTGAGCAACTGAACTGAACTGAAGAGAAAATCTAACACTGTAACGTAAACTTTGGACTCTGGGTGATAAAGATGAGTCAAAGCAGAAGCATCAGCCTTAACAGATGCACCCTCTAGTAGGTGATGCTGACGCCAGGGAGGCTATGAACATCTGGGACAGGGGTAAATGGGGAATCTCTGTACCTTCCATCCAGTTTTGAAGTGAATCGAAAACTCCTCTTATTAAACTCATTTTTTTTTTTAAAAGGTGGGCTCCTTCTGCTACTTAGGATCTCTGGCCAATAAAGGAGCCTTTGGTTGGTGACAGAAGTGACAAGAAAATCACATCTCCCTGGAAGAGTTTCCTAAATTTTATTTCTCAGAACCTGTGCTCAGAGAAGGGCTCCATTTGTAACTGTTAGCTAGTGACTCTAGATATCCCCCCAGAGCAAAACTTACTGGTTTCAACACTCCAAATAGTAAACAGGCCCAAATAGTAAAATTTTCCCAATGGTCCCGGTTTTCCTTTTGTAGGACACTCCAGCTCTTGCTGACTGCCCTTTTAGAGATCACCATCCTGTGTCCCCTTTCTCTTCTGAACTCCAGGATCTGTGCACCTTTATGCCTCTGCCTGGAACTCCAGCAGCCACTCCTGCTGACCCAACCACAGGCTTGCTTCACTACAAATCTGAGGACCCAGGCTGGAACGTCAGTGCTTCCTTCCTGTCGGTTTCAACCTCACACTAACATTCATTAATGTTAGATATGGGTGCAATAGCTTCTGTGATATCCGAGTTTCTCTGTGCATCAAAAATGACCAAAAAGAAGAGATTCCCACCACCACTGCCCCTGACTATTTTCTTGAGGTAAAAACCCTCATTTCAGAGCATGGCACCGGGTTTGTTCCAGCCGCCCTCTGACACTGCAGTACAGAGTGACTGGATAAAACCTCCAGTCATGATTAACTGAAGGTGGTAGGAAACACACAGCAAAGGAAAACAAAAACAAAAATGCCGGAAGCCTGAGAAAACAGAGTGTCGGGAGCACAGAAACGGAGGGATAAGAAGGCTGCTGACAACCCAACTTAAAGCATGCTCCTGACAGCAAAATCCTGAGAAAGGCAGGACCTTAATTAAGTAGTAGTTCTCTCAGATATGGGGAAAGGTATGTTCCCAGCTTTACAAATGTAAGGTACTATGACATTTAAATTGCTTATGTGTCCATTAGTATTTTCAGTCAATCACATGGAGCTTATGAAAGTAGACTACTTCAATTCATTTTAATAGGTACCTACCAGCACCCATCACCTGGGTGACTGTTTGAAGGAAGTGATTAGATGCTGTTTCCAAGGCTTCCAAGGGGAAACAAAGACCAGGAGTTCAAAAAATGTCAGAGCGGAGAAATGCCATCAAAGGTGGTGCAGAGAAAGGAGGAAGCACATTGCTAGCAGGTTTTTGGAAAGAAGTTTCTTCTTACATAGGGTAAAGGAGAGACATAAAGGAAGACTGGATGAAGCAACAGAGGTGAGCCACGGCTGGGCTCAACTTGAAAAGAGAAAGTTGCGACCTAGGATACAGGGAAAAGAGCAAGCAAAGGGGAAGTGGAACAGAAGGGCTGGTTTGGGCACAACAGTGGCTTGGACTCAAAATTCATTCAGTGGGAAACGAATTCACTTGTCAATAAATGGTGCTGGGGCAACTGGATATCCTTCATTATGTAACAAAATGAAGACGACCCCTACTTCACACCATTCACAAAAATCAGACTCAAAAAGGAGCCTAGACCCCAATATAAAAATCTTTGTGACCTTTGAGTAGGCAATAGTTTTCTGGATACGACATCAAGAGAGTAGTGGCAAAATAATAATTTAACTGGTCTACATTAAAATTTGAAACTTCTGTGCTTAGAACAATAGTATCAAGAGCACAAAATGGAAGAAAATATTTTCATATTGCATAATTTGTATTTAGAATATACAAAGAATTCTTAAAACTGAATAAAACTATAATAAGATACTAATTCACAGGTACTACAAAGTTATCTATCGTTTTGATTATAGCCAAGGTAATAGGTAGCAGATAGATAACATGAGTTACCAAGGATTTGGAGAAACTGGAAACCTTATACTATGGAACTAGGAATCCAAAATGCTGCAGTCATCTTGGAAAACAATTTGGCAGTACTTCAAAAGGTTAAACAGAGTTATTATATAATTTCAGCAATTTCACTCCCTCGTATGTACCCCTCAAAAAAACAAAAGACACATCCCCACAAAAAAGGATACACATGTTCGTAGCAGCATTATTCATAATAGCCAAAAAGTGGAAATAACTCAGACGTCCATCAACTAAAAAATGGACTAAAACATGCAGCATATGCATGCATATAAAAAAGCCAGTCACAAAAGAACATATATCGTAAAATCCCCCAAACAGGCAAATCCATAGAGGAAAAAAGCAGAGTGGTGTTTGCTTAGGGCTGTAGGGTGTGGGGCTGGAGGGGACTTGGAGAGGGAGGGATGTGGAGTAATTGCTAATGTAAATGGATTTTTTTTAAGGGAGATTAAAATGTTCTAAAATTAGATTGTGGCAACGGTTGCACAGCCCTGTGAAAATGCTAAAAAAACACTGAACTATAAACTTTAGCTATTCGAGGTTTTTTGTTTT